>NC_139539.1:25496121-26696121 GCF_965153285.1 Podarcis tiliguerta
GTTTTCATCTGCTTACAGTGGTCTCCAAGAGAAATTATACAATTTTCCCATTCTTTGTTGAAGTTTTGGTCTTCTTGGTTCCTGAGCTTCCCGGTCAATTTCGCCATTTCGGCATAGTCCAACAATTTAATTTGCCATTTTTCTCTGGTAAGGACTTTATCTTCCTTCCATCTCTGGGCTAATAGCATCTGTGGGTCTGTCATTGCATAAATAAAAACTTGGCCCTTAGAAGTTGGCTTCTATGTCTCATACCCTTTCTTCAAAATCAAAATAAGGGATGTAGTCAGGAAGTACCACTGTGGTTGTACAGACTCATGGGGACATCCTGAACCTGGAGGCACATCTTCAGAAGATCCTCTCCCTAGCTAGATGCCTGGGGGAGAACAAAACCCTGGTTTTGTTATCTGGAAGGAAACGACTAGTGGGAGATGCATTACTTTTTCATTGTCATACAAAGTGCAAGTGGTGGCTGATCAGACTATAGTGTTTGCTATATTTCTAACAATTCATAATCTCCAGTTAGTGTGTATGCATTTGTCAAAAGCAAGGGATGCCTAAATACAAATAGCAGATCAGCCCCTCCACATCCCATCTGCAGCCTTATTCTAGATATTTGCAGAGAAAAACACTAGTGTTTGGCTACTGGCTGAAAGGCTTGACCCACGCAGGTTTCTTACAATAACACAGAGTGGAGAAACTAGGGCAAAGATACTTCCGTAACCTTCAGGGACTGGGGTGTTTTTGATGGTCTTTTCTGACTCCAGTGCAAATTTCAAAATGCTTCTTCTAAAGCCTTGTAAGAGCTGTGAAGGAAGTGGAGCATACAACGGAGATAATAATTTGTTTTTATTTATAGCACCTGGACTCCCAGGGAGATAAACTCTTAAGATAGTCAAGTCCGGTTTGTCCATGCCGGGAGAGCAGGATGCAACAAGCAGGATTCAAAGAAAGTTATTTTGCTTCGCAAACGCTTGACAGCCTAACTATCCCCACAGTCCCAAGCAGGAAGGTAGGCAGTGTGAATCCATGTGATGGGGTGAGCTCCCGTTGCTCTGTCCCAGCTCCTGCCAATCTAGCAGTTTGAAAGCACATCAGTACAAGTAGATAAATAGGTACCGCTGTGCTGGGAAGGTAAACAGTGTTTCCGTGCACTCTGGTTTCCGTCATGGTGTTCTGTTGCACCAGAAGCGGTTTGGTCAGGCTGGCCCCATGATCTGGAAAGCTGTCAGACAAACGTTGGCCTCCTTGGCCTGAAAGCGAGATGAGTGCAGCAACTTCATAGTTGCCTTTGACTGTAATTAACCATCCAGGGGTCCTTTACCTTTACCTATACCATATATGATGTCTTGAGCATAGACCTTGGAGGAGCAATATTGCCAGCACTGTCTTGCTTTTATGAACATTGGTATTGTTATGAGTTTGGGGTGTCAAACTGGGTGCCAGACCCCTCTAAACCATGGATCCAGCAAGTGTGAGAATTTAATCAAGGCTTAACACTCTTGGAGTAGGCAGGCTAGCTTTCTGGTGAGGTGAGAACCTGGGCGATGAGCCATTATGGGGGATTCAGGGGCTCCGTGCAAGATGGCAAATATGTGCCCCCCACCCTCAACAGATAAAGCCAGAATTTAGAGTAGAGAGTCTGGAGCAGTGATGTTGCATAGAAGTAAAGCAGCCAGTTGGAGACAGAGTCAGAGCAACATTTGATTTCTGTTTGAATCCAAGTCTTTGGGGGGGGGGAGACCCTTTTGGGGTGTTGATGCTGTGAACCCCTCCACTGCAGGCTCAGATTGCATTTTTGCACAGGTGCATTTATTAGCTAAACTTCAGATGGCTAGGAGATGAGCCTAAACAATGTACCTGTGCAGGAAAAGGAGCAAAGTTCTCATTGGCAGCCACACCAACAATTCATTTGCCAAGATAAAATGAAATACAGTGTACCTCGGTTTACAAACTTAATCCATTCCAGAAGTCCATTCTTAAACCAAAGCCATTCTTAAACAAAGGTGTGCTTTTCCTAATGAGGCCTCCCACCGCCGATGCCCTTCCACCATTTGGCTTCCATTTGTAGACTGAGGTAAAGTTCGCAAACCAGGACACTACTTCTGGTTTTGTGGAGTTCTTATACCGAATAGTTCGTAAACAGGGCCGTTCTTAAACCCGAGGTACCACTGTACCACATTCTGCTCTGGAATTTGATGCTTCACAGTTGAGTGCTTCGTTTGCTTTACATGTTATAGCCACTAGATGGAGCTAGTTGCCGTTAGCTACCGCTTCCCTGCTTCCTCTGGCCCCTTTTGTGAAGAAATCTGTAGCCTAAGGGAGCGTAAGTAAAATGCTATTAGGTCTTCTGGTCATTGTACTTCAGGGGCCGTGGATGTCTCCCATTAATCCAAATTCTGCTATTGATCAGGGAGGGCAAGGTGTCAGTTTGCATGAAAGGGGTTCTGCTGCAATCTCACTGAAAAATGTTCACTTCTGCCTTTAGAAGCAAAAGTTCAGATTAATGAATGTACTGTTTGCCATGTTTGGATGTGAAATGTATTAACAGTAATACCAGCAAAACCAAGATGGCAACATAATTATTTCCACACTGCTTGTAAACATGCGTTTTTGTTTTGTAAAAGTTTCATTTACCTTTTATTTATTTTAGTAATTTCTAGCCCGCCTTTCGTGTAAGCATCAAAGTGGCTAACAAAGTCATGAATCAGAAAGACAGTAAGTTAATAAAAACAATTCAGCGAGAAATAAAAAGAATAAGAACATTGAGCCAGTAGGTGACCACTTTAGAACAATATTCCAGTTTAAAGGGGAAGGAAAGAATTTATTAAAAGGCCATCTCAGGCTGCAAGCCTAACCTCTTTTACCTGGGAGTAATCCCCATTGAACAACAGGAATTATTTCTGAGTAGGCAAGGGACACGGGTGGCGCTGTGGGTTAAACCATAGAGCCCAGGACTTGCTGATCAGAAGGTCGGTGGTTCGAATTCCCATGACGGGGTGAGCTCCCGTTGCTCCATCCCTGCTCCTGCCAACCTAGCAGTTTGAAAGCACATCAAAGTGCAAGTAGATAAATAGGTACCACTCCGGCAAGAAGGTAAATGGCGTTTCCGTGTGCTGCTCTGGTTCACCAGAAGTGGCTTAGTCATGCTGGCCACATGACCCGGAAGCTGTACGCTGGCTCCCTCGGCCAATAAAGTGAGATGAGTGCCACAACCCCAGAGTCGGTCACGAATGGATCTAATGGTCAGAGGTCCCTTTACCTTTACTAGGCAAGGTTAGGATTGCACTAGAGCCATTAGAGCCAGGGAAAACTGGGCAGACTTTTTCTGGTCAGATTCCTTCACATTGCTCCAATCTTGACAGAACCATGAGGGTTTCCTGTTGATTTCCAGACCCAATTTAAGGTGGTGGCATTGACCTTTAAAGCCCTGAATGGCAGAAGAGCCTCCTTCTCAGTCATAGGGGGAAGCAAAACTGCCTTTCAGCCTCCAAGAGCATAAACACCAGAAAGCACATCATTCAACTGTCCCTATTTTCCAGGGACTGTCCCAGATTATAGAAGCTGTCCTGGTTTCTGATTTGATCCCAGAATGTTCCGCTTATGCTTAGGATGTCCCTATTTTCATCAGAGAAATATTGGAGGGCATGATAGGATATCCCTGTTTTCATCTGAGAATGTCATGAGGAAAAGGGCTTGAGAACAGAATTTTGTGCCTGCAGCTTCTCCTGACTGGGTTCTGAGAGACCAGCTGATAGAACATACTTTCTACTGCCAAACTTTTGCAACCTGGCTTACCTTCTTTGCTGTACCACTTGACTGACCTTCTGTCTCAGTGATTCTACCCTTTGTTTTGTGCTAGATTCTAGGTTGCTTTATTGTGTTTTCGCCTTGGCTTCTCCCTGGCACTGCTTTTTGGATTCCCTTTGTCTCTGACCAGTGCTATTTATTGTGTTTGACCTTGTTGCATGGAATTGGCCTAACCAGTATTCAAGAACAGAGACGACCTCACTGGAACAGGGCAGCAGCAATCTGTTATTGCCTCATACTACTCACTTGCTTCAAATGGCCTTTGATAGACACTGTAGTGGACTTGACTTCCCAGTGCCAAATGTGGTAAGTTAGGCCTGCTGGGTTCGGGAATCCTCCTGGTCATTCTGCAAAGCAGAATGTCAGAGAATTCTGATGAAAACAGGAGTGGAAATTGCTGGTGTTTGCTTATTCATCACATGTCTGGAATGGAAATTAAAGCAGTGGCTATGATTGCTATCCACTGTTGGTTTTGCTTTGAAATTTATTATCTCTCTTTCTCCCACCACCCCACCTTAAAATGAATGGGGTTAAATAATGTAATGTCAACATAAGTTACATGATTTTGCCATAGTGGGCTAATGTCAGGTTTAGCACTTCTTCCACACAAGACATGAAATGCTGGCAGTTTTACTAGTTGAGGTTTATTTATCAACAACAGGCTTTCAGCCATCCGAGCTTCCCGAAACTCATTCCTCACTGTCGGAGTCAGTTGACTTGACTGGCTTCCAGCCCCTTCCAAGGCTACATATATGCCCAGCCCTCCCCTGCTTCCTGCTAGTCCTCCTTTGTTCTAATTGCTTGCTCCATCTCCTACTTCTTGGAGACTCAGGTGCAGCCAATTCCTCCTCCTCTGGAGTTGAATCCAACCCCCTCCTACCTCCTACCACCTGCATCCTGCTCCTTCATCTCTGTGCTGCTGTGAAAACTTACAGTCCAGAGCGAGAAGGGCTTATCTCACTTTCATTGTGTGAAAGAATCAAGTTCCTGTTTTCCTCTGCCTCTTCCTCCCCCTCTGCAGATTCCTCTCTGCCAGCCATGTCTCTGACAGCTAATAACATAGTTTTTGGTGGAAGATGAACTGCAGCAGAATGGAAACAGCGGTTCATGCAACACATATAGGGCAGAGCAGAAAGCAAAGCTTTCTTACATCCTTAGTGGGGCTCTGGACCTCTGGCCTAAAGTCCTCCCAGTGTGCACTACTGGTGCCATCCCACCCTCAGGGTACCCAGCAGTGTTTTTTTTTGGGGGGGGGGGAATGTAGGGGTACGCATAGCCCCAAACATTTTGTGAATCTAAGTTTGGCCTCATTGAGGGGCGGTATTTCAATATGAGTAGGAAAATGAGAGTACCCCTAAACATTTTTTTAAAAGAAAAGAATCACTGGTACCCAGTAAACTTCGCAGTTGAACAAAAATGTGAACCCGTGTCTCCCTAATCCAACTCTAGCCATCACTATACTATCTCTGACAAAGATCATTCTTTCTCACCTCCAGTCAGAGTGTTTACAATAGTACAGTAATGGGATAATGGTGTTAAGTTACAGCAGGGAAAGGAAATCAATATACCAATTTACAGCAACTGGGGGGGAAATTCCAAAGAAAGTTATCAGCTGATGACAGCAAGTGTGATTAGGCTGGATAACTATATGCCGCCACCTCAGCCAGTTTGGGGGAGGGCTTATCGTGATAAAATGGAAAAAAGAAAGTGTGAAATGGATGTTTCATTCAGTTGCTTGTGCCAGGTGTCAAATTTGGTGCCGCCTGCCTGGCCTGAAGGTTGTGACATGCTTCCCAAACTCTGTCAGGCAGACCCGAAACTCATTTGCAGTGGGACGGCATGGCTTTTAGTCATAATAAAGTAAAGAGAGCAAGGGAGCAGGGAATCTAATAGTGCAGCATAACTGGACTATGGTTAGAGGGCTGTTGCATGTTTTCAAAGCCTCACCAAACAGAGTTCAATTCAACTATCTACATTTGAAAAACTATGCTTATATATCCATCTCCGAACCAAGATGTGCCCTCCAATGAAGGCTTTGATGTTCACCTTGGAGACCACTTCAGATTCCATCGTAGATAGGTCAGACTTCCTTGACATTGTGATGGAAATGTTTTCACTCTTTCGGCAAGGAATTTTGAATCACAGTACAATAGAGTGCGGGATGCGGGTGGCGCTGTGGGTTAAAGCCTCAGTGCCTAGGGCTTGCTGATCGAAAGGTCAGCGGTTCGAATCCCCGCGGCAGGGTGCGCTCCCGTTGTTCGGTCCCAGCGCCTGCCAACCTAGCAGTTTGAAAGCACTCCCGGGTGCAAGTAGATAAATAGGGACCGCTTACTAGCGGGAAGGTAAATGGCGTTTCTGTATGCGGCTCTGGCTCGCCAGAGCAGCGTTGTCACGCTGGCCACGTGACCCAGAAGTGTCTTCGGACAGCGCTGGCCCCCGGTCTCTTGAGTGAGATGGGCGCACAACCCTAGAGTCTGTCAAGACTGGCCCGTACGGGCAGGGGTACCTTTACCTTTACCTTTACAATAGAGTGCCTTCCTTGTTAGACATCTCAGATGTGGATTGCAGCCAGAATCAAACCAGTAGCAAAAACATGCCAGGCTATTGATCCTTACAAAACATGTCTGCACACTGTTGCCACACTGGGACTGTGGATGGGAGAACTTCACTTGTGGCACACTGGCTAGTTTTCTTCTTCCTTTAGAAGAAACAACAACACTTTGTGTTATGATGATATTGTTCTGTGCAGCCTGATTCAGTTTTCTTTAAAAAAGCCTTTGCTGATAGTTTATTTTGATTCGACCCCAAATGCAACTGCTATTATGTTCATCTTCCTTGCCTGATCCGCACCATAGCACAAATGTGCCTGCTTCCAGCCCATATAGGTCTGCTACCGTGTGAGAATTGTTGGAGCACTTAGTTGCCAAGCTGAGTATTGTGCACAGGGTCAGAGGTGCACCTTCCCCTGCTCCCACTTACCATGCTGTGAAAAAGCATATGGGATGGGGAAACTACGAAAGGAAATGATCATTCTCTTTACACACCCTATGATAACTTTTCAGACACTTGAAAGTGGTATGGGGAAATGAATGCTGCCTACAGTCCACCCATTCATTTCTCCCGTCCTCTTTTGATCTCGAGTCAAAGAGTTTTGAAGGGTTTTTTTTCAAAGTACTAGAAAAACCCACAAAACCTCATTGACAGCATGTGTGAGGGCGGGGATGAATATATGTACTAGTGTTGTGCCAAAATATGTCCTCCAATTATCTCAAAAGTTTTCTTCCTGTGTGAAAGAGAGTTCCATTTTTCTGCCTAATTGTGAAGGCACTTTTTAAGAATAGAACTTTCCTTATCTGTGCAATGGCAATCCCTCCAAGTGTTCCTATTTTCCAGGGAAAGAAGCCATCCCAGTTTCTGATTTGATCCCGGAAAGTCCTGCTTTCCCTTAGAATGTCCCTGTTTTCATTGGAGAAATGTTGGAGGGTATGGAGTTATCCGACCCCACCCCCTGAGCCGTCTGAAGGCAATCCTTTATAGGGAACTTAAAAAAAACCCAAAAGTTTTAAAGTTTTATTACGTTTTTATATATGTTGGAAGCTGCCCAGAATGGCTGGGGCAACCCAGTAAGATGTGTGGGTTATAAATAGTAAAATTATCATTATGGAATGGGATGTCTCTATTTTCACCAGAGAAATATTGGAGGGTTATGCAATGGCCTAGAGTAAGGGTGGTGGTGTTGTGTGGGTGTGCGTGTTTCTTTCCAGTTGTTGTAAACAAATCTGCTCCTTTTCCCTTATAGGGTATTAAAGAGCCCGTATAGAGTCCTTAAGTGGGTTCCCTATCAATAGGAGTAAATAACAGAGGCCAACCAGAGAATATTGAGAAGCAAAGCAGCTAGTAAGCCTGATCTTTATTAAACTGTTGCAACAGGTTCCTCACTCACCACATGCACGAAGGAGGAGGAACCCAGAACAATGGTGTGCAAACCCTAATATAGACTTTGAAATTGCCACCCTGTAGCTCAACCACTCCCAAAAACATCATACATACATCACAGAAGGAGGCGGTCTACAACAGAAATCCTGTCTGCCAGGATACCTGACAATGGCCAGTGATTGCTTACTTGGGCAGTCTGGCCATTTTTTGTGATGGTAAATACTTTAATTCCTGAATCCAGGTCACAGGCTCACCCTATTCATACACAAAAATGCCTTAAAGACCGGTAAGCAAAAGACAATTGAGAGGCTTTCCCATTTCCTTCCTCCTTGCAGAGAAACCTTTGAGGTCAATTTGAGAGAGTCAAAATGGTTTCAGGATTGTTCTCCTGTACTATTTCAGACACGTGGTTTACATACTTATGTATGTGTTTGCCTTGTAAATGTACGAACATTAAATTTATATATTTGAGACCTTAAACTCTTATAACACAGTAAATATTGCTGTGCCACTCTGCAGCTTCCTTGGCTGCCCCTGCTTGCTGATATGAAAAAGCACATGGAAGAAACTATCTCATGGTGTCTTCTCTTGGGCTTTAATTTAATTATGGACACCTGGGAAGGCTGCAGCGCACAGACCACTACAATGCCCAGGGTGGTTTAACAAACAGTTCCTCTTCCCAGGGAACTCTGGAAATTGTAGCTGTGTGAGGGGAATAAGGGTCTCTCAACAATTCTCATCATCCTTAACAAACTACAGTTCCCAGGATGCTTTGGTGGAAACCACGACTGCTTCAAGTGATATGATGCTGCTTTAAATTTATAGCACAGATGGGGCCTGTCTCTGCTCCTGAGAGCTCTTAATTTGTAGCGATTTTCTCTCATTGAAAGCTTTTTCTGAAATGTTGCAGCCTTGCCGAGTGAGCCCCTGTACATTTATTTCCTGCAGTACTTCATTAATCACGCAGGGGAGGTTTGTTGTGTAGAATTCTGATTGAAAGTCTGCCTATTTGCTTGTATGGTTCAAAACTGGAATTAATGGCTTGGCACCTTGGTGGAATAAAATAAAAATAAATGTTGTCAGTGAAGCAGATAGCTTCTATCTTGTCCATTGTTGACCCCACTGATTATATACGTCAACATCTCTGCCTCTGAATTTTTGTTTTTGCTTTGCTTTAGAAAAGGGACAAACAGTGGTGCTTATTGCATCTTTCAAGGTTTTTTTTCTTTAAAAAAAAGGGGGGTATCTTCTTCTTTGGCGTTCACTCATAGCCAAGTAAGATTGTCTTCCATAAACACGGTTTTAACAATGAGTCCGTAAGAGACTGTGGAGGCCAATTCTGGATCCACATGTCCTTCCACAGTGGGGACATTGGTTTCCGGGCAGGAGTTGATTACGGTGTGGATTTGCCAAGCGTTCCTTCCTCCTCGCATGTTTCTCCCTTGTGTCTTGAGTTCAAGTGTCTTCAAAGCCCATGACACCTTTGGTAAAGGCTGTTCTCCAACTGGAGCACTCGCAGGTCAGTGTTTCCCAGTTGTCAGTTCTTTGCCAGATCTGAAAGGCCTTCCTTTTCTTGTCAATCATGCATTCAATCTCACAGTCATTCTCATCAATCAAGTCCTGGTGTTTCTTGGTTTGGTATCCAATAGTTTGTTCACAGGCTGCAATAATGGATGTTTTTAGCTTGGTCCAGTGTTTCTTGATGTTATCAGGGAATTCTGAAAGCAGATGGTCCTTAAGAGTCGTTTGGAAGCAATCCCGCTTAATGGGATCTTGAAGGGCTTGAGTGTTCATTTTGCGCCTTGGTTTCCTTCCTTGAAGCCTGCGTTGAGGTATAATCTCGATAGCCATTGTGGATCGTATTAGTCAGTGATCTGTCCAGCAGTCATGGGAGCTCATCATAGCTCTGGTAAGGAGCACATCACAGCGATCTTTAGCATGGACAATAACATAGTCTAAGAGGTGCCAGTGGTTTGACTGAGGATGCTTCCATGAAGTTTTAAATTTATTTTTCTGTCGAAAGAGTGTGTTGGTTATAACAAGGTTGTGCACTGCACATTTCGTCAAAAGTTCTGGTTGCTGTTGCCAACTCCTTCTTTCCCAATAGGGGAATATCTAGTGTGTTCTTAGTTACAGAAATAGAAGGATAAACTAGGAGGCTGTATTCTACCCAGTTTCTTGTGGTAGAATTACACCCCATTTCACATTTCTTCATTCATATTATTTTCCTCTTTGTACAATGCAGACACTTCGGACATTTCCATTGAAAGTTTTCTACAGAGAATAAAAGCTTCTTAAGCATCTCCCCTTGTTCTATGTTTCTGATGAAAATAGGTCCCCAAGCTGCTTTTACTCCCCAACCGTCTGGAAAAGATATTGAGAGAGGCATTTTCATCCCTGAAAAAAATGGTTCCAACTAAAGGACCCAGCCTCGTTTTGTGACTGTAAGTTTTAAAAAACATCTTTTAATGCTGTGTTTTAAAATGTTGTAATGCACCCTGGGACCTTAGGCTGAAGGGTGGAACAACAACAACAACAGTGGTTCACCTTAAATATCTGCAAGTTTTATTTTACTTAACTCCATAGCACCTGATTAAGCAGAAGTTACACACACAAACAATATCTCAGGATAGAATCCTTGATCTTTGTCTCAATTGAGAACCTGCACTGAAATCACAGACTAATTAATGATATCAGCAAATCTTTTCCCAAGTTGGACAGAAACATTTTAATATTTATTATATTGTTGTAGTGGGCATATTTCCTGAGTGGACCATGGTAATGCTGATTCAACTAATTAGAATCAGGGTGGATGATTTCCTGAATGAAAAAGCAGAGACAAGTTGCTGAGTTGCTTCATGAATGCATCAATATTTTGCTCATTTCTTGCACCATTCGTTTTTTAAACAAACAAACAAACAAACAAACAAACGTGATTGAGAGTTATTATTATTACATGGGGTAAAGCTCAAGACTTGAACTCAGATGAGAAAAACTTCAAATGACTATGGGAGGAAATCCAATTAATCATTTATTTCTTCTTAGCACCTTCTACTTCAAAGCATTGACGGACCTATTACACAGGCAACACACAAAAATCACTTCTGAGACTTTTGAGTTTTCTTCATTTTTTCATTTTTTTTTAGGAATGTTGGTGGTGTTGGGATGGATTGGAGGGAGGGGGGAGAGAGGTGCTTTGGACTATGTGACTCTGTATTTGTATGGATTGATTGCAGCGCAACCACGTTTTGTGAAGCCAAACTATTAGAATATTTGCCCCGAAGTGAAATTGCGACCTCAAATAAGGAACATCATAAGACTGAAAATCAGAGGAATGCAAAAGGCTTCAGGGGATGCAATTGGCTGTTAGAAATTAATGAGTGAGGCTACTGCTGGGCAGAAGATGACTCCTTCCCCTCACTGTATTTTTAATGAAGGTGCACAAAAAGAACTGTTTGCTAAGCCAAGTAAGAGGAGAACAACTTGAAGATGGGGTGCAGCTTGAGGAATGGGGAGAATAAGTCTCTCATATCGATCTTTACATACGCACAGCAGGCCCTGTAACCTTCCACCAGTTTAATTTCACCCCCAAAGGTGTATTCTTCCCTTGTTTTTGTTTTCATGTCATGCTTGTAAGCTTCCTGCAGGCATAGGGCAGGTCACTGGGTGGAAACCATATTTTGGAACACTAGATAGACCTCAGATTCTATCAGGACACTTATTTCCCAAAGAACCACATCAGAACAGCTCTCCTAGCTCTTTGGAATAGCACATGTCATTCTGACTTAGGTTATAACCATAGGCTTCACAATGCACTCAGTTGTGGTAACTGAATGCCTTGTTCAATCAATATAGAATTCGTTTGACCCTGATGCTTGGTTACCTTGCTCTCTGAAATGCTAAATGTCAGGATGAAATGTACAAAAATGGCTATCTTTATCTTGCAGGCCTTGCTTAAGCAGCCTACAAATTCAGCCGCACAAGTTGCCTCACCAGCTCTCCCAGGGGCTGTGCAAACAGCAGCTAGTGATTCGGATGTGCAAACAAAGATGGATGGCTTTGATAAAGCACTTGGCAACACTGAGGGTTATTTAAACAGACCTTTGTCTCTTTCACACCATAGGCTGTGGGGACTATTGATATTTACCGAGTGGTAAAGGACAACAATCTGCAAGTGGAAAAGAGGGAAATGCTTTAAAGTGAAATGATAAATAACGATGAGATCCTGCCTTTTTATCAGACAATTCAGGCAGACCTGTAAGAACTTGGCAAAACAATTGCAGGACCAAAGGGGCTGAGCTATGAGAACAGATCAAAGGAATTAAATATGCTCACTGAAGCCTGAAAAAGTGATGATTTTATATATATATATATATATATATATATATATATATATATATATATGCCATTATATACCAGGTTCATATTTCTGTTGCAGAATCTCGTTCCTTTCCTTACAGTCCTGAGAACTTCAACCATTCTTTTTAAATAGGCAGCTTTCTAACCCATATGACCATGGAGAAAACCTGAAGCAAATTATGCGGAGAAAATATTGAAAATGCAAAAAAGTCTGTTTCTGGGAGGCTAAGGATGGATTCTCTGATTAGCAGCTCCCCAACACATTATGGCCAGGGCCAGTCCAAGAAGAAGTTTGGATTTGATATCCCGCTTTATCACTCCCCTTCAGGAGTCTCAAAGCAGCTAACATTCTCCTTTCCTCCCCAAACACTCTGTGAGGTGAGTGGGGCTGAGAGACTTCAGAGAAGTGTGACTAGCCCAAGGTCACCCAGCAGCTGCATGTGGAGGAGCGGAGACGCGAACCCGGTTCACCAGATTACGAGTCTACCACTCTTAACCACTACACCACACAAGACATTTCGTTGACTGAAGCAAAATGACAAGATGGTGCCCTCCCATTCCTGGAGGGCATTGGATTCCCATCAACTGCCTGTGGATACCTGGTGCTGACATGCTGCTGTCATAGGAGTCAACTCCTAGGGGCTGAGGTCCCTTTGCTCCCCCCAATGAAATATTTGAGGGGCTGCCCCTCCCAAGTTAATGGGCATTGCCATTCAAATGGTGTGCGTACACCACACCACGTGATTAATTATGTGGATCAGGGCTTACCTGGGCCCCCCAATATTTTATTCAAGTTGGTACCCCTGTTGCCTGTACTGTTGCATGTACTCAGATTGCGCCCTGAGTTACTATGGGTGAAGCCATCATGCTTTTTTGTTGTTGTCTTGCTTTTGTTTTAATGGTTACAGACTTCCAAGCCATTGAAAGTGCATTTGGTGAAAAACTGAAATAAAATCGGGAATCAGCCCAGGCGCCTAAGATATCTGTAGTAGCTTTGTTCTGAACACCTTAGAATGCAGCTCCCACAGGAAGCAACGATGCCCAACAAACCAATATAGATTAAAAAGAGGATTAAACAAAGTCATGGAGGAGAGGGTTGCTAGCCATAATAGCTATGCTCAGCCTCTACAGGCAGAGGCACCAATGCTTCTGAATACCAGTTGCTGGAAACCAGAGGACAAGAAAGGGCTGTTGTGCTCTGGTTCTGCTTGTGGGCTTCCCACAGGCATCTGGTTGGCCACTGTGAGATCAGGATGCTGGACTAGATGGGTCACTGGCCTGATCCAGCAGCCTATTTTTATGTTCTTATGTTAATCACAGAGAACTTGTAGGCTACAACCAAAGCAATGTTTAATTTAAACCCCACCCAGGTCCAATAAAAGGCCCCATCCCATCCACTATACTTGTGCAAAAAAAAAGTGTGCTGAAATGTCTGTTGAGGACACAGAATTAATTTCAAAGTTTACCTTGGGGAAACCCAGTTGGCATTTTCTTATCTTAATCACTTTTGATTCATCAAACCTGCTTTGAGACTAATAGTCTCTATTGATGAAGTTCAGGTTCCTAATGCTTTTTCCAATAGGTATTCCAAGTGCTTCTTCCTATTTTAATCACCCCCTTCACTAATCTAAAAAGATGCACATTTATAATGCATTGAGCCAAAAAGAATCTGAAGAACATGTTTATTAGGCACTTTTGACACCTACATATTGCTTTTGACGCCCAAGAGACTGCCAAGCAAATCAAATTTGCATGTCTCTTTTCATTTGCAGTGTAGCTAAGTAGAGGAAATCAAAATGATGACCAGTGATGGAACTTCAGAAACATTTCCTGCTGTGCAGACAGGGGTGACAGTAACCTGTCAGATGTCATCCCAAAATACCACTTCCAGAGGGTATTTGATGCATTTCCAATTGTTAAAACAATATTAAGAAATCCGGAGATGTATTTCTCGTTTTGTAAATTCCCCTGAAATGCTTCAGAATTGCCAAATGACTAAATAATGATGATGATGATGATGATGATGATGATGATGATGATAATAATAATAATAATAATATCCAAGGTTGGTCTGGCCTGCTGTTTTGACTTCCATGTAGAATCCCACTGGAATGGCAGGTGAATCCTATTTCATCAATGGGGATAGGACAAAACCCTCCATTGCACCCGAGTGCATCAGCTAGTTCAGGGGGGCGAATGTTCCCTGGTATATTTTGTAACTGTGCTCCGTAATATATATATATTTGTATGTTATTTTCACTAACATACCCATTTTGATACACACATGCATTTTTGTACATATAACTTGGCTGCAGAACTGCACTGCAAAGTTCAGAGAAGTGTGTATTTCAAATGATGGTTGTGTTTTGGTTCTCATTTCTGAAAATACACATAAAGTAGGTACCCCTTCAAATGCAAGCTGAATTTATTTTCTCCTCCCATCCCTTAGGGGGAACCTGCCTCCATGGAAAGAGGACAGCTAAACTGCTGCCTGCAATATCTACCCTGAGTCCGGGGTCCAAAGAACTGCAAGAATCCCAACTGTCACAGCTATGTGGCTGCTAAATCCAAGAACATTTCTTCTGAGCTCAGCCTCATACCTCACCCAGGTGAGCACGTAAATGGAGCAAAGGTTACCACATCAAATTAAAATAAACAAGATCCTGCTCAGAAATAATGGAATTGAGGGCTTTTTAAGCATGTGTTGAGAAAACTGAGAAAGCCAAGAGGAGTGGCAACCAGCCAGTTGTGGTACCACTAGAAAAGAGGGCTGGTTGGGGTTTTATTGACCAGGATCCTTAAATCATGGAAGTAGACCAGCCTAGCCAATCATTACTGTGGGCCCATGTACTGGAACCCTGTCTAGAGGCCTAACTCAACTGCTGTAGGTCTCTTCCACAGCTGGCTCTCAACTTCTGTAAGATTTGCTTCTTTTATGAACTCCATGTTCCCTCTCATCTTCTTCACCACCACCATCCCAGGCTTCACTTTAGGGATATATTATCAGAATCTCTACTTCTAAATCCACTGCTGTAATTAGAGTGCTATAATTGTTTCTCATTGATCTTTTGCATTTGCCATCAACACAGGTCAGAGCGACATTGGCTGTTAAGTCCTTTAATTTACACTTCCTTTCTCTTACACACAAAGATGCAAAATTATGTTAAATTAACAGGCTATTCCACAGTGGTCTGTGCAGTGGCCTCCTGCATGCCTAAACTAGTGTTCTATAATAAACAAATGCAAGAGAAGCCCTGCTGGATCAGACCAGAGGCCCATCTAGTCCATCATCCTGTCCTCACAGTGGCCAAACAGATGTTTACAAAAAGCCCAAATGCATGCATCGAATGCAAGAGCAGCCTCTCACTTCTGGAGGCAGAACTTGGGCTTCATTCAGACAACACTTTATTCTGTTTCCATGTAGTTTTATTATACTCTCCACATTCTGTGTGAATTCTCTGGAAAGCAAGTGGAAGTTTAGCACTCATTTCGATGATTTTGTTTCCAGAAAAACAACAACCCAAAACCATTTGCAACTCTGTTAACCCAGAAAAATAGAGGGAGTTTTGCACTGTAATTTCATGTGATGAAATTTAGGATGTTATCCCAGAATACAGTTCTTTCCCACCATTTAAAATTTAGTGTGACACTGTGGCACATCTATAAAAAAGCCACAGTTCCATAATGCACCAGGTAAACGTGACCCCTGACCGTTAGGTCCAGTCATGGACGACTCTGGGGTTGTGGCGCTCATCTCGCTTTATTGGCCGAGGGAGCTGGCGTACAGCTTCCAGGTCATGTGGCCAGCATGACTAAGCCACTTCTGGCGAACCAGAGCAGCACACGGAAACGCCGTTTACCTTCCCGCCAGAGCGGTACCTATTTATCTACTTGCACTTCATGCTTTCGAACTGCTAGGTTGGCAGGAGCTGGGACCGAGCAACGGGAGCTCACCCCGTCGTGGGGTTTGAACTGCTGACCTCCTGATCAGCAAGCCCTAGGCTCTGTGGTTTAACCCACAGCGCCACCTGCCTCTCTGATGCAACAGGTACTGCAACATAAAACAGACCTTAGAAATGAGGACAGAAGCACTAGCATTATAACCAGTAAAACTAACTCAATAAATGACCGTAGCCATAGTTAGTTCAATGTCTTTGCTTTCCATTCTTCTTGGACTAGGCAGCACTCTGTGTGTGCTGTTGGCCATGCAGAGACCTGGTTTGCACCATTCTTCTCCTTAAAATGTCCAAAGAGAGGCGAGCACCCCAAGTGGGCCTGCATGCCATCACATGTACAAATAGATGCCCAGTTCACATAGGAAACTGTGTGATGGAGGAAAGGAGCTTGGACCACTCTGCCACCACACTGCTACATATGTGGCAGAAGAGATGTCTGGCTGATACAGGGGTAGCCAAGGTGGTGTACTCCAGATGGCTCCAGCTTCCAGCAGCCCCAGTCAGCAGGGCTGAGAGTCAGGGATGATGGAAGTTATAGTCGAGCAGCATCTGGAGGGCAGGCTATTGACTACCCCAGGGCTGGTATGCTTGTGTAACTAAGCTAAGGAGTGGTGCAATTTGCTGGAGGTGTTTGGGAAACAGCATCAACTAGTAAATATTTGTATTCCATTTGCACGGTTAATGGATTCCTACCATTAACCTATTTAAAAGTGAGGCAATTATACATAGATGATCTACCTTTAAAATGAAATTATAACATGAGTTGATCCATAAATATAACATTTACGGATATTTATATGCTAGTGCTTGGAGAATGCCTGATTAATGAATATGACTGGCAAGAGAATACATGTCTTGTTATCCAAATGGTACTATAAAGGCAGCGGTAATCAGGCTTAGGAAAACAACACATTCATTTGATAGTCTCCAGTCTTTAGTATAGCCATTTCCCCCCTAATCCCAAGGCGTCACATATGAAAGGAGGCAGAATTTTGTCTACATATAAGCTAAATAGGATAGGTATCCAAAAGCATGCATACAAGCTGTCTTAAGAAAATGTCAGCATGGGACAAATGGGGTGGGGAGGGGCACTTTCTGCAGGAAGAAACAAATCACATACTTGCAAGTCGTAAATAACCGGAGTGGTGGAATGCATGTCAGAGATCCGGTTGTTGTGAAGATAAAATAGGGAGGAGTAAATATGCTGTCCTAAGGTTCTTGGAGGAAGGACAGGATAAAATATTGCAGTAAAGAAATAAGATGGCTTGGGGGTAAAAAGAGAGTGGAAATGTCACTACGAGTGTTGAAAGATTAGGTGGGATGTGGGGCAGCAGGGAAAGTCAGGTGTCTAAATCAGGAATCACGGAATAGGACCAACCCTGCTCTCTTTCACTTGAAATTCTGCTAAAGTTCACTTTAACCTCCAGTAGATTGCCTAACTGCTTATATATTTTCATTCCCATCTCTGCTCAATCATGAGGGCTACAAACTTTTTCTTTTTTTAAAGAAACCTAAGAAGTTGCTGGTTTAATTCAATATACTCAAATGAATATGACTTCTATTATAGTTTGGCCTGAACATTCTAGTAATGAAATAGTAGAAAGTTGGGGTAGTCAGTGGAAACAGAGTAGAAGGAACTACTTGCTGCCACAAGCGCATGATGTCCATGGTGCGGTGTGGGGCAGACCATGAAATAAACCCAGGAGATTGATATTTGGGTTGCAATAGACTGATGCCAGTAGGCTTGGCAAGGGCATTGGATATGTATCCAGTATCAAGCAACCCGCCTGTTGGTTGATAATCATGGGGAGGTTGGCCCTGAAGTGGGGCGTCTCCCCTGACATGGTCCAGGTGCCACAACCCCACCCTAGGTTGCCATTGGGAGGGATGTTTTTGCCCATTGGCCCCCAGACAGAGTCACTCCTCCTGCACTCATTTACCTGCTCAGTTAAGGATCCAACCCAATGTCTTATCTGCCAGAGTTGTGACAGTTGCTATGAGTTTGGTGAAAACCTGCAGACCGGCAAATTTATCTGCTGGAAAAATTCCTCCTTGGCCCTGAATACGCTGACTGAATAATACCATAAAAGGTAGAGGTAAAGGGACCCCTGACCATTAGGTCGGTCGTGGCCGACTCTGGGGTTGCGGTGCTCATTTTGCTTTATTGGCCGAGGGAGCCGGCGTACAGCTTCTGGGTCATGTGGCCAGCATGACTAAGCTGCTTCTGGTGAACCAGAGCAGCGCACGGAAACGCCATTTACCTTCCTGCCGGAGCAGTATCTATTTATCTACATGCACTTTGATGTGCTTTCGAACTGCTAGGTTGGCAGGAGCAGGGACTGAGCAACGGTAGCTCACCCCATCGCAGGGATTCGAACTGCTGACCTTCTGATCAGCAAGTCCTAGGCTCTGTGGTTTAACCCACAGCACAACCCACCATAGCAGGATCCTAATACCATCCTGCCCATTCACCTTCTGGCAGACCCCTTCCAACCTGGATGGGTGAATCCTTCACTGACCTCCCAAGAGGGTAACCTACATGAGGCCATCCTCTTAAATACAGTGGGGGCAGGCTTGGCTCACCCCGCTTCCATGTGACCTGCTAGACAGATCCCCCCTGTTGTTCTGGCATGGAACCTGGCTTCCCTCTCACCGAGACCAAGCAGAGACTGTGCTGTGCGGCCATTGCCACTCCCCCAGAGCCGCAGGTGAGCAGATATTCTTCATGCAATGCATAATTATCCTATGTTATTAATTACCACAGAACATTGCTTTAGTTACTATTGTAAATTGTTTTAATTAAATAATTAGATAAATACCTAGAGGGTAGATCTGTAATCAGAAGCACAGACTCTGTACTCAGCAAAGGTATATTCCTGACTATAATGGAAGCAGCTATGTTAGCATTCCCTCCTTATGAATATCCCTAGGGTTTTGCTTTGGTCGTTTCTCATGAAGTGGACCATTAGTTTGACTAGCATATCAATTCATCTGAGTTCTTAGTTTCAGTTTAATAAAGATTTTCAAAGCATTCTGCCATTCTAGAGCAGACTAGTGAAAAAGAAAGCTGAGGAAGTTGTTTGTAGCTGACTGAGTTTTACTCAGATTAGACAAATTGAAATTAATGGGCCAAAGTTGGTCATCTTCATTCTTTTTAATGGGCTTAATCTGAGTATGACTGGAAACAACCCACAGTTTCCATCTGCCTTCCCAATCACATTGCATCATCTATAGTGGGACTGATGACCTATGATTTTCCAGATGTTTTGAACTACCTTCCTTCATCCCTGACCACTGAACATCATGTTAACTCAGATAGAGTGTAGCAGAAGGAGGGGTACATCAGTGCTTCTGTATCCTGGCAACTGCATGTCTTCTGTCAGCGACTGGGCAGAGGAGGAATGGTGGACACTGCCGCCCCCCGGCTGTTCCAGGGAGGAGGAAGAGGAAGACAGTATAGATTTACAACAGGGGGTTGAGAGATTTCGCAGCTCGGAGGCAGATGAGGGGAAAAGTTGGGAAATCATGGGAGAGCCAGAGCAGCTGGCTGTCACATTGTCATTAGCAAGCATTCCAGACCCACCACCTTCCAGAACCTGGAGAGCCTCAAAGGTAGGAGAGCAAAGAGCTTGAAGGCAGAGGGCACTTAATGGCACCCATAGAAGAGGTGATGATGATGATGAATGAGGAAGTGGGAGAGACGGGTGGGTGGGTGGGTGGAGATTCACTCGGGACAATGCCAATATCCAGGAGGCTGGGGTCTATAGCCTCTCTCTGTAAAGTTTGAAATAAAAAAAGGACTGTAAGAAACTTTTCCTTGTCTTTATACTTTCCTGGGCATCCTGACACTTTCACATTTTCACCACCCACTTCTCGACTGAATTGTCAGAATGAACTTTGCATCATTCTGAGCTCGTTCAGGGTGGGTGGAAATTGACTGAACCACATTTCAGGGTGCTGGATTCTGCTAATGGTGGCCAGCTAATGACCCATCAGTTACGTGGTGCCAATGTTCTCAGATGTACATCGAAACACCTGCTTGTCAGATGTGTGTGTCAATTACTTTGGCAAATTTGCATAGCATGTCACCTGGAACTGCAGAGGGCCTGGCAAGTATGATTGACTAACATATATTATTGGATCAGGCAGGTCTGCTTTGCCATCCTACACACTTCTGCACTATCTTTCACCTGATACACATTTGCTGAAGGGAATAAAGGGAAATATTTATGCTTCAGATTGTATGCAGTGAATATATCAAGAGTGAAGCAGCTTCCTGCTGGGTATATTTGCATCTGTCAAACAGGAAGGAAAGCAAGAAGAGACAGCAGAAAAACAGAGAAGGACTGCTTTTGATCATTTCAGGTTTGTGACTGAGCGCTACTATGTCTCTCCAGGTAGATGAACACAACCATCTTGAGTTCAGTTTCCATCTGGATAAAATGATCTGTAGGCTACCTCTGATGATGAATTTCTTCCCCATAAAGGTAACGAATGCAAGAAGATTTAATGGAAATGCCTAGCACTCCACATATCATTGTTAGTAGCAAAGTTTGCTTGGCCTTCCAAGATTTAAGCCAGTTGTGACCAAGCTGCAAAACAGCAGCAGCCATTGTTCTGCAGCTCAAGTGATCATTATCAGATGAATTGGGCCTGTCTGAGGGTTTTGCCTAACTCACAGCAGTCGTCACAACGTTGGTGTATCTGGCATTAGGTTAGTTCTTAGTCTTTGGTGGTGGGGGACCTGTGACCCTCTGCTTCTCCCTTCTTGGTGGTGGGATATCTTGATAAAGGAATCCACTTGGAGGTGCTTCTGTGCATATGCCCAGGTGGGGACTAGGGCCATAGCATTCCCCAACATGGCAAGTCTGTGTGGGTTGTATCTCTTGCATATATGGCATAGGTCAACCCCAAATTAGGCTTGATCCACAGTATCCCTCCAGCAGGAGGGCTGGAGCCAATGGAACCCACCCAATGCCAAGCCAAACTCACATCTGTAATCAATAAAGTTGTGGCCTAATTTAACCCCACTAATGTTATCTGTGGTCCTTAGTTTTACTGATAGGGCCTGATGAGGGTGAGTTTATGGTGCCTGGGCAAGCAAGTGATCATCATGAGTCCTGAAACTTCATAGGGATAAAGTGACTTCCTCACAAGCTTTCTGGGCTCATCTGTAGCTTAGAATGAGAGCTGCATGTCCTCCAAAATCTGGAAAGGACCAAAGGTTCATTTCAAATGCCAACTCTTCAGTAGATTGCCTAAGTGCTTATACATTTTCAGTTTCTTTCCTCTTCAAGAAACAGGGCTACAAACGTGATCTTTTAAAACACACACACAAAAACAAACAAATGCCAGAATACACCAGAAGCTGCAGGTTAAAGTCCCTCCCACAGTATATTTTTTAATGGGATGTATATTCAAGTAAGTTCATACAGAATTCAATGAGAGACAGGAAGGAAAACTTAATAGCGCTTGCCATAACTATACATTCAATTTTAAAGAGATCATAAAAATCAAATAAACAAAAAGAAATAGAAAAATTCCATTAACAAAGATATAAAACCGTAACCAGTAATTATCCTCCATAGCTCAATCAGCATGAATAACAACACCATTACACATTAACAGGTTTCATAAACAAAATAAACAGTCTTTCATAAATTAGCTATTGGTTTCCAGGTGGATCATAGTTCCATGACTATTAGAATGTGATAAGACCTGTTTACTGCTTTAAAAGCACTGATGGTTCTTTAGGTTTGTTTTCCATAGGTATGTAGTTTGTAGTTTGGGGATTTTGACTATTACTTCCACGCTTCTGATGATATTCTCTTTCTCTCATGTCACCCACCAGTTTGGTGGGTGCTAGAGGCAATGTTCTGGCTATTTGCTGTTGGTTCGTACAGTGGGACCTGGGGTTACATACGCTTCAGGTTACAGACTCCGCTAACCCAGAAATATTACCTCAGGTTAAGAACTTTTCTTCAGGATGAGAATAGAAATCGTGCTCCAGCGGCAGCAGTGGGAGGCCCCATTAGCTAAAGTGGTGCTTCAGGTTAAGAACAGTTTCAGGTTAAGAATGGACCTCCAGAACGAATTAAGTACTTAACTCCCAATATACCACTGTATATTGAATGAAGTCATACAGAATGGCACTTGTTCTTTGTCCACTTACAACTTTCGTTTTTCTCCATTAATCTTTTCCCAGGAAGGCAACATGCCAGATTTAATTATATGAAACATATGGGGTGGAATTTAACGTTGCCCTACGGGGAGCATTCCATTGATACATTTCTGCTGGCCACATGTAATGATCTGCTGTCCTGAGGGTTCTCCAGACCCATCTGCAATGGAATTTGAAGGCTCCTCAGGGGGCACATGGGGGAAGGGGGAGCCCTGTTGTGCCAGCAGGACTCATTGCACTGTTTCCGGATAGCGCAGCTATTTAGTTGAATCTACGCCATGATCCTTTAGGTTTCCCCGCACTCTGACTATGACTGATCTTGCTGCCATTAGTATATGGCAGTAATAAATGGAATATTAAGTTCTTATTTTTCAAACTCATGTTTTGGTTGGTATATAAGTACCAGTGTGGTACCATATCAATATTCTGCAGGCACCAGGTTGCCAAAGGCTATCATTGGCCCGTTGGGCAACACCGTGTTGTGTTCTGGTCTGATGCCGGCAGATCCACAAGATGTCGTAAGATCACAAACAACGCCAAGTAAACAACTTACTCTGACAAAGGTTAGGCACAGACCGTTAAGCATAATTGTTTAATTGTACTGAAATATACTCGGAGTCGAGAGTGGATTTCATGCTCTTTATTCAGCTCATAGTGGTGAGGAGGAATGACTCTTCCCCCCAAATATCTGCTTTATAAACATTATTTACACAATGGGCTGCACGTGATTGGCTAATTCCGGGATTCTCCTGTAGGCCAATCAGATTAGTGGATTCACTTCCACCTGGAGCTGGATTGGATGGCTCCTGCGGACCAATCATACTGCTGCATTGTTCTAGGACCAATCAGCCTGCTGCATTTTGGATCCTATTGTTCTAGGACCAATCAGACTACTGCATTTTGGATCCTATTCAAAATGACCCTGTGTATGCCTATATGTGTATTGAAGCTAAGAAGAGCTCTATGAGCATCTAAATGGGTTGATAATTAACTTAGGATGTTAAGGCAACATTTGGGGAACTTATGGCCCTCCAGATGTTGCTGGACTTGGCCACTAGCCATTGCGGTTCAAGCTGGAGTCCAACAACATCTGGAGGGCCACAGGTTCCCTGGCTTGAAACCCATTGGAAAAGAATGCATTTGAAAAACATTTTCCCCCTCTAGATCTGTTAGTTAATACAACATGAAGTTCTAATCCATCTGCACTGATTGACAGACAATGAGGCTATACTCCATCTCAAGGCCACATCCAGAGTTCACATATACTAGATTAGGAATAAGAGAGGTCAGGAGGGATTCACCTTTCTATTAACAGAAACCACTACTTTCTCAGATAGGTTTGCTTCGGGTCAGCCTCACATAAGACCTGTGAATTTAGATGGAACTATATGCTGAGTTCTCCTTCTCTCTCTGTCTGTCTGTGATGTGAAGCAAAGTCATGACATCATCATGTTGTCTATTTCTTTGCCCCTGCCAATAGCACCCAGTGATGTGATTCGGGGGATGGTAAACTGCACTTATTCTTATTCTTATTCTTATTCTTATTCTTATTCTTATTCTTATCTTTTAGGAGACATCTGAAGGCAGCCCTGTGCAGGGATTTTTTTTTACTGTTTGATGTTTTATTGTGCTCTCAATATTCTGAGTGGCTCAGGCAATTCAGTCAGTTGTGCGGCATATAAAATTATTATGATAATGAAATTAAAGAGGGAGAGTAGACGTCAACAAGACAATGCCCATTTTGGGTGGTTGCACCATTATTTAGCATAATGTGTCAGTCATTAAAACTTCCCAAGACTGACAGCGATGGGCTATCTTTTTATTGGTCATTTCCCAAGGAAAAGAAATGTGCACACTGTGGCCCACAAAACTGCACAAACAGCAGCCCAGTAGGAATTATTAAATTCAAAATGATGATCATCACAAGCCTAGCTGAGTGATAGAAATTAATGCGCCATCTGAACAGTTCCCTTTTTTTATCTCCCTGCTCTGCACTGATGTTCCTCATTTGAAATGAATCTCTCTAGACCTGAAGGGTATTCGGAAACAGCTGATGAGGCCCATAATAAGGATTCCAATCTTTGTCTCTGCTCTGAAATTAGACATATGTCCTGGTGTGTTGACATTAATTTGCCCTGTTGTAGCTGCTATAGGGTTTATTTTGGAGCATTTTAATAGAATTGCAGGGGAGATAGCTGCTCTGTTGAAAAAGAAACCGGGGGGGGGGGGGGGGGGGGAATCTGCTGAGAAAGCGTAATTCCAAAGGTTAATTTGAAACTGCTTCACTTGTCACAGCTTTTCTCTGTTTTAATACGTTCAGAACAGGTATTGCAAACAGGTATTTCACACGGAATAGTGTTTCAGATGAGGTATTGCACTCTGGAAAAAGAAGGCACAGCTCACTGATAATTCATGTTACACTGTATTATTGCTTACAGGAGGAAGTTTGGTCGGTATTGTGCTATAAGCTGATCTAATGGTATAGTGCTTGTACACATGCACATCTTGCCTCAAAGTAAGCCCAATTAAACACAATGGGATTTATTTCTGTGTAGATATGCACAGAATTGCCTTCTAGGAATCTGATTTGTAAACCAAATTTTGCATGGCACTATCTAAGTCTCAGATCTGACTTGGCATAATAAGGTTAATATATTGACCTACCTTACAAGTTTATTGTAGTACTTACTAAGTTAATGGGTATTTGAATACTCAAAATTGCTACATACATGCTTAAGAAGAACAGCTGCACCAGTAATGTTTGTCCTCTTTAGACACCATAGATCCATCTGAAGGATGAGGTATTTTAAGGCTTAGAAGTCATAGGGAGTAATAAGAACCCACATGCAAAGTGATCAGCAGACAAATACTGTATACAGGATTAGCAATACAGTGGTACCTCGGGTTAAGTACTTAATTCGTTCAGGAGGTCCATTCTTAACCTGAAACTGTTCTTAACCTGAAGCACCACTTTAGCTAATGCCGCCAGAGCACGATTTCTGTTCTCATCCTGAAGCAAAGTTCTTAACCTGAAGCACAATTTCTGGGTTAGCAGAGTCTGTAACCTGAAGTGTATGTAACCCGAGGTACCACTGTATACATAAAACAAACAAAAAGTTCAAAATTAGTGTGGGTAAGCAATGGTACCAAAATGGTATTGTGTCCAGAAACTATAAACAGCCTTTTTCAGCCTATTAATGGCATTGGTATTATCTAGCAATGTATCAGGACCGGCTCTATCATTAGGCAGAGTGAGGCAACTGCCTCAGGTGCAAATGCTTGGGAGCAGCAAGGGCAGTTTTCATGGCTATTGCTGCTAAGACCCTTCTGTTGAAAGGCAAGAGTTGTGTATATCATAACTCAAGGGCAGTGAAGGACATTGTTCCATTGCCAGTGTCAGCACACACGCCAATCCAGTCAGCTTTTGTGTGTAGTATGACAGGGGGCACCATCTTGTCCTTTGCCTTAGGAGGCCAAAAAGTCTTGGGTTTGCCTTGCTTTATATGTGAACTTGCTCAGTCGATAACACTCAGTTCCATTACAAATGAAGTGTCATTTCCCCCAGAAGGTCTTCTGTTACTCAGAGTAGTAGAAGAGATTCTGCACCTCCACAATCAGCATTCAGCAGACCAGGCATTCCAAAAGCCAACAGCTTTGTAGCTGGATGTGCAAAAGTCCTTTTCATGTCCGTCCTTTACTTCCAATGCAATTTCTGTTAATTGCTGTGAAACTATGTGAATTGCAAAGTCAGCTTCTTTGTAGAGGCAGCCACAGAAGTTCTTTAATATTAAGCCTCGCTCTTGACAAAATACTCACTAATTACTGTGAACTATGTGACCGTGCCACCCAACCAAACAGCCTTTTATTTGGATGGATATATATATATATGGGTCAGTTCTTTGAATTGTTTCCTGAACAATTTTGATGTAGAGTCATTTGCATCCCACAAAACTTGGGAGGACAATTTATTGTGACTTTTTGGTGTGATATGATATCAGAGACCTGTTCTTGTTGTTGTTAGGGTTCTAATTATTTATCTATTTGAAATGAGAAATCGTCCATCATCCAAAAATGGATTTGGAGGTGGAGGGGAAGTCAAAATAAAAATTACAATAGAAAACAAACCATCAATGCTAAAAAAAATGCGTAAGAAGAAAAACCATCCAAGCAGCCAAAAAGTCATAATCTAAACTGGGCAAAACCAAAGGGTATATCAGCGGAGGATTTAGTCTTCTTCTTTCTGAGCTGAGTGTTTCCATTTGTTGCAGAAAATTGCCCATAGAAATCAATTGGGGCCATCCAAGATTTTGATATAGTTGAATTAGATGAGGATGTGTTCAGAGGAGACAAATCACCATCCTCACCCAGCAGCTCCTCAGCCACATGCTCATGCGTACATAACATGGATACTCTGCAACATTTGGTCACAGGGTCCTACTATCAAAGAGGATTTACTAATCCAGGGCCAGACTTAGACATTTTGTTGCCTGAGCCAGTACAGTAAATGGTGCCCACTCCCTAAAGGATGGTACATCCATATTACCCCAAAGTAGCCAAGTTATTTTCGTACGTAAGACAGAAAATTCCACAAGCACCTCCATCCCCACCTCCATTTTTTTAAGCAACAATACTAAATCAGCTAATAATTTAATTGCTTTTCCTGATACCGAAAAATCAGCTGCCTTAGGTGGCCAGTTCATTTTGCCTAATGGTAGGGCTGGCCCTATCTGAACCCAATGAGCAGCAAGACGGACTTCCCCTAACTCATTTGTGGATGAAAGTAGGTTCAAACATTGACTAGTTTGGTCCGCCACCCACCAGGGCCCTGATTGGCCCAAAATATTTGAATTTTAGCAGGCAGGCTGTGATTGTGAGGGGACTTTCTGCCCCCAGGCAGACTACCCATATTCCAATGTTCCCTACAGGAGTGGAATTACGGTTCAGCTCCTTTCCACCCCCAAAGTTTTCCACCCCACATTTCCAGTTAAAAATCATTTTAATAGGAAGCTTAACCGCTCAAGCTGACATGCTACTGGAAACTGAATGTTTGTCATTTGAGCTAGATTGTCCATTGATTTAACCTAGGAGTAAGAGATCTCTTTATTGGCAAACTCCTGCTTTTACAGTGAGGATGTTTTCCTTAATATTCCACTTAGGTCTATACCATTGCAACATATTCCATACAAACAAGGGAATCAATAGCTTAGTTACAGAACAGCCAGTGTTCCACCACAGCAACAAGAACGTAAAGTGTTGATGAAATCTCTAAATCAGATCCCCTGAAATGAGAGCTAATCAATTCCATTCCAGCTGACTAAATTTATGTACACAAGAAGAAATTATACTGCAATCTCCTCTTTTGAGACTGACAGAGAGAGGGAGAGACAGAGAATCCTCAGCAAAACATAAGAGGGTAAGCTCTAACTTTTGCTCTTCATGTAGTCTGGTCTTTTATGAGGCCTAATATTGATTGAAGGCTTTCCAAAGAAAAAATGGTGCAAAAGGTTCAAAAGAATACATGAATGGAAGTAAGAGCAAAATCAGGATTGGTTGCAAAATAAGGCAGTAGCAAGTGGCCTGAGAACTTACTTATATCTTTACTAACTGCATACTTGGGGTTATTGCATTGCCTGTCACTCACATCTAAACTAGATGTGATGACTGCCATGTTTCAGGATGTTGTGTAGATGGTTTTTGTCATACAAACCCCATAAGCCCACTTATAGGATCAATTTGATCAGCAGTCATAAGAGACAATGTCTTTCCTGTGCTGGCCCCCAGATTGTGGAACTTCCTGCAGAGGTGCAGATGGACCCCAGCTCTGCACATTTTAAAGCAGGGTTTAAAAACACATTTATTCCGGGCCACTTTTATTTATTTTTATATTTATATCCCACTTTACCTCCAATGAGTTCAAGTCCCCCCCCCCCCCCATTTTATCGTAAGAACAGCCTTGTGTGGTTTGGCTGAGACACGGTGACTGGCCCCAAGGTCAACCAGAAGCTTTGTGGATGTGTGGGGATTTGAATCCTCATCTCTCAAATCCTAGTCTAACACTTTACACACTGCGCCACACCGCCTCTTAATAAAGGCTAGTTCTTTAATGGATGACATTTGTCTTTCACTATTTCATTGTTTTGTAACTTCCCTGTTTTTAAAGACTCCTACCGCTGCTTTTAAAGTGCTGGTGTTTGACGTTAGTGTGTTTATATGAGATGTATGCTTCCTTGGGTGGCCTGTTCCACAAAAGACAGACTATAAACAATTTTATAAATTAGTAAGAATGGATAGGACAGGAGAGCTTGAGCCGATTCGAGACTGGGGCACCCATGGGAACTTCTCTGCTATTGCGAACAACAGGCGTGGGGAAGCTGGGCAATGAAAAAGAATTCAATCCTCAGTTCCTATAGGTGGTATATTTCCATTCATAATATTTCATGATGTGTTCAGACTACACTGTACAACATTTCTGATGTAAGAGAGCATTTTATGGGACATAAAGTATCTCAAAATATTAGGGTGCTGTTATAGTTTGTTACGGCATTTGGCTTATTAAGTCTGCAATCCTGGGTACCTGGGAGGAATTTTTATTTTTTGCTAAGCCAGCTCCAGGCTGGTGTAGCTGATGGGCACAAGGACTAGGTCCTTTAGGAGATCCATTCTCTGGATCCAGAGCCACTGATGCTGTAGCCCTGTCCTGCTTCCTTTAAAAAACCCCCAAACCAAACCAAAAAACAACAACACTACCTTTGGGGACTTTCTACTTACCACCAGCAAGAGAACCACCCACCTCTTCAAAGCTGGTTCTCTGATGTAGCAGAACCCCCTCCAAACAGCAGTGTTTGCTCCCATCCACTGATGGAGGCCAGTAGAGAGGAGACCACATGCAATCCTTTCACACAGCCATCAACACCAGGGGGGATTAATATTGCACTCTCAAGGTGGAATGTTATGCACATTTACCTGGGCGTGAGCACCCTTGAACTCAACAGGCCTTATTTTCAGGACTGCACTGCAAGAAGCAATTTGCTCACCTCTCCTGGCTAAGTGCAGTTTATTTTTAGAGGAGAAGGCGCTAGTGTAGGAATAAGGACCTCAAAGTGCTTGCATTATTATTTATTCAGTCCAACACACTCTGATTAAAGTCTTTGTTGGGGGCACAGCAATCTAGATACATATAATGGGAATTTTCAAGCAAATTTATTAATGGCATTGCTTACCCTTCCTGTGTTCTCCCGGTGGGCTGGAGGGATGGCTTCACATCTGCAGCTCCACCACCCAGGGATGGGAAGAAGCAAAAGGTCAGATACACACTGCAGTTTTCACATATTAAAACAGTCGTCAAATAGGTGCTGACATTACAAGATAATATTCCTTCTGGTGTGAATGTTCTTTATAGTTGTTACCTTATAATAACTGCTACTAACCAGTATTACAGTGAAAGCAATTAGGACTGTTAACTCCTGGCTCCCAAAAAGGAATGCTTATGGATTTTTAGATACAGGGATGGGGGTGAGAAATTCAGCTAGTGTGACTTACCGCTTGAATTTTCTGCAGAATAAGGACACCATTCAGGGATGGCAGTGGGGAGGGTCATCATTAGTGAGGGGAGCAGACGGGCTATCTTGAACTTCCCCCTACTGCTGGGGAAGCCATGCCAAAGTTTCTCAGAATATTTTGTTCCCCCTGAGAATACAGTTGAGATTTTTCTTTTTTGCACTCCCATTTTGTATCCTTTCCAATGCTCTTGAATGATACTAGATCCAGAGCATTGTGGGAGATGCAAAATAGTGGCCTGGTTACCAATGCAGGTGCCGATATATATATATGGGGGGGGGGGAATAAGAAGAAGTGCTACTCTCACCACTAATGGTGAGCCTCTCCCCTCAGAAACTATTGGAGAATTTCTCCCTGACCCACCCTCCTCACCAGAGAAATTGGTAAAGTGGTCTCCTCAAAAGAGGCCATTGGCTTACATCTTGATCACAAAACAGATGACCAAAAACCTCCATCGTTATCAGGAATGCTTGGATCTGTAGCTTTAATTTTACCTTGCTTAATCAGTTGGGGAAAAAAGGAAATAAGCAGTGCTTATTATAATGAATACTTATCATAGCTGGTGGTGAATGAAGCTGGCTATTGAGCATGCACATAACCTTATATTTTGTCACAGAGAATGCTCACCAGCTTCCTCTCCCTCTCCATTTCTCCACACTTATATTGATGTGGGTAAGAAGAGGAAAATGGAAGAAGGAAAGCTGAGTTCTGTACCTCCTGAAGGAAGCTGATTATGTGCCAGCCTACACTTTGGATGGGAATTTGGATTGGCTCATAACTGAACTGGAGAAGCTAGCTTCTGATGTCTGATCCGATGGGCATACAGAGATTGATGCACCCAATGTGGCGGCTTAGATTTTCATGGCACACTTCAGCTCCTCTCATGGAACAACAGGGTTTCTAGTCAAAAGATATGCAGCCTCCTGGATCAAGCCAATGGCCCATCTAGTTCTGCATCCCCAAGGTGGCTAGCAAGGTACCTATGGGAAGCCTGCAAACAGAATCGAAATGCAACAGAACTCTCCCTCTTTGTGATTCCCAGCAACTGGTGTACAGAGCCATACTGCCTAAGAGGTAGAACATAGACTTTGTGGCTATTAGCCATTGACAGCCTTATCCCCCATTTGTCTAAGCTTCCTTTAAAGCCATCCAAGTGGGTGGCCATCTCCACCTCTTGTGGGAGTGGGTTCCATAATTTAACTGCATGCTGTGAAAAGAAGTACTTCCTTTCATCTTTTCTGAATCTTCCAACATTCCGTCATGCTTTGAAAGCCATTGCACAAGGTTAACAGCAGCAGAGGGTTGAAGGAAGGGGGTGGGGGAAAAAAAACCTTCTCTCATGTTTGGCAAACTTAGCTGGAAGGAAAATGGAACGCCGACACAATCCAAATTGTGATCTTTTGAGAAATGAAATTTATTTGGAAGGCAGAGCTGGTGCAGGTGAGGCCACCACTGAAAAATAACACTATATTTTATTATTCTAGAATTGCATATGAAGGGGGGGGGGAGCCAAAAAAGCACACAAACTGTCACATTATGAAAAGCAAAAATAAATTATTATATGAAATTGTAGTTCCTGCGTTCCATATGGAAGTTTCAGCTGGGGTGGAGGAACCAATCTTTTGATTTTTATAATGCGTCTGCAAAGAGTGCACAATTCAAGTGGATTTTTGTGGCAATTCCCACTGTCTCCTGCACATTTCTGCTCTCCCTTTTGCAGTCTGCAGTTGTTTTGACTGTTTAATTAACTGATTCTCACTGCTCAGGTTAGGGTCAAGGGTGCCACATTGTCCAAAAGCTGCCTCTGTTGATGGGGAGAGGAGGCAAAGGGTTGTTTATCTGCAGGAGCTGTAAAATGCTTTTCTTTTCTATACTTCACAAGGCTGCAGAGTACATTCTTTCTTTTTTACCCTTTTTCCTTTTTCATAATTCTTTGAGAGCTGATATACTGCTAAGGCACTTGAACTCTATTATGATGTCAAGCATCTGCTACTTCTTTTATCCTTGGGACAAAAGCAAATCAAATCCCAGATACGTTCTCTAAGACTGAATTCCTCTGAGGTAATTGTGCCTCTTGCCCCGTGTGCCACCAAACCTATACAAATTAAAAGAGCTTAGTACCATATATATTTATGAACCAATATATTTCGCTCTCCTTCCAAATAACACAATTATGAGCATATAGCTGGTCTGCTGAGGACTCATTTTACCATCTTATTTCCTTCCTCGCAAATCCCTCAAGAAAAGATAAAGCTCTCTCTTTTTATCGACTGTGATTTGGATTTAATGACTTCTCTCTCCTCATCCTCCCCTTCCTTTAGGTCAGTTAAGAACACTCGTGTGTGTGTGTGTGTGTGTGTGTGTGTGTTGCCTTCAGTTTCCCTCTTTTATTATCCATGTTCTTCTGCACTATATTTCTTATCAGGTCAAGAGAAGAAACAAAACCCAGGACAGTAAGGAGTGAAGCCTCTCCTCTCAAGCATCAACATATCGGAATCCTACTCATTATTTTCTGGCTTAATGGCACAGCTAGTTGTAAGCAAAAACTAGTCTGTGTCTAGGTCACATCCACACCATGCATTTAAAGCACTCTTGTACCACTTCAAGCAGCCTTAACAAATTCATGATTCATTGGGGGGAAGCCATGCCTCTTAAACTGGTTAAGGGTTCTTTGGTATTGATGTGACCCAGAGCTGAGCTGAAACCACCCAGATCATTTGGGTGGCATTTTCACCTGCGGGGCAGGGATAGGAAAATGCCACTTTGTTTAATTTTATTTTAGGGCAGCTTTTTCCATGTTTTTTTTTTTTTTGCCAGCATTTAGCCATGCAGTCTGCAAGCAAGCCCTAAAGGAGTGGGACAACTTTTGCCCCATGCCCCAGGTGTTATGGGACTCCAACTCTCATCATCATCAGACAGCATTGCCAGTAGTCAGGAATAATGGGAGATGTAGTCTTAACACCTTCTGGAGAGCGGTAGGTTTTCTACCCTCTGCCCTAAAAGGATTTGCTAGGAGAAACTGCCCAGCCTTCCTTCATCTTCTTCCCCAAAAAACTCTTCTACATAAGGTAGCAAGACAAAAAAAAAAAAAAAAAGGTTGGAACTCCTGCATCTTTTTTGTTGTTTAGTCATTTAGTCATGTCCTACTCTTTGTGACCCCATGGACCACAGCACGCCAGGCACTTCTGTCTTCTACTGCCTCCCGCAGTTTGGTCAAACTCATGCTGGTAGCTTCGAGAACACTGTCCAACCATCTCGTCCTCTGTCGGCCCCTTCTCCTTGTGCCCTCCATCTTTCCCAGCATCAGGGTCTTTTCCAGGGAGTCTTCTCTTCTCATGAGGTGGCCAAAGTATTGGAGCCTCAGCTCCAGGATCTGTCCTTCCAGTGAGCACTCAGGGCTGATTTCCTTCAGAATGGAGAGGTTTGATCTTCTTGCAGTCCATGGGACTCTCAAGAGTCTCCTCCAGCACCATAATTCAAAAGCATCAATTCTTCGGTGATCAGCCTTCTTTATGGTCCAGCTCTCACTTCCATACATCACTACTGGGAATACCATAGATTTAACTATATGGACCGTTGTTGGCAAGGTGATGTCTCTGCTTTTTAAGATGCTGTCTAATAGTTACTAAATATCCATTGAATGTGCAGGAGCCCTTAACTCTCATCCCTCTCATCTGGCTAGGTTTAACTTCTGCACCTACTTCTCCTCCACTGCAGATATGCACAATCTTCCAATGCAGAGGCACTTTCTGCACCTCACCATAAAGCAAAGATGGGAAAATTCTATTTTGGATAAGGAGGCTGTTCTTTCTGTGCTTACTGCTGGGTCCAGGTGTCGAGCAGCCTTTGGGCACTGTGACCTGCACAGACTTGCCTCTTTCTTATTGCTATTGCACTGCTCGTTTGTTTTTGCAATATGACTCATAGGAGAGGGCAACACAAGAAGCGATTGCTGCAGGACCTTCTTCTTGCTCCTTGTCACTGGTTACATGCTGTCAGGCACGGAGAGTCCTCCCCTCCCTTTGGTAACGTCAGAGGTAAGAATTAACCAGCAGTTGATAGATTTATAGACTTTTTATTACAGTGTCATGTTGCAAGCACAAACACACAGCTCTCCGCAAGGAGAACGGTTGCCTAGTTTAATCATCCTTCTGGCTTCCACAGCCTTTTGGGTGCCAACAGGAAGTTCCTCCCTCCCTCTGACTCCTTTGTTCTCTGGTACATTCAGACTGTGGGATGTAAGAATCAGGTGCAGTCAAACACAACATTGCTAGAGTAGATATGAAGGTTGTCTCAGTCCTCCAGCCAGAACTTCATGCTTTCCAGGACTGAGATGTGTAACTTAAGATGGGCAAGTAGACAGAACCAGAACTACAGGCTGACGATCATCTTGTCTTTCTTGTCTCTATCGATGTCATCTTAACAACAGCACTACTAAGATGCACCCTTGGCTCCAAGCCAAGAGAAGAAAAGGGGGGCTTCCATATTCTTTATGGGAATAAGGAGATAGTCACCACATTTAAACTATGTTCTAACCTTTTAAGTCTGCCTTCTGGGAACCTTTTTGTGAACAGATGATTACTTGTGAGTAAAAGTTTCATACTTTACAGAAGACTGTGTAGCGTCTTATTTTAGGAGGGATGGCCCAAGTAGGAGGGATTAAATGGGGAAAATACCAGGAAATATTTACAGAGACTCTAATGAGTCTGAGCAAGCTATCTGCTGTGCATGTGTTTAAAAAGGGGAAATGTTAACTCTGCTGATTTTGTTGAACTTGTAAAGACAAGTTGGGATAGGATATCTTAGACAATATATTCTCCCCTGCATCCCTAAATATTCCCACACGGACATTCGAGTCTGAGGGGAGGGGGGTTCCCCACATTCTCAAGAGACATCTCAGCTAGCTGCCCCCTCCCTTCTGGTCCTGTCGTCATTATCTCATAACTGGGTAACTCCCCCCTAAGCTGTTTAGCTTCTGCCTGACTCTCTGCTTCTGAACACGCTGCGGACCGGGGGGGGGGGGCAATTCTTCCCCTTCCAGCTCTCCATCACAGAGAAGCTGGTCTGCCATAGAATGCATTCCCCAGTCCTCGACTTCAGAACACTCCCTGACACATGTTTAGAGAGGATATATGAACAGTCAGTAATAGCCAGAAGGAGGGAAAACAGCTCAAGGGAGATCTAGAAATTTGCACTGGACTCTTAATGAATTGTGGGCCTTGGCAAATGCCCAGTGACTCAGACCTATGACACCAGCCCTGTCTGCGTTATATCCAGACCCTTATGCCCTAACCCGAAGGGGGCAATGACAATAAAGATATTATTATTATTATTATTATTATTATTATTATTATTATTATTATTATTATTATTATTTTACACCTCTCCAGCTTCTCCTTTTAAGCAAACTATAGTAGAAATGTTGCCACAGGCCTAGGTTAGGATCTCTGCTGAGGAGCTATATAAATTCGTAAACAAACCAGTTAAGTTACCAACACTGGTTGCAGCTTGCATGCAATAATCAAAGGTTAACAGACACTTTTACAATCTCAAATTTGCCTCAAGCATTGTAAGGGGGAACAATCAGAAATGAAAGATAATAGGTAGGCTAGATTTCTGATTTCTTCTTCCATATTCCTCCAAAAGGTTATGGTTTAAGGTCTATTAAATCTGTATATCACCCTCCACTAAAGAATCCCAAAGTGCTTTACTGTAATTTATTAAAAGCATGCCATATCAAGTGCTCAGGGGAAAAAATGTTGGTCTCCTATCTATGCAGAGTGGAAGTGACACCAGACGTTGCTCATATTCTTGTGATTAGTTCAGAACATATTCAAAGTCATCCACCGGTTCTTTTCTTTCTTCTGAGTCAATAGCTTCTCTTTCTCCAAGGTGGCCAGGCTCAGATCACATGATGAAGGGGTGGTGTCAGAAGGCCAGTGCTTCTTTCATGTAGCGAATGACTACAAGATCTTATCTCCTGGTATACTTGCAGGTAGCAGGCCTTTTCTTGTTCTGGTTGCCAAGGAAACATTGGCTTTACCGACTTGAAACAGAAAGGGAGGAAAACAACAAGAACATAAATAAGCAAAATGGAGCAAATCCTATATGTGCTCTTTGAGAGAGGGTCCTTCTCTCTTCTTCTGTGTGCTAGAAGACTGGTGAAGAGGGGAAAGCTAAGGTCCAATAGAGAAGGTGAACTTCTACTCAGTCAACAGCCCCTTGGTTGCATGATAGAAGCCAGATCTGTTTACAGTGGTACCTTGGGTTACATACGCTTCAGGTTACATACGCTTCAGGTTACAGACTCCGCTAACCCAGAAATAGTGCTTCAGGTTAAGAACTTTGCTTCAGGATGAGAACAGAAATCGTGCCCCGGCGGCACAGTGGCAGCAGGAGGCCCCATTAGCTAAAGTGGTGCTTCAGGTTAAGAACACTTTCAGGTTAAGAACGGACCTCCGGAACGAATTAAGTACTTAACCTGAGGTACCACTGTATTTATTTGTTTTCATTTAAAAACACTTCCTATAGACTTTGTGGGTGACAGAAAGCAGCTGATTCGTGGTGCCTGAAAACAGCCTTTGGCTCAACTCCTTCTTTTATCCATAGGGCAGGTGGGCATCGCTTGGTCAAAATGGCCTCATGGACTAAACAGAGAGGCTCAGAGGCCAGAGATTCCCCACCCCTTTTGTAAATGGATTTGTTTGAGAAAGGCAAGTCACACGGAAGTGTTCCAGCAAACTGTGAAAAGGCTACAGCAGACTTGAAACTATAATGGAAAACATGGACCCCATCTGCCTGTAATAGAGTTTAGGTGCCATCTGTCGATAATATTTTGTCTGATATTTCTGTTGAAAAAGAATCCATTCTCATGTTCCTTAATCCCCTGACAAATCACATTTGATTATTTACACCACTGGCTTAGCACAAAAGGAACTGTGCTGCAACCATATGTGGGCGGAAAGAGCAGAGAGGTTATTATTAATGGAAAAAACATTGTCTTCCTTTCCCTTCCCCCCTCCCCATCACAATACCTTAATTAGCTTCAATTAGTGAAGGAAATCTGCAGACATTTTCCTGTGCAGAGCGTCTACCACCATGTATAAAAACACAGTGGCGTTTTAATAAGTGGAAGATTAAAGTGCTATGGCATTAGTGGTTAGATAGATCCTGGTGGTTTCAGTTTGCCTTGGTGGTTGGAAAGAGTTCCTGGTCACCTAGGAAAGAGCATGGTGTGGTTTAGGGCATCTTGGCCGCATGGCAAGAGTTACTCTGATTATTGTCAATATAAACAAAAGGGAATATGCAGAGTGAGGAAGGGCTGTTGAGATGAAGCATCATTGGGGCTATTATTAAAGAATCTAGAGCAGGGATGGGGAGCCTCTATCTGCCCAACATTGCTTCTGGGCAATGTTTGGGGGTGGCATGTACTCATGGTATGCAAAGCCAGTGGCAAAAGTGAGCATAGCAACAAACTGAATTTTATCTTTGTACAGCAGGCAAAGCTCTTGCTGTCATAAAGTTCTTCCTGACATTTAGTCGGAATCTCCTTTCTTGTAACTTGAAGCCATTGGCTTCAGAGCAGGAGAAAACAAGTTTGCTCCATCTTTCATGTGACAGCCATTTAGATATTTGAAGATAGCTGTACAGTGGTACCTCAGGTTAAGAACTTAATTCATTTTGGAGGTCCGTTCTTAACCTGAAACTGTTCTTAACCTGAGATACCACATTAGCTAATGGGGCCTCCTGCTGCCGCCGTGCCGCCGCCACACGATTTCTGTTCTCATCCTGAAGCAAAGTTCTTAACCCGAGGTACTATTTCTGGGTTAGTAGAGTCTGTAACCTGAAGTGTCTGTAACCTGAGGTACCACTGTATTACCTCCTCTCAGAAAATAGCCTGCTGTACAAAGATAAAATTCAGTTTGTTGCTATGCTCACTTTTGCCTCTGGCTTTGCATACCATGAGTACATGACATCCTCAAACATTGCAAACAGTGGAACAAACTCCCTTGGGAGGTTGTAGACTCTCCTTCATAGGAGGTTGGATGGCCATCTGCCATGGATTCTTTAGCTGAGAATCATGCTTTGCATGGGGTTGGACTAGACTCTTGGGGTCCTTTTCAACCGTACAATTCTATGATTCTTCATTTCTCTATTCTTCATCCAGGCAAGCAGGAAGCATGATCAGAGTTCAAATACACATTCTAGCTAAGTAAAACCCTCAAGGCGTATGCAAAGTAGAGCCGATAAGGGGTGTGGCCTGAGGAGGGTGGATGTGGCTGAGAAGGGGTGTGACCTGGGGAGACTCCCAAGGACCAGACACCAAAATTTTGCATTTGGCCCCCAAACCTACCTGCAGTTCCCCATCCCTTGAGAGCATGTACCTGCATTTGCAGATCTCAGAGCACTCTTTCAGTGCCATTAGGCGAAGATTTTGTGTCTAGGGCAATTTTTTCCCTTTGATTTAACCCCCTGAACAAGATCAGTTCTATCAAAGGCTCCCTCATTGCTGGAGCATCATAATCCAACAGTAACATACGCACATAATTCTCTCCCTTTCCTTTCCGAATATCTGGCTTCCGTGCATTCAGCAGAGTTGAACTGATCATAGAAAAGTATTTTAGCAAGCAGATCCCATTCTCTAGATGCGGGCAATTATCCATAATTTATCCAATTTTCATTCCCTTTAACTGTCTCTATTTAACCAACATGGTATCTGTTTTCTAAGAAGTAGGAGGATGTTCAGTTATTCCAGGATAAGGCTGTGTACACATTCCTGGCTTGAAACAAAGCTAGGTCATTTCTGTTTTGAATTCAGATCGAAGCTGGTTTGGGGGGAAATGCATGAAAATATAGCATTTCATTAAAATTGATGTGGATTGTGGTTAATGCCATGTGCACACGGCTTCCCAAACCAGCGGTAGATGCAGAGTAAATGGAAATGTGCAGAGATTAGAATCTGTACACATGCAATGGCGCGATGGGAGCAGGCAGAGTGGCCAGTCTCTGACCTGCTTGGCTTGCAAACTCTCTCTAGACACAACCTTTAGACACATTATGGAGCCAGCTGCAAAATTAAAATGCAAGACCTAACTGGAGTTAAGGCTACAATTTTATTCAATCTGAAATATACTCGAGGTCAAGAGTGGATTTCATGCTCTTTATTCGCAGGTGGCGCTGTGGGTTAAACCACAGAGCCTAGGAATTGCCGATCAGAAGGCCGGCGGTTCGGATCCCCGTGACGGGGTGAGCTCCCGTTGCTGGGTCCCTGCTCCTGTCAACCTAGCAGTTCGAAAGCACGTAAAAGTGCAAGTAGATAAATAGGTACTGCTCTGGCGGGAAGGTAAACAGCGTTTCTGTGTGCTGCTCTGGTTCTCCAGAAGCAGCTTGGTCATGCTGGCCATATGACCTGGAAGCTGTCTGCGGACAAACGCCGGCTCCCTCGGCCAATAAAGCGAGATGAGCGTCGCAACCCCAGAGTCGGTCACGACTGGACCTAATGGTTAGGGGTCCCTTTACCTTTACCTTATTCAGCTCATAGTGGGAGGAGGAATGAAAGTTCGCCCAAAGTATCTGCTTTATATACATTATTTACACAATGGGCTGCACGTGATTGGCTAATTCTGGAATTCTCCTGTAGGCCAATCAGGTTGTGGATTCACTTCCATCTGGAGCTGGATTGGGTGGCTCCTGCAGACCAATCATACTGCTGCATTGTTCTAGGACCAATCAGACTGCTGCATTTTGGATTCTATTCAACTCAGTACATAACACAATCCCAGGCATCAGAAACTGAAGTTAACTAATGCAACAATAGTATTGCTGACAAAGGGGGCAGGGCACTGGTCACACTCTCCCGCCTCTCTCTTTAGGCAACACCCCCCTGACTTCAGGCAACAGATCAGGGAGTTAACTACCAGTGCCTTTGCCTGCTCATGTGAAAATGATGCAAGGGAGGACATCAGAGAGGTTCATATCTCCCCTGCCAACTATCCAGCATTCAAAGGAATAAGCCTCTCAGGGACCCAGAGGAGCCCCCTTCCTATGCAGCCAATAATCTTTCCCACAAGGAGGTGACCTTGGGTGCTTACAAGGGCAGCTCAACTGAACCATCTCCATACTTGTAATCCCTGCCACAAGGGGGAGTCAGCATAAGCTTGGTCACCCCAATTTTCTTGGCTTAATTTTTGTCCTGGGTCAAAAATGGAGAATTGATGGTCATGGAGGGGCTAAATCTTGTCTTTCACAGACATTAAAAATCAGTATGTTTCCATGCCCCTTTTGCTTCTCCCTCATTTCAGGACACAAAAAGTAATTTACACATTTCCAAGCTAGCACAAGAGACTCTCTCTCCAGATCCTGTATTACGTGGAAGAGCAATCTCCAATTAAATTGGGCCCACTGGTTTTATCTGTGTGCAAGTGGTCCTGGGGGATAGCGGACCTGTCCCTGGAGTCGGCATCTCTCTCCTTGTGGAGACAGAATGTGATAAGAAGAAGAAAGTGGTCTTCCTTCTCAGTGGGATCCCAAGAGATCAAACTCAGTTTGTTGAAGAAATGAAGAGAATATTCGAAGTGCTAAATATTCACTTCCAAATCAGTAATAACTTGCAAATCTGTCAGTCATGAAATATGCAAAGAGACTGTTGTCTCTTTTCTTTCCCCTCCCCTTGTTTTATACTTGTTATAATACTTACAACAAAAGGTGGAGGAAAAAATGATTTGTAACCTCAGAACCTTTACCTGATCTTTCTCAGTTAATTTATTTCCTCTAGTTCCTTCCATCCATTTTTTGTTTTAGTAGGAGATTTATGGAAGGCTGTATTTGTTACTACATTCTTTTGGTAGAGGGGGAAATATATCCTTTAGCATTTAGACTAGAAACTATTAAGATTTAGGAAACTATGTCAAATACGTTGGCCTTGTTCACATGTCTAAGCCAAATCATACCTTAGGCTGAATTCACATGGCAGTTTATTTTATTTTCACAACTTTCACTGGTAAGTTCTGAGCTTTCGCATAGCATAAAAGCCACATCTGGAACGATAGTGGAAAGCAGTGCAAACTGAGTGCTGATTTGCATGTTATTTGCTTCCAGAAAATAATCTGTTCGTAAATAATATGGAACTGAGTGCTAAACCACATTCTACTATAGTTCCACAATATTCCACTTTCGTTCCAGAAATGGCTTTAACATTGTGTGAAAGCTCAACTATAATGTGGAAACTAACAGTCAGGGAAATGTCATGAAAAAGGAATAAATTTCCATGTGAATGCAAGGCCAAAAGCGTGGCCACTTTACACCTCCCTTGGTTGTGCTGCTGCCACACTTCCGGGAGGTGGGCCCTAGTCATGCAAATCCAGGCTCATGGTTTGTCTCACTCCCAACATGCCATCAGCAGGAAGCCAAGAACAAACCTTGATTACAAATTGCAAACAATGACTTAGTTCTGGGTAGTGCAGAAACAGCAGTACCAAGGGAGGAGTGCAGCAGCTTTGACCTTGACTCTGAGTAGCCCCATGCTTGCTCTTTCTTGGTGATCCAAGGTTTGCCTTAGCATGATGTGTGAACTGAGCCCACGAAGTAAGCATTTGCTTAGATAGAAATTAACTGTGAAATTGTGCGAAACTGAAATTGTATGCCCGAGGTAGGGTCTAAGGGTACAATTATTGAGGGGAAGACATGAGCCTACTTTCAGCCTCTTCCTTTTGTTTGTTTGGCATGTGAAGATGTTGGATTCAATTTTGTATTACAGAAGGAGATAAATAGGAAGTTTGGTTGTGCCTGGTGAAGATTTAGCCAGAGCTGAGTTGAAAGCAAAGGTTTTTATGAAGCCATTTTGGGGCTTCCTCCTTTTTGCTTTTTTTCTTAGATCACTGCAAAAGAAATGAAAATGTCCACCTATTCCAGAAGCATTACCCTCATATTCTAGACTAGCTAGAATCACCAATGCAGATACACAACGTTGCCTTCCGTGATGTGAGCATGTTGATGAATTTGATGAACTTTGCACTGCTATGACATCATCACATTCATTTTGTGGTTCCTGGTTATCTGGGTTGGTGAAGCATGATTTAACAAATGAGCGCTCTGACTTTAAAACAAACATATTTCCAATTTGAATAGAAGAGGAAATGAAACAATGAGTAGCAAAGATACTGCTTTTATTTTTTTCTCTGTGCTTTAAACTTTATGTCCCCCCCTTTTCAGGGGAAGGGGTTATCCACAAAGTGACATAGATAATTTTAAACTAACTATTTAGTCACATGTGTGTGCCGGAGGGAATTGTCACCTATGCTTTGCTGTCTTGTTTCATTATTTTGGAGAAAGAAATCACACCTATTTGTAAACTAGCTGCTTTTGTTTGATTCTAACACTTCTAAATAACTGCTGCTTTAACATCTGCAAAAATACAATAATCTAAAACTGGCTATGGTGTCTCAGGAAATTCACCATATTTCACACTATCTATGACAACATGAGGGACATGTAACCTTCAAAGGTACTTTTTTCTTTTCATCACCATTTGCCTACTGCCCAGACCTGAGTTTGAGTCTGTGTCAGGTCTCATCAGAAGCCTGATTTGGGTTCTGGGGTGCTGAGATAAGAGGGTAGTCCTCTTAGGCCGAAGTATCTGGCTAAGCCAAATTTTGTAGGATTTGGGGTGAGCAGGGCAGAATGAAACTGGGCAGCTGTCCATCTCCCTGCTCCCCCTGAAGAATGTCCCTGGGAATGACTGTGTGCCATCACATAAGAGGTATTCAGGTATTGCCTTCAATGCCTTTACAATCTGTATATCCAGGAACAGAAACCGTTGAGCGTTCTTTCCTGCAACGTGGCTGGCTGGAGTAGTAGTATTGCCACTTGATGTGGTAGCAGTTGTTGGCTAGCATTTGGAGAGCAGGACCGTCCCACACATGAGGCAGACTGAGGCAGACATTTTCGGCATCGAATCCCCTTTGCAGCTCCAGCGACTTCCCGCAAGATCTCGCAAGATCTCGCATGCTTTGTGAGATGTCGCAAGAGCTTTGTGAAGTCTCGATAGAACCCACTGCTGCAGTTTTGCAGATGCTACTGCGTGACCTAGGTAAAGGAGGCTTCAGCAGAGGGGTCTTCTGTGGCAGAGTGGCACCTACTTGTTTGACTTCAGGCGGCGAAACAGGATGGCCCTTTCCTGCTGGGGGGCCTGAAAGCTTGCAATCCCAGATGTATGGAGATAGGATATGTGGTTCAATGGACTGAGGACCATACTAGGATCTGAGAGAGAGGGATTTAAATCGCAGTTCAGCTGGTATTTGTCAGCAAACTACTGCCAGTCTTCTCATTTTCAGTTTTCCATGTGTGAAAAGGGAATAATGATGCTGAGCTCCCTTGTGCAGTTACTATGCATGACACTAGGTACCATAAGTATTAGTTTTTCCTGACTCCTGTTAATAGTGGAAGAAAATTGATTAATATTATTATTTTATTGATTGCATTTTCCCCCTCTTACCATTCCTTCAAGGAGTTCAAGGTGGTCTGTGTGATATAAGGACAATATCCACTTTATATAAGTTTGTATGTCCTTGGCATTAAAATTAAAATATATTTTTCTGTCTACATAAAAGGGGAAAAAACATGAAAGTTTACAAATAGAAGGTGAATCTTGTGTCTGGACAAGTTGAACACCACTCTTCTGTGTTATGGGAGTTAAGAAGAACAGAGCTTATATCAGTGATTAAATTATTCTTTCTAGTTTTCTTTTACTTTGCATAGATCTAAAATATATATTCTAAAATATATAACACAGCATCATCAGAAAATCCACCCGCAGTCCTAAAAACAGTATTGCTATCATGAGAATATAATTAAATGACATGCTGTGAACAGTGAACTTCAAATATTTATTTGCTGAATATCTGTGTATTTATGTACCCAGCCTTTTGATTTGTTTGCAGATAGAAAAGAATGGGAATTGATATAAAAATGAATGGGGAAAGGCTAGCACCCTTATGAGCTGCCACCCTTGTATTTTGAAGCACAATTTTCCATGCTGTTTCCAGTGCAGAATAATTAGTAGATTATCCCGACAAATGGAACTATACAATGGCACAATGGTTTTCAATAGCGAGTCACATTAGTGGCTTAGGTTTATTACACATATATGGGCATTATTAAATCTCTCTCTCATAAAATCTTATAACGAGGTAATAAACTTCAGAAGAAAAATTCATTTCGACAAACCTGTCTGCGGTTTCTACCATGTGTAGTCTGAGATAATTGCTCATGAGCCAACTGCTGAGACTCTGAGCACAGCAGAAATGGCACCAGGCTTGCTCCAGTCAGTTTTTATATGACAATGGTGGTTAACAGATTAGGAATCAGGCTTAGCAAATCCCTTTTCCTTTTTAACAGGTGCCCCCCTCTCAAATGTGTGAGTTATCTGTATAACCAAGGCCAGAGATGTTGATTCAGCAAGCCTTCAGTTCAGGGAGTGCAAATGTGATGCCCATGATCACCCATAGAAGTTTCCTTGGTCAACTCCGCCTCCAGAAATGGGGTGGGCTATGTTCCTGTCCATTCCCTCCAGTCTCCGTTTTTACCTAATGATGGGAACTATCTTTCATTTTAAATTGTCCACAATGCCCCAGAACAACACGACACTGTGGCATTGAGGGACACTTAAAATAATGGGCAGCTTGCAGTTGAACATTGCATTTGATAACAATGATTGATTGATTGATTTGAATGATTTTTACACTGCCCATTGCACAAGACAGAGGGTGGTTTACAACAGACAAATAGAGAAAAGATCCATAACATAACACAATCCCTTGGAAGCACCTTCCTAAAGAACCACTGCTAACGGGAGCAGCAGCGATCAGGTATCTCCTCCTCTACCTACACATCGAAAATGATGTGTCTCTAACTCTCTGCCTAAAATCCCTCTTCACCTCCCCACCCTCCGAGTGGCCATACAGCATCATAAAGCAAAACAATATAATTAAAACGTGACAAAATTTAAAACTGCTTAAAAAAAACCCCCACAATCAACTATTCAAAATATATTCAAGATTAATTTCCAGTTGTATGCAATAATCATGGCACTGCTGCTGCCATTAAGCTGCCAGGAAAGGACTCACAGATGTCCGGGTTATGAGTGCCAGATGGCACTTTATCAGAAGTCCACTTGAACCAATAATTGGCTTTGCTTCCCCCTCCTTTTTTTCTGACTAACCTATTTTCCTATATGCTCTCTTGCTATTTTCAGTTCTCTGGGGGATTAATAGATAGTTGTCTATCTTTCTGTATGCATACTGATTATTGGATTCTCTTGTTGATCAATAAAATACTATTATGCACGCAGGTGAGGAGAGTTTACTGCTGATGGAATGAGGTTGTCGCAGGCCCTTTCTTCACTAAACAAATCCAAGGTGTCTGGTCCCCCCCCCCCCCCCCGCCAAGTGATAGGATGCCAGTGAGCAATTTTGTAACAAAGAAAGCAGGCAACAGCCCAGTGAAAACCTCACTGAAAACTTCCAACAATGTGGAGAGGCTTATGTCAAACATGCCAAAAATAATAAAAGGAAAAATGCAGGCAATTGCCACAAATTATGCCCCTTCTCCAAAACCACATAAAGTCCAATCCAAAAGAAAGCAGAACAAGTCTGCAGTACACACAGTGAAATAGCTGTGTTTAAGAATTATGATTATACTGCAGAGCAAACAAATGATGGATGGTGTACAATCTCTAAAGAGAAACGTAAACATCATTTCATAGAAAATGCCTATTTCAAGTCGTCCCCCCCCCACTCCTAATGCATGATGACTTTCAATAACCAGAGACAAGAAAATGAAGCTATTCATTCAAGCAGATGTAGAGGGAAAGGGAAACAAGAACTAGAAAGAGAGTGTGTCATGGGTATTGTTCTCCCTTGTTTTGAAAAAACTCCTCTACAGGCACCAAAGAATTGCATTCGATTGCAATTTTAAAACACCACAAGAACTGCTGTGCCTAGATACATCACACAATTTAGCTGGAAGTACGGTAGACACAACATAATTTTGGGTGACCATAATCACTTTTAGCATTTAAACAAGGTTGCACGAGATCTCTTTGCAAAAATAATGTGAAATAAAAAGCCAGGTAAAAGGTGTAGCCCATGTTCCAAGTGCTAATGTAGCTTCCTCTTTTTCTGGGCCTGGAATGGAATCATATTATGGCTGTGGAAGACTGACAACAGGGATAGATTGCACTATAAAGAAAAAAACTGCATATGCCTTCAGGAGACTTTGCAATACTTTATTGGTTATGAAAATAAGAAAAAATAAATACATGGGATTGAATATTAAATGTATTACAAATAAAGTGGTGCCTTGGTTCTGGAACGGCTTAGTTGTCAAACAAATTGGCTCCTGAACGCCGCAAACCCGGAAGTAAGTGTTCTGGTTTGGAAACGTTTTTCGGAAGCTGAACGTCCGACGTGACTTCCTCTTGAGTGCAGGAAGCTCCTGCAGCCAATTGGAAGGCGCGCCTTGGTTTTTGGACAGTTTCGGGAGTTTAACGGACTCCCGGAATGGATTACGTTTGAAAACCAAGGTACCACTGTACTCAGCATTATGAAACTGAAAGTTTCTGTTCATTTGAGGGCAAGGTTAGACCCTGGTTTGATTCAACTAACTGAAGTTAATAAACCACAGCTATCCAAGTTTACATGTAATGGGAAATTGTGGTTTAGTAAAAAATGAAAGCAACTACACTCAGCTTTTTTTGCTGGGGAAGAACGAGAAAATGCACTCTCTACAGGGAAAGGCTTCAGAACAAACAGGGGAATAAGCACCAGCAATGAGGAAACAACATATGGACACCATAATGATTTTTTATTTTTTTTTCACGTTGGTTCTGTTCAAGATGGCACTTCTGGATCTAGTTCAAATGCTAGGGCAGGTACTAAGCTGCTTGTTAGAGCTACAAGAGAAGAGTGTTACCCTTTAGGGTTGTCTTGTAATGCTTTAACTTCTAGTGTTCAGAGAAAAAAACCCCTAACAGATTGCTTCCCACCCCCCAATACAAGGCGGGGAAGGCTGAAACTTGGAAAAAGTTGTCTGTGTTGATTGATGTCTCTGTTCTGAAATATTGATTGGATGTGCTGAAAACAGTCAAATAAAAAAGTAGCATTTGGCTTAGTTCAGATTGAAAAATTAATCTCTTGCAACCTTTTACTGATCAGCTCAGAGTGCATTATCTTTTGCTTCTTTGGCCTGGCCTGATATTAAAATGTCATAGATCCCTGATGAAAAGGCTATCTTGACATGTGTGGCGGTATTTGCTGAAACCCATTAACTTTTTTTTTTTTTTTGCCAACCTACTCTTTATTTTAAATTATATATTTCCAATTTTTCTATCAAGTAAGGACCTAAGGCAACATCTGCCCCAACCCAACCAAAAGTAAAATTTAACCACTGATAAAATGCCACCGGCATAAACCATAGCCTAATAGATCATTCAATTTTAGGTGACGATCCAGTCCAATGAAAGTTAGCCCTACCAAAGTCCAACCAAAATCTGTGGGTCAAGTTTCCTCTGTTTAAGTTAAGTCCCATTGACTGAAGTGGAAAAGTTTGCACCCTCACATCCATGAACTTCAAATGCATGGAAGGGGAGTGGAGTTGTACCCCTGACTTTGCTCATTAATGGAAGGTGAGACTCTATGGATTTTCATCTGTAAGTGCAACTTGTATTTTATTTCTTTATTTTGGAAAGAAAAAGAAGTAGGCAGTGTACATAAACATTATGTGGCAGTTCTGCAGATTGAAGCAGTTAAGTAAGTAGATATGGGGCAAGTTTTCAAGAAAGCTGGTTCTGAGCTGTTAAATTCGGAACCCTGTTTGCAGCCCCCCAGATCATGATCCACACTTTCATTGTGCTTTTCCCCAACTGGAAATTGTCCTTGGACCCTGATGATGCCTCTTGCTTGCTTGGATGGAGAGATGTTGGGGCAGGGGTGTAAAAACTTTTAAATTTGTGGGGCTGGAATAGTTTACAAAACAAAGGTTAAAACTCCCGTCTGTTGCCCTTGTCACTTGTTACCTCTGGCAAGTGGCTCCCAGATCAGTGGTCACTACAGTGTGGCTCTTAAAAGGATTCCCAGCTGTGCTCTATCCTGGGGCCTGTTTCTTTACATAGGTAAAGGTAAATGGACCCCTGACCATTAGGGTCCAGTCGTGGCCGACTCTGGGGTTGCGGCACTCATCTCACTTTATTGGCCGAGGGAGCCGGCATACAGCTTCCAGGTCATGTGGCCAGCATGACTAAGCCACTTCTGGAGAACCAGAGCAGTGCACGGAAACACCATTTACTTCCTGCCAGAGCAGTACCTATTTATCTACTTGCACTTTGATGTGCTTTTGAACTGCTAGGTTGGCAGGAGCAGGGACCGAGTAATGGGAGCTCACCCCGTCGTGGGGATTCGAACCTCCGACCTTCTGATCGGCAAGCCCTAGGCTCTGTGGTTTAGACCACAGTGCCACCAGCGTGTTTATAAAAGTCATTTACCATGTAGAGTTAACCAGCTGACAGATACCCCAGAGGAATTGTTGCAATTGGTCTGAAACTTGTGGCAGAAGAATCTCCTTCCTCCCACCAAATGGAGCTCCATACATAATAATAATAATAATAATAATAATAATAATAATAATAATAATTCATTTTGTGATAGCCAGAGAGCTGCAGATACCAGGAAATGCAATTAGGGCTGTGCTGAATGTTTGCAGGCTGTTAGCTGTGATGGTTATATGCAACCTTCAGGTTCAAAGTACACTTATGGATATCAGTTGTAGCATCAACAAGAGAGGCTATTGCCTTCAGACGCTGTTGCTTGTGGACTTTCTGATCACCTTGGAAGCAGAGAAAGATGGAGCTTTGGTGTGATCCACAGGGCCTTTCCTGTGTTTTAATATATTCAGTTTGACAATGTTTCTTGGAGATGATGAAATGCTGTATTTTTGCTGCTGTTCAATGCTCAATTAGCAGCTGCTTTGCCACTGATTAAAAACAATGAGGCTGCTTCATGCTGGCTAGGAAATGTGAGCCTGTTGATGATCATGCAGTTATCTTGAGGATATTATGACACAACAGTAGTGCCACAGAGCCAATGGCATTACAGTGTAACAACGCCACAAAGCCAATTTGGAGTGAGGACAATGCTTCCCACTTTCACTTGGAACGGGCAAACATTTTTTGCCCCTGTTTGCTGCTCCCCTCCAACTGCTGAAAAGCAGGTGTGCTTTTAGCAGCTTGGGGGAGTCTTTCAACCCATGTGCCTCTCTGCTTCAGCTAAATGTTAGCAGGCCATTACCTTGATTATATTTATTACTGAAGCGTAGCTGTTTTTCCCATCTCTAATTGGCTTTCTTCTTACATTATAGAAACATAATCCATTTGGTGCCTCTGAAAATTTTTTAACAATGTTATTGCACCATCTTACAGAAATGTAAAACCTTTATTAGGGTTCAATAAATCTAGGTGGGAAGCACTGCCAAATTGGGATAAAGGAATTCTAGCAAACATTTTGCAGCACTGACTGCATCTTAATTATTTGTCTTTGTTGCTGTTGTGGAAGAGACTTTCTCTGCTTTATCGACTGCAAGAGCGTGGATTTCCCTTTGTGTCTTGCTCTGTATTCTCTGGCCCCCTCCCCAAGCATTACCTCATGAAGCCATGATTGTGTTCAGTAAGGAATTTATTTTTATTTGGCAATATTGTGCAAATGTTTAAACTTCTCTGAGGAAGGGATGTGGAAGGAAAGCAGCCTAATCCAGATGAAGAGCTTTCTTGCTAAGTACAGTCATTTAGCTTTGTTATGATGGCAGACAAAACTAGTAGGTGCCAGGGTCCTGAGTGCCTCAATTACTCTTTTGCTTCAAGATGTTGCATGGAAAGGCAGAGGAGTTATTACATCGGATAGAAATGTACATCAGGAAAGTATTGCTGTAGCACACAGAGCCCCAGCTGGCCTATTTGGCTGCCTGGGATTGGAGAGCAGTTAGAAAATAAGTTCTTGTTGTGCTGCTGGTTGCTCTTTTTCCGTTAAACCATTCAGGGACATAAAATTACTTATCAGGTAGCTTTAGCATTATATAGCCACAATACCAGAGGAAAGAAAATCTACAAAACTCCAGCAGATTTATGACTGATCCCTTCCTCCACGTCGTGCTAAACTCACAGTTCTGACTTTCAGCCTCCAAAATGTCATTTGCCCTATTCAAGTTCCTTACCTAAAATCTGAGATTGCCCACTTGCTGGGTTTTGTAGAGAGTTAACCCATGTTGCATATATTGTTTACGTAGAAATGGTGAAGGCAAATGTAAATGCTGCAAACCATTCCTTACTTCACCTGCCCCAACACACGCGACTGTGATGGAGCACAATTGGAATTCCTTTGAGGGAGGAGTGTGGATGAAGAGAAAGGGGGGGGGGGACAGAGTAAGATCTACAGCAGTTCCCTCCCTACGCAGTGTTCCATAGTAGGTAGCTCCTATTTTGAGTTAAGGGACCTGCCAGTCAGAAAAACAACAGCAAACCTCTGAATTATGGACTATATGTCTACCACGGCAGGACTGAGTGAATGGGTGGGGTACCTTTGGTCCTTTGGATGCTGTTGGACTCTAACTCCCTTCAGCCCCAGATAACATGGCCAATAGTAAAGAATGATGGGAGTTGCAGTCCAACAACATCTGGAGGGCACTGGGATCCCCATCCTTTATTTACTGTATCCCACCCAAAAACATCCAAAAAGCACTCCCATAGCCCAAGGCAATAAGACAGTAATGAAGAAGAAGAGGTATCTAGCCAGATAGTGAAGTCCATAGGTAAAGGTAAAGGTACCCCTGCCCGTACGGGCCAGTCTTGACAGACTCTAGGGTTGTGCGCCCATCTCACTCAAAGAGGCCGGGGGCCAGCGCTGTCCGAAGACACTTCCGGGTCACGTGGCCAGCGTGACATCGCTGCTCTGGTGAGCCAGAGCCGCACACGGAAACGCCGTTTACCTTCCCGCTAGTAAGCGGTCCCTATTTATCTACTTGCACCCGAGAGTGCTTTCGAACTGCTAGGTTGGCAGGCGCTGGGACCGAACAGCGGGAGCGCACCCCGCCGCGGGGATTCGAACCGCCGACCTTTCGATCGGCAAACCCTAGGCGCTGAGGCTTTTACCCACAGCGCCACCTGTGTCCCAGTGAAGTCCATAGCCATATGCTTTTGCTTTGTTTGCTTTTAGAGGAAAATGTCCAAAAGGTCAGGGGGGAAATGGAGATCAATACAGACGTACCTTGGAAGTTGAACGGAATCCGTTCCGGAAGTCCGTCCGACTTCCAAAACGTCTGACTTCCAATGTTTGTTGTTTTTCTGACTGGCTCATTGTTAAAACCGTGTTTATGGAAGACAATCTTACTTGGCTACGAGTGACTGCCAAAGAAGAAGAAGAAGAAGAAGAAGAAGAAGAAGAAGAAAAGACTTCAGAGAAACTAACTATGGACTGATTAGGTTACAGTTTCCTCTGTGAATGTATGCAGCCAAGGATATAATGGCAAGAGTGCAGAAGGAAAACCTGAGTGATGTGGCAATCTCATTTGCTATATAACTTCCTGTCCCAAACTAGATAGATGAGGCCTTTTTCACTTAACATAGGACAGTGTGATTCTATGCTTTTCACTTTGGTGTACCCAGATCAAACTTTTAATTCAGTGGGTTTGTTTTGAGATACTGTTGCTGGTGTATTATGAAATACACACTTTTTTCCAATGGGGTAGGGACAGAAGAAAATGAAGTATGACATGGACCCATAACAGTGCTCAGACAGACAGCATGGATACTGTGAGATTGTGTTTTATCTGCTCTTCTCCACCTAGCTATCGTTGTCCTGTGCACAGAACACAAATCTTCTACATTTGAAATTTACATGTGGTCCTCGCATGTTCAGAAATGAAATGGCTCTTTAAAGCATGTAAGCCATTTGTGAATGTCCACTATGAATAAAAAACCTCTTGCAAGAGCTTATTAAAAACCCATGTCCTCCCCCCCCCTCTGAAAACTGTCTAATAGATGTTAGTTCAAGAATTTGCCAAGGTGGTCCTTCATGGTAATTATGCATCGCCTTCATTTCTCCAGGCTTATGTCTAGATGGTAGAAATCTCAGAGACAGCTCTCTAAGGTGAACCCTATAATTACATTTCAATTACTCAAGCTGGGTGTTTGTATTTTTGCTTGAAGCTGGTAGGTTACCTGTCAAGCACAGCCTTTTGAAGCCGAAGATAAATGGGAAAAGGTCAGTGCTCTTTTGGTGTTATTGGCTGAGCTTGTCTACCACCCTCAGTAAGATGTTGGAGAAATGATTTTACTAAGATAATCGTTTATTAAATGCTTTATTTAAAATATATTTCTGCAAGTTAAAAAAAATACACCACTACCACATGCTGAAGTTAATTTCTTGTACTTGATAATCCCAGATTTCTATATTAACAATCATTTACACTATCTTCTTCTTGTTCTTCTTTTGATGGGCCTCTTCAGTCACCTAAAATAGCTTATTAGTTCCTAGATTATAGAAGGAAGATGTGTTTTGATGCTGCTTTTTTTTGGAACAGATTCAGAATCTACATGGCCAGGCCTATCAGTAGATATTTTGTGGTGTGTGATCTCTAAGGATTGATGATGGTGTGTGTGTGTTTAGGGAGGGAATACATCAATACAGAATGGCAAGAGCTTAAATCGAGATAGCTGAAAATGTTTAAAGTTCATTAAATAAGCTTGTCACCAACTTCTTCCAGTTTCTTCCTAAAGTGGCATACAAAATTCACACCAGCACATAATCAGTAAAATATCAGTTTAAAACCTTTGAAACATCTGCTTCAAAATACTATGGAAAAAGTCAACATAACAGTAAATCAGCATAGCCTAAACAGGAACTGAGTCACAGCACCATTTGTTCAGCTTCATGTATAATCATCCACTGAAGTCCACAGTAAAACATTGATCTTCAAGGCTCATTGAAAACTATTGCAGAATGCAGCCTCCCTGATCTACAGTAGGATTGAATTACACATCACTAAATTGTTTAATTTGATTAAATATTAACAAAATAAATGACGACAACCTGAAATCAAGGGAGGTCCAAAATAATACATAATTCCCTTTCTCCGCTGTTGCAGACACAGACCACTGAACGCTGTCCCAGTGTGTACATTATCTGAAAGTGCCATATTCTATATATATGCCTACAAATACGCCTAGGCAGAATTTTCGGGATGCTTGTGAATTTTTTTCTGGGATTATTAACATTTGCAGTAATCATGATATTTAACAAATTTCAGACATTCAGTGTAGATGAATAAAATAAAGCTGAGTTACCAAGTGGTTTTGTTTGCAGGAGCAAAAGTGATTGAAAAGAATCCAGGTGACTTTTGAAAACTTCAAAAATCCCATTAGCCTTTTTGTTGCTCTTCTTGTACCACAATATTCAGAAGATGTTTACTGTTCCTGTATCACGTTATGTGGTTCCATCAAGATGTTTGTGTACTCTGGTCACTGCTTAGGGATGATGGGAGCTAGCGCCATAGCAACAGGAAGGCATAAGGTTGACTATCCCAGCTCTGTTACATAAACAGGGTGTTGTCTGCATGCATTTCTGTTTGTGGTAAATGGGATCATCTTAATAGATGATCCTGGTTGTGGGCAGGCTCTCAACCTGGTTCCCCCCACCCTGGCGTGGGTGAAGCTACTGCCCTCATGCCGGGGTGGTCCCACAATCACCCAGGGCTATTGCCCAATCATGCTATTTGGTGATGGTGGGGGAAAAGTATAAAAGCGGCAGCGCGACATGTGCCTGGCTCCTGCTTCGTGCTGCCAAACACCTGCCCACCCTCCCTTTAATTTAGATCCTTTGGCTTTGCTTTGGGCTTTGGTTGGTTGCCCATCTTGAGATAGGTGCTGGGTGGGAATTTTTTCCATTTGGCAAATTGGCACGGGCCACTTGGTTTTTGCCTACCTCTTAGCAATTGTCACAACTTTGTAAGGTTTGGCGGTAGGCATTGGCTTATGGTGAATGGGGGAGGGGAGGTCGGCCATCGCCGGCCCTCCATTTCAAGGGTATTCCATTAAAGGAATCCATGGCCTGGATCCTGTCCGAAGTCCACTTGAGGGGTAGGGCCATGCCAGGCCTCTGGGAACACCAGGGGAGATGCAGGCAGGTTCCCCCAAAGCAATTTTCCTTTGGGTGGTTTACCCTTACAGACTTCCTGCAAAGCAGGCAGGAGTCAGATATAGTCTTGCCAATGCCTAAGCCAATACCGCTCTCATTCCTGTAATCAATAAAGTTGTGGCCAAATTTTTGCCCAAAACCTTAAACAAAATATCCATTTGTGGTGATCATACAGGGTCCCGGGATGTTTGACGGTCTATTGATCCCTGTGCCACCACTGTGATTGCTTTCCCGCTGCCACCAACCCGTTTCTCTCGGGTACACATGGAGTCCAGACAGTTGTTAAGATTAACAAATAATCAAGTTTATTTTATAAGAGCCAGTGTGGTGTAGTGGTTAGGAGCGGTAGTCACGTAATCTGGGTAATAGGGTTCGCGTCTCCGCTCCTCCACATGCAGCTGCTGGGTGACCTTGGGCCAGTCACAGTCTCTCAGCCCCACTCACCTCACAGAGTGTTTGTTGTGGGGGAGGAAGGGAAAGGAGAATGTTAGCCGCTTTGAGACTCCTTAAAGGGAGTGAAAGGCGGGATATCAAATCCAAACTCTTCTTCTTCTTCTTCTAAGCATGAACAAGTTTATGGTTTCAGTTAATTTTTCTTAGCAGTTTCTTAATCTTAGTTTCTTTATTGACCTATACGTTCCTAACAACTTCAAACGGGTTATCCCAACTATCTGACTCCACCTAACAGTTCCTCTCACTCTCTCACAACACAACTTGACCAACCCACAGACTTATCCTCCCTCTTCCTTCTCCAACTCCCAACACTCAACTGACTTCCACACAACTCCAACTCTAACTCTAACTCCTCCCCTTGGGTTCCCACTGGCCAATCACTTCACACTCATTCCTTATGACCCACCTAGGAGGCAAACGCCACACCGTATCTGTGTGAATTTATTTACCTTAATGGGGGGTTGGCTTGAGGGTTTTGCTACACAATTATTAGGCTAGTGCATGCTATGAATTGCTGGGCAATTAAAAGAATCTAGCATCCGAGAGGCAATACAGCATGTTTATATCAGTTTATGCCTATCTGAATGCAGATCCAGGAAGGTGTGCAGTGCATAAATCAGAGGAGGACAGTGCCCTGAAATATGATTCAGAAGTTGCCTACTCTTCAAAGGAAGAGGCATCTGAAGGTGAAAGTTTAAAGCTTTTCTTTAAACAGAGGTGGGCACAAATCTGTCCCTGTTTTGAGACGGGGAGAAATTTATTTCAGTTTGCATTTAAAGGCAAACAAACCTCATTTGACTGTCCCGAAACAACCAGCAGACTGAAATGTAGCCTTCTTTTGACATTCGTACTTCTCCAAATATTGCAGTGCAGTTCTCCAGCAAAGTAAATTGTGCAAAAATACATATATTGGGGTCCATACTAACACCCCTATTAGTGAAAGTAACATTAAAAACACATTATATTAGGGGAAATGGCTTGCCGAAGATGTGCACATTAGACACAATTGGATACAAAAAAATGTCTTTCTTAGTAGAAATTCACAGTAAAAAAATCTGGTGAATTTTCACGAGGACTCTTTAAAAAAGACATTCACAAACTGATGTGAAAATGTGGAGAGCTCAAAATAGATTAACTTATCCCTACTGGGCATTTAAATAATTGCTAAATTTATTTTTTTGTTTTCTTTTCTTTTGTACTTACCTGTGCACTTAAGAGGTGCACAGTGAAGAACTCTTTCAGCAATAAGAAATACATGGTTTGGTTTCTTTAAAACATTCCTCTTCTCCAAGGCCTTTGGCTAATGAAACAAGATATGGTCTTTTAACTCCTGCCCACCTAGCAGTTCGAAAGCACGTCAAAGTGCAAGTAGATAAATAGGTACCACTCCGGTGGGAAGGTAAACGGCATTTCCGTGCGCTGCTCTGGTTCGCCAGAAGCGGCTTAGTCATGCTGGCCACATGACCTGGAAGCTGTACGCCGGCTCCCTCGGCCAATAAAGTGAGATGAGCGCCACAACCCCAGAGTCGGCCACGACTGGACCTAATGGTCAGGGGTCCCTTTAGTTTACCTATGGTCTTTTAAACTGGGGGGGTTAGATTGGTTGTTTCGTTTATTATTATGGGATGTATTTTTTGTGTTTCTATATTTTAAACCGCCCTGTGATCTTCAGATGAAGGGTGCTATAATAATAATAATAATAATAATAATAATAATAATAATATAGCAGCAGCTGTATCAAACGTCCCTTCTTTTTGGGACATTTGGCAGATATGAGTTGCTATCAGTACATATAGATCTTGGTGCTTTCTTTATTATATTACTTGCTTTCTGGCTTAACACCATTCTCACTTGCTGCCAGAGGGCAGCACTTCCCCATGGAGATCTTCACTGTACCCTTGAAAAGAGACACAAATGAGATCTGCGCCTGTAATGATTCTCAAAAACTGCTTTATAGTCTTTCCATCATATATGTTTCAAATGATCTGTCCCAGCCAAATAAATTGTCCGAGCCCAATTTCCAGGAGAAATCATTGTCAGAATTGCTGACCCAGTTTAATGCCAAAGCATACATTTATAGCAAGCTGTACAAATCATATTGCCAAGCATGGGTTACAAATCGGACCGGGGGGGGGGGGAGTTTAATCAGAAACGAGATTAGATTTGAAAGTGTAGAGTGTTGGTGGCTGCTGAAACTCATATAGGCAGCTGTGTCGTATATTCTTTTAACGGGTTTTAGAATGAAGCCTCTCTGGCTCCAGTCTAAAGAGCACTTCACATTTTGTGTTAAGGGTTGTGTTAAGGGATAGCAAAACCAGAAGTCCAGTCATTCTCAGTAGATACGTCCCAATGGGGAATAGTAACTCTCCAAAACTAGAAGGACAGAGTGACACAACCAATTGAAAACCAAAGTGTCCACGCTTTAAAGTTTTAGCATGTGGAAGTCTTGTAAAATCGGATTATAAACTTTAGTACTATATCACTGAAGGAGAGATGAAAAAAGTGGTTAAATAACACCAGGAAGCTTTTAGCAAACTCTGGAGCAAAAGTGAATCAGTTAGAAAGTTGGAGATGATCTCCGAGGGCAAGATCAGAGAAAGAGAGACCTAAGTTGTATTTTAAAAGGTAGTCTTTAGTACAGTATAATATCTGAAGACCAAATGCCTTTGTACATTTTGTGAGTGTTGCAGGTGTTCCGCAGTCAAGTTGAATGTTCTGACACAGCTTTAGCCAATTGTTGTTGGCACATCATCTGGGAATCAACTGTGCACCACTCTTTGCCTTTCTCAGTGCAGCGAGCATCATTCCACTTGTAGTTCACAAGAGCCTTGTGCCCTGCAGCGATAGCAGGCTCCATGTCCTTAATGCTGCCCCCAGCTACAAGCCACACTAGCTGTTTGATCGTCTAGTTTTGGAGATTGGGGCCCACCCCTCCTGTTTGGATGTTTTGTTGGTTGACATGCAGATCACTGCAACTTTGTGCCATGTCTGAAAGAACACATGCCTCCCATGAGGAGCTGAGGTACCAAAGTGTGGTGCAATTGCAAGGAGAGAGAAGCTCGTCTCCACACAATTTCTGCATGTTTTGAATGGACTGTGGAATAAAGTATGGTGTCTGTTGCTGAGCTGACCCAATGGAAAGAATTTTGTTGACATTTCTTCAGTCCTAGAAAAGTGATCTCCAATTACAGCAAAAAAATTAAAACCAAAGATTTGAAGATATCGACAGAGGGGAATTTTTATTGTTTAAATCCAGGCATCACTGTGCATCAGTGCAGAGCAAAGAGGGTTTAACAAGTATGTTAATGCACACTAGCACACATCAACAGGTTTTAAAAGAGTGCTTAACATGCATTAGCAAGCATGTTGTTGATCAACAACAAGCTCTAAAAAGCACATTTTAATGAACATTAGCTCATATCAAGATTACTCTTTTAATTCCACAAATGTTTTTTAACCATTTTAACAGTACACAACAAGATTTTAAAAATAATATATTTTAGCTCGCAGCAATGGGGCTGAAAAAGAATTGCAAACAAAGTCCTTTCCCACACAAAAAACCGAGCCCAGCACTCTAAAGACCAGGTTGAAATTGATTCTTCAAGAGTGCCCCTGAGGAAGAGCTCAGTTTGAAACTTGATGGACTAAAACAACAACAAAACACTTGTGCCCTTGGGAGATCAATTTTTACTTTTACACATGTGCGTGTGCGCGCACACACATACACACATTCTGACAAAGTAGATTCTATTGTGTGTAGCTGGGAAGGGGATTTCCACTGACCTTTCTGAACTCTTAAATTCAAATGGCAATTTTTGCACTGCAAACAGAACATCATGAAAATTCAGTGCAGCAATTATTTACTCTTGACCTTGTCCCCACACGGCAAAACAGGCTCCCTACACATGTAAGAACCTTGATTTTCCCAGTGATGGGGCTGGGGGAGCTAATGTGCTTATTCTTGATGCTACCCCCCACCATGTTTACTCCCAAGCATGCACCTGAAGATGGCTTCTCTCATGCTAATCCAGAATATACCCACCAGAATATCTCTTGAAGAACAAGGAGAGAGGGAGGAAGAGGAAGAGGATGAGGAAGAGAAAGAGAAAGAGAAAGAGAAAGAGAAAGAGAAAGAGAAAGAGAAAGAGAAAGAGAGAGAGATCTGTAGACTTAAATTTAAATTTAAATGTAATGGAGGGGGGAAATCAATTCAGGGATTACACTGTCACTTGAATGTAACATAAAATTATTGAGGCATCTAAATAGTAATACATCATTGAATAGACTTTGTGTCATGATGACATAAAGCAAAATGATGTACAGAGATGATCAGGACAAAATGGTTGATTCTCCAAAATTATATAAACCAAACCTGGAAAAAAAAATGTACAGGAGCATGATACAGTAGCTACAGTGCAGGATGCACCCCTTGTTAAGAAAGAAGGGGAAGGGAGGGTTAGTAGCAGACTGGAAGCTCAGAGAGTCAATGGATTCAGGACCATTGAATATGACTGAGGAATTTGGATATAGCTCAGAGATAATCATTGTATCCATGATATATCCCAGAGGGACCCATTAGTCAGTAAATAGTGTGTCACAGATTCACTGCATTGGAAATAGCTACTTTGGAGATAGTATGTCCTGTTCTTGCCAGTTACACTGACAGAAATTTAGGGCCAGGATTGTCTCTGAGGTCTCACAACAAGAGAATTGGTGTACAATTATGTTGCAGTGCTACTGATTCAAAAAGGTTCAGATATGTTACTGGGATAAAAAGGTAAGGTAAAGGACCCCTGGACGGTTAAGTCCAGTCAAAGGCGACTATGGGGTGCAGTGCTCATCTCACTTTTCAGGCCGAGGGAGCCAGCGTTTGTCCACAGACAGCTTTCCGAGTCATGTGGCCTGCATGACTAAACCACTTCTGGCACAACGGAACACCGTAACAGAAGCCAGAGTGCATGGAAATGCTGTTTACCTTCCTGCCATAGCGGTACCTATTTATCTACTTGCGCTGGCGTGCTTTCGAACTGCTAGGTTGACAGGAGCTGGGACAAAGCAACAGCAGCTCACTCCATTCCGTGGATTCAAACCACCAATCTTCCAATCAGTTTAGACCACAGCACCACCCTCTCCCTCACAGATATGCTACTACAAGCCAAGGGGCCCCACATGACCACTCAAATATGGCTGCCTTGCATTCTGCTACTACAGTAATGAGAAAATTAATTTAATTATCCTTTCTCTTCCACTGTGCTCTAGGCTCTGAAAAATTATAAGGGAATGAAAAATATTTATCAGTTGTTCCAGCATGTTAATGCAATAAGTAAATAAAACAAAACAAGTATTTCGGCAAATTAGGATGCCCAACACTTAGAAATCATTGTAGTGCATAATATTTAAATATTAAACTAATATCCCTGATCAGAGCTAAGACTTTATTATACATCTGCAGTGTGTCTTAGGGTGCTGATTTGGGGGGACCCAGATGGAAATGTAGTCCAGGTTTGAAGACCATCTGGCCACCTCATCAAATAGTAAATAGAAAATCTGTAGTCCTGTACTCATTTATCTCATAGAAAGCCCTACTGAATCCAGTGCAACTTACTTCTGAGTAGGCATGTATAGGACTGTGCTTACAGTATTCGTCTTATTCTTCCACTCCTTATACAAGCCCTTCTCAGTTCATCTGAAAACTCCCTGTGCAACCACAACAGGTTCTTTAGATGCCTCCCACTTTCCTTTCCTGTTGGAATTGTCTACGTTTGTGCCTTCAATGTTTCACCTTCAAGAGACTCCCATCCATCTTGGACTCCCTTCTCTTTGGGTATTTCTGACAATGGGACTTCACCCAGTAGCTCCCTAAGGTTTTTGAAATTGGTCTTTTTAAAGTCCATAGTGCATGTCCAACTGCACTCAGCTTTCCCCTGCCTATGTATAATGAAACCCAAGAGTCCATGTATGAGTCACCCTGGGACCTTGAGATGAAAGGCAGGCAAAATGATGATGATTGATGTGAGCAAGCTGAGATCCAACTAGCTTTTGAGTATTTGTGTGCCTACCCCCAAAAAAGATTAGGATTCAATCAGGTTTCACAATTCCCAACTGCCATTGTTATTGGACCCCATTTGTCTTGGTTTATAATCCTACATTGTGATCTGCACTAACTGAAGTAATTGTTTCAAGTGTGTGCATGTATGTGTGTATGCATGTACACACACACAGAAAGACACACACGCACACACACGGCATATGCTGACTAATGAATGTTCTCTTTCCAGTGTGTAAGAGGTGCATGTGAATTTGCTAGATCATGCTGATCTGATAGAATGCCATCAGCCTGACAGAGTTCTTTATGACAATTCAATAGCTGGAATAGATTCAATAAATATTCTGAGCCCTGTAGCTCAGAACACATTATATACTCATCTATTGCTGGACTCCTATGGTTGTAACTATTGACAGTTGTTTAAAGCAAGCAACCCTGTGCCATTCTGTAATGTCATTCCACAGCAATGTGATTTACATATACCAGGTGTAAGTGGTAATATCTGCTTGAGATATACAATGATTTTTTTTTTTGCTTTTATATCAAAAGAAGAGCAAATCTGACACCCAAATGGTATTTTATGACAAAATCTCTCTCTCTCTCTCTCTCTCTCTCTCTCTCTCTCTCTCTCTCTCCGTGTGTGTGTGTGTGTGTGTGTGTGTGTTTATGTCCACACGGCTGTGCAGAAAGCCCAATGCCACCTTTATTTACAGTCTGATCCGAAGAGAAATCATTCTGCCGGTTTCAGGAGATGCAACCACATTTCTGTCGGGGCAGAATGAGCAACACTGACATTTATGAGAGAATAGATGTTTCTAAATGGGTGTCGTATCAGCATGGCTCTTGTTACTTTTCTCCTTTTCCTGACATTCAGAGATGCTTTGAAGACAGCAGAAGCTTTGATTTGAGTCACACCAAATATATTGTTATGCCCATCCCAGTTTTCTGAATGGGGAGACATTCTAGGGGGCTGGAGCACTTACTCAGGTTGGGGTTCCTTTGGAAGGAAGTCACTGGAAGTATGTCCAGCCAGCATGTTGGAGAAAAAACAACCTGATCTGCACTTTCCAGACTAATATATGGATTAGGGCAGTTATCCTTTGGTTTTTGTACTTTTCCAGCAATACAGTTCTTGGCTCACAAGATGCATATAAAATGCTTAGTTTTAGGCGACAATGCATACTAACATCCATGTTTTATTATAAAATGTGTACATGTATATTTAAGGATAACATTTGTATAAAAATGTATTTTTCTGTGTTCCCCCCCCCCCCTAAAAATTGCAGATTGATGCAGACATGGGGTGGGATGAACCTATGAATGAGTTTGGATGGCCATCTCTCATGGATGCTCTGAGATTCCTGCATTCTAAGGGGTTGTAAGAGATGACCCTTGAGACTTTATAACTTTATAATTCTATGAACATATGTGAAATTGGTGCACATCAGAAATAGGTTTATAAGCCCCACCATCTCTGACCACCTGCCATGGTGCAGATGTATCACATCTGCCGCTGAGGTTCTTTTGTGGTCTCTATAGACATGAATGAATCTGGGCATATCATCTGGGTTTGATGATGTTAGAAAACAAGAAGAGCAACATAGCCCAGGCAATGTCTTCATAAAGATTTGGGAATTTTCCCGTATCAGTTTTAATAGCTAGCTCAGTTCTACTGAAAAGGGGGCCTGGCTGCTTGATGCATGCTGACTTTGAGCTCCTATCCATGACCATTTAACTCCACAGCTTGCCACCTGAGCCTGATCTGAGATAAAATCACACCTACTCCATCCTTACCATGCATTTGCATTTAAAGTATTTATAGTTCAGCTTTCACCAATACAGATGATCAGGGCAGGGTGCAGAACAGAAAATTAAAAAAACCCAGCCAAATAAATCTAAAAATAAACAACAATGCATCCTGAAATGCACCACCAAACAAATAAAAACAGCTAAAACATTTATTATTAAGACAACATGCCTCTGAGGAAACATTATACCGTATCTGCTTCTCACTGCCTGAATTTCATCACATGTTTCTGTTATTTGTCCATATGAGTGAAGGCTTTATGCCATCCCTTTGTGAGGGAGGAGTTGATTCAGCAGGAAAAAAATACCATATATTAGAACTCTTTGTGATGTGTAATAGCGCTCATTTTTAACTTTACCAAGCACTCTGTCAGTTTAAGTGATGGCAACGCGGTACATTTTAGATAAGGAGAAGAAATTAATTAAAGAGAGAAAAGGAATTCAACTTCCTCGGCTAGGATAGCTTCTCCCAAATTTAATCTGGATCCCATAGGCAATCTTGTCTCCTTGCTGCTTGAATCAGTGCCAGTTCTCCATTCTGGCTGTGCCCCTCAAAGGCACTTCACTTTATGAGGTACTTTGCCAACTTGAGGACCGTAGCCTGAGGAAGCAAATTATGCTCTTTTCTTCTTGGTTTAACTGGCATTAACTCATCGTGGACATTGGCTGTTAAGCTGTTCATGCTGGTGCAGCTCTACAGGCATGGCCTGGAGATAAGAAAACATCGAGAACATCTTCAAGACAGTTCATTCTCCTATAAGGCTAGGATATTTTTCCTTCAGAAATTGGATCAGTTTTGTCTTAGCTACAGGCCAGTTACTTTATTTCAGAAACTCTGCTGAGCATGCTCCGTGAGCTTTCTGGGATTAATATGTGAGAGTGGATTTACTCATCAAAGAGAATTGTCTTTGTAGCTGCTGAATTGAATAAGGATAACACAAGAGTGTTCTGTGTGCTCCAGGATATTTTTAGCTATGATAAAGCAACATGTTGTGCTTCTAAGGACAGAGGGAGAACAAATCTGGAGTACTATAGTGAGAATGTTTGGAAGGGAAGCATGGAATTAAGAGAAATGCTCTCATCATCAAGAAAGGCTAGCCAGTCAATGACATGGATTGGCAACAAATTTGGAACAAAGGGAAGTAAGTACTGTAGTGGAGAGCCAGAGAGCTCTCTCTCTGTTTGGGAAGATGCAGATCTCATGCCTTCAAATATGAGGTATGCTCACCTGAGCTCCAGTTTTGAAATTTGTTGTTGTTTAGTCGTGACCGACTCTTCGTGACCCCATGGACCAGAGCACGACAGGCACTTCTGTCTTCCACTGCCTCCTGCAGTTTAGTCAAACTCATGCTGGTAGCTTCGAGAACACTGTCCAACCATCTCGTCCTCTGTCGTCCCCTTCTCCTTGTGCCCTCCATCTTTCCCAACATGAGGGTCTTTTCCAGGGAGTCTTCTCTTCTCATAAGGGGCCAAAGTATTGGAGTCTCACCTTCAGGATCTGTCCTTCCAGTGAGCACTCAGGGCTGATTTCCTTAAGAATGGATAGGTTTGATCCACTTGCAGTCCATGGGACTCTCAAGAGTCTCCTCCAGCACCATATATCAAAAGCATCAATTCTTCAGCGATCAGCCTTCTTTATGGTCCAGCTCTCACTCAAACGCCAGCCAATTAAAAAGTGTCTAAATCAGAGCCCCTCCTGATTAGCCCTAGGCATGGTACAAAAATATAAATTGAAACCAATATTTGTTGTTGTTGGCATTGTCATGAAAGAGAATGGAGTGTGCCTCCAGGGGTGAAGTCAAACCGCTGCATTAGCAGCACTGAAGTGACCTCATTGGAGTGCAAACTTGGGCTGCGTGTATGGAGACCTTGGGCTGCCCAGACGACAAGACCCCTCCCTCAGCCTCGTTGATGTAGTCCAATGGAAAGCAGAGCAGTATGTTTGGCACCAGCTTGGCTGCAGGAGTTGCCAGAAGGAAGTGTACAAGGTGCCATCCAAGTGTCTGAGAGACTCCACTCTGGATTTGTGTAGGATTTACTCCTTAGCCTTTTCTTCTCTCAAATATATCCCATAAGGCAGCAGAGGTTTAGGATCAGAGTTTTGCTTTTTCTAGATGGGCTACGTTCCCAGGCTGATGAGCCCCATGTGCCCCTCACTTCCCTCAACAGCATGTGCAGAAACCACATTCTTGTTGGTTGGACCTACTATTGATCTTGTCCCCTCAATCTGCCAGAGTCTGTCTTCAGAGTGGTGTAGTGGTTAAGAGCGGTAGACTCGTAATCTCGTGAATCGGGTTCACGTCTCTGCTCCTCCACATGCAGCTACTGGGTGACCTTGGGTTAGTCACACTTCTTTGAAGTCTCTCAGCTCCACTCACCTCACAGAGTGTTTGTTGTGGGGGAGGAAGGGAAAGGAGAATGTTAGCCACTTTTAGACTCCTTCGGGTAGTGATAAAGCGGGATATCAAATCCAAACTCCTCCTCCTCCTCCTCCTCCTCCTCCTCCTCCTCCTCCTCCTCCTCTTCTTCAGATGCTGGAGAAGTCCCTCACTCACCAAGGGTTTGAGACCCATCAGCTACCCTCACCTGGTTTAGCCGGGCAGTCAGAGTCATTTCCTGGGGTGTAGACACTGTTGCATGTTGACAGATTCTATGAGCCACAGGTGAGAGCTGAGTGCAGGATGGGAACTAAAGGTGGACAAACTATCCCAGAAGGAGCACAATGTGTCCCCCACCAGAGGCACTACCCCTCCCCTAACACTCCAGACACCCCAATCAACCATAATGATAAAAACTATAAACCAATCAACATAATTATAATTAGAAATATTAAAGAAGTAGATAAATTACTTCCTGACAGTAAGAGCTGTTCGACAGTGGAATTTGCTGCCAAGGAGTGTGGTGGAGTTTCCTTCTTTGGAGGTCTTTAAGCAGAGGCTTGACAACCATATGTCAGGAGTGCTCTGATGGTGTTTCCTGCTTGGCAGGGGGTTGGACTCGATGGCCCTTGTGGTCTCTTCCAACTCTATGATTCTATGAAATTCACCCCCTTCATGGATCAGTGCCTTGTCGTGGCGAAGAGGCTTCACTACCCCAAGAAGCAGTGAGCCATGCTGTGCAGGGCCACCCAAGACAGACAAGTCATAGCCAAGAGTTTAGACGAAATGTGATCCACCTGGAGAAGGAACTGGCAAACCATTCCAGTATTTTGCCAAGAAAACTCCATGGACATAAAAAAAGGAGAAGCTCTGAGAAGAAAGTGAGAGTTTCCAAGGCATGCTCTGTTTCATGGGGTCACGGAGAGTCAAATATGATTAGGATGACTAAACAACAAGAAGAAGATAAATTCACAGCACCAGCAACAACAATAATAATAATCAAAATCCAGCCACGTTGTCAACCCATAGATTGTTGAAATAGGTAGGCCTTTAATTGATGCTGAAAGCTCATCAGCACTAGGGACATTCTATAATCAGGGCACCCTCACAGAATAAGCCCTTTCCTGACTTGCCACCTAACAGATGTCCCTTGGATGCAGAATAACCAGAAGGTCGTCAGCTGCTGATCTTAACACATGGGGCTGTGTACAGTCTCTGTTTGTGTATGTGCTTAAAAGGAAGCTGTGAGTTCTAAGCACTTCACAAGGGTACAATAGAGAAAAGCTGGCGTTCTGTCATCTAATCCAGGTTTTATTCACAAGGTCAAAGTAAATGGTGTCTAGTTCCTTAGCTGAACTTTGCAACTGAAGGAAAGAGGCCACAGACAGACAAAAGGCAGAACCCTCCCAGGACTCACATAATCTTACCTGCTGAAATCTCTTCCTATTATGATGCTGATCATCTTCATTCCTGTTCAGAACAGAGCAGGGCATTGGGGAATGAAGCAACATGAATGGACATCCCTCGTATAATCCTGTGAGAAATTAATTAGTCAGTGTTTGTAATTCACTCAGTGCTTCTCTGATGAAAGGTGCCAAGAAAGAGTAAAATATTATTATTATTATTAGAAATATCCCACATGGAAAATATTGTGTGTATATAGATGAGTGATTTACATCGATTTACATATAATTTGCTCCTCGTTTATTTAGCTATAAAGGCTGTATAAACTAAGATTTAAAAATCACTTTACATAATATCTGTAAACTAAAGCAAGCAAAATTATGCACCAAGAATAATTTATCCAGCAAATTTTCATTCCTTTTGTGTTCACGAGTTATCTATGAAAAGACTTTCAGCTTTATGAATTTATCCATTATTCATAGACATTTGATAACACTTTGGACAAACTCCTGGATTGGTGTGCGTGAGTTTAGCAACCACTGGCAGCTAAGAAGCTGTAGTGACCTACATCCATGGCAGATTAGCCTCATTGTGCAAACAAATTTCTGAGCTGTCTGTTGACTTCTCACTGATAAATTAATTGATGAAAGTCAAATTTTGTACCTGTTTTGCTCTTCAGTGTGTATGAAGATGAGACTCTACAAAGTACATATTCAGGATTACTTTAGACACAATTTTCAATCTAAAATAAAATTAAATTGGGGGAAAAAATGGCCATTTGTTCCCCAATCAGGAAGGGGAAAGGACATGTCTTTGCTGAAACTGCTTTGAGGAGGGGCAAATCCTACTGTGATAAAAAAAAAGTTTGTCAGTAGAAATTCAACTGGATTTATTTATTTATGTTATTTCATACCATTTATTTGTGACTTGATTGTAGGGGGGTGGGACTCAAAGCAGTTTGTAGGGAGAGATGTAGGGTTGATAGAAAAATACCCAGATTTTATCCAGTCTCTTTCAGTGTTTGAATCCAGCTTTTAGCTTGAACTGTTTTCTGCTACAATTTATAATGTGCTCATTATACAGCATCATTATTCCAATTGCTCACTGATGAGAGCCAATGAGTCACTCTTATGGGGTTGGGGAGCAACTTGGATTTGTTCCTGAAGTCAACAAGTCCATTAAGACTATAAAGTCACATTAAGAAGCAAACTGTATATTTGCATTTCTTTCTTTCTTTCTTTTGGCAGGGAGCTGCAATGTCATTGGGCTAGTTACAAAAACTGAACCTCCCTAAATAGCTAGTGATCTGTTTGTTCTCATAATTATTTGAGGGCGTAATTTATTTTTTAAAACTGAATTTTGGTGAGGTAATACATTGCATCCAGAAGAATCTCAAAATTCTGTTACATTATTGAAAGATCATCTCTTTGCTTGAATACCACGGAGCTTCAAATTCCACCCTGTGCGACAAAAATCAGGGAAGAACAAAGAACGCTGGATGACCAAAAAACTTGTGGAAACCTTAACTATCTCATTTGAAATTGAAATTTGAAGTGCCAAAGTCTTGAAATGGACACAGCCAATTAATAACACCTCTCTCCTTCTACTCCTGAACTCTTTTTTTACCGTGTGTGGTGCAGAATACAATGTGAAGGGTTGTCTAATGATCCAAGGAATCAGAAAGCTCTCCAGTGGTGTTAGAGACAGACAGTGAGGTCCAGATAGGCTGGTGCTTAAATTCCAGAGCAAGTGGACAAGGGTCCAAAGTGTCAGAGGAAGATGACATGGTCTAGGATGGACTAACAAGGGAGCATGGAAAGTGAGTTTAACCCTTTCTTTCAGACTGGAGACCAACCCTTAAAAGGGTCTTATATGAGGCCAGCAAGGCCCCTATTGACTTTCCAGGTCACCTGGTTCCTTTAATTGCAATCTCCCTTCTTATCACTGTCAATGTGGAGCGGCAAGGCTCACGCCAGCCAGTTCCGCTACCTGTGAACAGAATGCTTTTGGAAGGGCTGTAACCGAGAGGTAGATCACATGTTTTGCATGCAAAAAGTCAGGTTCAGTCCCTGGCATTTCCAGGGCTGGAAGAGAATCCTGCCTGAAACCTTGGAGGTGTTAGAAACCCTGGTCAGTGTCAATAATAGATGGACCAACAGTCTAACTCAGCATAAGGCAATTTCCTGAGCTCCAATGTCCCATTATGTAAGCACTGACACAGATAATGGTAAGGGTTAACCAGGGTTATAACTTATACAGATTGTTTACTCAGAAACAAAAATCAAGGCTGCAACAGGGAAAACATGCAACTCGGCTTTACTAACAGCAGATAGCAATAATAAAATCTGTTTGCCCACAAAGCTGCAATACATTTGCATACAAGACTCCAAGCACAACAGGGGAAACTTGCTGAACAAATACGGCTCACTGTACCTGAACCTTTCATTTCAAATAAGGGGAATGCCAATCCTCTGATATTTGGGTGAAACCAAGACTTGGCGTTTCCCAGTTATTCTAAGACAAGACTTCACTGATGGAACATTGATCCTATGATTCAGTTTGGGGAAGGGCAGTAGCTTAGTGGTAGAGCATCTGCTTTTCAGGCAGAAGGTCTCAGTTTCCATCCCTGGCAGGGTTGGGAAAGATCCCTGTCTGAAACCTTGGAGAGCCATTGCCTGTTCATGTAGATCAGTGTTTCCCAAACTTAGGTATCCAGGTGTCTTTGGAGTACAACTCCCATCATCCCTAGCCAGCAAGACCAGTGGTCAGGGATGATGAGAATTGTAGTCCAAAAACAGCTGGAGACCCAAGTTTGGGAAACACTGATGTAGACAATGATCTGTATAAGGAAGCTTCCTACTTACCATCCTGAAATCAACTTGTAAAAGCCTAAATGCAATATTAAATCAACCCAACTGAAGCTAACTCTCTTAGACAATTCTCACTTAACTGCCCCTTTATCTCTCCCCACTTGTATAAACCATTTTCCTGCGCAATGTTTCTTTCCTCCACCTTTTTTTAATTAAACGAGAGAGATAAATGACCTTATTCTTTGTACTATTTTCCATTTAAAGGCTGTATTTATTATGTGACATAGGATACTGATATAAATGTCTTTGTAAGCATTTGCCTGAAAGCTGAACCCTCCCATAAAATATGGAACAAGGGCCATAGTATTAATTTCAATTAAGATTTCACTGGACCTCCCAGCCATGTGGTGCTAATATCACATACAACCCCTTGCCCCCAGTAATCACCTTCACAACTCTTCCACGGGACCATACATCCGCTTTTTCTTACTGTTCCTTCCAAGTTCTGCCAAGTCTGCACAGCCTTTTCAGTTCAAACTATTTTTCACCTGTCATCATCTGATCAGAGCCTCATTTCTTAACCACAGGTCACTGACCCATAGTACATCACCCATGCTTGTATTCTATTAACTGCAAGCATAAGCATAATGTTTCACATGAATTCAGAACAATGGCTTCACGTCTGTCAGGCCCATAAGTGGTTTGCTGGGTGGGTCAGAGTCATGATGCTAGCTTCTCACCAGGGGGTTGCTGTCCCTTAACAAGAGGGAGATTGGGCAGGGTGAGGAGGAAGGGAACAGACATGGTTCAAACACACCAGCAGGAATGCAAGCTTGGTTCTGCTGGTGCCTGAGCACCTCAGTAATCCCCCATCACCTTGCCCAGTAAGCAAAAGTGACCCTTCTGGCAAAAAGCAATTGCTGTGACTTCTTCTTCACAGTGGGAGAGCCAGTGTGATGTACTGGTTAAGAGCGGTAGTCTCATAATCTGGTGAACTGGGTTCATGTCTCCGCTCCTCCACATGCAGCTGCTGGGTGACCTTTGGCCAGTCACACTGTTTTGAAGTCTCTCAGCCTCACTCACCTCACAGAGTGTTTGTTGTGGGGGGGGGGAGGCAAAGGAGAATGTTAGCCGCTTTGAGACTCCTTCAGGTAGTGATAAAGCGGGATATCAAATCCAAACTCTTCTTCTTCTCTTCACCCAGAGAGCTTCTAGGCAGGCAAATATTCTTACCATCCCAGAAAGGCTTTTGATACTTTTAACAGTATGAATGGTGTAACACAAGATGCCTCATCAAAAAGACTAGTTTTGAAGGTGCACAGATGTGAGATCGCTCTCATGGTTGTGCTTGTCTTCAACAATGTCAAACAATTCAATGGGGCTGACTGCAGGTGGTTGACAATCTATCACACAAGAGATCTTGGAAAAAGCAGGGTTGCAGTAGTTACAGAGCTACAGTTCCCAGAGTTCCCTGGGAAGAGGGGTTGATTGTTAACTCAGCCTGGGAACTGTCACTCTGTGAAGGTAACAGGGGTCTCCTAAGAACTCTCAGGACCTTTAACAAACTACAGTTCCCATGACTGTTAAAGTAGCATCAGCAATTCAAATGTAGAGTGGCACGCCACCTCAGTCTCCAAGCGGTGCGGCGTTCCAGGGTTTCCTGCACTTGCCCAGGGTGCAGTTAACTTGGAATGAGGGACAGCGCAGACTGGTGTCTTCACAATATATGGTTCATTTATAGCTGAGTTATGATGGAGGGGCTCACAGCATCAACGCCCCAGAAGGTCTTGCTTCTTCCATTGAAATCAAGCATGGCTCTCACTATGGCTTCTGCCAGCTTCTAGTCCAGCTCTCACATACCCTTGCCTTTTTTCTTTCTCACTACTCGCTAGGTGAGGTAGAGGGCCAACACATTTGCCTTCTGACACAGAGCACCTTCCTTTGTCAGACGAATAACCATACTTAGGTGGTAATTATGAGCCTTTCCTGGCTCATTCAGCAATGGATTCCTCCATTAGATTCTATCCCTTGGTGGACCCCAAGGATTAGAAGGGGCTCAGGCATCATGCAGCTGACCCCCACCCCAAATTCACAACAGTGTGGATGTGACCTATTTCATACTTGCTCAGCTACTGTAGTTGTGAGGAAACCACTTCTTTAAAACAAAAGTAAGGTGCTAGTCCTTGTGGAAATGGACAAAAATGAATACACACAATTGCATGCTCGGAAGGGGGCGGAATTGTTTTGTTTGAACATTTGATTGTTTTAAAGCAGTCTCACAGACTCTCCAAGTGTCCCTGTTTTCCAGGGACAGTCCCAGATTTACAGAAGCCATCCCAGTTTCTGATTTGATCCTGGAATGTCCACTTTTCCTTAGGAGGTTCCTATTTTGATTGGAGAAATGTTGGAGGGTATGAAGTTATGTGACCCCCACACCAAGGAGATACAACCTTTAGAAGACATCTGAAGGCAGTCCTGTATATGGAAGTTTCTTCATGCTTAATGTTTTATTATGATTTATATATGTTGGAAGCTGCCCAGAGTGCCTGGGGCAACCCAGTCAGATGGGCGGGGAAGAAGAAGAAGATTTCCCTATTTTAATCAGTGAAATTTTGGAGGATATGCTTTCATCAGAGTTTAGCTCTTGCTTTTGAACATAACCCTGCGTGAACTTGCAGACTTTTGCCATTCTGGCAAGAGATGCAGCAGGTGCAGGGAAAGATGAGAAGCGATATCAAGTGGCTAATCAGTCCTGTGTGGAATGCTGGCAAGCGCTCAATTATTGAACACAGACATATTCTCTTTCAGATTCCATATTGTGCAGGTCCGTGTTGTATATGCCTTCTATCTAAATAACTCACTGAAAAGTCAAGCTGAGTGAATGAAACAGCTGTGCCCCAAAACAGTACACTGTGCATACATAGATCCTTCAGAACGTTTCCTTGACCTCCCACTCCTTAAGCAGTTATCCGTCCCAATGGCTGGAAAGGGTCTAACAAGCTCCATGTGGCTGTTTAAAGACAGAAGGGAACTTAATGAGTCCTATATGCCATGAAGAATTGAATGTGGAGATCAGGCCCTCTGCTGGTTGGAGGCATAAGAGCTGAGAGTTGATGTTCCAGCTGCGAGATCAGCTCTTGCTTCAAGGAAGCTAATATAAATTCTCCTTTATGTGATTTATCTACAGATTTGAGAGCCAAAGGTTCTTGCTTTGGGATGAAGGAGGAATATATTTCTCATGCATGCCAGTTCACAGCGAAGAAATTGAAACAACTGAGAGAAGAAGATATGCTCAGCTACTTAATTAATCATATGCTCAAATCCCTGCACCTTAATAATATCTTAGTGTCCTTGTTTTAAACAACAACAACCCAAAAGCAGCCATTAAAAAGGAGTCCAGAATATTATCATGGACTCCTACTGATAATTATTCAGGCATTTTGCTAAAGGTAGTAAATAGGATTCACTCATGTGCCCTTTGAGACCTTGAGACAATTCAGTATTCATAGTAAATATATCACTGAACTTCGTAAGAGAACAGTTTTTTAAAAACAAAGCCCAGCTAGCTACTTAATAATTTACCAATACCGATAGCAAGGAGAATATCTAATAACGAGCTGAGATTGACTTTCAAATAAGATTTGGTTTTTGCAACAAAAAAAGAAAAGAAAAGAAAAATGTTTAGTTTTGTTTAGTTTTTAAAAATCCTAAGCAACTGACCATTATTACAATTAGAATCAGGTTCTTGTGACATTACTAGCTTGCTTTACGGACATTTGGGGCTGGCAGAAGCAGGAAACAAAGGCTTGTGCTGGAGGAAGTTGCAGAGCCTCGTTCATATATATTTCAGAGCATTTTTTTTTATATAAAAAAAATTCAAACAGCCCTTTCAGCAGCTCTGTGGAATCAATGCCTTCAGTGAGCATCTTTGTTTATAACCATTCCTTCACAGAAGCAGGGAAACATGGCCTTGGTAGAACAGGGGGCCATTCAGCATCTCTTATAGAACCATTACGAAGCAACCTTCACAAAAAAGGGAAAGACCCCACAGAGGAGAAGAATGCAAATTAATGCTGATATTTATATGGCGCTCAAATTATTTCCCCAAGCATTGTACGAGCATCCTCCTCCCTGTCAGCACTCCACTGGTTTCTAATAAAAGAAATTAAATTAGTGATTTATCTGCTAATTCCTGCCATTATTGGATCCTACAGGGAAGGGAATAATAGATGCTTTTTTGAGTATCAGTGACACTGGATTGGGCAGGGGGCACCTCTACATCATTCTCATTCATTATGGATCTCCAAGGAAACAGGAAGGTAGACTAGATGCACCTTTGATCGGATCCAGCAGCGATGCTCTTATGTTCTTATGATGGCCAGGCACAAAACCTCCCAGGAGACCGTGAATGAGTTGCACAAGTAAGGAAAGCATTTATTTGTAGTCAGTTCTGAATCTTCCCTGAGATACTCAGCTTTGACTCTCTCTAAAGGAGCCTTTCTCAAGCAGGTTTCCATCACCATTGCTACCACAACAGGAATGTAGAAGCCACACAATGAGAGGTCCTTCAGTCACATTACCTTCCTGGGGAAAATGCTAAAGAGTTTGGTTATGTTTATTGAATTCATGAATTGCTTCCCACAACAAGAAGTCTCAAAGCAATTCGTGAGATTAAAATACAGTAATACAAATATGCACACCTTAAACATAGTTAGAATAACAACATCCAGTCATTGGTTCTGTCCAAATGCCTGGGGAAACAAAACAAAAAATGCCTTTGCTTGGTGCTTCTGAAACATGGATAAATGGATAAGGGTTGGAGCCAGCATGGCCTCTCTGGTGAGATCATTCTACAGAAGGGGAGCTACTACAGAAAAGAGCTGCTCCCTTTGCACCACCCTCAGTTGTAGGAGGCAGAGAAGGGCATCGGATGACAATTTCAGGGTCCAGGCAAGTTCATATGGAAAAAGGTGGGTCTTTAGGTATAAAAGTAAAAAGGTAAAGGACCCCTGGACAGTTAAGTCCAGTCAAAGGCGACTGTGGGGTGCGGCGCTCATCTCGCTCTCTGGCCAAGGGAGCCAGCGTTTGTCCACAGACAGCTTTCTGGGTCATGTGGCCAGCATGACAAAACCAAAGCTCACGGAAATGCTGTTTACCTTCCTGCCACAATGGTACCCTATTTATCTACTTGCACTGGCATGCTTTTGATCTGCTAGGTTGGCAGGGGCTGGGACAGAGCAATGGGAGCTCACCCCATCACGGGGATTCGAACTGCTGACCTTCTGATCGGCAAGCCCAAGAGGCTCCCTTGGAATGAGACCAAGAAACAAATTGGCAGGCAGCAGAGATCTCTGAGCAGGAGTGCCTCAATCCTGTCAGCAGTCACACTGCAACTTTCTTGTAGTTTCTTGACCAAATGCAAGAGGAGCAACCAGTTGATCTCATCAGGTTCTCGAAGGCTCCAGGAGTCCTTCTGCCTCCCACATTGGAAGTCAGCAGCCTATGGACCAGAAAGAGTTCTGATGACCAGCTACTAGAGGATGCAATGCAGAAAACAAATGCACTCTCCTAGCCGACTGCCCAGTCACATGGTCGGCATGATTATGTGCACTAACCTGTACTCAGCTGACTTCAGAGTTTGACTTGTGCTCTACTCTTCGTCCAGCTTGCTTCAGAGCCCATAGCTTTCTAAAATATGAAGGAGCCATTCAGACTTCTGGGTATCGCAAATGGTTGTTGGCAATAAGTTGCTTTTTAAAAAGTGGGGATCTGGATTAAATTGCTCTTTGCTTCCTGTTTTTAATGATATGTTAGGTCGTAAAAGAAAACCAGTCTTCTCATTCCATGATGGCAACGTTTACTTACTCATTTTTGGTGAGGTGTTTTGTTAAAAGCTTTTTTGGACATCCAAATATATAATGTCTGTTTCCCATGGAAGCGGGCACTCACAAAGAACCCCAAAGATGTGCTATACGAAGGGATAATCAAATGGGTGAGTTTTTGTTTATCTCCATTCCTCTACCAATCCACATTTCCCCATCAGTTTGCAATTTTGGTAAAAGTCCCCATGAAAATTCATCAGCGATTTGGTGGACAATTTGCTAAATATATACATTTTTGCAAGCAAACATTTCCCTCTAACATTTTTGCATGTTATATACACAATAATACACATATTTTTTAGAACAGCCCCTCCTCTAATTGCATTATTGTACAAATTACTTGGTTGGAGAACTGCAAAATTCAGAGCAGTGTAGATTCCAACAGAAAACTGTTTTTCAGTTTGCACGTATTGTTTCGAGAAAGTGTGAATTAGGTAGTTTCACGTTAAAATGAGAACTGAAATAAATCTCTTCCCCATCCCTTGTCTAAATAGCAGCTTCACATGGGAGAACTGGGCTGGACTCAAGAGTGGCTACATCAACGAATACTGAGAAGTTCTAATTGACTAACCAAGGAATAGGGCAGCTTCCATTCTCCCTTATTAGCCTATTCAGCAACTGACAATGTGCTGCCCATCTGTCAACTTAGAGGTGGGATGGCAGGTGGACCTGAAGAGGTACAACCTGCATTACTCCTAAATGCTCAGTGCACAACATAAAGAGGCTGAGGGGCTCTGAGGATGAAGAAATGACGAGAAATGGAAGGAAAAGGCTCACAAAGAGTGACATAAACACTTCAGGACGACGGGGTTTGAACAGCCTAAGTTGTCACAAGATGGAATGGGCCAAGGGCTATTCTAAGAAAAGCCATCTGAAGGGCATGCTGATCTGTCGGAAAAATGAAGTTTTATCTGCATTTCCAACAATAGTGGGATAATTTTTATCACTGCGAGTAACGACTGTAGCTACACTCACTGAGATAATAAGGGTAATCAAATCTCATGCTTCAGGGCATAAACTGATCGCCTGAGGGGATCAGGAGGAAACTTATTCCCTCTTTCCACCTACAGCATTGCATATTAACATTACAGTGCGGGGGGGGGGGGATGTACCTCCCTCTGAAGCATCAGTGAATGCTGGAAATAGTCGCCTTGTTGAAATAGCCTAGGGAAATAATCGTAAACCAGTGACAATCATGCAAATCCTGCAGTCCTGGAAGGGACCTAAGATTCTAAATATTAAAAGCACAAAAGCTCTGTATTAGTACAGTTTCCAAGAGACATGTATCTGAAGGAGAATGGGAAAGCTGTTTCCTATTAACATTCCACTACAAATTTGAATTCTCATTTTTAGAAACATCAGCATTATGTGATTCGAGCGGCCAGAGGATTGAACTATAAGCCAGCAGAGCAGGGTTCAAATTCTATATGCTGAGTGATCATGAGGACTAGTGTGATGCTGCCGAATGGAGCGTAGATTTTGCTCTTTTCCTCAGGAACTGAAATGTGGGTGTTTGGATTTTCTGGTGATGAATGTGAATGTGAACTCATGCTTCCTGGTGCTATAGATAGCTGCTGCTGCAGCAGCAGCAGCAATAAAATGACTGTTTCTTCACAGAAGTTTATTGTGAACACAGTGTCTGGATTTGCTGTTCCCAACTTTTTGTTTTAATAGGTTTTCCACGAAGGTGGTAAATTCAGATTAAATGGAGAAAAAACACAGCACTGACCACAGTGTGTGAAGTGTGGCACCACCATTGCTCCATCCTCTTGGCTGTGGCAGCGCTGCCACTCACAAAGGTTGTGATGGTGGCGTCAGGGGTGTGGGAAACACTGGGTTGGTGACGGCAGCATTAGAATCTAAAAAATGACACCCCCCTTCAATTATTTTCAAATGCCATTTTCTTCCTCATGAATTGATGGAGAATGGCTGCATTGAAATGTGGGGGAACGTTTGGCACAGTGATGGAGTTTGTCCTGGCATGCTTGATTTTTTTGAAAAAATGTGGGTGAGGGGACTGGATTAGGGTTGTGGCATGGAAGGGGGGGGGGCATCAACATTTTCTGCCCAACACAGTCCAGATTGAGGCCTTTCCCTCAACTGTCACCAGGGAGCAGCCATGCCATCAGTTTGCTTCAGCAGAAGAGATGGGAAGTAGGGCTCTTTCCATCAGCTTTGCTGAAACACCAGCTCCATCAGGTACTGCCTACCCTTGAAATGGGCCAGCAGGTCATTATAAGAACAAATATTTAAGAATTGGTGCCTGGGTTTGCCCCGTCCCCATTCCACCCCCTCCCGTCCCCTTTCCCTCGTGTGTCATTTTTTTGTTAAGTCTGTGGGAAGGGAGTGTCTTGTTTTAATTGACTGTGTGTAAATCACTCTGGGAGCCTTTTCAGCGTAATAGTGGGGTACATATGCTCCACATAAACACTAAAGTAAAGAAATTGGAATTGATAGGCCTCATGCCAGCTATTTGAAATGGCAGGAAAGCGCCCAGTGGAAGCTGTTCTGCCATTGCTAACAGCAGACACAGGACAGTGGATACTGACTGAAACTTTAGCTGAGACTAAAGGTTCAGCCCTGCCTCATCTCACACCAGGGTCCTGATCTGACTGACTAGTCTCTCAACCACTCCCAACATTGGCTATGGATGGGACATGGACAAAAGCATCATCAGTAGGGAGTGGGCAGGCTGGTGTGACAGTACAGAGGCCCTTGGAAAGCCTTAGGTGTAACTAGGTCATTGCATTGACTTCCCCATATGCAATGGAACTTCCCCTCCCTTTCCTCTGCCTGCATTTCCTCTAAACTACCCTGTTCCTCAGGGCTGGGGCAATCCCCAGTCAGATATATTCACCTGCACAGTGACTTCACTGGATGCAATGGAGCTTATTATCAAATTCACATAGACACTGGTTCTATATTATTGCAATCTAGTACAGTGGTACCTCAGGTTCAGGTTACAGACGCTTCAGGTTACAGACTCCGCTAACCCAGAAATAGTACCTCGGGTTAAGAACTTTGCTTCAGGATGAGAACAGAAATCACACGGTGGCAGCGGGAGGCCCCATTATCTAAAGTGGTACCTCAGGTTAAGAGCAGTTTCAGGTTAAGAACAGACCTCCAGAATGAATTAGGTTCTTAACCCGAGGTACCACTGCATTTGTACTGACCAGTGTAGCCCCAAACAGTCTCCTAGATTTGAAGCATTCAGCCCACTCTGTAGAGATTTTTTTTAAAAAAAGAAATCCTGTTGCAAAGGTGAAGTTGATATTCCTGACTTATTGATGCACGGTTGCTTAACTTCTCCCTAGGCAAGGAGGAGTATATTAAGGCAAATGGTATGTAGGAGATCAGTGCCAATGTGTCAGACATCTATTAGCAATTTCATATTGCAGCCAGATTTTTAAAAAGACAGCTGGTATCTGTGTTTATGCTCATACTTAGCTGCAAATATGCTAACAACTCTGGGAAGAGAAGTTGAGGGGGGGGGGGAAGGCAGTTACTTTCAAGGGTCTTGAGTGAAGGCAGGTGGTTCAATATTCATCCTGCTTGACTTCTTTTCATTTGCTGGCAGGAATTCAGGAAGTCAAATAGTTCTGGACAGTTGTTCTTCTGGATGCTTCTTAGTGAGAGACAGCTCTGTAAAATCTATTCTATCTGAACATTTGCATTTTCTGATATTTTGGCGGGGGCGGGGGGGGGGGGGGAAAGAGCAGCTAACATTCCTCTAAAATTCCTCACCGGTGGGTGGGGCATAATATCTTTTTTTACTAGCTTGAGCAGCTGCTGAGCCAAATCTGCGTTTGGCTTCTTCCGCACAGAGCAGCTGAAGAAACTAAGAGGAGTAAGAAAGACGTTCAAGGCAGATCTCATCTCTTATACTGCCGGTGAGATGGGGGAAGTTGGAAAGAGATCTCTGCAGAGCGTAATGGGAAGTCACAAAGCCAAATATATATTTAACCAATCTGGAAACCTTTGCTGCAGGCGCAAACAGTTCAGTTAGAAGAAGAACACATTCACTTGCACTGGACATACACGCCGGCTAGACCAAGAGACGTAGGGGCTTGCCTTATTCCAAGTCAAACTATTGGTTCACTTAGCTCAGATTATCTGATAGCAACTCTTCAGGGTTTCCCACCCCTATCTGGGATTGGACCTGGGACTTTCGATATGCAACTCAGATTCTCTTCCACTGAGCTGTGGCCCTTTCTCATTTTCAGACAGAGGAGACTGCGTACTGACCCAATCCGCCTCTTGATTGTCGCACACATTAGAATAATTATTTAGCTCCAGTGTAACAGAAAATAAAATGGGAAGCCCTTTTTTAAAGGCTTTGTGGTTTAATTTTTTTTTTTTAAATATTTTTTACTAAACATCTCATGGGAAAAAACACTTTAACCTGCTGTTTGCAAGACATAGGTACAAACAAAATTAGTCCAATTCAGACAACAGCAGCTGTGGCTCAATGTCAAAGGCAAGGGTTACTTTTCTCCTTTATGCAATTTTTAAAATTAGATGTCTTTTGCTAGGGCATCAAATTTCTCCCATTGTTGAATCATGTGGAATGGCAGCCTGGGTGTGCATGGATTAAATGCAAACATTCCAGTATCAGAAGAAAACATATTCTAATTCCTTAATTGGATACAGCATGTCAGTGTTACCTGTTTTAAGCTGCAAATCTGATGCAGGCTTACTTGCGAGTAAGCCCCATTGGACAACATGCAACTTAAATCTATAGGATTGTGCTACATGTAATTTTTTTTAGCAATCACTTGGGATTTATATTTTTAAAAATAATGCATGAATAAAGTGAGTCGCTCGTACAGCATTGCACAGGAAGATGAGAAAATCTTTCTGAGTGCATTCATTAAACACGTCATCCAGTGCTTACAAGATGCTGGGCTTCCACCCACAGCCTGTGTTAATTCCCTGCCTGTCTGTCCAGCAGATGCTTCATGCTGGGAACTACGGACCGTGCAAAAGAAGAACAGCAGCCAACAAAGGGGATTATGTCATGGAAACGCGCAAACCCACATGGTACGCTGTCCATTCTTTTTCCAGATATTTCTCGTTTTGAACTAAAATAAGAGTGGGGAACCTGTTGCCTTCTAGATCTTGTTGGACTCCTGGTCCCATCAAGCCTAGCCAGTGTGGTCAGGGACGATGGGACTTCATAGAGTTGGAAGGGACACCAAGGGTCATCTAGTCCAACCCCTGCAATGCAAGAATCACAGCTAAAGAATCCCCGAGAGATTGCCATCCAACCTCTGTTTAAAAAAACCCAGCTGTGAAGGAGAGTCCACCACTATCAAACAGCTCTTACTATCAGAAAGTTCTTCCTGATGCTTAGGCGGAATCTCCTTTCTTGAAATTTGAATCCATTGGTTCAGTAGAATATGAGTTTGCTCCATCTTCCATGTGACAGCCCTTAAGATATTTGAAGATGGGTTGTAATCCAGCAACAACTGGAAAGCCACAGGTTGCCTTTGTCAGAACCAAAGCAGGGTTAAAGATTATTTATGAGTATTTCCGGTCTGCATTTGTAATGGAATTATCTTTAAACTGTTTGTATTGTTTGATCACTTGTTTTCTACCTTGGGGTCCTTTGGAAAGACAGTGCATAGATTCAATACTAATAATAATGCTAATACTCAGTGCTGTTTTTTCTGGGGGGTACACAGGGGTACACATACCCCTTAACATTTTGTGAACCTTTGTACTTTGTTCCATTTACTGTATTTATTTTTCCTGATTTGAACTATAAAATGGTGATTTTCTTGAGTCAAAATGAGAGTACTCCTAAATATATATTTTTTTAGAAAACAGCATTGCTAATACCAATACCAATACCAGAGTAGGGTGCACCTGCTGAAATTCCCACTTCTGCATAACTATTAAAGGTGCAAGAGTCCTGTTCTGTTATGCATCTGGCCACCCTATTTACATGGTGCACTATGAAATTAGTAGCACATTCCTATACATACTTAAAGGTAAAGGTAAAGGCACCCCTGACCGTTAGGTCCAGTCGTGGATGACTCTGGGGTTGCGGCAATCATCTTGCTCTATAGGCCAAAGGTGCCAGCATTTGTCTGCAGACAGCTTCTGGGTCATGTGGCCTGCATGACTAAGCCACTTCTGGTGAACCAGAGCAGCGCACGGAAACACCGTTTACCTTCCCGCCGGAGCGGTACCTATTTATCTACTTGCACTCTGATGTGCTTTCGAACTGCTAGGTGGGCAGGAGCTGGGACCGAACAACGGGAGCTCACCCCATCACGGGGATTCAAACCGCTGACCTTCTGATCGGCAAGCCCTAGGCTCTGTGGTTTAGACCACAGTGCCACATAATTACTTGGAAGTAAATTCCATTTTAGCTAGTGGACGTTAGGAAGGAAAATAGGGAGCTTCCTTATAGTGATCATTGGTCGATCTAGCTCAGTATTGACTACAGTAACTGATACTGGCTGTACAGGAACTCAAGCAATGTTATCTTCCAGATTCTTGTTTTGTTTTTTAAATCACTATCTAATTTCTTTTCTCCCCATTCTCCCTTTCAAGAGCTGATTCACACAACCGAATTTGGAGTCTATTTCAAGCCGCAATGGATACTTTTTTAAAAAAAATTAAGCCTCCTCTCACAATGCATGCTGAAGTGGCCATCCTGCTTTCCAACTTGGAAGCCATCTACTTAGCTTTACCGTGCCACAACAAATGTTCATTTGGAAATATTCACAATGGCACACTCTACTGGAATATGGATATATATGGTGCTTAGATGACTGCTTCAGTGGACTCACATTCAAGCCAAACTGATAGATGAGGAAAGCAAGCCTATATCCATATTAGAACTCCTCAAAAGATTCCATCAAAGGTGTCTCCAAAAATTTTTACCCATCATTTGGGAAGACAGGCAAACTAATGCCAATGTACTGGAAGAAGCAAATATCACCAGTGTTGAAGCAATGATTCTTCAACATCAACTTCGTTGGACTGGTCACATTGTTCAGATGCCAGCGTAATGCTGGTGGTCAACAAAAACAGTTTAAAGATTCTCTCCAGGCAAAAAAAATAGTAGTATAAACACTGGCCTGTGAGCACTCCAATTGGAGAACAACCTTTACCAAAGGAGTCATGGGCTTTGAAGACACCTCGAACTCAGGACGCAAGGGAGAAATGTGCTAAGAGGAAGGCATGTTTGGCAAATCCACACCGTGATCAGCTGCTCCCCGGAAACCTATGTCCCCACTGTGGAAGGACGTTTGGATCCAGAATTGGCCTCCACAGTCACTTATGGACTCAGTGTTAAGACCGTGTTCATGGAAGACAATCTTACTCGGCTACAAGTGATCACCAAAGAAGAAGACCCATTTTAGAACTGAGCTGTCCTGAAAGTATTAATGCTTTTTTTGTGAATATTTGCAGGGGGAAAAACATTCCTTTATTTGATAATTTGAAGGTAGGGTCACTCTTGGGGTGTGTGGGTGTGGAACCTTAAGGAACAATCCTATAGCAAGATCTATTGTGATGAACCAAAAGGTGCCCATGTGGGGATGTGTGGTTCGCAGCCCTTCAAAAATTGTGTGTTCATGGCCACGGCCCCCCTGGCACCTCCCCCCCCCACTGTGCCCCTGCATCCACCCACTGCTAAGATCCAGGCAGAGGACAGGGAGTGGCGGTGAGTGGCACTCCTGCCCACTCAGACTGGTATGGGGCCTTCTGAACCCCTGGTCAGGCCAACCCCTTGTGCTTGGCCTGTTGTTTACCATATGATTGCTAACTGGATAGGATAACCCATGTGATTACTCTAGGAAGGAGGAAAATGAAGCTGAGGGATAGCTCATTTGGGCTGGGGGTTCAAGCCCCACATTGGGTGAAAGATTCCTGCATTGCAGGGGGTTGGACTGCTAGAGGATCCTCATAGTTCCTCCTGACTCTACAATTTTAGGAAGCATCCAGAAAGAGAAAGTGGCAGCCAGAAGCAGCAGCCAGCGACACAATAGTGCTGAATAAGACGTTTTAAAACAAACAAAGCATGATGATGACATATATTTTCAGAGAAATTATTTGGGATAGCTTTTGTCCCCAATGAAATGTCTAATTTTAATCTGCATGCTGAAAAAAGATTATTCCGCATAGCTTTAATTGAAATAATAAGCCCCAAGAGTGGTTATATGAGTTTGCCATGATACAGAATGGTGTTAGTTTCATTTTAAGCTGAAATGAGCCAGTGTTCTGTAGTGGTTAGAGTGTTGGACTAGGACCAGGGAAACCAGGTTCCAAATCTCCACTTGTTCATGAAGGTCTCATGGGCCAGTCAGTCACTGTTTCTCGGGCTGCCCTACCTTACAGGGTTGTTGTGAGAGTAAAATGGGGAAAGCGGAGAACCAATGTGCCACCTTGAGTTTCTTCGAGGCGGGATATAAACAATAGCTAATGGTTAAAGGAGATTAGAGTAGAGGTTCAAGATTAGGAAGAGCAAACTTTAAAAAGGATGATTGCTCTCCTGGATAGCTCAGTTGGTTAGAGTGTGGTGCTGATAATGCGAAGGTTGCAAGTTCGATCCCCGTATGAGATAGTTGCAAGTTCCTGTATCCAGGGGTTGGACTAGATGATCCTCAGGGTCCCTTGCAACTCTATAATGCTGCAATGGGACTGGTTATAATTCACGGAGGCTCTGAATGTGCACCACACAATCCACTAATGATGAGAGGTCTGCTTCTTCTGCTCCGAGATCATGCACTTGTGTGAAGAGAGTAGGCTTTTGTATTATGGAGCACTAGCAGTTCCAGTATTTTCAGAAGACACATTTCAAGGAAGTGAAGTTCAGAATGTCATAGAACTTAAGGTATATTCAGCTGCAGTGCAGACCTAATGGGGAATGTGTCAGCACCATTCACAATAGATGTAGGTGCAAAAGAAACAGAGAAAGGTAGATTTTCCTCCTAACACTTCAACACCTGCGAGTAACCTGAGATAAACTCAGGGGTCTAACACAGCTGTCTTATATAAACTGTCTTTTGTACTACTAGCTGTTGCAATGAAAAGGCTTTTTCACCTGTTATAATTTAGAGAGTGATCATGATGAATAAGACTATGGACACCTACTGGCTGCTGCACAATCCTATGGATACCCACTCTGCAGGGAGCCCCAGTGAATTGTCTTGCATAATGCAAGTTGTGTTGGCTGCCTGGCTGCTGAGTCCCAACAAAGTGTGCCGGGAACCACAACCCTAAAATAGCACCAACCTTTCTGACACAGCGTCTCCTTGCTGGCTGGCACCCATTGAACTAGTTGTGACAGTTGCATTCCGCGCTCTTTTTTCATTTTGTGGTTTTTGCACAGAACATTGGAAGCTGCCTTCTGCTGAGTTGGACAGTGGCGTAGCGTGGGTTGTCAGCACCCGGGGCAAGGCAAGTAATTTGCGCCCCCTAACCCGTGGATTTGCACCCCCTAACCCCCAGATGTTGCGCCCGGTGCGCCCGCCCCCCCCTGCACCCCCACGCTACGCCACTGGAGTCGGACCATTGGTCCATGTAGTTTAGTACATTGACTGGCAGCTTCTCTCCAGCGTTTCAGACAGAAGTTTCTCCTGGCCCCACCTGGAGATGCTGGGGATCAAACTAGGGACCTTCTGAATATATGGCAGATGCTCTGTCACTGTGCTATATGGCCCTTACTGAGACAGGGAAATTCTTCAGACTGACTCTTCTAGTTGCTTTTCATTGCTATCGGCCAGCTTCTTGAAATGATTTAAAATTAGCTTATCCCCCTGGGTGGTGGATGCAATTTCTTCCACTTTGGTCTCACCTATAAATCTGGAGAGCAGTTCTCTGCTGCATTACTTCAGCGTTGACAGCTTTGTAGTCCAGGGTTTGGACTCCAGTGCTACACCAAGCTCTCTTATTATTTCACCTGGGTAATGTTCTCTGTCCTTCTTCTAAAATTGCCAGTCTACCCATACGTTCCTCATCTTTTGATTTCCTCCTCTCCCTGGCACTCTGCCCCCCTCGGGTTGCTGAAGGGGTGGTGGTGTAATATGGAAATGAGTTACTCTTAATGCAACAGTACCCCCTACTGGCCACGCGGGGAGTACCGCCGTTCCAATACACGGTAATCCATCCAGTATATTCGAATCAAGTTGCTGTGTGAAATTAGTGCCGTCGGCGGGGGGTCTTTTTGAGAAGGGAAAAAAAAAAGGATGGTGGGGAGGTGGGGATGGAGAGGCACTGTAGAGCGACGGTATGAGGCAGGATTATTAACAGCGCCATTAAAATAGCCGAGGAAGCTGCGCTCGTTAAATCGGAAGCGCTTTGACTGAAACGCACGCAGAGACCCCCACAGAGGAGCGCAAAAAAAGGCGTCCTTTGAAAGTTAAGAGATGCCATCAGAAACTCATCTCCCGCCGTGCCGCCGATGAAGCCGGGAATGGGGTGGGGAGAACTAGGGGGCTCTTCGGCGGCCTTTCTCCCACCCTCTTTCTCTCTGTAAACCCAAGATCGGGCGGCAGATGCGTCGCCACAGAGGTTCGCATTTGCGCGCTAGCTAGGTGACTGGATGGAGAGGTGCCGAGCGAGGCGTCCTCGACCACCCCGTGCACCCTTTACTTTCCGGAAAGCCGAGCAGGTCGTGGGCCACCTCGCCTTGCCTCTGCGCGGCTGCTTCGCGGGCGCGCGCGCGTGTGTTGTGTTGTGTTGCGAAACCTTGCGAGCGCGTGATGCCTCGGTCCCCGTGTGCGCCTGCTGAGCGTAGGTATTTAGCAGCCAACTCTATCCGAAGTTAAGTGAATAATGACGAAAATTACTATTTTCAACTGGAAATGTCTGTAAGCGCTTTAGAAGATTTGATCTAATAATGGCCTCCCTGGAAACCTTGCATTTTGGTGACTTTCATGCTCCTAGCAGGGGGGCTCATCTTCTCTTCTCTCTCCTTAGCGCGGCTTAACCGCAATCCTTATTATGCTCTGGCTGAGCACGAAAGGGGTGTGTGTGTCGGCGTGCGCGCGCGCGCGCCAGCGGGAAGGTTGCTCCCCCCCCCCCCCCCTTCATCGCTTTCCCTTCGCTCGACGTTTCCCCTTCTTCGCCACCACGAGAATCACCAGGCGGCTCTTCAAAGGAAACCCACCTCAGCTGCGCTCGCAGTTGCTTGTTGTCGCTGCTGTTCCGTTACAAAAGCAGTCGAGAGAGGCTCTTGGCACCGAGGTGGCACACAACGCAAACACGCTGGGTGGGGAAGCAACACCCGGGCACTCTTCCATTGATTTCGCTTTTGCGAGTGCTCCAACTCCTCTGCCTCCTTGCAGGAGTCCTTTCTTCGGCGTCGAGTTCCCGTGCAGAAGCATCATCTGCTTAATTACATTGATCTCCCCCTCCCTCCCTCCCGGATCGCCTTGTGCCAAAACAAGACGGGATGCATTATTGGGGTTTTTGCAGTTGCTGAGGTCAAGGCAAGTGACGGGAGCGAGTGCGTGGCATCCGCCCTCCCCTACTCTGAGCGAGAGACGGCGAGCGAGAAAAGGCAAGCGTTAGGACTCGGGGGAAATCTCTCTCTCTCTGCCCCCTCTTCCTCCTCCTCCTTCCCCCTTCGCTTCTTCAATCAGCTTGTGCTACTCATCAGATCAGGGATAGCTGAGGCTTCAGCTGTGTGCGCCAGAGAGCCGCTCTCCCAACTCCTCGGTCTTTCCAATGCAAGGGATGTTTGCAAGGCGCGCGGAGAACCACCGGCTGTGCTGCTGCTCCCGCTACCACCCTGGGCAGGGGATGTGAACTCCCTTAAAGAATGACTAGGATTGCCACGATTGCCATTCTTTTGCAGCTGTTGCAAAAAACCGGGGGACAGGTCTTCGCAGGTAAGGGGCGTTGGGCTCTCGTCGCGTGCCTCTGTGCAGCGGGAGGAGGTGGGTGTCTTGAACTCCGAGCAGCGCTCCTCAAGACGACCGTGGGTTGCGCTGCGTCGCGTCCTACCTTTCCTTCCGGGTGTGTAGCTGCGAGTGTGAAAGGCTAGGTCAGATGGCCATTCCTTGCACGTTGGAAGCTGGACTCCTGGCCCCGTTTACTTGGGAGTCCGCTCCATTGAACTCAGTGGGACTTGCTTCTGAGTCAACCTGTATAAGTTTTTTAAATATATATATATAAATGCATTGTATTGGCTGGCTGTCTAGGCTTGTGGGAGATTGACTTCGCATGATGGGTGTTCAGAGCTTATCTGGCAAGCTCTAGGTAGAAGCTGAGCTATAGGGAATATAGGCGTTTTGCGTTTTCCTTGCCCATCTTGTTACACACGCGCAGCCATAAAACGCCAATCAGGAGGCAGCCTCGAGCTTATTTACCCGGGAGTAAGTCCCATTGAACTCAAGGAAGCTTGTTTCTGTGTAGACATGCATAGTATTGCACTTTCTTCAAGTGTGGTGAAGACAGCTGAGGAACGTGGCTTCCACAGGCAACTGAAAATAGGGAAGCAGGTTAGAGTATTGTTGGCTTTCAGTATCAGAAATGGAACTTTCAAATAAACTCTGTGTTGTGTTTGGCTTCATGGGAATTTTTTGTTGGGGGGGGCACCATTAGACATGTTTTTATATTTTAGGGAGCCTGTTTTTTTTTGTTTTTTTTAATGTTGTGCCTTGTGTGATATTTGAAGGCACTCCTTCCTTTGCGGAGTCAAGGCTCTCCAGTCCTTTTTATAGTAAACAGTTGGTCTCCCATCAAAGGAGGAGGAGGAGTGCCAAGTGTTTCAGAAATGTGCCACATCAGGTTAAGGAGTCCGGCTGTACCTTTAAATCACAACTTGGGAATGTTTTAATTGAAAGTTCATTGGGTAACTCCTCCACCCTTTTCCCCACCAACCCCTGGGATCTAAAGGGCTGGAATAACTTTCTTTGGATGGCTGACAAGTCTGATTTGTTCTTTGACACTTGTCCCATCGCTGTCATTTTAATCTTGAGAGAGGTTGTGTCTTGGAGCATACACAGCCCTTTGGAATCTCATTCCCTTCATTCTTCAGTTGGAATTTCCTTGTGAGAGATGATTCCTCACATGGTTTCTTTATCCTGCTGTAAATTTCTCCCCCTCCCGCCGCCGTGTAGATTCCTCACATGCTTTCTTTGTCCTACTGTGGACTTTCTTTTATTTTTAAAAGTCTGTCTCAAAAGTAAATAATAATTACCTATATTTAAGAAAATGTCCATCTCACCTACCCAGTTATTGAAAATTATTATTTTAAATACCTACAATCCATTTATGGAGACAACAGCTGTAAGGCATGGCTACTTGGGTATTAGAAGTATTGAGGCTCGACTCCAGCAACCTTCAGGCTTGAGCGCAATTCAGCAGAATGGTCTTTTGGGCTAAGAAGATGCTGAAAGATCAAAGAACTCTTGGCTGCTCTGTGAAATATACTCCTATTGGCAGAGCATGCAAATAGGGAGATCACTGTTCAGAAGCCTGCAAAAAAATCTCTCCTTGAAGGCTTCTACTGAAAATGTTAAACTTAACTTTAAAAAAGGAGAGAATCATAAGAATGGAAGTGACCCTATTAAGCTCTGCAAAAGGCAGAGTGATCTGCATAACGGGGAACAGAAAGTAGCTGACTGAGTTACTGTATTCTGGACTTTCCTGGTCTGGTGTTGCTCAGATGTTTTGGACCACAACTCCCATCACCCCTGACCATTGTCCACACTAGCTGGGGCTGGTGGGAGATGTAGTCCAAAAGTTTATCAGATTGGGAGGGCTGCTATATCATTGTGGGAAAAGGAATAAAAAACTGACAAATTCACCATTGTGACACTCCTCCCACAAGAAGGGAGTTCGCTCAAATATCATTTCCACTGTTTGTGGCTGCTGAACAGAGGACTTCTGAGATGTGTAAATTTCAAGACAAGTTAAGTTTAGACTAACATCCTGTCAACATATTGACATGGAAATAATCCCCCATTTTCAGTAGACTTGCTTCTTCCTCTTTTAGGATTGTTACATGAATTATCAACTTATGCTTGGATCTTTACCATGTTGGATTCTGTAGAACTTGTTTCTTGCTTGCATCGTCAAAAAGCGGTGATCGTATGAGCATTTGTTCTGCACTAAGTTCCACTTGACTCAGCAGAACTTGCATAATATTTGTGTGTTGCCCGTTACCATTATTGGTAACACAGCTTGCCAATGGCAGATCCCCTACCTGGAGGGGCAGCCTGGAAGGGGGGGGGGAGAAGAATCTGTCAGATGGGGTAAGGGGGTAGATTGAGAGTTCATTATCAAACAGTAGCACTGTGGTCCTTTAATCTGAGTTTTGGTTCCACTGTCCAAACTTTTATAAAGCGGAGGTGGAGACAGAAATGGGAGATGGCGAACAAATGTAATTATAAAACTTAAAAGTGAATTGGGCCCCACAGATTATCCAACGGGTTAGAAGCTTCCATTATCACTGTTTGTTAAGGAAGAAAGCTAGTGTTTGCTTTCTGTGATTGTGAATGCCACCTTTCACCCCCTCCTTCAGTTGCCTGCTATGCTGCTGAAAAAGATAAAAGAATCTTATTTATAGAAATAAACATGACTTGGTGAGCCACTTCTGCAAATGAGGTTATGGGAAGCGCTGCCTGTTTTATTTTTAAGATTACACTTAACCACCGAAGACTTAATGCCCTGTAACCAATTTGCACAGCTAATACTCTGATAATGAAAGCAAAGATGAAATAAACGTTCACGAACGCCTCACCTCTCTGATGGATTTTCATGCCTAACCACATGAAAGCTTCCATCTGTTGCAGCCAGTGTATTTTCCCCGTTGTCCATCAGATGGTGCTGCCTTCATAACTATTAGATGCAATTATAGACTTGTCCACACAGGCTTTCCCATTGAGCTATGCTTTCAGTGCCTTTCCGTCTTCTGTCAAAACTTCCAGGGTGTCCAGTTCTCTGAAGCTGGCTGTTGGAGTTTTGTTACTTGTTTGCAAAAAAAAAATTGGATCGCAGAATGTGTGATCAAGATTGAAAAACCCAAAACTGAAGTGATATCTTGGTACTGCTTACATCTCCATGTTCCATAGAAGCCAGCAGAGCTGAGGCAAATGCTAATTACAGTCTTGTTTCTTGTGAAATTCTTCACCATCAACTAGTACTTAGGCTGCAGTCCTAACCCCACTTACCTGGAAGTAAGCCCCACCAAATTCAATAGGACATACTTCTGAGTTGACATGGTTAGGATTGCACTCTTAGAGCAGTACAGTGGTACCTCGGGTTAAGTACTTAATTCATTCCGGAGGTACGTTCTTAACCTGAAACTGTTCTTAACCTGAAGCACCACTTTAGCTAATGGGGCCTCCTGCTGCCGCTGTGCCACCGGAGCACGATTTCTGTTCTTATCCTGAAGCAAAGTTCTTAACCCGAGGTACTATTTCTGGGTTAGCGGAGTCTGTAACCTGAAGTGTATGTAACCTGAAGCATATGTAACCTGAGGTACCACTGTAGTTTTAAAACTTTGCTGCTACAGAGAACACATTCCACACACATTTATCTGCTGATGAACTGTTGTCTTCTGTGGACATTTTTAGGGAGGCAATGACAGCTTGTGCAGAGAATATGTGTGAACTGAAAGTACCTTCTAGAGGCACTTCTGAAAACCTCCACAGCTGCATATTGCATGGGGAAGATTGGTAGTGATGAACAGAGTGGGAATCTTCTCCATCATTACTGATTTTGTCACTGAGAAGCCCTTGGTAAGCTTGAATAAGAACAATCCAGCAATTTTTTTTTCATACTTTTGGAAAGACCACAAGTGGGACATGAAACCCGTAGCTTTCACCTGCTGTATTTGCCTCCAGTATTCTGTGGCCTGCTGCTTCTGCACATAAGAGATCCCATTTAGATCTCTCAGTGGCTATTAGCATTGATAGCTACCCTTCATGAATGTGTCTATTCATCTTACAAAACCATCTAAGCCAATAGCCATTACCACGTCTTGTGGCAGTGAATCCTACAAATTACGCATTGTGCGAAGGGCTTTGTTCTGCTGGTCCTGAATCTATAGCCAATCAATGTCTTTATGTGAGTTCTAGGATGACGGGCTTTCCAAAGTTTGGAAAGCTGCGTCTTAGCACTTCACATTTTGGGTGGAAACAAATGACTGTTTGCCAAATGGGAATGTGTCACAATTAGGATGCAACTGACAGCAAGCCAGGACAGTTTCCCCACACATCGGTGGAAGTTCTCACTTTGCTGTAAAGTGATCACTTCTCACATAGTTCTGTGTACCAATTGTTAAACAATCATCTGTACTCATCTACTGTTAGAAGTTCCTTGCCAGACTGCTGCTGATATTTCCTAACATGCATACCACTTGTGGCGAACAATCAGTGTTTTCTCTGCAATTGCTTGCTGGAGCAAATGTGCTTCTGCACTTAAAAAAAACAGCAAAAAGCATGTAGCTCTTCCCTTAGGACTTTCAGATTTGTTCCATGGGTTTTCTTTGCAGGTTAGAATAGTAGAATGTTTCTTGTACTCTTTACATTGGAGTAGTCCATTAGCTTCATAGTTGACATCTGTGGGGAGTGAAACACAGTATGTTTCATAAGTTCCCCTCAGACAGCAGTATTCCATTTCAGCATATATTAAATCTAACCACTGGCAGAATTCTTATTGGCACATGCAGTTTGCTTGAACTTCACCAGTAAAGAATGGAGGGGAGTCTCCCATGCTGTTGTTTACAATTGATACTGCTTTGGACTTACATATGAATATGTTCTATGGAAGATCCCTGAATTAAGCAATCCGTAGCATTGGATAACCACTAAGGGCATTGAAAATGGGTCGAGGATGGGTATTGCAGCATACCAATGACCCAAAACACATGGCCAAGGCAACAAAGGAGTGGCTCAAGAAGAAGCACATTAAGGTCCTGGAGTGGCCTAGCCAGTCTCCAGACATTAATCCCATCGGAAATCTGTGGAGGGAGCTGAAGGTTTGAGTAGCTACACACCAGCCTCGAAATCTTACTGACTTGGAGAGGATCTGCAAAGAGGAATGGGACAAAATACCTCCTGAGATGTGTGCAAATCTGGTGGCCACCTAAAAAAACCCTCTGTAATTGCCAGCAAGGGTTTTGCCACCAAGTACTAAGTCATCTTTTGCAAAGGGATCAAATACTTATTTCACTCATTATAATGCACGTCAATCTCTGACTTTTGTCTTCTGGGTTTCTGGGGGTTTTCCTGTTGTTATTCTGTCTCTCACAGCTACAATAAACCTACCATTAAAATTATGGACTGGTCATTTCTTCGTCAGAAGGCAAACGGGCAAATTTAGCAGGGGATCAAATACTCCCCCCCCCTCAATGTATATGTAAAACCATTCAATCTTCTAGCTACCTAACGGGTACTTACTTGGTGCCCAGCCCATCAAGTCATTTTCCTGATTTTTAAGATAGCTTCCAAAAAGCGTTGCTAGACTTTTGCCTCTTGGGGATTTTATTGTTTTATCTGAATAGCAGTTTTTAGTTTCACTGTATGTTGATATATTACCATGTGTGTGTGTGTGTGTAGTCATATACACAAATTTTTGAAAACCACTTAGAAACCACTTAGAAACTTAGAAAACACATTATTTTTTGCCTCTTAGAAAACGTATTTTTAATATGAAAAAATATGAAATTCTATAGGTATGAATTAAATAAATAAATGCAACCCGGTGCCTTGTTATCATCCAGAATGCAAGAGCGTCTGGGGGGAACTTTGTATGCCTCGAGGTTTGTTTTGCCCTTTTCTCTGACCTTTGCTTTACATTACAAATTTTAGCTGTAGCAGAGGCGTCATTTTCCTTCCAAATGTGTAGAATGATATGAACGCTTGGAATATTATCAGATGGACCATTGCGAAGAAAAATACCACATCATTGTATGAGGCAGCAGTTAAGGGCATTTTTGGTGGTAGAGGCAATGGAAGTTGGAAGTGGGTGGGGGCAGAAATGCAGAGAGATTTGGGAGTACAGTTAATTCACATTAATAGCCCCCTCTTTGGTATGTTGGTCCTGTGCAAATGTAAGATGCTGAACGTGGCAACTGTTAACAATATAGCAATTTAACTCCAAAATCACTTTCCCTTTCCTCTTGGGAACTCTTAGCTGTTCAGTCCAATGTTGTTTTCCTCTTGGCTGGCTTGATTTGTTTTTGCATAAAAGAACAATTAATGCTAAAAAGGCACTTGGAAAATAACAGCAGGAACTGGGTCTTTGCGTGTAAAAAGGCAAATGGTTACTGTACCTCCAATTTTGCAACTGTTTAGCCTTCTCTCTACACACTGTTTTGTCTTGTGTTCGTTTGAGGTAGCCCTAGAGCCTGCCACCCCATAAATGGTGTTTGGAACAATGTGTGTGTATTAGGCAATTATTATTGAATACTGAAGTATCCTTTCTTTAAAATAAGGGATCACTGTTAGTTGCCATGGAAACTACTGTGCTGTCCAAAAAGGTAGATCTTAGTTTTGTGGAGCAGAGATTGGAGCAAAGGTTATTTCTTCTGGCAACTACTATTTATGATGTGTATTAAAACCTTTTGCAGCTAATAGACAAAATAAGATAAATTGATTTTGAGTATTTGTGGCTTTGAACGCTCCCTTAGTTCATGGATAGTTCATAGTCCTTGCCTTTAGCTTTTTAAATGTCTTACTTAGCTACCCCTCTACAAACAACTTACTTCTAGAGAAGCTGCGCTGAAGTCCAGAGGGTTACAGCAGAGAAAGAGTAAAAAAAATTTGCTGTTGTTAAGCACATCCGCGGAAGAATGCAGTATCTGTTTCCCTTACTCTTGTGAGGACAGCAGGTCACCTTTGAATGAATGGTGCTAAGCTTGGCAAGTGCCCACATCTGGCCAGGAACAGGCTGTAGCTCAGTGGTAGATCATCTGCTTTGAATGTCAAGGTCCCAGCTTCATTCCCTATCTCTTCAGGTAGGACTGGGCGAGACCCCCTGTTTGAGATCCTGGAGAGTTAACTGCCAAGAATTGTAGGCAGTGCTAAGCTAGATGAACCTGGGATCTGATTCAGTGTAAGGTAGCTCCCCATGTCCCCATGTCCTTGGCCTAGGCCATGGTTCATTCAAGGCAAGTTCTTCCAGCTGAGCCGTTTGCCCCCAAAGCAGATGATGCCTCTGAGCAGACAGAAGCTGTGGTAGGTATGCTTAGACTGAAGTCCCGAGGGCCTTCTAGTGGATCCCTCACTGTGGGAAGTGACGTTACAGGGAACCAGGCAGAGGGCCTTCTTGGCAGTGGTGCTCTCCCTGTGGAATGCCCTCTCCCTGTGGTATTTATACCCTGCCCATCTGGCTGAGTTTCCCCAGCCACTCTGGGCGGCTCCCAATCAAGTGTTAAACACAATAGAGCATTAAATATTAAAAACTTCCCCAAACAGGGCTGCCTTCAGATGTCTTTTAAAGATAGGATAGCTGCTTATTTCCTTCACATTTGAAGGGAGGGTGTTCCATAGGGTGGGTGCCACTACCAAGAAGGCCCTCTGTCTGGTTCCCTGTAACCTCACTTCTCGCAATGAGGGAACCGCCAGAAGGCCCTCGGTGCTGGACCTCAGTGTCTGGGCTGAACGATGGGGGTGCAGACGCTCCTTCAGGTATACTGGACCGAGGCCGTTTAGGGCTTTAAAGGTCAGCACAAAGACTTTGAATTGTGCTCGGAAATGTACAGTATAGGCAGCCCTATATTGGGAAGTTTTAAATGTGTGGTGTTTTATTTAGGAGTTTTTACGAGTGTTGGAAGCCGCCCAATAAAAATAAGTGATGGAGACTGCAACAGCTATTCCTATCATCTTTTCTTCTTTGGTCCTCTCTCCTTCCACACCAACTTGTGGAATATCTGTAGCCCTGTTTGATCACACATGTGGGAAGGGAAGGGAAACCTCTCCTTGGAGGTGAGAACCCCATGGCTTGATTCAGTGCTGGGAGCTAAAGGAATTCCTGGTCACAGCCCTGCCAACAACTACCTGCGTGACAAAGATGGAAGCAAAATGCTTGGTTCTTTGGTCTCTGACCTTAAGAATGGTTTGCCATCTGGATAAGGTGGGACAAACTTTTTTGACGGCTTATTATGATACCACTTAAATAGTTACGTATTAATGTATACTGCTTATTATATTGCCTGATGGAGTTTTTTGGTTTATTTTAATAGAACAGACTGGCCGCCTTCTTTGCATCGTGTGCAGTCTTATTATATGCACTTTCCCTTTGTTCGACTCTTTTAATAAACTCCCACTTCTCATCATGTGGCGTCATTTAGTGTGTGGAACTTCCTCCTCCCACTGGCCATTTTAATAAAGGTTATGCCTTTTCCCTTTGGATAACCTTCTCCTTGCGGATGGACTCTGCTTTTGCCGTTGTGGGAAGGTCATACCCATTAAGACACAGCCATGCTGTTTCTAAATGAACAACACTCTGCATATAAACGATGACTTTCTCATGAGTCAGAGCTCTGTAGTCTGGCCCTGTGGGGTGCTGTAACAGCCTAAGCTCCCGCTGCAACTTGCTATTACAGCAGCCAAGGATCATATTTCCTTTATGGGGGGGGAGAGAGAGAGAGAGAGAGAGAGAGAGAGAGAGAGAGAGAAATGTTCTGTCTAAGCTAAGCATATCACATGCATCTTTTAATCAGGCCTTCTGTTTTCTCTCTCTCTCTTCCTAATAGCAGATAAGTGCATATAATCTTATCATGCAGTGATTCTGAAATGCAAAAAATGCCTAGAACCAGATCCTGGTGCATTAAATAATATCAGAAGAGAGACTGTGATGACTTTATTAATATATAATGTAGCCCTTTGCTATAAAGTGAGCCGGTACTTATTTGGTGTCTGCCCTTGCGCAAGGAAAGCAGAGCTTAGATTTTAGGTATCAGTTTTCTGCAAACAAGGCTTTGTAATGAGCAAAGCACAGACCTTGAGTCAGATCATTCCCCACTCGCTTTACTCTTTGTGTTAATGCTGAACTCTTCTCCTTGCCTTTTTATTTCACTCAACCGCACTGGAGCAGTAGGTTTTGCTTTACTTGTCTTGATTCAGAGTTAAGAATGGCAATGCTGGTGTTCAGTAAAACAAAGTGGCTGGTGGAACAATCCTGTGCACAGCTGCTCAAAAGTCAGTCCTATTGAGTTCAAGGGGGTTTATTGGCAGGTGACTGCATATAGGATTGCACCCTCAGCCATTTACTTGACACATGCGTTTTAGATGATGTGGAGTTTGATTGTGGTGGGAGAAGTTTGGTAGGGGGGCTGTTTGTATTGAGTAAATTAGTGAGAACAAGACCAAAATCAATATATTTCTATATGCAGGGTGTCGTGTGACACTTACTGTAACAACTTAATGGTTAGTAATGGCATATATTTTTCTAGGGAAAAAAGCACTGGGTGTTTTATTATTATTATTATTTATTTAAAGTTTTTTTATTTATACAACAAGAAAAACAAACAAACAGAAAACACAAATACCAAATTATACACAAATTACAAAAATAACCATAGACACATAATATTCTTAGCAAACAATAAAACATCTATTGGTCTTAACACTAAAGACCCAACCTCCCGTCTATTCCATACTTCAAATTCATATTACTTATTGTCAATACACATTTTTTTTTCATAATTAAACTTATTCTCATTAAATCTAATTTCTTATATCTACCTTACAACTATTACTGAAGTTCCTTGAATGCTGCAACTGGGTGTTAATCAGCTGGTAACTGTGGCTCAAAAGTGTTGACTTGCTTGCATGAATGAGCCAACAGACCACAGAGAATTTCCATATCCCCTCCAGCACAGGACATTTAAAACACCACTGCTAAGACTGTCTCTCCACCTGCCCTTCCTAAATGGGTTTCCAGTTACCTGATATTTGCACCTGTTTTAAAAATTGAATGGACTCTATGTGCTGTGCAGGAATGGGGAACCTGTGAGCCTAAAGGCAATCTGTCAATATATGTCTAAATCAGTCAGTTTTATTTTTTAAAAGTTCAGATTTCCACATTTCTGCATTAGTTTGTGCTTTTCTGTAGGTCTGCATAAAAATTCATCAGGATTTAGTGCAAATTTATAGTACTAATAATTTTCATTTTGCAAGGAATTTCGCCAAAATATTTTATATGCTGTTTTCACTAATATATGCATTTTTTACACATACATATTCACCAGAGCTTTCCAAACTGTGTGTCGTGACACATTAGTGTGTTGGCTGCAGTGTGTAGGTGCATTGCATAGATGCTCCCCGCGCTCTTTCCAGGGCTAGAATGGGGTGAGTTTAATCTCTGGTTTGCTAGTTACCATATTTTTCGCCCTATAGGATGCACTTTTCCCCCTCCAAAAATGAAAGGGAAATGTGTGTGCGTCCTATGGGGCGAATGCAGGCTTCAGGAAGCTATCCCCCCAGCCCGGCAAGCTCCCAGAGCGATGCCGAAGCTGCACGCAGCTTCGGCATTGCTCTGGGACCCGTTCTGGAGGCTGGGGCCTGGGGAAAAAAAAATATTTTCCCCCCTTTATTCCCCCCCCAAAAAAATCTAGGTGCGTCCTATGAGCCGGTGCATCCCATAGGGCGAAAAATATGGTAAACTGAATTACTGTGTTGTGAAATAATGCATGTCTAAAAACGGTGTCACCAACATGAAAAGTTTGGAAAACTCAGATATACACTACTCTGGTGCACATTATTTGTACGTAGAACTGTGGATTGCAAAATTCAGAGAAGTGCAAATTTCAAAGGAGAGATGTTTTTCAATTTGCATATTGTTTCAAGAAGTGCTAATTAGGTAGATTCACATTAAAATCCTGCCAAATGAAATTTCTCTCCCATTCCTGGTGACAATATGCAAAGATACCAGTTTGGAAATGTATGTACAGGCAAGTCGCTGGTTGCGTATTGTAAGGGATGCGGGTGGCGCTGTGGTCTGAACCACTGAGCCTCTTTGGCATGCTGATCAGAAGTTCAGCAGTTCAAATCCGCACAACAGGGTGAGCTCCCATTGTTTTGTCCCAGCTTCTGCCAACCTAGCAATTTGAAAGCATACCAGCATCAGTAGATAAATGGGTACCGCTGTGACGGGAAGGTAAATGGCGTTTCCATTTGCTCTGGCACTTGTCCTGTTGTGCCAGAAGTGGTTTAGTCATGCTGGCCACATGACCCAGAAAGCTGTCTGTGGACAAACGCCAGCTCCCTTGGCCTGAAAGCAAGATGAGCGCCGTGACCTCATAGTCACTTTTGACTGGACTTAACCGTCCAGGGGTCCTTTACCTTTTTACCCGTGTACTGTAGGAAACTGAGAATGGATGCATGAAGATCCCCAAAAAGAAATGAGAGAGAAAACGACTGTTTTCTCAAAGCATGCCAAATGTTACTGGTGACTTTTTACAAAGGATTCTTTTATTTTTCAGGGGGCTGATTTCAAAACTGACTTCTTCACTCAAAGGCATCTTTGGTCAAAATTACGTTTTCCTGTTACACTTTTGTGGTTACTGATTTTTAAGATGTAGGGAGCTCAGATGAAGGCAGCATCTGAGTCCTCCTTGCTTCACAGACCCCCTTCACTGAACAGAGATAATAGGCGTGTGTGTCTGTGTGCTCCTGACCTCCTGGTGTTCAGCAAGTGACATGAATGAGCCTGCTCACATACACTTGTATGTGCACAGAATACTATTTCATGATGGGGAACTTTGCTTTTCCTGAATTGTCCAGAGTTATGTAAAAGGTAAAGGTAAAGGTACCCCTGCCCGTACGGGCCAGTCTTGACAGACTCTAGGGTTGTGCGCCCATCTCACTCAAGAGGCCGGGGGCCAGCGCTGTCCAGAGACACTTCCGGGTCACGTGGCCAGCGTGACATCGCTGCTCTGGTGAGCCAGAGCCGCACACGGAAACGGCGTTTACCTTCCCGCTAGTAAGCGGTCCCTATTTATCTACTTGCACCCGGGAGTGCTTTCGAACTGCTAGGTTGGCAGGTGCTGGGACCGAACAGCGGGAGCGCACCCCGCCGCGGGGATTCGAACCGTCGACCTTTCGATCGGCAAGCCCTAGGCGCTGAGGCTTTTACCCACAGCGCCACCCGCGTCCACCAGAGTTATGTAGAAACAAACAAATAGAAAGCACCTGTCTAAGAAGTGTTCTGCTGGATCAGGCCAAAGGACAATCTAATCTAGCATCCACACAGACCAACCAGATGCCTACAGAAAGCTCATAACCAGGACAGCTCTCCTCCTTGTGAGTGCAAGCAACTAGAATTTCAAGGCATTCTGCTTCTGACAATAGAACATAGTCATCATAGCTTTTAGTCATGAATAGCCTTACCCTCCATGAATTTGTCCAATCCTCTCTTAAAGCTGGCCAAGTTGGTGGTCATCCACCACTATATCAAGTGGCAGTGAATTCCATAGTTTAACGGTATGCAGTACTTTCTCTTGTCTGTCTCAAATTTTCCAATATTCAGCTTCCTTACATGGCCCTGAGTGCCAGTGTTATGGAAGAGGAAGAGAGAAAAACTGTACTCACTTTCTTCACACTATGCCTAAGTTTGTATACATTTATCAATTTCTCTTATACTTGTCTCTTTTTCTTTGAACCAAAAAGGTCCAACTTTTGTAAGCATTGGGTAGTTGCTTCATGCCTTTTGTTGCACTCTCCATTCACGTTTCTGTGGTACCAAAATTTAGTCATCTCAATCCTATTTACTGGCTTATCCTTATTCACTGGCTTCTGGCAAATGTGCCACACAGAGAACTTCTTGTCAAAAGCTTCTGTAGGCTTAATAGTTGATCTAAAACTTGATGACACTCAAGCATCACTTCTGATTAAAAAAAAAAAGTTTTGCAAATGGTTTGCCCTGGAGAATTAAATTCTTTCTGGAGAAGCAAATATCTTAACAGCGCAGATAAACATTTAGCCTCGATACAGTATATTGGACTTCAATAACTGTAGGATATAGTTGTGATGACTCCCTCCCCTGTTAGATTTGTGTAGGCTTTGGAAGTTTTGATTTATTTAAAATCATTTAAACCTGCTCTTCAGCTGAAAAAGACTCCTAGCTTACAGTAATCAATAATAAGTTTGTCCCTGCCTTTGGAATTACAATGTAAGAGACATGACACAAAAGGAAAAGGAATTGGGAGGGAGGAGGAAAGCTTGGGCACTTCTTAGTTATAAGAATTCTATAAAAGTTCTCTCCCCCACCCCCGGGAATGAGCTGTTCCCTGTAGGAGTAAAATAACCTCCACGTATGGCTTATAATACATGCTTTGATTAGCTACAGGGTTTCAGACTGAGTCAGGTGGGTCTCTTTCTTGCTGTCCCTTGGTCCTCTGGCAATAGGTATAGAGGTGTCCTTCAGATATTTCCCTGCAGTACTCATTTGCTTCACTTTGTGGTGTGTGTGTGTGTGAGAGAGGGAGAGAGACGGATGGCTCCATGTTAGAATTCTAACCGAGTTTTAAATAGATTTTTTTTCTTTATAAATTTAGTTCTCGTTAAAGTCACAAGTGATTAAATTCACGGAGCGGTCTCCAATTAAATGTAGCTTGTTTGACACTGCGTTCTGTTAGTGTGACTGTCTGTAAAGTGGCCTTTGCGCATAAGTATCAAGCATTCAGCCGGATATCAAAGAGGTTATGCCGTGGAATGTCTTCCTCCACAAACTACTTCCATGCCAGTAGAAGATCTCCCTCCCCAGCTTCAGCTGTTTGCTGGATTTTGTTAAGTTTCTACAAATGGATTTTACACAGTTGGAGTTTTAACTTTTTGATTTGATTGTGCATACTATCTGGCATATTTTGCACGCCATAATAAAATGAGAACCTGAGCGAGCATGAGGATAAACTGGAACACGTTGGATACCAATTTGGGGTGGCAAACTCACCAATAAGCAAGCATGCTTTTTTATCTGGCACAGAATTAACCCCAGAGGCTGCCAGTGCCAGGGCCTGAGAAATTAGAAGTCAGCGAACAGCCTCTGAATAATTAGTTGTCCTTACGTGAACTTGCTAAGTAAATTGTATCTTTGCATAAGTATGTTTGTATAATACTATACATATGCATGGCTGTGCCTTCCTTCTCCCTTTGGTACAGCGATGAAATACCCATTATTTTAACAGTAGAGCTTGGTAGCGAAGTTGGAGAGCAGACGTTTTTAGCTTGGCAGTTTGCAAAATCTTGGGATCTAAATAAAAACAAGAGACATGGTTTTGATTAAACTCAGCAACAATAACCATCATGGCAGCTAAGCACTAATAATTTAGAGAGCGCAATTGTAGGTATGCCTATACTAGTCTTGATATCCAAATGGAAGGCAGACATCTCATGAACATCCCAGCCTCTAGCAATTGAGAAAAGACAAAAGTCCTCATTGTTTAAGGGATCAATTACACACCCACACTCACACCCACACCCACACAAATTTAAACATCTTGGTAGTACTGTATAGGATTTTAGAAGAATGTACCATATTCTCAGAGCAGTGGCAGTGGACTATAAGGACTGTAAGGAACATCTCCCCCTGAAATAAACTCTTTGCTGCCACAATATTTTGGAGGAGCAGAGCCAGGAGCCCCATGACACTGGATCTCACCCATGTGCTTGTGTAACAAGAATGTTTCTCCCCCGCCCCATCAGTCCTCTGTACGCCCTCACTATTGGCTCTGGAGGGTTGGGGTTGTCAAGAGCAGATTTTGAGGGCACATAGAGTGGTTTGTAATGGGCAGAAGGGAAACTGGAATACCCTTTGTGCAAGTGACTGGACATCACTAGAAGTTGCTCATTGTTTGTTGCCCTTGGAAGCACCTGGTATTCTTAAAGGTAAAGGTAAAGGGACCCCTGACCATTAGTTCCAGTCATGGCCAACTCTGGGGTTGCGGCACTCATCTCGCTTTATTGGCTGAGGGAGCCGGTGTACAGCTTCCGGGTCATGTGGCCAGCATGACTAAGTCGCTTCTGGCGAACCAGAGCAGCGCACGGAAATGCCGTTTACCTTCCCGCTGAAGTGGTACCTATTTATCTACTTGCACTTTGACATGCTTTTGAACTGGTTGGCAGGAGATGGTATTCTTAATGCCCCTGAAATAACAATACAGTATTATCTGCGTATTAATAGGAATTGGTTAGTGCAAAGTGTTGTACGTAGGATTTTTATACGGCGAATCATTATGATTGAAAAGCAGTATACAAATACTGATAATGGATCCCGAGTAAGTTGGTTACCCAGAGTGAGTAAAGTGCCACATTGAAATCAATGTGAAAAGTGAGTCATGACTAACGGAAGGCCAGTTAGCTTCAATGAGAATTAAGTGCAACTAACATAGGTTGCAGTTCTGTATACAAAGTTGTTGTCGTGGACATTATGTGGATGTGTCTTTTGATAAACAATATAGAGTAGATGGCTGGGTAGAGTGTGTGTATAAATTCAATGGTGGTTAGTTTATTTTTTGGTTGCTATTTTTTAATTTTGTCAGTATTGGTTTACAGATTATGAATGTTGTAGTATCCTATAATACAACTTTTGATGTAATTGTGCTGTTTAGCTTATTTTTTTAGTTGCTTTACTAATAGATTGTAATTGTTTTACTGATGGTTTGTCAATAATTCTATATGATTGATGTTGTATTTTTTGATGTTGTATTTTGTTACTGTCATTTATTGCTTGTAAGCTGCTTTGCCATTCATGTGAATGAGAAGTGGAATAGAAATTTAATAAAGTAGTCAATTAATCAAAACTATGGCTTCTTCCATAAAATTCTGTGAGTTGTGGTCTGGTCTGGTCTGGTCAGGGTGCTGAGTTTTGTTAGGAGACCCCCATTCCCCCCTCTGAGCTACAATTCCCAGAATGGCCCAACAACCAATCCCACTTCCCAGGGAACTCTGAGTATTGTAACTCTGTGAGGGGAATAGAGCTCTGATAACTCTCAGCATCCTTGGGAAATTACAGCTCCCATAAATCTTTGGGGGAAGCCATGACTCCTAAAGTGGAATAATAGTGCTTTGGATGTGTGGTGTGGATGTGACCACAAATATCTCTAGGAAGCTGACCAGTAGGACATGATGGTGTTAAGCAATTTACCATTGTTTGTTCCCAGTATCTGGCAATTAGAGGCATACAGCGTATGAACATGGAGTTAATGTGATAATGCAATTTTCTAAATTTTAATTGAGAGGTGCAAAACATTCTCTCCAGTGTAGTGAGATACTCTGCATATTCTTTGGAATAATTTGTGTGGTTTCCCAAAGTTAACAATGGCATTTGCATGATGATGATGTACTGCAATCATGACCCAATACAAATGCATTATCTATAATATGTAATTATATGTGGAAGATGATTAAAGAGTAATGCATTCCAAGATGAATATGAATTGAGGACATTTCCCTCTGCTTTCCTTAGCAGCTCTTTGTAGTGTTCACCATTAATTAGTCTCTAAGTCAGCACATTCTAGTTATTTTGAAAAATGAATCTAACATGTTTTCTTCAGTATCAGAGCTGTACTGAGATTATTTTTTGTCATCAGAGGGGGGGGGGAATGAACTGCTTGCTTTTCTTTAGCTGAATATGGAGTGCAGTTCTCTTAATACCCAGATAGGGACTCTGTGGGGCTCCAGATCTTATTGGAGTACAACTCCCATTATCCCTAACCATTGGATGTGCTCACTAAATCTGCTGGGAGCTGGGCACCAATAAAGTCTTGAGGGGCACAGCTTTCCCATCACTGCCTTAATGGACATATCTGTCTTCTGAATATATATTAAAGCTGTAAATTGTAGAAATAAGTTTCTACATGCAACTATTAAGCATGCACAGCCTTTATTTCACTAGGTAATAAAGAATGGTCTTCAAAGTTTTGAATGTGGAGAGTGAAATGCCTGAGTCTCTGGGCAGACGTTAGCCAGTGTGGTGTAGTGGTTAAGAGCGGTAGACTCGTAATCTGGGGAACCGGGTTCGTGTCTCCGCTCCTCCACATGCAGCTGCTGGGTGACCTTGGGCCAGTCACACTTCTTTGAAGTCTCTCAGCCCCACTCACCTCACAGAGTGTTTGTTGTGGGGGAGGAAGGGAAAGGAGAATGTTAGCCGCTTTGAGACTCCGTAAAGGGAGTGAAAGGCGGGATATCAAATCCAAACTACTCTCCTCCTCCTCCTCCTCCTCCTCCTCCTCCTCCTTCTTCTTCTTCCCCAACTTGTAAATTAGGGCTGCATTCACTGGGCAGTTCATTGAATTCACCTCACCTTCCCTAACCACATTATAAACCACTTCTGGGAAACTCATAGAATGGAGCACACAATTAGGGTTCATTTCTGTGTTATTTGATTCCATTGGGAGCACCATACCTCCAACACTTCTCTGGTGAAAATAGGGACGTCCTATTCCATCATCAGCATCATGAGAATTGTTATATACTGAAGTTCTCATCCTGGGCCAGCAGGGGGATACTGTAGATAGTTTTCACTCAGGTCCACATATGCAAATAAGGAATTGAAAGTGATGTTCAGTGATTGGATAGTTACAGAAAGTTGTTACTGTTGCTTTGTAGTTGAGCTCTATATAAGCAGGTTGGCTGAACCCCTCAGCCCAGTTCTGTTCTGGGCCTGTGAATAAACAAGAGCTGTTTGAAGAATCGGTGCGTCGTCTGATATGTTCACCCACAACTTAACAAGAATCATAATGATGATGATATTATTTATACCATACTCATCTGACTGAATTGCCTCAGACACTCTGGGTGGCTTCCAAAATATATAAAAACATAATAAAACATTAAACATTAGAAAACATTCCTATACTGCCTTCAGATGTCTTCTAAAGGTTGTATAGTTACTTGTCTCTTTGTCTCGGAGGTCACATAACCTAGAAAATTGTGGGAGGGAAGGGACGAAATTTGGGGTAGTTTACTGGTATATAGTTCTTTCTTGCCATTTTCATGGAGGAATCATGGGGGAGCAGAAGCACAGGTGTGTAAAGAGTAGGGAATAGCGATGTCGTCCAGTGATGTTTATTGTAGTGACACATCCCCCCCCGTGTGAATAAAATTTAGCATGACATCCCGGTCAAAACCCCACATTTCCATAAGACAAGAGGTACTGCAGTGTGAAAGTCAGGAAAACTAATTCAATATTACCCACATCTGAATACACACTAGATTATCTGCCTGCCTGACTTTAATGGACCTTTGGGGTAGAGGACCTGCTCTCTGATATTCCAGGCCAATTCCTAACATGTTTAACTTGTATTTTAAAGATACTAAGCTTCAAGCTTTTTTAATTAGTGAGATACAGGAGGGGGAAAAATGCACACAGCATCCTACTCAGAAACTTGCAAACCTGTTTCTCCTTTCCAAAGTTTTGCCAATGCATGCTTTGATCACTGCGATGACTAGGATGGCCCTTAATAATGTAATATTGATAACATTGCTAAGTATTAATTAGTATTTATTTAGGGATTCCCCCCCCCCAATTTTGCAACAACTCATAATTCACCTCTGCCCCAATGTGTATCCTGAGGCCTCCCATCATCATAAACACCAGAAGAAAAAAAGTCAGGCTTTGGGTATGCAACCAGTGAGTGACATTCTCCTCTCTAACGGTCTGGAAAGCCTGACATTCACATAGCTTTTAAATAGATGTTTTATTCTCTTCACCTTTGTCTGATAAGGGAATTTGTTTCAGGAATAGGAGTGGCATTTGTTGAACTTTAGGTTTACTGAAAATGGGTGGTTTTCCCCGCCTTTGGTTGGTTATCTCCTTAAGACATGTATGAAGTATGAGACATATGCAAATGTTGTTGGCTTTTGCGACAGAATACAATGGCTGTTTGAGGACAGTTGACAAAGTTATGCAGTGACATTAGTATCTGACTTAATGTGTCATATATGCAATGTTCACAGTTGTTGATAGTGGTCATGGAATAATGGTGGGTGTGCAAAATCATTGATGGGAAAATGGTAGGCTGACTCCCACCCAAGGCTTGGGCAAGAGGGACATCTTCATGTCCCTCTTGGAATGTCTTTGCTTATGGTGTTTGACTGTGTTCTGTTGCCTGGTGAAAAAGACTCTCTTTATTCCATCAAATGTTTGCTATAGTGGACAGATAATATTTTATCCAATGATTCTCACTTTTCATCTGCAATGCCTATTTCTGCATTGCTTTTTTTGTATCCTGTTAGTTTATTATGAAGTTGTGGTTTTAGTTATCATAAACTACTCTATGCACCATGAGGGTGGGATATATTCCCTCATCATCTGCAGGTTGTTGGTTTTCTCCCAAGTTGGTGAGGCTTATTTGACAACAGGATATCAAACTTTGCAGTACTATGGAACATTCTGCCAACAGAGATTCAGCAGACTTCTTCTGTTCCAACTTTAAAACACCTGCTGAAAACTTAACTATTCTGCCAGGCTTATGCTGGCAATTAAATATTGTGGAATAAACATTGTGATATTCTTATCTGATTTCTGATTTTAATTTCTTATATAGTTTTTATTGTATCTGTTTTCTTTATAAATTAGCAGTGTCTCCCTCCCAGTGTATAAATTTCAATTTAAAATAAAACAAATGGAGCAGTTAATGGTTTGCGGCACTTGATAAGTAACAGTTTTCAAAGGAACCATCTTTTTAAACCGATGATAGAGCTGATGGACCCAGTTAAAAGAAATTAAAAGAAACAACTTTTATTATTATTATTATTACTACTACTACTACTACTACTACTAATAATAATAATTTATTTATACTCTGCCCATCTAGCTGGGTTTCCCCAGCCACTCTGGGCAGCTCCCAAAAGAATATTAAAAACATGATAAAAGATCAAACTTTAAAAACTTCCCTAAACAGGGCTGCTTTCAGATGTCTTCTAAAAGTCAGATAGTTGTTTATTTCCATGACATCTGATGGGAAGGCATTCCACAGGGCAGGTGCCACTACTGAGAAAGCCCTCTGCCGGGTTCCCTGTAACCTCACTTCTCGTTTATATATCTTGCTGAGTAAGTATTTCTGTATTTCTAATAAAGGGGTAGCTAACCTTTGGACCTCCAAATGTTGCTGGACTACAGCTCACATTAGCCTCTGACAGCCTCGGGTATTATGGAAGTTGTAGTCAAACAGTACCTGGGGGGGATACAGGTTAACCACCCCAGCTCTAATGTCTATGATTGGTAAAGTCTATGAACAACAAGAGAGCCTATACAATACTCTCCAGATAACAGAATATCCTATTTGAATGAGGAGTTGAAGCACACCTTAATAGTCTTAATACGCTCTTATAATACTGCAACCCAGGTTCATCCAGCGAAGTTGACAAAAGAAAACCCTCATGCACAGCTTGGTGAAGACTTTAAAAATTCAGCATACATTTTAAGTGCATTTTCTGATTTTATGGTTAACTGGTTTCATGCTATGTCCACCACTGCATCCTTTTGGTTTCCACATTGTAGACTGCTTAAAAACTATAGTAGTGAGTAGTATACAAATTATTTTTTAAAAATGTCTAAACTATAGAATTCACTCTCATGTGATGTATTGATGGCTGCAAACCTGGATGGCTTTCGAAGGGGATCTGACAAATTCATGGGAAATAAGGCTGAAAGTGGCTGCTATTCATAATGATGGCAGTTTATGACCTCCAGTGTCAGAAGTGTTATGCCTTTGGATATCAGATGCTGAAGACCATGAATGGAGAGAGTGCTGTGGCACAGATGTTCTTCTTGTGTGTCTTCTTCTTCCTATAGACATCTGTATGGCTCTCGGAACAGAATGTTGGAATAGATGGGTTTTTCCCCCTGAACCAGCAGTGCTGCTCTTACGGGCTCTCCTCGTAAATGGATATGTAAGGTTTTTTTTTTGCACAATGCCCAGACCTCTATCCTCTCCTCTCTCCAACTAGCAGTGGCTCAATAGAATGCTTCTGGAACATTTAGCAAGTGTGAGTTCACTAGTTTAGAGCAGTCAGCAGTAATATCTATTTGTGCAATTACTTTTTAATTTGTTTTCCTATATACAGCACTGATCTATTACTTCAGGGATCATTCTGGGTTAATTAATTAGCAAAGGCATCCTGGGCTATTAGCAGCTGCTGTTTTCTTAGGCTGCTTCCTAGGTGGCTCTAGCAATTCACGTACAGAATATGCTCTACGTTAGAGAACCCTTGAAATGGTTGCATGTAGTGGATTCCTATGTTTTTTTCCTGATGTCTTCATGCCTTTTTTGATACGATGGTGTTGAAAATCTATTTGGAGTTTGTACATGCAAAATCTTCACTTGAACCCACTTCAGCTTTAGAATTGTTGACGAGATCTTGGAAGCATTCCAAAACAAATCAGTTGACTTAGTAAGAATTAAAGGCTCTGGAGAGAAGTAATTAGGTAAGCCAGGGATGGCCAGTGTTCTCAGACAATTCTACCAGGCATTATTCAGGGGGCCAGAACCATAAAATTAATGGTTGGCTGGTCAGGTTCTTGTTTATTAAAATATTTATATTTTAATAAATATCCTTTCCCCAAGGATCACAGTGGCTAATATAAAGCAATTTAAAATACAGTTACTTCTTTAGGTAGATTGAATGTTAACAGCCCACAATGGTTCGTCATCGTTTTGTCAATGTAAGCAAATCATAGAATCATAGAGTTGGAAGAGACCACAAGGGCCGTCAAGTCCAACCCCCTGCCAAGCAGGAAACACCATCAGAGCACTCCTGACATATGGTTGTCAAGCCTCTGCTTAAAGACCTCCAAAGAAGGAGACTCCACCACACTCCTTGGCAGCAAATTCCACTGTCAAACAGCTCTTACTGTCAGGAAGTTCTTCCTAATGTTTAGGTGGAATCTTCTTTCTTGTAGTTTGGATCCATTGCTCTGTGTCCGCTTCTCTGGAGCAGCAGAAAACAACCTTTCTCCCTCCTCTATGTGACATCCTTTTATAGATTTGAACATGGCTATCATACCACCCCTTAACCTCCTCTTCTCCAGGCTAAACATGCCCAGCTCCCTTAGCCGTTCCTCATAAGGCATCGTTTCCAGGCCTTTGACCATTTTGGTTGCCCTCCTCCTGACACGTTGCAGTTTGTCAGTGTCCTTCTTGAACTGTGGTGCCCAGAACTGGACACAGTACTCCAGGTGAGGTCTGACCAGAGCAGAATACAGTGGCACTATTACTTCCCTTGATCTAGATGCTATACTCCTATTGATGCAGCCCAGAATTGCATTGGCTTTTTTAGCTGCCACGTCACACGTCAAATGATTGAAAGAGAGTTGGGACGAAAACCCTGTTTCACACATCTCTTTCTAGGCATCCAAGGATGGACTGTCATACTAGATGGTGTTATGCATGTTCTTGTGGCAGGACATCATCACCTTGTGAAGCCTGGGTGGGCATCCTATCTTATTGAGCAGTGTGAAGAGTCCTTTTCAGCTGAGGAGGTCAAAGGCCTTTGTCAGGTCTTTGAAGGCGACGTCAGGTCTCTGCTCTCAGCATTTCTCCTGCAGCTGGCACAGTGAGAAAACTATGTTGACTGAGCACTCTAAAGCTGCACTGTGACTCAGGGTAGACCCTGTCCATGATTGATTGCAATCTATTGAGAACTACACGGGTGAAGGCTTTCCCCACAGTACTCAGCAGGGAGATTCCACATTAGTTGTTTCAGTCATGGCCGTCACCTTGGTTCTTGTAAAGGGTCACAGTGCTGGACTCCCACATGTCTTGTGGCATGGATCAGAAGAAGCCCATCTTCTCCAACACCGCAAGAGATAGCTGTGGAGGTACATCATGGGAAGGAGTTGAGGCCAGCTTTCAGCCCTGTGTTGCGATTCCATCCTGTCCCGGGGCTTTCGGACATGCCTGAGAGTTGATGGCATTCTTCAGTTTGTCAAGGGAGGGAGGGACACCCAGCTTTTCCAAGACAGGCACAGTCTGGATGCTGCCAATTGCTTAGTTTGAGACCATGTTTCCCCATGAGGACAGTGCTTGATAGTGCTTTGCCCATGGGCTTCCTCTGCTTGCTGCGGTCTATGATCGTCAATCCAGACATGTGGTGTAGTTTTCCTGACAGTTGGTGCAAAGGCTTTCTTCATGCCTTCGTACATTTTGCGAATGTTACCTTAGTCAGCGGCATGACACATAATAACGGAGCTGTTACCGCTCTTGGCTGGGGTTTACATTTGCATCAACAAATGCAGTGATCTCTAATTAACCCAAGGAAAGTATGGCTGAAAACACTCTGAAAGTCTTTGCACAGACATGAGTAGCATTCTGCCGATAGCAGCTTCCATCCGCACACCCTATAGCTCTAATTCTGACAGGAGCATCCCGCAGTTGCTATTTTTCAAGAAGAAAAAGCAAGGCATGATAAATGCATTTAACATATCCTCTCTCTTTTGGCCCTTAATCATCTTAAGCTGTGGCTGCAGCTTTGTTGTTTTTAGATTGTATAGTGGTTTTAAGAATATCATGAGCTCTCTTTTTTGTGTTGTTGTATAAAAAAGAAGAAGATACAAATCTTTTGGAGTAGAGGAAGCACGGTTGTTCTTAAACTCCTGTCTGTCAGTAGGCAAACCACTGCAAATTCAACATCAGCAGAGAAATTTCTTGCTTCTCTTTTAATCAAGTAAATGGAAAGTGGGATCACAGGCAGTGGGTGTGCCAGTGAGAGAGAAATAAGAGCTTCATGGAGAACAGTGAACTATATTCATATCATGGTTAAGGAAGGGCAAGAGGATTGATGGACTTCCCAGGTGCATTTAGCCACTTTTGGACTTTCTGTTCAGGCAAGTGGGGGAGGGAGATTTAGTACTTGAGGTTGTTAGGCATGAAATGTTGACAGTGTTCCATCTAAACTGTGCATGGCTAACTGCCTGAGGATTTATTTTATCTGTTTTAAACTGCCTTGAGTTCTTTCTGTAGGAAACGTGAGATGTAAAGAGACAGGTTGCATACACACTATAGATTAAAAGCACATGACTTCTCCCAAAGACTTCTGGAAACTGTACTTGACTCCCCACAGAGCTACAATTCCCAGCACCCTTAATAAATGACACTTCCCAGAATTCTTTGGGGCAGTCATGCTTTAAATGTATGCTGTGTGTGCAGCTGCAGTGTGGTATAGTGTAGTGGTTAGAGCATTGAACTGAGGAGACCAGGCCTCAAGTCCCCACTCAACCATGAAGCTCTCTGGGTGACGTCTCAGAGTTGTTCTGAGAACAAAATGGTGAGGGGGGAAGAAACATGTCTGCTGCTTGAGCTCCTTGGAGGAAAGGTATGATAAAAATATATTAATACTTGTGGTGATGCTTCCCAAAGGGATTCTCTTTGATTACAAGTTTCACTTCCTTCTTACAAGGAGTCACTTCCTTCTTAGGAACAGATCTCCACTGCAGTAATGTACTTCCCTCCTACCCTGAAGGTTCAAGCACCTCTGCCCCCATACCATTTTAACATAAAAATACTCTTACCTAATCCTACTCACTAATCACATCGTTGTGTTCATTTTGAATCCCTATTCTGTCATTTGTAGCATTGGCTACTGCTTTGGTGTCGGCTGCAAATGTGATGACCATCCTCTCAATACCTTTACCTGAGTCATTTATAAAGACATTGAACCACAACAGGCCCAGGACAGAACCCTGCAGCACTCCACTTGTCACTTTTCTTTTTCTTTTTTAAATAAACTTTTTATTAGATTTTCCACAGTGATAACACAAACCACAAAGCAAAATGATACACAAAAACAGAAAAAGGGGAAAGAGAAGGGAAAAAAGGGGGGGGACAATAAACAGATAAACAATAATAATATATACCGATAAATTCACACCCAAATATTTAACTTTTTTCACAGAAACAAGGCCTGTCCTTTCAGAAAGGGTTTTCTTTCCTCATTATCTAAGCCCCCCCCCCCCCTAAAACTTTGCTTTTGCTCTTGTTTAATTTAAATCCTACTACCTGCCCAAACTCTTGAATCAGCTCCAGTGCTTTTATTGCACTGGTTTCTGGATCTTGTAAAGTTAAAACCAAGTCATCAGCAAAGGCTTTTAATTTATATTGCTTGGATCCTACTACAATGCCTTTAACCTCCTTCTCTTTCCTCAACATGTTTAGCAAAACCTCCAGAACAGAAATAAATAGCAGAGGGGAAAGCGGGCACCCTTGCCTGGTTCCTTTCTCAATTCTGATTTCCTCTGAGACCACGTTATTAACTATGATTTTTGCTTTTTGTTCAAAATAGATCGTATTAATACCATTTAAAAATTCCTGGCCAACCTCAATTCTTTCTAGGTTTTTCATCATAAATAACCAAGAAACATTACCAAAGGCCTTTTCAGCATCAATAAACATTAACATTGCTTTGCAATTTCTTTTCGCTTCCAACCTTTCTAGTATATCAATTATATTTCTAACGTTATATTTCACATGTCACTTTTCCCCAGGACATTGATGGACCATTAGTGAGCACTTTTGGGGGTCGGTCATTCAAGCAGCTGCAAATCCACCTAATGATAAGCTCATCCAGCCCACATTTTACCAGCTTATCTGCAAGAATACAATGGGGAACTTTTTCTGAAGCCTTACTGAAATCAAGATACACTACATTCACAGCATTCCCCTTGTCTACCAAGCTTGTAACTTGTAACTTGTATATATAAAAAAAGAAATGAGAGTGTGTGACATGATTTGTTTCTGAGAAACCCATACTGGGCCTCAATAATCACAGCATCCTTTTCTAGGTGCTCACAGACCAACTGTTTAATTATCTGTTCTAGGACATTTCCTGGGATCAGCGTCAAGATGACTGGTTGATAGTTACCTGAGCCTCCCTTCTCCTTTTGCAAATGGATACAACATAGAAGAACACATGGGTACACCCACAAACAAACTCACATTCAAGCCTCTGAAAAAAATGTCAAGTAACTGGCCTTAATCCCAAAGACACAAACTCACTCTCTTCAGTCTCTTCCAATAATCCCTCACATTAATCACCCAAACATATTGGGAGATTAAGTTTTGCAAACTGGTGGGTCATTTCCTGTGGCTTGGCATGCTGTATCTGGTCCAAGGGCTGTGGGTTTGTTTTACAGCAACCCTGGTATAGCACAAGTTCATTTCTCTGTGGATGCCAACCTCTGTGGATTTTCCGGCCAAAAATATCTCAAGTCACATGTGATCCCGACAGCTTTGGGGCGTTGGGGAAGAAAGTAGATACTTCCTGGGCAAAGAGGAAGATAGCTATGGCTTGTAGAAAGTACCCCTGCGATTTTTGTTTTTCTTGCTAAGCAAGATTTAATTGCGAACATTGTGTGATTGAGAAGGGACCTGTCTTCTTTACGAAGTTTAATTGTGGAGCAAGAGACCAGACTTTACCACTATGCTTTCACAATTTTGGCATGTTTGTGTAATCCTGTGGGTGTTTGATGCTCCACTTGTGAATGTAGGGGCTGGCTTTCTCCTCAGAAGGATCGTCAAGTGATGTTAGAAGAGGATTCTGCCGAGACAACTCAACAAAGTGCCCTTTAAAGGACATTGTGATAGCAAGCGCATGAATGCTGGTAAATGCGGTAGTATTTGGAGAGGGTTGTAAAGAATGGATTTCATTTATGAGACTATCTCTTTCACATGTGACAATTTCTACTTTGTAGTGGAGGGAAAAGGTTAATGCATTTCTTCTGAGTGGCAAGAGCACTTATAATGGATTGGGGTCATTCTTCATCCTAAGTTTATGTACTTGACCATTTGCCACTTTATTCAGAGATGTTTTTCTTTTGATCTACAGAAGGACTCAAGTGCAAGTGTTGCTTCTTTGAGTCTTTTTCTTTTTTTAAGTGACTTCTGTTTTTGTTGAGTTCATCTAATTGCAGTAGTATGGCCTGCTGCCTATGGGTGAATTGTTTGCCTTTGCTGGCTATACAGTGTCTCTCTTCTTGCCATGTCTAAAGTAAACTTTGATTTTGGATTGTAGTTGAAGACAGCCAGTGAGGATCTTGATTCCCAGAAGGTTACTTGTCTTATAAAACTTATGTGCCTCTTGACTTGGCCTGCATGATGGCACATTGTGTGCTTCCAAACTGATTTACTGTCTTATTTCTGTCTGTCTGGGTGAGGAAAAATAATGCAATGTCATTGGGGATTATGCTGAAGGTTTTTTCTATAAAAAAATTAAGTGAAGTGACTTGGAGGGAAAGAAAGAGAAATATTTTATTAACGTGTGAGTCTTTTTGTTCAGAAACTGCAATGCTAATCGTCCAAAGCAGGTGTAAGGAACCTTTGGCCTCCCAGTTCTTGCTGAACCAGAACCCCCATCATCCCTGAACATTGGCCATGCTTACTGGGTCTGATGGGACTTGTAGTTGAGCAATATCTGGTACAGCATTGTATGGTACAGCAACATTGGTACAGCAATATGTCTGTACCAAACCAATTTGAAAAGACTAGCACCACTGGAAATGAGAATACATAATATGAGATTATGAGCAGTTGGCACTGAGAAAAGCAAGTACTGTAAAAAAGTAACAATAAAGTTTGTTTTTGGGAAGACAAGGAGACCTTGGAGGAATGAAAAAGAATTCCCGCCTTGTTTGGTGCCCTGGAACAAGACTCCATCTTGAGGCAAGGTGGATCTGGAAGCATTCATCAAAAGTAAATGGATCATATGTGTAATCAGCTGTTTTCAAAAGAGATCCCCTTATTATTGAATTGAAGAGCCTAAGAAGAGCCATGCTGGCTCGGGCCAGGGACCACCGTTCCAGCACTCTGTTCCATCATTCAGCCCGGACACTGAGGTCCAGTGCTGAGGGCCTTCTGGTGGTTCCCTCACTGTGAGATGTGAGGTTACAGGGAACCAGACAGAGGGCCTTCTCAGTGGTGGTGCCCACTCTGTGGAACGCCCTCCCATCAGATGTCAAGGAAATAAACAGCTATCTGACTTTTAGAAGACATCTGAAGGCAGCCCTTTTAAGGGAAGTTTTTAATGTTTGAAGTCCCCCCCCCCCATTTTTTATATTCTGTTGGGAGCTGCCCAGAGTGGCTGGAGAAACCCAGACAGATGGGCAGGGTAGAAATTAATAATAATAATAATAATAATAATAATAATAATAATAATAATATTGTTACAGTGGCCAACCAGATGATGTGACACCTGTAAGTAATACCTGAGTGCAACTCTCTCTCTACCTGTGATTCCCTACAACTGGCATTCAGAGGCATATTGCAGTGGAGTCAGCACATAGCCATCATGGCTAGTAGCCTTATCCTCCAGGAATTTGTCTGTTCTCTTCTAAGGAGGCCTTTTAGGCTTGTTTGATTTTCGTATTTAGAAAGCTGTTTGAAAACAACTTTTCCGCTAACAAAAGCTCTGGGGCTGGATTGGTAAATATTGCAGAACTCTGCTCGGAGTGAGGGGAGGTGGGGTCTAGCCTGCTGGAAGGCAAATGCCACCTCTGTGTGGTTAGAGAGCTATCATTGGCATATTTATTCATGACATTTTTATTTTGCTCACTCAGAGAGGTTCACACAAATCTATATTAATGATAACTGCTACTTACATGCTTACAATATTTAATAATAATAATAATAATAGGAGGAGGAGGAGGAAACGTATAAAATTAACCTCCTGACATTTCCTCTATTGAGTGAGTGGTTAAACTGCATTTTAAAAAATAAAACCACTTTTTGATGCTTAGCTCATTAGACACACAATCAACTCATTGATGGCCCAGGCAGTTTTTAGGGGACAAACTGTATGGACTACAAGCTTTGTTGAATCCTCTTATCTCTTCCACTAGAAGGAAGGTAGTTCAAGGTAATATTTCATAACTGTAAATGGAACTGCTGTAAATGGTTTTTTTTTTTAATCAGTAGATTCGGCTACTTTTTAAGAGATGTGAACCGTTGAGTGATGGTTCCAATTTGATTTCCTCCTCAAATTCCCTTTTATTGTTAGGGCTCTGCGAGTGGTAAGAAGTTATTTGCTAACCATAAACGGGAAAAGAGGCTTGCTGCAAGGATTGCTGGGGTTTGCACTTTTAGAACTTAGTCTTTAATTTATTAGTGACCTAGAAACAGTGCAAGGATTCCTTAACAGGAGAAAGTAAAGGGTGATTTTAAGTTTTTGAGATCTAGCATGAGTAGTGCCAGCACCTCGTGTCATATGTAATGCACCTGAAAGGTCTCTAATTTCAATTGCTAATCACCTTGAGGGGACCACACTGACATTTGACTTTTTCTTCTACACATTAATAATATAGAGCATTCACTTTACGGACATTATATCATTCACATTATCAACAAACTTGTAAAATGCATGACACTCTCCTCTGTATAGCTAGAGAACTGAAGCTGTGAGTGCCTTACCAAGGCCAACTAGGGAATTCATAGCATGATATGTGCCTTTGGACAGCATTAGGCTTGGTGGTCAGGTGCATGCTATGAATGATGATGTTTAATCCCCTGGCATCTCCAAATCTTTGGGAGCAAGGCTGAAAAAACCTGTGTGATGCTGAGAATCTACTAGCAGACAGAGTAGGTGATATTTGGTCATGGATGGACCAATGATCTACGTTGATATAAAGCACCTTTCATTTTATTGTGCCATCCATTGGTCTCTACACTGTTTACTCTAGGTATGTGAACCTCTACTGCTAATCTTGGTTACTCCCTTTTCATTTTAGTTATAGCATTGTACTAAATACACTTTACATGCATTTAATTTAGAAATGCAAGGAACTGCCTTATACAGAATCAGATCATTACCCCATTTGGTTCTGTATTGTCCACACTACAGTTCTCTGTGTGTCTACACTGGGTGGGATGTAATATGAGTGGGCATGTTTATATCAGTTTTTTTTTTTACAGTGCAACACCATCCCATGTCTTTTCTAAACTTCAGTCCTGAAGAATTTGTACAACCACACCACTAAGCTTTCAATGTTCTTTGTAAGAGTATCATTGTGTTTTGGTTACATAGTTAACATAGTTCCCCCATTCCCCAACCAGTATTCAGTTATTTTGTGCTATGCCACGACTGGACCTAATGGTCAGGGATCCCTTTACCTTTTTATAATAAAAGCTAGAATTTTACTTCTGCTTGTTTATGGAATTTAATCCAAGGCAATTAAGTCAAGTTTCACCTTTTCTCCAACATGGAAGTAAGGTTGTGATTCCTGTGCCTTGATTTCCATTCTGGAGGCATTTTATCCCCCTCCCTGGCACTATTGTTTTGCTGCTACAGTGGGTTAAGCAGCAGTTGCGACAGTGCTCCAGAAACCCTCCAGTTCTGTCCCTGAAGACATAGCTGCTTGCAATGAAGCTGGCAGCAGGAGCAGCTCATGTGCTCAGTACTGCTAGAGGAAGCAGCTGAGCTCAAGGCTTTAAATTGCTTTTGTTTGCTTTTATGGTATTTGGATCAGCTGTGTTGGCTTCTACATGTGGCTCCCCATCTGCTTTATCAGATTTCTCCTTAAATCTGCATGCATATAGTTGCAAGACAAGGACTAGAAATTAGCAGGATAAAGAGTCTTCATTGTTTTCTCTTGCAAAATTGATATTGATACTTGATGGATTTTAAGATTTCTCTTTCCTTTGGAAATGCACTATGGCGTGGCCTGTAGGAAAAATTCAGTCGCCTGCTGTTTTCTTTATAAAAACTGAAAATGTTTTTATAAAAACTGAAAATGTTGGGTTTTAGTATGACTACCTTATAGCTGAATCTTACAACAACCTTATAGCTGAATCTCTGTTTTAGAAAATTGAGAGCAGACTTAGCAGCAGTATCAACAGCACATGTTTTTAAAAATTTCCCTACAATTTACTGAACTGTCCTAGCCTCTTCCAAACGATGCAAATACAAACCTCTTAGCTTTTATAGGTAATTGGGCAGAGAAGGCTGAGAATATGAAATGAGAAAAATGGGTGGCCAAAAAAACAGAGCAGGGACAAGATAATCAAATTAAGCACACATCTGGCCATTTGAGAGCAGCTTGTAGGACAGCCTATCTCTATTTTATGTTTGAATATTCAAAGTGAATACAGAAAACACACACACAACAACTCTTGAGTGCCTGTTCAGTGTTAAGCTCTCACCCCAGAATCTTCCGTTTTACCTTTGGAGACTCATCTTGAATTTGGGATTGCTCAGATTCTTACTAAAGGTGGAGCTTGCTTTCAGTCCCAAATGTAATCCCTGCTTTCGACCGAGATCACTTGGGAGCTTGGATCAGGAGTTCCTGTGCAGAATCAGTCCCAGTAGGGTTTGTGTTTGGTGCCAAATGCAAGTCCCACTTGCAGGGGAACAATTGGGAGTGCACTCTGAGGTTCCCAATTGTCCTTTGCAGCTGAGAGCATTCATGTCTTAAGGCATCAGGTGTGGGGCAGGTGAGCTACAGGGGAGAAAAGAGGAAATTGTGGGCCAAATAAGGACCACTGTAGGGCCAAATGTGGTCTGCAGGCTGGAGGTTCTGCATGTCTGATCTAGAGCACTGCAGGTTCCCCATCCCTGCTAGAAGTTATCATGCCTCAAGCTCTCTCTCTCTCTCTCTCTCTCTCTCTCTCTCTCTCTCTCTCTCTGTGTGTGTGTGTGTGCGCAATATATACTGAACTTATTTCCCACCATAAAAGTTATTGTGAAAGTCTGGGATCATTTCTCCTCGCTGTATCATAGAGCAGATTTAACAGCTCCTTCTCCAGAGATTTAGCGCTGTAAGGAACACTTTCATAGACATGAAAGAAAACGCTTTTGATCAGGAGTGAAAGGGAAAGGGGAGGAGGATGCAATCCTGAGCTTTTCACTTTAGTCTCAATGAATTCTGAAAGCTTGTCCTGGTTCTCGTTCCCATTTGAAAACCTTATTTAGGTGGAAGGCGGACATTCTGTATGCTGATAAATGGACCTGTGGAATTCACTTACAGAACTACTGCGGGGAATCCTGTGCATTTTGTGATGGTGCGTGATGTAGGCTGAGGATGCAGCAAAGCACTTAGATGCAAATAAAAGTCAGCTAGAGGATAAAAGCCATAATGTGAGAGATGCCACTTAGCATGATTGAGGAGTGAAATGAATTCACTGTCTTCTTAATCCTTGTTAGCTCAGGGGGTTTAGAAATATAAGGTGTATCTTGCTAAATCAGACTAAGGTCCGTCTCATCCAATATTCTAACAAAGGATGGCCAGGTGCCTCTGGGGAGTTTCTAGCATGTCCCCAGCTTCAGCTGTTTGCAAGTACTAGTCTTGGTCTGCAACAAAATGTTACAGTATAGAATGCTTCTGTTCAAGTTTCCAGCTCCTGCATTCCACTCTCGCCCATTTCCCCTCTCTCACCTCCCTCTTAGTCAATATTAAATTCCTACTGAGCATGCTCAGACCTCATTGGGAATTCAGTTTCCCCCTCCCCATTTTTGCTTTTTTTTTAAAAAAAAGGAATGTAAGAGCCCTCTTGGATGAGACCAAAGACCAATTAGTCCAGTGTCCTTTTCCTATAGTAGCCAACAAGCTAACAAAGTTCTTATTGGGTTGTTTTGCAGCTATCTCCTTCTTTGGGATTTTTCTCATGACCTTTTTGTGTGTGTGCTTCTCTAAACCTTGGGATTACTGGAAATCAGAAATTCAGATGAAGCCTGACCATCTCATATGGAATCCATTGAAAAATGTAGAAGCGGGGAATTTAAGAAGCATCACTAAACTATTAAGCCAACTATTAACCCATTTGTGGTTTCTTAATTGGCTGTGCTTTGAATACAGTCAGAGTGAAGGGAGCAGAATCCTTTGAGGAGGTCTTAAGAGGGCCATTCTATTTTTTTTTAAAAAAATTAAATATAATAGATTGCAAATTGTTTAAAGGCCACTTAAATAAGCAACGTGGCTAGATTTTGAATACATTTGCTATTAATCATAAAAAGTAATGCTTTAAAAAGAGACCGTATACAGGCTACAGTCCCCCATAGAAGCTTTTAAAGCTAATAGGAATTAAATAGTTTAACTGTGTGCTTCTGTATAGTAATCAAAAAAGCTTTGCCAAGTGGGTCTGTTTTGATGGCCAGCTTGTGTTAATGGCACCTAACACAGTGCCCTGCAGTTCAAGATTAATGGAAATTGACAAAGACACTGGAGATGGGGCTCATAAGGGAAACCCCCCTTCTCGAAAGAAAAGTTGCAACCCGTTCCATGTTTCTCTAGACCAGGGATAGGAAAATATTTTTCAGCTCAAGGGCCATATTCGATTTTGGGCAACTTCCTAGGGGCCAGAAGCAAAAGTGGGCAGAGAAACAAATGCCAGTAGGCTAATTTCTACAGATTCGTATGTACTTCTCTGTCCTCTATCCAGGCAAGCAAACACACGTTTGGTCTGAACATGGTTTGTTCCTTCTGCCTTGGAGTTGAGCGGATTGCAGAGAACAATCTATGCATATTACAGAGCTGTGTGTGTAAGTAATGATGAACTGAAATAGTTACATTATCATTAACCCAAAAGTTCAGCATTTAAAATGTTCAGAGCCAGTTCTGCAAATTCCTGCTATTGAATTCTTGTTTTTATCTAGTTTCAGAATATTGTCTCACTGGATTTTATGTTCTGTATCTCTTTTTTTATGAAGCTGGGTTTTTGGTGTTGTATTTTTGTATAACATTTAGAGATTTTTAAATAGTAAGTGGTTTAAAAATGCTGTTAAATAATACAAAAATCATTTACTGGGGCCCAGTTTGCTGAACTCCTTCCAGTTACAGAAATTCTTTGCAATTACGCTACCCTGATATTAATATAGCAGTGTGCTATTCAACCTGGTATATATCCTTTCCTAGTGATGAAATGAGTCAGAGATTCTTTTCCTTTTCAGCCAGTTAATTGGTTTAGGAAGGCATGGACTTTGAGGAGGCAAATCATTTTGAAGTGGGTTGATTAGGTAGAAAATCATCTCAGCATATCGCGTCTTTTTTGGTGTTGGATGAATGTAAAATGAGACAACAGCAGCCAGCTTTTGCTCATGTAAAGATATTGCATGGGAATTACAGGCTGTCGCAGTCTGAATGGCACAGCACAGTCTTGGCTTAACAATGCAGGTTTTACAAAAAGAATCCAGTACCAAGAAAAGGAAAGGAGACATCTTAAGATATCTTGTGCGTGTGGGTATCTTGTCGGCATGCCATTTGTGGTAGTCTGTCATAGCACTTTAGAAACTTTACTTGGATCATCAGAGGTTCCAATGGAAGTCTAAAAAGATTGTGTAAGTGATAAGTTTTGCGGTACATTTTATAATTTATATGTTAAAATTAATAAAAAATATTATAAAAGAAGAAACTTTACTTTCCGTTTGTTTCCCACCTTCTATACACTTTGATTTAATAGTTCTAGGTTTTAACAGGAATCAATAGGGTTAACACAGCATTGCAAAAACAAAACAAAAACAAAACCAGTTCCCAATTATGTGAAGAGTGGAACAACAGTGGTACCTTGGGTTAAGAACTTAATTCGTTCCGGAGGTCCGTTCTGTACCTGAAACGGTTCTTAACCTGAGGTACCACTTTAGCTAATGGGGCCTCCCGCTGCCACCGCTGCCTGATTTCTGTTCTCATCCTGAAGTAAAGTTCTTAACCTGAGGTACTATTTCTGGGTTAGCAGAGTCTGTAACCTGAAGCGTCTGTAAACTGAAGTGTCTGTAAGCCGAAGTACCACTGTAATACTAAAGCCAGCCCAAGAATACTCTTATGGAAGACATGCAAATGATAGACGTGTGGCTTGACCACTCACTTTTTATGATCTCCTAACTCTTTCCTCATCCTCGGGATCAGTTGCAGAATGTCAACCATCTATTGCCAACAACACAACACAACACAACACAACACATCTGACCAGTTGCCCTCACTTCCCTGTACTTTCAGTGTGCATGCACTGTTTATTTCTCCTCCTCCACCCAAGTGTTGCAATACACCTTGACTACCTTTATACCACTTCGCCATAAGGCAAACTGCTATAAAGTAACCATATCACTCTCTGTACCGGGGACTCTGATTTCGTTATTTTATGCACCCTGCCAAATAGCTTCCAAATCAATGGGGGACATTTTGAGACCACCTGTCAATACTGTACGGTGCAAGAGCTGCAATCCATAATAGGAACTAAAGTAGGGTTACCATATTTCAAACAGTGTACAGTGGTATCTCAGGTTACATACGCTTCAGGTTACAGACTTTGCTAACCCAGAAATAGTACCTCGGGTTAAGAACTTTGCTTCATGATGAGAACAGAAATCGTGCTCCGGCGGTGTGGCAGCAGCGGGAGGCCCCATTAGCTAAAGTAGTGCTTCAGGTTAAGAACAGTTTCAGGTTAAGAACAGACCTCCGGAATGAATTAATTACTTAACCGAGGTACCACTGTAAATCCGGACAGAAAAGTTGTTGTGTTTTTTAGCAAAGTTGTTGAGCTACTTTTATGGAAAAGCGGTACAGCCAGCATTGGCTGCTAGATGTAGGGTTGCCGGGTGTATCTCAACCCTAGACAAAAGGCCTCATTGCATGGATGTGGGAATTGGCTTTGGACATCTGGTAGGATGTTAGCTTTAATGATTCCCACTCTGTGTGCACCAGTAGATTAAACTCAGAAAGGAATCCCATTGGAATAAAACTATTGTGCTTGTGGAGAACGGTGGTGTTCTAAGAATTCAGGCTGAGAGTTCTTGTAGAGTTCATGTCTGTGGTTAAGAAGATGAGCTGGAAGTTGTTAAACTCTCAGCTCTGTCATGAATAGTCTTAAGACAATTATTGGCTTGCAGCACAATCCTAAATGTGTCTAGTCAAGAGTATGGACTCATCACACTTCTCCTTGTCCCATGCTTAGAAAGCATGGCTCCAAGTGGTTATGCCTTTGCCTTGCTTCTTTCCATGCTTCTGTTTGCCCTACCACTTCCCCCCAGGAAAACCCCCCTGTTTATTGCTGAATTGGAACAAACGGGAATTGGGTTTTCTACGGATTGCCTTTTGTTCCGATTTAGTACTAGAGAGCGGGTTTTCCAGAAGGGAGTGGTAAAACTACTCAAACCTGTGCCTAGAAAGGACAGCACAAGCAGAAAACTGCTCAGAGGCATGTTTTCTAGGCACAGGACAAGTGGATAGGTTCAGTGGGGTTTGCTGCTCAGAAAGTGTACAGTGAGGTGGATGATACTGGCCTGCCTTGAAGGAGTGTTGCAAGAAGTACTGCAATAATGCATGTTACCCTTTTTCAGCTCATAGTAATTATATAAACACTCTTCTTAACTTCAACTGCTGTGTGGGTTCACTGGCTTTATTGATTTGACTCTTATGTTTATAAAGGTCCTTTCTGTTAAACACAGAAACCTAATATAATCAGTGCATCATTGGCCATGAAAGGAACTCTGTGGAGTCGGAGATGGCACAGTCAATAGAACAAAAAAATATGAGCAGATCAATAACAGCGGATGGCTCTTGTGATCCAAGCAGCTGCGAAACATTGATTTGCAAAGAAGAATATGTGCACAGCAGTGAAAATATGCCGGGTGTTTGCACTTTAGATAATAAAATAATGTGAAGCGCCCTGCGCCTCAATCAAAGGCAAACTGTAAATCAACAAATGGCAACATGCATGCATCCCCTCTAAAGAAAGGAAACCATGAAGCATGAAAATGAATATTAGGGCCTTGCAAAATAAAGTGACTGCAAGAAAGAGACTTAAATCCAGAAAGGCCCCCCCCCTCCCCATCAGTTTAAAGCTGAGCTGTCCTTGGTATTTGTGATGTCTTGTAAAAGGTAGAACATTAGCCAGCCCAGACTGGATGCTGAATTCAGACACCGTGCTGAATTAGCGTCTTTGAACCTTGCTGGGAGATGCTGAAGGTCTGCAGCGATCAACTAGAAAATCTATCAAAAGAGATTTGTCTTTGCATCAATCTGTTGGGTGTGTGTGAGGGCAGGGTTACAAGGACTCATTCCAGTGGGAGTTTTTCTAGCGCAGGCTCTATTTAAATGAATGGGTCTTCCACAGTAGCCCTTGAGTGAAGACGTGCCTACTGAATTGTGTCCAATATCTTTGTAAGTGAATGCAATATTTTCAGTTTCACTTGAGGGCTGAGTCCTCCACCCAATCACTGCCCCATTGCTTTTATGGCAAAGGTCAAGTATTTATTTTCTTACACAGAATCAGGAAATTCTATTTTTGCTTATTTAGAAGCAAAAGTTCAGACCTGGCTTTCACCCCTCCCTGTTGAAACTGAAAAATAGTTTTTTGGGTTTTTTTTAAAGTTGATACTTGACTAACAAAAGACATCCAATTTAGTAAACCCTGAAGTTGGTCACACTTGCTATGTAGTCAAAAACACATATCTTCAAAGACTTTGTAAGTGAAAATGCAGGTCTTGCCATCAAAAGAAATTGCAAATGTTTCAGTGCTGACATTTTTGGCAGAAGTGTTGCCTCCAGTTTTTGTTTAAAAAAGGAATAGACACCTTCTGTATGTGTGACAGGAGTCAATCAATAAGTGTTGATTGATCAGACATTAAATGTGGATTTGACATATTTATGAAGGGGAAAGCTGCAAATGTCTGCTTGTCTTGGAGGATATATGTTACTTCCAGTATTGGAGACACTAGGGCTCTGAATACCAGTTAAAGTGGAGAGCTTGAGCAAGAGATGGCTATTGTGTTCATTTCTTGTATGTGGGCTTCCAACAGATCTATGGATGTCCATTGTGGTAACAGAACATTGGACTAGATGGGACTTTGGTCAGATACAGTAGTGCTCTCACGTACTAACATAATGGATGTCAATTTAGTGGTGTCTTGTTGTGCTGGGCAAAAAACAAAAGGGGTCAGGATGGTGCACATTGAGTACACCCATTTTGGAAGCATGGGTAGGGCATGCCATCAACATCTGGAGCTTAAAGAGGTGGCACCTTGGGCTGGCTCACCCAAGTGTTTCCATCATTTCTTTAATGCATGATGTTAGTGGTCAATGGTTCCTAAAACTCCAAGCCTTTTCAGACTTGTGGGTATTTATGCAAGGGTATGCTGATGGTCAAAAGGGACGTGGGTGGCACTGTGGGTTAAACCACAGAGCCTAGGACTTGCTGATCAGAAGGTCGGTGGTTTGAATCCCCGCGACGGGGTGAGCTCCCGTTGCTTGGTCCCTGCTCCTGCCAACCTAGCAGTTCGGAAGCATGTCAAAGTGCAAGTAGATAAATAGGTACCGCTCCGGCAGGAAGGTAAACGGCGTTTCCGTGCTCTGGTTCGCCAAAAGTGGCTTAGTCATGCAGGCCACATGACACGGAAGCTGTACGCCGGCTCCCTTGGCCAATAAAGCGAGATGAGGGCTGCAACCCCAGAGTCATCTGTGACTGGACCTAATGGTCATGGGTCCCTTTACCTTTATGCTGATGGTCTGATTCACATGCCATACATTAAACCACCTTTTAAAATAAAATGGCTTATTGTGAACAAATAGCATGCTCATGACGTAAGCCCCATGCTATTGGGCATCTGTGCCAGCCGAGTTTGGGCAGCGACTGGGGCGATGGAATAAAAACTTGCCTACAATATCTTTGCTTACTTTTTATTTTCGAATAGATAATAAATCAACCGCTGCAAAAACACCCCTTCTCACCACCATTCCTCAACAGTTCACACTACACCACCATACAAAACATTTGGTTAACTTAAATACAGTTTTCAAATATTCAATTACCCTATCACATTGCTGCATTCCGTGCAGCAGGTAAACTCCCCCTCTAATTAGTTAAATTGTTAAGATACCAAAGGTGTGCTGAATTGTCAAGAGCTCTTGCAGATTATGATTAAATGAAACAGGCCATGGTCAGACTTGTCATGTCATAAGCCAGGAAGAGACCTTGGCTAACACTGTAGGTTTGTTTGGGAGAGAAAAAACCACGGTCCCAGGTTTGGATGATGTAACAAACCAGACTGTGGCTTGTTTCATCCAGTGCAGCAACAGGAAGTGGCCATCTCAGGCAGAAGATGCTGTAGCCTGCATCGGGTGCCCTAAGCAAGACTCAGCCACCCATCTGAGTGTCTTCTGTACGTGAAATGGTGTGGGATGTCATGTCTTACACCTCAGGGTTCAAAATATATTCTGCCCTGAGAAAGATTCAGATTACAGCTGTGCTGCATGAGATGTGCAACTTGGAAGCCTCTGTGGGAATGCACATAAGTACTGGAATAGGAAACTGAAAATTTAAACTTTGTTTAAACAAAACAAAGGTTCTCTTTTGTGGTCTTAAAGAAGACACAAGGCTTCAAATATATTGCATTCCTATGCTTAGGTCTCCACATCCCTCACAATGTGTACAACTCAATACATGACATGGCATGATTGTCACTGCAAGTTTCTCTACTCCCAGTGATGTATGCATTCTTAGGTGCTTTATACATTTAATAAAAAACAAAACAAAACAGTTATGGTGGGTGCTGGTGGTGGACTACCTCCAGGGATGCCAGTTGCAGCTTCAAACAGTTTTGCCACCTAACACTGAAAGTAAATGGGGGGGGGGGGAATTCTCATAATTACTTGGAAAATATTGTCTATCATAGCAGTGGTTTTGAATGTATTTCTAATTTTGTGCATGCATGCACACAGCAAAAAGAAAAGGGAAAGGGGCTTATTAAACTCTGGCATTTATATGTTTACAGTATGGCTCTGGATCAAAATGATTAACTGATGGTAATAATATGATACACAATGGAAGGTACAGTGCAATGTATATGTGGCCAAGTTAAAATTCAGGCAGGTTGCAGTGTGAGCCATTATATAAATAACTTATTAAGAAAGGCACAAAGATGTTTCTCTTAGCAAATTTAAAATAATCATTAGACTCCTTCAACAGATTGCTGTTAATTGGATTGGGAATTAAACAGCTTTGTATGAGTGCAGTTAATTAATAGCTCATTACTTTTTTAATAAGGCAAATTCACTTGTAAGTAAGGACGATGCCATGGAATTTATCACAGATTGGATATTAGACTGGGATTTAACATATCCTTATCCATGGAGGGAATTAATCTGTAACCTCGGAAGGCCTGGACTGTGTTTAGAAAGCCTTAAATTAGCTCATCTCATCCCCCAAACATTCATATCAAAGGTTTCCTAACTTTATTAGTTAAATCTACCACGGAGAAGGCAGTTTCTTTTCTTTTGTTGGTACATTTAATCTATACAAGGAGAAAACGATTGAATCAAGAAACAAATAGTCCTTCAAAGATCGGCTTAAAGATGGGAAAGATATATGATCAATATAGGAGGATGTTGCCAAACCAACAAATAAATGGTCTTTTCCGTTTATAGCTGCTTAAATGCACAGTTTGTGTGTATATGTGATGTGCATTTGAAATCTCTTATCCAGAAAGTGCTGTGAGGAAATAACTTGCCAGAACTGAACCTCACAATACGTTTGCTTGCTAGAAAATTTTGTATCAAACTATTATACTGCTTTTCAACAAATGTTCTCCAAATGGAACCCACATAAATTACTAATTGCAATGAACATTTATAAAAAGTTCTAATCTAGCTAAATCAATCAATCAATCAATTGTATAAGCACAGGACTAATGGAACCAGCAAGAATCAAGACCCCAAAGCATAACGACATCAGAGCAAGAGTATCCTCTCCAGAATAATATCTGTGAGGGAGCCTAATAAACAACTCATGTGGATGACATCCCAGAGTTCCAATGATACTAATGGAAAATGCATTCCTCCAGCTGCCATGTAAAATGTGGCTGGTAGTTACTTTGATCCTCTGCATCAAGGGAGGTTTTATTGAGGAGTGGTTTTACCGTTCCCTCCTCCAAGCAGGCAGGGATGACTTCCTCTCTCAGCACTCCCAGCTGTCCCCTCCCTGCTAGTTTTTAACCAGACAAGAGGGGCAAGGCTCCACACCCATCATTCAGCCTGAGATCCAGCTCCGAGGGCCTTCTGGCAGTTCCCTCATTGTGAGAAGCAAAGCTGCAGGGAACCAGGCAGAGGGCCTTCTCGGTAGTGGTGCCCGCCCTGTGGAACACCCTCCCATCAGATGTCAAAAAGATAAACAACTACCTGACATTTAGAAGACATCTGAAGGCAGCCCTGTTCAGGGAAGTTTTTAATGTGTGACATTTTAGTGTATTTTTGGTCTTTGTTGGAAGCTGCCCAGAGTGGCTGGTGAAACCTTGCCAGATGGTCATTGTACAAATAATAAATTTATTATTATTATTATTATTATTAGTAGTAGTAGTAGTAGTAGTAGTAGTATAGTGGTACCTCTGGTTAAGAACTTAATTTGTTCCGGAGGTTCGTTCTTAACCTGAAACTGTTCTTAACCTGAGGTACCACTTTAGCTAATGGGGCCTCCCGCTGCCACCGCACGATTTCTGTTCTTATCCTGAAGCAAAGTTCTTAACCCGAGGTACTATTTCTGGGTTAGCGGAGTCTGTAACCTAAAGCATCTGTAAGCCGAAGTACCACTGTATTTTCACACATGACTAGTCTCTCTCTGAAATGTCCCAGGACGAATTCACATATGTACAATCGTAGGGTCTATATACAGCTGAACAATCCAGAGTAGCATATTGAATGTGTGTGACGGTACCCTTGATGGTACAGTCTTCTTCATATCCATAGGAACAACCTGTAGGAAGTTGCTCTATACTGACTCGGATCATTGGTTCATCTAGCTCAGTTCTGTCAATTCAAACTGGCAGTGGCTCTCCAGAGTTCGGCAGGATCTTCTCAGCCCTGCCTGGAGACAACAGGGATTGAACTCAGGACCACAGTATCTGTGGCAGATGCTCTATTACTGAGCTACCATCCTAATAATAATCAGAGGTGCAGTTGAAACTCATTCTCATCAGATGCACAGTCAAATTTCCAGCGCCTGGATAGGAGGGTTTCCCAGGGAGGGAGAGCTCGAAATATCTCCTAGAAGAGATTATTAGGGCCCCCCAGCTTTTATTAAAATCCCTTTCCTGCTTCCCCAGGTGGTGACAAGCAGTTGTGGGGAAAGCAAAGAAGGTCTCTATCTCCTTTTTCTCTTTTGTGTATTGGGTACTGACTTGTAGCATGCCAGGACAGGTGACCATTTTGTAGCTCCAAACCAGGCGTTGAATTCCAAATTCTGTCGAAATTTCATTTAATCAGCGATTAAACTGCTTGACATAGAACTTCTGCACTGGAAATCCTACACAGTGTACAATTATCTGGTATATTTCTAACTTCAATGAATCTAAAATAAATTGATTCATTAGTAAGCGCCATTGATTTACTCCCTCCTCCCATTCCAGTGAGACTTGCTCATAAATAACAGTGTTTTGGACTTCAGGCCAAAATCTTTTGGGCTAAGTACAAATATTGTAATGTCCTCTGGGTTAATTTTCTCTGTGTAAAACGCTTTCACCACAGGTGAAATGGGAAGTATTGATGAGAACAGTGGAAAGCAAAGCATCATATTGTTCTACAAACTTCAGGAAAGCACATTCAAGCAGAAAACATCCGGATTCAGTTTTTCTTTTTTAAATGTTGCAATGGACCCCTGGACAGTAAAGTCCAGTCAAAGGCGACTATGGGTTTGCGATGCTCATTTTGCTTGCAGGCCGAGGAGGCCGGTGTTTGTCCACAGACAGCTTTCTGGGTCATGTGGCCAGTATGACTAAACTAAATTGTTTTGAACATTTACCTTTTTGTGCAAAGAGAATTGTGCCGTGTTCATTAGTCTTACTGTTGGAAAAATCATCTTTATTATAATACTGTTCCTTCTCCCTTCAAAAAATGCTGGTAGAGAATGTGTAGTCTCCTTTTCTTCTTAAAGCAAACATCATTTAAAGTGATGAATAACTGGGGTGATGATATTTGCAACCTCGGCAGGCTCTCTGCCACCTCCCACGCACCTCCAGCTGCATATAAATCTAAAAGATATTTTCCCCTTTGCAGGCACTGCTTCGAGATGTCCCTGTCTTTTTTTCCAGCAACTTCATTACACTTTAGAATTGCTTCAAATAAATCCTTTAAACAAACAAACAAAAATAAGGGCAAGCTTACAATGCTGGAGAAGGTCTTTCTACAGGACAACCTGGTTTTGTTTGCAGTATGTATGTGTCTTTATGTATGAGTGTGTGTGTGTACACACAGAGAGAGACAGCTAATCTGGAATGTTTGTGTATTTTAGGTTTGTGTGACGCAAGCAAGCTAAGTTCTAGTGGACTTGGGCCGACGATATTTTTCTTCCACGTCTTAGGGAAAATATTAGACTATAATAGGGAAAGATGCAACATAGGTGCCAACTCTGGAGGGCCCTGGGTACCAAGGCACCCACAATTTTTTTCTGTGGCTGCCCAGCTGGTTGACCCAATGTGATACATGCATGATGTCACACGGTATGCCAAGTTTTAATAGGGCTCATCACAGCTGTGGGAGTGTCGGACAGGGCCTGTTGCGCCCTCCAAAAGGTGTGTGTATAATATTATATGGCACGTTGAAGCCCAATGGGGCCTGTTGCACCCTCCAAAACACGGGCCTTTTGGAGGGCATGATGGTTACCATCGGGCCCTGTGGTGCTGTGTCATGTCATGTGTGTGCCGCACTGTGTGACATCACACACACACCGGGCACTGACAATGTGTGGTGAACCCGGTGCGCCTGAGGTGCAAGGTTAGGCCTTGACTCCAGTAGTTCCAGCTACTGAATATGGCAAAGGGGGATGCTATTTGAAAGTGCATTGTGAACATATGAAGCTGCTCCATTGGTCCACTATGATTATGGGAGTTGTAGTTCTACAACTTATGGCGGGCAGCAAGTCAGGGAGACAGATCTAACCCATTACTGATTCTTCTGAACAGCAACAGCACTCTGAGGTTTCGAGAAAGGGTCTTTCCTCACTCTGCTACCTGGGATCCTCTTTACTGAAAATGGTGGGGAATAAATCGGGGACCCTTTGCCTGTGGAATATGTGTTCTGCAGAGCTACAGGCTTGCAAGTTTTCCGTTTTGTTTTTAAGTCTAATTTTAAAAGTGAAGACGAATGCTTTAATGCTTTGATTTCAAGTGGGGAGGCAATGAAGCTGTTGATTGAGTCTTCAAAGGACAGTGCTGGAAACCATTCTGCTCCCTAGGGAAGGAGGCAGTGAGCAAAGCAAAGTAACTTGAGGAATCTAGGATAGCAGTAAATTTAGCTAAATGTGCACAACTCAGGTATCTGCATTATCATCATCATTATATTTATAAGGTGGGTTGCAGATCTGTATAAAGCCTTATTATCCAATGGGACTGAAGTACTTACTTTGATGGTCACAAATGAATGAGTCAAGTTTTCATATGGTAATGTCACTGGTGTGAATGTTGTACTCCCGAGGTTGCATAAGAATGTAAGGAGAGCCTGCTGGATCAGGCCAGTGGCCCATCTAGTCTAGCATCATCCCACCAAATTTTCACAGTGGTCAAGCAGTGGCCTGCGGGAAACCCACAAGCAGGACCCAAATCCTCTTGCGGTTCCAGCAACTGGTATTCAGAAGCATACAGCCTATGGCTGTGGAGGCTGAGGGTAGCCACCAATGGCCAGTAGCATGTTTTGAGAACTATATCACATGCTGAAATCTGGCTATTTAAAATTATGTGTTTCATGGGAAAAGAGAAACTGTTCTTGCACATTTGCTTCGTATGGAACAAGTTCTTCCCTTTGCCCTTTTGCCCTGAGGGTAGCATTGGAGTTGCACATAAGGCAAGTAGACTCTTTCTGTCTATAGCTATCGATGTGGTTGGGGAAACCTTTGGCTCTCCAGATGTACCAAGCATGGACAATGGCCAGGGATGATTATAATTGTAGTTTAGCAACATCTGGAAAGTTAAAGGTTCTCCACACCTGCTTTAGGTGATGAGAAACAGTGCAGTATACTGTTCCCTTACATTTTTTAAAAAAATGGTGCATGTTTATATATTCACCATAAAATAGGCTCAACGTGGCAGGGAACCCAGCCAAATTCCAGAAACCAACTAAAAAAAAAAAAAATTTTTTTGCATAAACTTTAACTGTTCCTGTCTTGCTAGACTAATATGGGCATGGCTTTAGGGAAGCATATGGGATGCAGGTGGCTCTGTGGTCTAAACCGCTGAGCCTTGGGGTTGCCGATCATGATGGGGTGAGCTCCTGTTGCTCAGTCCCAGCTCCTGCCAGCACCCCAAAGCACCCCAAAATGTGCAAGTAGGTTAATAGGTACCGCTCCGGAAGGATGGTAAACAGTGTTTCCTTGTGCTGCTCTGGTGTTGGTGTTCCATTGTGCGAGAAGCAGCTTAGTCATGCTGGCCACATGACCCGGAAAAACTGTCTGCAGGGCAGACAAATGCCGGCTCCTTCGGCCTTTAAAGCAAGATGAGCTCCGCAACCCCAGAATCGTTCATGACTGGACTTAACTGTCAGGGGTCCCTTTACCTTTAGGGAAGCAAATGCATCTGATACTCCAATTATCCCTATTAACCAGGACAGATCCCTGTTTCTTGTTCCCTTTTTTAATTTGACCTAATTTTTGGCTTATTGGGTGGATGCCTTGCTACATTTTTGGTACCGTGCTGTGTGTGAGTTGTCTGGCTTCAGGGCTGCATTTCTGGTTGGAGGGTCAATTCATTAGTGCACATGCATGTGCAGGCACATGTGTGAGCCTGAGAACGAAAGCACCAGGCAGTTGCTTGGGTATATTTTGAACTTTGATCACACTTTATCAGATAATTACATGTTTTAACCCCAGGAACAAATTCTGTCTTGGCTTTTGAAATCAGTAGGGGTCAGGGATTTGCAGAGAAAATGAACACAGCAGAAAACAGACAGCTTAGAGCTTTCTGGAATGTGTAATAGGCTGTCTGTGTATGTGTGGGTGGTCTGAGACTTGGGAAATGATCTTCCGTATGAGAATAGTGATGTTAACAAAGGTGCCCCAGTTTTCATCTATGAAATATTGCAGGGTACGTAGTGTTTGTTCAAGCACTGTCAGTGCTCATAAGAACCGCAAACAGAGAGATTCTTCCTCCTGAATTCAGCACCTTTACCCTTGCCCATACCCCCCACTCATTACATGCCTGTCATTTTTATTTTACTAAAGCCACACAGTGCATATCATTTTATAGCTGTTGACCTCTAGTTGTATTTTTAAAAATAAAAATAAATGCATTTGAACCCCCTCCCCACCATTTTATCCCATCTGGGAGAAGAGCTGTTGTCTTTCTGCCATCAAATTCCCATATCTATTTAATGCCACTTCCAAGCTGGCTAAGATGGTGTTGGATAGATCTCTGATCTTGTCATTTCTCATGTCAGTCTGTTTCTTCTCAAATGCATCTTTTGACCATTTAGGGAGTTAGTGCTATCCTGCCTTTGCAGCTGGTGCAAATCTATTGCCATTCAGATCAGGCACGGCCAAGATTCCCTGGGTGTTCTTGCCAAAAGGATCTAAAGAACAGTTTTAAAATTGCAGGGTGGTGATTCAGGGTGGGGGACCCCTCCTACTGGCAACTGGTTGCTGCAGAAATGGGCTGCTCTCATTTCTAAGCAGCCTTAGATCAGATCGTCTCATTATAATTTATTCTTTGACTATTTCCCCATTCCCCTACCCTAAACAATACAGGTGACCTCTTTACCTGTATGCCCACTGTGGTGTCCATGAAAGGATTCAATAAATATCCTCTAAAAAATGCACAGTGAATGAGAGATGGATTGCTTTTCCTGTTCCATTCTGTTAGAATTCCTGCATCATGATTGCAGCCATGGGATTTTTGTCTTTCACATGACGGTATATGTTTTGACTCCACAGAGTGGGAAGTGACGGAGACAGGATGTTTGTGTTATTGTGTTCCATGAAGTAGGACTATTGTCCTTTGTTCTTTTTTCTCTTTGCTGTCTTATGCTAGAGAGAGAGGAAGCCATGTTGCAGTGCTCCGTGTGTGTTTATATGTAAATAAAGTAGATTAGTCAAAATGCTGAGTTGCTGAGGTCTGTTACGCAACTGCGCAAACTCTGTGGATCCCTAAGTGTGCCGGTGTCAGTTGGCATCGGTAGCTGTGATGTTCGGGCAAAAGAAAGCTTATGAAGCTCCCGAACGATCGACCAGGAGGGAGGGAACATGCCAGTCGGGCATGCATCTCAGCCAGGGTCCTGTTCGAGTGTAGGCTGAACTCCTGACACATTCCTCTCTTCACAGCTTGGCTTCTCCAACATTGAACATGCCCCCTTAAACAGGCCCACATTTTATTGGATGCTGGAATTGAACACCCACCCTTCCATTCTGAACAGAGGAGAAGTTCTTTGAACTTCTCCCTAGGACCTGTTGTGGCAATGGCTGATATGGGTGCCCTTTGAAGGGGGTGAGGTGGGGATGCCTAAACCATTTTGTGGTCCTGTCTCTTTTTTGTTCTTTTTGAAGAGGCATCCATTTTGTATTCAGCAACACACACATACAACTGGCCATTTTGTGACTGACACAAACAGCACTTTCTTAAAACGTGCTCAAGGGACCCAAGAGATTAGAAACTCCTGCTGCAGAAAGTCTTGCCTGTTTAGAAAGAAGAAGAATTGGAGAATTGATGTCTGCTTGCTTTTTTGGTTGTTTGGTGCCTTTTTTTTCTAATTTCTTGAAATCTGATTTGTATTTATAGGCAGGGAAGAATAATAGCTCAGTGCCTTGCAGGCTGGAGGTCTCTGGTTCAATCCCTGGCATCTCCAGGTAGGTTTAGGAAAAACTCATTGCCTGAAGCCCTGGAGAGGCTCTGCCAATCAGTTTACACAAAACTGAGCTAGATGGACCAGTGGTTTGACTCAGTATAAGGCATCTTCTTATGTGGCAGTGAAGTAGATATGTACTGCACTACCAATGCCCTTTACACTGCCTCCTTTGATGTAATGTCAGTTCTTCTGTACCAGTGATGGCCATACTTGGCCCTCCTGCTGTTTTGGGACTACAACTCCCATCATCCCTAGCTAACAGGACCAGTGGTCAGGGATGATGGGAATTGTAGTCCCAAAACAACTGGAGGGCCATGTTTGGCCAACACTGTTCTATGCAGTCTGGCCACCAAAGGCCTAACATTAGTTCACATATGCTTGCGGGGCCTGCAAATTCTGTCAGCAACACTGGCTTCTGTTCCTGGAACCTCAACATCTCGGGTTTTTTATTTGCCAGTTTTCAGCCATAGGTTTCCCCTACTAGCCTTCCTAAGCGATCTGAGGCTCCTTTGTCTTGCCTGTCTTTGCTCCACCCTCTTCAATTCTCTGTATGTTCTGGTAGACCAGCGGGGAGTAGAGCTGGTCACAGCAGGAGAGGGAGACTCTCTGGCTTCTTCAGCAGCCTGCCTCATCTCTGTCTCCTGCCCCCCCTCTCCTGCTTGACTGGACTTCTTTCTGCCACAACCTCTTCCTGCTCACTAAACCTTCTTCCCTCTTCAGCTTCCAACATCACCTCCTCCAAGTCTGCTCCTTCTTCTCCCTCTGACCATGCATCATAATCCCACCACCGTTCTCCTAGCTCTGAGCCTTCTTCCCCTGCGAGTTCCCTTGGGGGTTCCCTTGCTCCCTTGTCTCCCACCACTCCTCTCCTTCCATCCAGTCCATGACAGAAGAATGTAAAAAGGCATTGTTCTCCATTGTACCCTGTATTAGTTGCATGTAGCGCTGGTTCTGTTCTGCTTCCGTTCACCTTCCACCAAAACCTATGTTATTCACCTCACGGTTGGCTGTGTGGAAATTACATGAGTAAATTATGTAATTATGTCATCATTACATTATTATACCCCATTCATCTCAGTCCAAATGAAGCACAATGCAATTTGGTTGAAATGTACTCAATCACATATTGTTTGTACACTGAAAGTGACAACAACAGCAAATACCAGTCATATTTGCTCAGTTGATTTACATTCCAGATATGGGACAAATTCTGTTCCTTTTTGTATTTTCATGCCAGGATTCTTTACTGCAAAGGTTAAAACTAGTACTGTTATTTGAATTGTATTCAGTAGTATACTGGTCACCAGTGAAGTTGTTTTTGACAAGTAATACAAAAGTGAAACAACAGCAGCCCTGAAATGAAACCACTCGGTGGGATTAGTATATCAGTGCTTGAAAAATGCAGGGCCAAATAAAGCATTTCTTTATAACAAATGTTTCTCATGCTATTGCAATAAACTCACTTTATCAGATAATGGTTCTTGGTTCTCTCTGTTGCAGACTCAAATAAGCAACTGAAGTATATTCAGCAATATTTCAAGTGCAATCGTGAGTAAAATTCGGGGATGCAGTTTGACTGCTACCTTCTCCAGCAGCCGTAATAAAAGGTTACAAACTCCAAAATCGAAAATTACATCTTCTGGCAATATTCAGAGAAAAGCGCATCAAAAAGCTGTTAAACCTCAGCATATGTCTTCAGCCATTAGCAATATAAGCACATTCCTTGACAATAGGCTGTGCAGCCTTACACAAATCCCCTACATCTGTATGCCAATGCCAGAAACAAGAGCTCCCACATAGAGATGGGCAACAGCTTGCTTTCTCCTCCAGGGGTTTTGACAGAGAGCTGATTTGGGAGGGGCCCTAACTCAGTGGTAGAGCATCTGCTTTGCATGCAGAAGGTCTGAGGTTCAACCCCCAGTATCTGCAGGTAGGGCTGGGAATGCCCTTCTCTTGAAACCTTGAAGAGCCACTGCCAAGTCAGTGGAGAAAATACTGAGCTGGATGGACGAATAGTTAGACTCACTATAATGCAGCTTCCTGTTAATCTGTTCTGACCTACCACTTGCTAGGGGTGGGGGAAGAACTCATTTTGTCTGCTTTTCACAGTGGACTGGCCTGATCCAGCATCCCAAAACTTCCTTGTGGATCAGAAGACGACTTCCAGTCAGAATACACATATTGCCATGCATTTTCTGTGTGCAAAAAGCATGCTCAGAGATACACATTTTATACAAAAGGTTCACACCGATTGTGTATTTTACCCATGAATGCATTGGAAAGTGCATATCTTATATAATAGGGTTGCCATACATCTGGAAGCAGAGTCTGGGTGGAAGTTGCTGAAATGTCCAGGAAAATCTGGATGTATGGCAACCGATGTCGGAAGTCTAGATTTTGGTGAATTTCCTTAAAAAGAGCTAAAATGCTTACTGCAGAAAAAGCTCAACAAGTTTGGGCAAAACTAAAAAAAAAAAAAAAGCTGAACAACTTTTGTGTCTGGATTTTTTTAAAAAAAAATATAGCAACCCTATTATATAAGAAAAATGCACAGAAATGCATACTGCAGAATGGAATGGGAGAGAATGGACCTCAGACTAAAGCAGAATCTCCACCACAAAGAGTACAGATCTGAGTACAATCGGCATGTGCTAATTTATATGTAGCTGTGCACATTTAGAAATAATTACTGTAATTAAAATAGAAATACGATACATCTCATAATGCCAAAACTCATGTATACAGTGGAAATCAGAAAGCAGTACTCGGTAGTATAAAATGTACACTCTTCTTTATTGTTTTTTTGACAGTCGCTAAAGACGTTCATCTTTCAATGAGTTCTCTAAATAGAGATCTTTATCCCAGTTGGTATCTTTGTTGGCTTTGAATTGATTTTGCGTATGTGCTATTGGTGTTTCAAACTGCTTTTATATATAATTGTTTAAAATGTTCTTTATCCATTTTATTTATTGTTTTAACTATTTTTATGCATGAAACAGCATTATGTATGTTATTTATTACTGCTTCGGGATGCCTCATGGGGAACAATTGATAAATCAAATAAACAGTGCAGGAATCCAAGGGTGAAGTAAACACCACTGCTTCAGCTGAAAACAGCAAATTCGAGGCAATCATAGGCTACCATGAATGTGCCCTTTTCTCCATTCTGAACACACCCATGCTTCTACCACCTGCTCTCGCCTATTCCCTCCACAAGGAAGGAAAGCTCTACCTTGGGGAAAAGGATTGTGGTAGCAGGTTGCACAGAGGAGAGTTCTCAGGCTTGTCTGCTCCCTGGAAAAAGAGGCATGTGACCTCTTTCACTGGGAATTATGGGACTGAACTAGAGTTATTTTCCAGCTGGCAGGGAAACCTGAAGCCTTTATCATGCAACAGAGCCTTCTACCACCTCCAACAGATTGCTCCTTTGTCCTTGGGAAGAGGGACAAGGTGTTCCAGCAATTGCAACGGTTACGGTTAAGAGTCCAATGCTGGGGTGACCTGAGCCAATAATCACAGCAGCGTGGAAAAGCTTCGATTTATTCAGACTGCAGAAAGAAGGTACAGGGAATGGATTCCAAAGACTGCACACCTTATGGGTGCCCGGGATATATTTTTTATACATTTTGCTTACATCAAGCCATCAGGAGGGTAAATTGTGTTACGTTCTGATTGGTTACAAAGCACTGACGTATATGTTGTCATAGAATCAATATATTTGCACACTTCAACTTTTTCTACTTCTTCAGCTCTGTAGTCAGTGTGGTGTATCGCTTCCTTATCTTCACCCTTGTTACAGGGGTGTGTGTGTGTGTGTTCTGATTGCTGCTCCTCAGCAGTACATGCCAAAGGAAGATTACAAAAAACAGAGCAAGCAAGACGTGACCCTTTCACTTTAGCATAGTGGCTGCTGCTGGTCTAAAGTGGTGTTTGTCTGGTTCTGATCCTCTAGACCAGGGTTTCCCAAACCTGGCTCTCTAGCTGTTTTGGGACTACAACTCCCATCATCCCTGGCTAGCAAGACCAGCAGACAGGGCTGATGGGAATTGTAGTCCGAGAACAGCTGGAGACCCAAGTTTGGGAGATCCTGCTCTACACAATCCACGAGTAAATGCTTGTTGGGTGCCCACCTAGGTTTGTGAGCATGCCCCAGTAATGTTTGCAGGACACAGTTGTCATTGTTGCACGCGCAGTGTTCTGCATTGTACTTGCTCATCCTTTTGCATGGTTGAAATCTACCTTTGGGATGGATTCATATCAAAGAACTGGTTGCATTTAACTGTGTTTAGAGGTGGTGAATGAAACTCTCACAGGGGATTACTTTTTTCATCTTCTGCTTTGTGGCACCTATTCATCATGTGCAAGTGTTGCTTGTTAGTGAAGAGTTTTCACATGATCATTTTATAGTAATTGGTACAAATAATGTGACTGACAAAGCGTGTTCTCCAATAAATGAGAGCACGTGTTGCGGTGTGGGCCACCGGGCCAGGCCTCTTGTTGCCAGGCTGGTTAATAGTTATTGCCTGGCATTTGTGATTGGAAACCCGGGTTGCTGGGGCAAATTATATGTTGCAAATTGGGTGGGTGGGACCATAGTCTTTAAATATTGGTGCACTCTGGTTTCTCTTTCTCTTTGCAGAGTGCATCGGATCACCCGCCCACCCGCCCTCTTTTCCGGTTGACCTTGCTTTGCCTGTCATGGGGGTCGTCTGCCTTGGCGCAGGGGCCTAGTAGGAATTTTGCCATTTGGTGATTGGCTGTGCCATTTGGTTTTTGCCTACTACTCTGCAATTCGTCACAACTTGTAAGGTTGCGGTTAGGCATTGGTTATAATATGCTGGTGGTGGAGGGGTCTGAACAGGCGGTGCCTGCCCCTCCTACTGCGCTGAAGGGAATTCTGTTAAAGGAATCCTGGGGCTTGCCATGTTTTCGTCCAATCCCTGTCATGGGACCAGGGCCGCCCAATCCCTGTCATGGGAATCCTTGTCATAGGACCGGGCAATCCTTGTCATAGGATTATGGCAAGCTTTCGGGGAGCTGCTGGGGAGAGCGGCGTGGGTCCGACGCTTAGCTCAGGTGACCCCCCAGTTTGACTTTCTCTTCTACTGGCTACCGATCGGACCTCGGGATGCCAGTTCTGTCCCAGGCGGGGGGACAGATAGTCATAACCAATGTCTAAACAACCACTCACTGATTTTGTATTTTAATAAAGTTGTGGCCAAAATAGTGCCCAAAAACCAAAACTAAATTACGTGTTATGTGTGAAGTTATTTGAGGGGTGGCCTGGGGACCTACACGCGCAATGTTGATAGTTGTTTTTGAGAATATTTGTACTGCATATGTATGTGATATTCCTTTTTTGATGGTGTTGATTGCAAACAGATTTCATTCTAGGAAAAAAATGCTGCTAAAAATGCATTAAAGTTTATGCTTCAAATTAATGATGCTGCTTATCTTTCCTGGTCTATAGCAGCCTTGGTGTAAACGAATTGTGAGTTTTATTGGCTAGCGGTTGGAAAACATCAATAATATTTTTGTTGGCAGGAAAAACTGGCAGAACTCTCTCTGTGTGTGTTTGCATGTAAGCACACACATTTGTATTATAGAGGGTTTTTTTTTAACTCCTGCAATTTTTGGTTTCTACAATTTCTGTTTTCTTCAGAAACTGAACTAATATTTACACCTCACAGTAGCTTTACTGCCGGGGAAGTGTATGTATGGGATGAAAAATCAGTTTCCCCGCTTCCTTTGTGAACGATGGAAAATGTGACTATTCCTTGACCATTCCTAGATTTTGACTTTCAGTAGTGCAGCTTTTGGCAGAGAGTGTTGTTAATTCTTCCCTGCCACGTTCCTGACATTGACCTCAAGAAACATCTAGGAAATGCCAATTCCTTTGTTTTCCTCAGCTGCAGAGCTGAGTAAATTGGAGGCACCTGTGCTGTTCTCTTGTATTCTGTCAGAGCTGCTACCACAGCTGGGCAAGGATGTAACTATAGAAATCTTTACAAGGAAATGTGTGGGTTAAAGGAATGTGCACACATACACACAGACACCAAGTTCCCTTCCACTGTCCCTGCTAGAAAATAAAAGAAAAACCCAGTGTATGCTTCTTCCTTCAAAACTTGAGTATCCCCACCTCCAGACTGTCAATATTTTACAGAAGGGATTCAAGTGCATGCTGGAAATTTAGGTTGGCGCAATTAAAGTGGATTAAAGTATTCTGTCTTCCTGGCACAACAAACTCACTTTGCAAACAAACAAAAAGCCTTTTTGCGGTCAGGAAAGTGTGGGATGAAAGAATGATTAACAGGAAGGCATATAAACATTGCTCAAGCAAATAGGAATGAATGCTGGGGAAAAGACTGGATACAGTCTAAGCCAGGGGTCAGCAACCTTTTTCAGCTATGGGCTGCTCCACTGTCCCTCATACCATTCCTATGGCCCACAAATAACCCAGAGATGCATTTTAAATAAAAACACATATTCTACTCATGTAAAAACATGCTGATTCCCGGAGCGTTAGTGGGCCGGATTGAGAAGGTGATTGGGCTGCATCCGGCCCCTGGGCCTTAGGCTGCCTACCCCTTGTCTAAGCTCTGTGTAAGCTTTATGGAGGAGTCCCCCACCATCCACAAATGCAGCCCCAAAGTTCTTATCCTGCTTAGTTCTCCTCACCTAAAAATGAGGTTCTTAATTTGCCCCAGCGGACGAGAGGGTGGTGACCAGGCTGGACTCAAGAAGCTAAAATCTAGAGTTGGAAGAGACCCTGAGGGTCATCTAGTCCAACCCCCTGCAATGCAGGGATATGCAGCTGTCCATATGGGGATCAAACCTGCAACCTTGGTGTTATCAACACCACACTCTAACCAACTGAGCAATCTGTTTGGAAATATTTATTTTAAAGATATCAGCAGAAGACGAGTAAATGTATTTCAGCTTATGTATTTATTTAGTACAAGCTATGCACTGCTTGTACTATGCACTGCTTGTTCGGTCCCAGCGCCTGCCAACCTAGCAGTTCGAAAGCACTCCCGGGTGCAAGTAGATAAATAGGGACCGCTTATTAGCGGGAAGGTAAACAGCGTTTCCGTGTGCGGCTCTGGCTCGCCAGAGCAGCAATGTCACGCTGGCCACGTGACCCGGAAGTGTCTCCGGACAGCGCTGGCCCCCGGCCTCTTGAGTGAGATGGGCGCACAACCCTAGAGTCTGTCAAGACTGGCCCGTATGGGCAGGGGTACCTTTACCTTTACCTTTTTATGCACTGCTTGATTGTAATTTTTTTTAAGAGAATCAAACAATAAAATTAGGACCAGAGAAGGAATGGCCACTGGGAGGAGTGGGGCAAGAAGAATTGCCTAAGATCGTTCAAGAACAGCAGCACTTGTGCAGTTGACTGGCTCAATTTGGGGAATATTGCCACCCTCAGTTGGAATGGGAGCACAATATTCAAAGCTTCTCATTGCATATGGCCTTATTTGTAGGTGCTATGTCATGGACTTCTGTAACTGGAATTTTTAGAGGTATCACAAAGTGTACCCACTTGCTGCTAGTACACATAGGATGTTTCTCTATAAAACTGTGTACCCAGTGACATTTGCAGGCAGAAAGAAAGGAAAATGTCTGAATAGTCCATCTGAGTTTATCCGTAGCTATAATTGGTGAGGCTTCAGCAACAATTTTGCTATGGCTTATCGTAATGGCAGATCTGAGAATTCAGTATGAACGGGAGAACCTGGAATACAAACAGTAATGTGGGCTTGCTTGCTGCTCATTCACTGGTGATTTGCAAGCCACTGATGAGCATTGGGTCCCTTTTCGTTAGTGGGGCCACCCTTCCCTAATAAACCTAATAAATAAGCTTTTCTGCTGTGCTCATGAAACTGACCCTGCTCCCCCCCCCCACCTTGATCCCATGTCCCAATTCCCACAGGCTCTGTCGTCTGGGTTGTGTGGCCTCTACTTAATAGATAAGCATGGGTTAGGAGGCTGCAAGTTCCAGAATTAGGGACTAATTAAGTTCTTGGACACGAATCACTTCACAAGCTCCACTTAGAGGATTTGTCTAATTGACTGAGGAAATAGTTTGAAGTGGAAGAACATTTCTTTTCATTAGTGTTCAAATGAAGTGCAAATTATAGAACTTTGGAGCCTTCATATTTCCTAAAGATAAAAGCTATAAAGTGTGGGGTGGGGGGAAAATCGGCAAATAGAGTTTTGTTTTCAAATTAGAAACAAATGTATCCCCCCCCCCTTTAATTTGGTTATTTTAAAAAAGAGTTTGGGCAATTTTCTGCATGAACTATATGAAAGGAGCTGGCCTTTGCTGTAGTAGGCAAAAGCATAATTTGAGGTTGCTTTTGCTTTGTGCACGTTCATAGATGTGGGTCTGGACTTGAGGGGAGACAGACTAGAAAGCGTTCTACTGTGGTGTGGGATTGACTTCTAGCTGCTAAAGTCTCTGTCTCATTCTGGAGAGAAGAAAGAGAAGGACAAAGGAAGGCTGTGTATTCCTTACCATCTTAAAATGCAGGGAGGTTGCCCTAACCCTGTGGCTTAAGTTGCATTTGCACCTTGTGGTACACATCAGTATGCTTTGATGTGTTTCCAAATCACCTAGTGCCTGTCCACACTAGTGGGAAGAGAGGAAGCTGAGATGTCTTCTGTGGTGTGAACTGCATGGATTGCATGCAGAAAAACAACCAGGAAGACAGCTCAGCATTTTGGACAATGTCATGTGTACACTGGTGGAAAACCAGTGGTGGGAGCACTAGTGTCAGAGTAAATGGTAATGTGAGGCCAGACAGTGTGTGATCTCTTTCCATACGCCATGGATGGAAGCATCACTTTTATATGAGAACAAGGCCATTGGTAGATGCCTTGCCACTTTGTGTGTGGTTGTCTTAAATTGCCTAGTAAATCCATGCCCAAACTTTCCTCTGAAGGGCTCAGATTTGGGCAGGCACTCACCTTGGATCTATGGAAGCTGTCCAGTCAAAGTGATTAAGGCAAATTTTCTTTGTACCACCCTGTGTCCCAAACGCATCATTGCGGCTAGAGGCAAATCTTCCCTCGGTAGAATTACAGATCCGACGTAGGACACTTATGTGAGGGGGACCAGAGCTTCTAGCATAGAAAGTAGCTGACTGGGGTCTTTGATTTATGCACACTCTGCATACACAGAGGGCAGAAGGCCAATTCACTGTGTTTACTCTGCTGTGCTCAGAGGTCCGAAGAAGCAGAGATGCGCATCGCAAGCCTGCCGGACCATTACCCGAGCATTCTCCAACAGCTTAACTATTGGCTTCGCCTAAACTCAAATCCCCCCGATCTAATATCCCTAGTGCGGCAAGACTGTCACAAGAGCGCCTGGACTAAAATTGTTTATCAAAAACTTCACTCTTGTGCTTTGTCACCACAACTGTTATGTACTGAAGTTCTCACCCTGGGCCAGCAGGGGGATACTGTAGATAGTTTTCACTCAGGTCCACATATGCAAATAAGGGATCGAAAGTGACGTTCAGTTATTGGATAGTTACAGAAAATGGTTACTGTTGCGTTCTAGTGGAGCTCTATATAAGCAGGCTGGCTGAACCCTTCAGTTCAGTTCAGTTCTGGCCTGTGAATAAACAAGAGCCGTTTGAAGAATCGCTGTGTTGTCTGATATGTTCACCCACAACTTAACAACAACAGCTACTCACTTTGGGTTTTAGTAAAGCAAACAGTCTAATTTGTCAGCGCCTAAATGATATTGAGCGTCAGAACAACTTGGCCACAATAAGGAAATTTTGCCCATGGTATGACTATGCCCATGGGCTTCCCATTTTGACTCTCTGGCACCCTATCTGCATAACCTAGCAATTCTATAATTTAGATGCGCTTTTACTCTTGCAAGATTGAATGTATTGCCCTCGGCTCTACTTGAGGGACGATTCCAACAAATTCCATATGAAAAACACTTATGTTCCTGTGGAGATGACAGTACCGAATAGGTGGCGCATGCCCTTCTGGCTTGCACTCTTTATAAAGACTTGAGGAATAGGATTATCACCCATCTTATATTGTCCATCCCGGGTTGCACAACCACTGCCACAGTGTCCTTTCTCTTGGCAGATCAAGATGAGCAGGTGACAGCAAAGGTTGCAAGATTTTTAGCTGGGGCAATCAGAATAAGATCCACTATTTGACTATTGATTCAAAACCCTAAAATGTATTTTATATAATTGACTTTTTATCTCTATTCTTTGTATATCGTATTGTTGTTTTATTGCTGTGGCCGATGGCTGATGCAAATAAAAATTCATTCATTCATTTTCATCTGAATGGTACTATGATAGCGTTGCCTCACAACCTTGACTGGAAGAAGGATGTGGTTGACTGGATTTATAGAGTGGACCAACAGGCTTAGCCAATGATGCCTTATGTGAGTTAGTTTTAAGTGTGACTGACCAAAACTGTGAATTTTCTATAGTTGTTGTTGAAAGGGCTATAACTTGATTGTAAAATTTAAGCTGTTTTTACTTAAGCAAATCCATCCTAATAATAGATTTACTGTATCAAGTCTAGTTTTCTTTCAAGATCCTATTAGTTTAACATATGTTCTCCATCAGTGGTCCATTGGCAAGGCAGATGTACTTCTGTGATTAAATACTGTTATTTGTAACATGGGGGTCACAGTTTCTTGCTGCCATGAAAGAATGTGGATGTTTTAGTATAATGCAAGTGAGGTATCTTGGCTATTATGGGCCAATAAAAAATTCCTAGATGTTCTCATATACTTGGAGACATTACTGATTTTTGTGCTGTTGTGATGGGACAGTGAAACAAGGGCATCTGACTTTTGAGCAGTCTTGCTTGATTCCCCCCCCCCCCCAATCCTTTCAGTATGTTAGTTTCACCAATGTATGCATTCTTGTTTACTCATTGCCCTAATATATGCATCATAGCATATTATTTCATTGGTACTATCTATGAGATGAACTCCCTTTGCTGCCAGTTATCTTCCTGCATTTTGCTGGTAAACGTAAGGAGTTTATGCTTTTCTTCCCTAACCCTTACCACAGCTTGAATAGAGAGGGAGGGAAGCTATGTGTTGTTGTTTTTTAAAAAAAGGTTTTGTGATTATTTGCCCATTTCTAATGTATTCCTCATAATGAGGGATGTACTTTTGGAGACTCAACATCATGAGAGATGTGATCTTCTTATATATCCAGAATGCTTACTGATGTATACTGTGATGATGATGATGATGATGATGATGATGATGATAAAAGAGTATGTTTTCATTAGTGGGAGAAATGATTGTGCTGAATACCACTGATGTAGCAATTGTAAATATTAAAAGTTTCTGTGATTTCTCAGAGTAGGCCAAGAAGTTATATATCCCACATTCAGTTACTCTATATCCATTTTTCAAGAATCTATATTGCTAGTTGCTGTTCATATTTATTTATTTAAAAAAACTATTGTGGCAACTTTTCTTGTACAGTATTTTGGTCTTATTTCTTAACCTTCGGAAGTATGCAATGTTATCTGCTTCAGTCTAGTGATACCTAGGTTCAAGCTTCCTGCAGTTATGTGTCTGCTAGCTCTCCGACTGAACATGGCAGGAAAAGGTTTACAGAATCTCTCTGGGCTGTATCACTTCAAGGGATTGCATATTTGAATGTGTTGCGATGTTTGAAAGGCAGGGGAAAGACTAGAGTAGAACTCTCGCCCTCACAAGCTGTCTTCCCAGGGGAAAGAAGCATCTGATGTATGGTAGAACATTAGAGCATGTTGGCACCTCCAACAAACTGAATTAGTACATTCCCAGGCCTGGGCATTGGCAGGATTTTTCCCAGGGGGGCAGTGGTGAATTTTAATATTGAAATGGGAAGCAGGGTAACCTCACACAAAAAAATGAGAAGAATCGTGTCCATTTATTTTGCCTCCTAACTCATGTTGTACAAATGCTCAAAATGTTTTAAAAATGTTTTTTTAGTAATCTGAGGATTAGGAATGGAATTCACCACAGGGAGGGGGCAATGTTCCCTTTCCCCAGTGGACACCCAAAGGTCCTCAGAAGTGTGCATCACCCTGTTTGTGTAAATCTGAAAACAACCTCTAAAATGTTTAGCTTCAGTGTAGAGGAATATTTCTGTCACTATAAATACATTTTTCATTTGCATAAGAGCCAAGGGGTGCCTTCAATCCAGATACTATTGTTGGCATTTGTTGTTTATCAGGGGAGGAGGAACATTAGATTTAGATTTAATATTTCATCTCCAGAAGTCTCTCAGGTCTCCTCTACCTCATTCTGCTTTCCTGAGATCAGGTTTCAAGTAATGTTTAATATCAATTGGGAAAAAATATATAGTCAATAATAAGTTGCAGAGTTGTGTTTTGCAGAAGTTAAAACACCTCAATGCATATTTATTTCTTTTATTAAATTTCTGTCATAGAACCCAAGCTTAGGTCCATGTGGTCCATCCAGGTATTGACCAGACCTAGTGAGCTTTAACCAGGTGGAAGCCTTTGAAGGTGACTTGGAAGGAAGGGGGCAGGGATGTAGGGAGTTGTAACCTAACAGCATCTGAAAACCCCCGAGTACCCTGCTGCATTTCACACTCTTCCAGGTTTGGGATGCAAGTGTGCTTAATTATGGTTTGTTGTGCTGAGAGTTGGGTGAAAATAGGATAAGAAGCCACATTTTAGTAAAGTATACGATGTAACAAACAAAAAGCATTTGCAATCTTCTACAAAACTAGATGAGCGAAGTCTCTGCCATGGGTGTCTCTGAATTTTATTAAATCTGTTTTCTGTGCTGATTTTTAGTTGTTTTCATTGTACATTGTCTTGAGATGCATGTGTTGAAGGCAATAAATAAACATTTTTGTAAAGACATTACATCGAGGTACAGGAAAAATTCCCAGCATTGATATTCAACGTTAACACACAGGCAATATCAAAGTGCAGTGTCAGCTGGATCAAGCACTTTTCCAATTGAATCTCTTCATCCAGACTCATTTCCTTTCAGTCCAAACAATATATTTGTAGCATTGTAGCCTGCATAGTATTTGCAGAGGCAGGGGGCTGGTTTGATCGTTGCTTCCCTTGCTAGAATTCCTTTAGGCAGGAGAACTTAATTTAGGCTGCAACCCAACGCATGCTTACTGTAAGGTGCATAATTTGCTAGTATCCCGTAATTTTTTATACCGCAAACATTGGGCAGTGTGTGTCTTGATTTTGTTGTACTTCAGTGCAGAAGTGTATTTGCAGACATTGGAGAACACTGGAGAGGAATCGCAGTCCAACTAATAAAGCAAAACGATGTGCGGATGGTCTACTATAAATTCACCACTTGTGCACTTATTATTGTGTCAGTGATATGTTGATCTGGAAAAAACCCACCAGTCTGGAGAGATACTAACCCAGCATTTTAAGGCAAAATTTGAAACCTCCTGAGCTCCATTGAAAACTAATTTGAGACACCTTGACCAATGTGTGTAGCTCTGTCAGTACTACATACAACAGTCACTGACTTACCCTACCAATACATTTAGATTGATCTGTTATAAATGGCTTCATTATAACCAGATTTCTTCGAGTACTGTGAGTGTACAAGATTTCAATGAATTTTAAGCTAATATGAAAAGCGTGCTCTATTATTGCTAAAATGATTTTGTGTGAAAGAAACATGATCCATTTTAAAAGCTAATCTGAGCTTACAATTGAATTATTGGATTTAGTTATAAATTTGCAGAAAAATTAATTCTGCACTTCCAGTCGATGTTTGAAAGGGATCTGTGTATTCTTTGCTATACTTGTGAAAATGGTTGAAATATTATTTCAGGAGCACGACAGAACTGAATGTGTATATATTGGACTGTGCTGAATGTTTGTTCATTTCATTTCAAAGCATTTGCCTCTTTTGATTGTTCTATCATACTGTTTTCCACCTCTGCTGCGTCAGCACCATCTTCCAGCCCTAGTTACTGGATTCTTCTTCTTCAGCTAGTCACATGGGCAGTCAGAACAAAATTTAAAAATTGCTTCCAGTAGCACCTTAGAGACCAACTAAGTTTGTTATTGGTATGCGCTTTTGTGTGCATGCACACTTCTTCAGATACCTCACATGGGGAGTGTGAGCCAACTGGGGAGGTTATAGTAAACAGCACAATGCAGTAAACTCACAACTGACACACATTTAACTTGTGCACATTCACCTTTATGTGCTTGGCAAAAATCCCACACAAATCAATAAAAACGGGGAGGACACCTTGGAAAAAAGACTTAGACATTGCACCCAATGTGGTTTGACTATATGCTATTTGGGCTTTAGGTTTGATCCCCAGAACATAACTCCACTGTAAGCTGAGGGCTTGCTGTATTGGATTTGGTTAATGCTGATGCCACTGATTGCAAGCAGAGCCAACTGCTGAAGCGCTGTCTTAGCTCTGAAGAGGTGCGCACAAAAATGCCATTTACCTTCCTGCCACACCGATACCTATTTATCTACTTGCACTGGTATGCTTTGGAACCGCTAGATTGGCAAGAGCTGGGACAAAGTAACGGGAGCTCACCCTGTCACACAGATTCAGATGGCCAACCTTATGATTGGCAAGTCCAAGAGGCTCAGTGTTTTACACCACTTCACCACCCGTGTCCCTGTTTTTGCAGGACTGACTTCAGGAACGAGGGACACTCTTTGCAAAATGTCTCCCATAGCCCCTTTCTGTGTTGATGCCCATCTCCCCCCACCCCATGGTTTACTATTAGGTCCTACCATAGAGCTGGTACCTAGTTTTTCTTGAACTGCAGTTCACATCATCCTTGACAAATGACTGCATTGGATGGCACTGGGGGAATTGGTAGTCCAAAACAGCTGGACTAGATTGGGGAAGGCTGACTGATAAAAATGAACAAAACACAGCTGCTACAGGCCCACAGTAAATCCTGAGGATTCTTGATTTCAGAATATGGTTTTGGACATACCTAGACTGGGCATACCTAGTTTTCAGTTCAGTGCTGTGGTGTAAATGTTGAGAGTGTAGGAATTGTCACAGGCAGTACTAATGGACCTGTGTGAATGCAGGTTGACTGTCCAGACAACTATCAAATAGTTGGCGATTCCCAGTTCTCAAACATCTGTTGTCTTATGATGGCACAGGGGCTTCATGCTCTGCCCCAGGAGTCCCGGCCTAGAAGGCCATAGCATGTTACGAGTGCCTTTTGTTGTTGTGTAAGTAGTCTGACCAGATGGAATTATCATGTTAACAAGGCATAATTACACACACTGTTTTGATGGCACAGATCCAAACTGCATGCCGCACACGTCTTTTAAGCTTCTTTTGAAGAGGAAAATGGGGCTCTTGATGCTGTTACGGTACAAATATATTTGCCTAGTATGGCGGTCCTCAAAGAAAATTAAACAGCTTGTGTTATGAAAGCTGCATGTAGTGAGCTGGGTCAAGAAGAATATCTTCCAACCTCTGTCTTCCTATTTATTCTGTTGTAGTTTACATGCCAAGTTTAGAAACCATCTGTTGGCCATATTCTTGGACAGGATTTTTCTTTGTTTCCTCTGCTCAGAAATTAAAATACATGCTTGAAGGCAAATTTGGAGCTAACTAAATAGGGTCTGGCAACTTGGTAGCTGGATAACTAACAATCAAGGGAACAGTTTGTGAACGTTTATGTTCTGCATTAAGTCTGAAAGCTTCTGAGATGGCAGTGCAGAAAATGTTTCGGGCTCTCAAGCGTTTTAATCTTTGATTAGTGTAGTGAAAGTAGAGTGACACTTTAAAAGGGAAAGTGCCTACAAGTTTGTTTACTCTGTCACATGCTTTATCAACTCTCCACTTGATGTATGATAGATGCACCTCCCGTGTAACACTTGGCAGCATAATACTGATGACCAACCCTAAGCTGAAAGAGCTCACCTGGAGGGGCTAGTGTATCATCATGTGTAATGGGCCCGTGTCATCTCTAAACATCTGGGCTTATGGGACAATAACGTTCATTGGGCACCAGAAGCCCAGGAGCAGATGTGCTAAGCCTTAGTACAACTTGAATTTACTCCAGAGTCATGTTAAGATGCTCATTTTATGTTCTAGGGTCATTAAGGCACCCAAGGGACAGGTACATTGAGCATCCACGGTTGCCTTGGTGAGTGAACCAGGTGGAAACAACCTGGATTGGATTCCCAAGTAAATTAAACAGTATTTCACTGTAACAAGTAGACTCCCGTCAACAATGCGGCAAATATTGGGGAAAAGGACTCACCAGCAATGACACTGGTCCATCTCAATGGTAAAGTCTTTGTCCAACAAATACCGTTGATTTTGCATACCTTTTGGAGTATATCCTGTGATAAATATAGTTGGTTCTCCACTAAAGGTCCTGTACCAGTATTCAACTAATTAGTTGTGCTAGTGCAAAGGGGTCCCCCCCCCACTCTCTGCTGCATGCCCACATCTCACCCTAATCTGCTCCAGAGGCTTGGAGGAACCCTAGAATAGATTTGTGGGTACCTTAGAGGGACAGATTAGGAGGGAGGAATTTCATTGCATATGGGGAAATCCTTGTGCTGACAGATTTATTTGCTGAACACTTTGTTGTCCCAAAGTTATACCATTGTAGGACACAGAGATTTATATATCTTTAGATTATGTGCCAGGAAAACCATTTCTCTACTGAATAACTCTTGTTGGTGAGTATTGACAGATCTGTTTCTCTGAAATAGTTACACACCCCTCATTATAGATTATTACTTCTCTGCACATATTGAGGTGATGAAGCTTAAATATAATTTAACTATGCAAGTCCTACATAGTGAAAATCAGGCTACAGTGTTCTCCAAAGGTTTGCTTCATTGATGAAGCTTTTATTGATGGCAGCATCCTTTTATATCAGTTGCAGATGCCTTTAATGGTGTTGTCCTAGTATTCTGTTATGTTCTGCAGAGTTGCAATTTATCTAGAGCAAAAGCAGCTAACTCCCTGTTTGGGGGTACAGCACAGTACTCCAAGTATTTTCCTCCCCCATGCAAGATCCTACTGATCTTGTCAGTAGGAGCAAACACACACACACACACACACACACACACACGGTAGGTAGAGTTCATAGGTAGAGTTCATTTAATGAGCAGGGATACATGATTGTCCCCAGCTCCTCAGCTGATCAGCAAAATATGGGGGGGGGGCATGTGTATGTGAGAGTGTGAGGTAGTCACACCCAGTTTTGGCCACGTTGTGTGTGTAGCCTGTCTTTTTAAGATACATGTCTCATTCTAATAGAAGCTACCCTCACCTCCATGAGTAGCTTTCCTTTATAGTTCAGTGGGAGCTAGTTGAATCTTGGTCTTAGCGGTCTAGCAAGTCCAAGCTGCCATGCTTGTTTATCGGAGTTGTTGTTCACAAATATATACAGCTATTGAAGTTTACCTGACTTCTTCAGTCACGGTATTAGGCAGACCCATTGGACGGTTTCCTCACACAGTTGGTACCCTTCCCAAACCTTACAGAACACTACTTGCCTGCAGCAACCCTTTGTGCTACCATAATGGATGGATATAAGTCCTGATTCTGAAGAACCCCATTCACGAAAAGTGTGCCTTTTAAATAAACATGTTTATTAAAGAAGCATCTGAAATATTTCATATTGTTTCTGGCAAAACATATTATGTGGCAAAGTAATTTAAGTGGAGTTTGTATCAGACCATAGGCTGGAGAATTTCTTGTTGGCCTAATGCATTTCCTTTAACTTGTGTAAAAACTCAAGAGCAGATGATTAAATGTTTTCTCTGTAGCAGGCGTAGAATGAGATTGGAAAGCATTCCTAACAAGAAAGAAATCATGGACGTTAACACAGACCTGATTTCAAATCTCGCTTGGAATAATCAATTTTTTATTCAGTCGACTGGCAACTCTCCATAGCCTACAAGAATTTACTCTCAGAAAGTGGTGATATTTTTGGAAAGAAATGTTTCTTTTCATCTGATAGCTAAAGGGTTCCTTTCACAGAGAGCAGTAGCAAGCTGAGCCTGGGAGTTACTTCTTAAATGCTAGGATACGTTTTATTGTGATTATAATGATACCTTGCTATGATATGATATGCTAATAATTATTCATGTATGCCTTATTTTTTACCACATATTCATGATACAAATGTTTAAAAACACACTTGCCAATGCTTTAGGGATGGTTTTTCAGTTTTAGTTACTAAATGAGATGTGATTGATGGTTGCTCTGCTGCTCTGTTTTAAATACTTCCTTCCTGGAGAAGGTGATGGAGAGGGTTGTGGCAAAACATCTGCAGACATTCCTGGATGGTACTGACTATCTAGATCCATACCAGTCTGGGTTCAAGCCTGCATTTGGGACTGAATCAGCCTTGGTCACCCAGATGGATTATGGTACATGCAGCCATGCTCCTTCTGCTTAGTCTCTCAGTAGCCTTCACTAGGGCTCAAGTCCATAGTGTGGCAAGCCCTGACCCATGCAATTCCCTGCTTGTAATAATAATAATAATAATAATACAGTGGTACCTTGGTACTCAAACTTAATCCCTTCCAGAAATCTGTTCCAAAACCAAAGTGTTCCAAAACCAAGGCACACTTTCCCATAGAAAGTAATGCAAAATGGATTAATGTGTTCCAGTCTTTTAAAAACAACCCATAAAACATCAAATTAACATGAATTTTACTATCTAATGAGACCATTGATCCATAAAATGAGAGCAATAAACAATGTACTACAGTCACACAATGAATCAATCAGTAGCTGAACTGGGTTCCACACAGTCACAAAAACAAAACAAAAAGAGCCACAAAAACAAAAATGCAAAATAAATAGCAAAAACAGATAGACCTCAGCGTAACACTCAAAACGGAAGTGTGGCACTCAAATCAGAAGTGTAATACTCAAAAGGGAGCACATTCAGCTTCCAAAAAAAGTTTGCAAATTGTAACACTTACTTCCGGGCTTGCAGTGTTTGGTTTCAAGTTGTTTGAGTACCAAGGCGTTTTAGAACAAGGTACCACTGTAATAATTTATTATTTACACCTCACCCATCTGACTGGATTTCCCCAGCCACTCTAGGTGGCTCCCAATAGAATATTAAAAATACAGTAAAACATCAAACATTAAAAGCTTCCCTAAACAGGGCTGCCTTCAGATGTCTTCTAAAAGTCAGATAGTTGTTTGGCAGCAGTTGTCCCTGCTTTCTTTCAGACATCTTCTGAAAACTGTACTGTTTAGATCAGCGTTTCCCAAACTTGAGTCTCCAGCTATTTTTGGATTACAACTCCCATCATCCCTAGCTAGCATGACCAGTGGTCAGGGATGATGGGAATTGTAGTCCAAAAACAGCTGAAGACCCAAGTTTGGGAAACACAGATTTAGATGGGCAAAAAAGCCTTATTTTGTTACTCCTCTTTGTGTGTTCCTCCTTCTTCTAAGGATCTTCATTCCTCTTCATCCCTATGCCTTTCTACAAAACATAAGGGAAATGTTAAGAACACAAGAATTACAAGTGCTGAATTATAACTCTCCCCACCTGTGGTTCCCAACACCTGGTATTTAAAGGCATACTAGCACCAATATTGGAGGTAGTATACAACCCATCATGGTCAGAAGGCATTTATAGCCTTATCCTTCATCAATTGGTCTAGCTACCTTTAAAACTAACCAAGTTGGTGGCCATCACTACATACTCTGGATTTTCTCCCTTTTAAAAATATGTATCAGAACATTATTTTCTGAATAATTTCAGATTCTTGCACTGCAGGGGGTTGGTAGAGATGACCCTTTGGCTCCCTTCCAACTTTCCAGTCTATGATTCTACAAAATGTTCCCTTCCTCTGATAGAAGGAATCTTCCTCCAGCGGAGGAAGAGAACTTTTTGAGTGCAACCCACAGGTGATGGCACATGATGTACCCTTTACATTTTTGAGGGTGTGATCTTATTGTTGGGATACTGCCAGGGAGACAAAGTCCATCTTGACTCCACGTCGTCTCCGGACATCCATCAATCTCCCGTAGACACACAGTATCAGCAATTAGCGACAGGAGCTCCAGAAATAGCTTGCCCCATTCCAGAGCTCTTGCACACGCTTATCAGCAGATAATGCACAGCAAAAGATGCACCCAGGAGAGCATTATATAGAAGTTTATTCAGCATTGATCAGAACAAAGAAAACCATGACTGCCTGCTTGAGAGCGGCAGTGAGAGAGAAACGAAAGCAAAGACACAACATAAACATCCTGTGAGACAGGAAATACGCAGACTCTGTGACTCAAAGCCTGCTCCCTTTTAAGGTGGAATGGAAATATCCTAACACTTATGCCAGTACAAGTATATCCTTGATTGCTCAGAACTGTAACACAAAGAAGAAAAGACACTTTTAAAAAAAGGCAATTCACACTTTGTAAGCTTATAACTCTAGCACCTGTTAGGATGAACCAATTGCCTGAATTTTGGTTTTGGTTTTTGTTTTAAATTGGAAATAACCAAGTTGTGGAAAAGCTAATAATCCTGAGATCCTTTTAAGTTAGGCACCATGTTTCATACTGCTCTTATTTAAAGTCAGTGAGAGATTTACTGGTGTTGTCAAAAAAGTAGGAAGAGGCCAGCTGAAGATACACTGCCACAGTAATGAATTACATAAAATGGACAAGGACCATCTCTTATATCTAATAACATACACATTTATAGCTTGCTGGGAAGGATTTTGAACTGGCAACAAGTACCCTCCATCTAATAGAGAAGAACTGTAAAGCTTCAACTGTGAATAATTTATTGACAAAATGAAGGATTCCAATTGCAAACTAAGCAAACTTGGCTTCATTCTTATGCTTTCTTAGTTTCAAATCAGTTCCATTAAAGTTAATGGTATGGGACTTCCAATTAAAATTTGGGTATCAAAGTGTTGGTCTTCTGACGATTTGATCCCCCAAATTTAATTGGAAGTCCCATACCATTATTCGAGAAACACTTAAGATACATGCAAATGACATTCGTATCCATGTAAAGATGGCCCTTTATCATCCATATAATTATACATTCCCCCATAGATCTTAAGTATTTCTTGCAGACACCCAGGGAAGGAATGTGAATTAGTGAAATTCATAATGGAATTTTCATTGTTTCAAAAATGAATCTTGCATGGTGCCAGAGCATGCATGTGTTGCAAATCAGACACCATTATGCTACTAGTTTCCATCTGGTTTGGTTTTAATTCACTCCTACCTCCCATTTCCACCATTAATTGACCTGGTTGCTTTTGTGACTTCTGTTGCTGTGGCTGGGAGATCTTTTTCTTTTCTCCATTCTCCCATGCAACTGGAACACCACTAAGGGCACAGTGGCTCTGGGGAGTGCATTTTCCCCAGGGCAACCACATCATATTGAACATTGTTGTTGTTTAGTCGTGTCCGACTCTTTGTGACCCCATGGACCAGAGCACGCCAGGCACTCCTGTCTTCCACTGCCTCCCACAGTTTGGTCAGACTCATGTTGGTAGCTTCGAGAACACTGTCCAACCATCTCGTCCTCTGTCGTCCCCTTCTTCTTGTGCCCTCAACCTTTCCCTACATCAGGGTCTTCTCTACTCATGAGGTGGCCAAAGTATTGGAGCCTCAGCTTCAGGATCTGTCCTTCCAGTGAGCACTCAGGGCTGATTTCCTTCAGAATGGATAGATTTGATCTTCTTGCAGTTCATGGGACTCTCAAGAGTCTCCTCCAGCACCATAATTGGACATTATGGAACCTAAATATCCCAGGGCTCCTGGGGCCTGAGATGCTGTTTGTTTGTCAAATAGTTGAAATAGCAAGCAACATGAACTGGTTGTGGGTGGCAGATTTGAGGGCTTACAGGCTATAGATTTGCTCTGATTCTGTCCCACTCCCATTGAGGTATTCAGAAATGAAATGGATTTCCTATTGGGATTGGCATAAATCAAATATTTCCCAGGTTGAAGTGGGAGTTTGGATTTCCAAGCCCAAGACTAGAGGGAAACGGTTTTGCATCATCACCGATGATAATTCTTCAGTTATCTGAATCAATCTGATATATAAAAGAAGGAAAATTTCCCTGTCACACATCCCAAGTGGTGTTTTATGGGAGACTGCCTTGAGTATATTAAATAATATGCACCTAAAATAGGAATATATTGCTTTTCCATACTGCAAATGCAGTTGTTAATGCAGTTAATAAAATCCATTGCTCTCAATACTTAGAGCAATCTTTGCTTCTGGGCAGGGTTTTTATGGACAAATGATAAATTTCTAGTTTCTTATGATTCTGTGAGAATCCTCTGCCAATAGTACGTCATTCTTTAACAGCAAGTGTCCAGTGGCAATTAGTGTCTTGTGGCACTCTGGCCTTAAAGATGATTCCTGCAGTGCAAGTCTCAAACATTCCAGCCTATTGGACATGCTTATGCTAGCTTTCTATGTGTTTTATGTTACAGAGCATTTCAGTTTTCTCTTGAATCAAAGAAGAATCATGTGGGCTTGGGAAAGAGTATTGAAAAATCACATATACCTGGGTCCTTGAAGCACAATAGTACAGCTGGTGAGCATGGCAGTGGATGAAGGGAGATCTGGGATACTGTCCTCATTTTGCTCTACACCCCACTAGTATTCTCAGTACAGTGGTACCTTGGTTTGCATACGACTTGGATTACAAACACGTCAAACCCAGAAGTGTGTGTCCTGGTTTGCAACCTTTTTTTGGATTACAACCCATTTTTTTTGGATTACGAACAATTTTTTTTGGGAGGCCCCATTGGCGAAAGCGCGCCTTGCATTACAACCTGTTTTGGTCTACAAATGGACCTCCAGAACAGATTATGGTTGTAAACCAAGGTACACTGGCTCTGTTATAGCTTTTGTGCAGCTTTTCCTGCTCTTTTCCTCAGGAGCAGTTTAAATACCTGCTGGAGCAAAGCATCAGCAGTAGATGTGGCATACATGTCAGTCAACCTTGTGAATGTGTAAAAGAGGTTTCCGGCATTCACCCAACTCAGTGGCATATATGCCACTTCAGGGTTTGCAAAAAAAAAAGCACTGGAAGTGAACAATGTTAACATTCAGCCACTCATCTGCTGCATCAAGGCATCAGCATGGAAGGGGTGAGGAACTTCACTGCTTCCACCTCTTCATGGATGACCTCTTGCATATCCTGGAATGCTTGACCAATAATATGATTTATAAAGTACTGTAATTTCTGTGAACAGAGTGATCTTCTGCAAATGCCACTTCACCGTCATGTCTTTGCTGGGCGTGAAGTCTGCCAGTCTGTAAGAGACACCTGATTTGTTGAAGTGAATGCTGCATAATTTGCGTTGAATGCAAGTTCAGTGACTGATTCAATATGAAGCACTTAAGGGATGTTTCTTTACTGAGCTTTTTTTGGGAAAACGGAGTGGGCTATAATGCAACTTAACCAATCAGTCCCATTTTAAGATGCGACTGTCATCACTATTTATTTTTTACATTGGCATTGGCTTATGGCAATAGCCATATATACATTTGAAAATTAGGGATGCCTGGGAAATTAGTTGGGTCCACATTTCGAAGAAAATCAGCCTGATCTTTACCCCACCCCAACCCTGCTTTTCTTTTAGGTGCTATGTTACCCCTTGAACTTACACTATAGAAGAGTTAACCAGTTTCCTCTTTGGAAAAAGAAGGCTTAACTTGTTAATGCATATTCAGAAACAAAGCACTGTTCAAGTTGTCTGTTCAGGATTTGCCTCAGAGGTGTGAAATCTCAAGCATTCTAGTTGGCACTGCTGAGTTGGCACCTGGAATATAGGGGTTCTGCACATAATAAAATAAAGCCAAGACTACTTCAGCCAAGTACAGTGGTACCTTGGGTTAAAAACTTAATTCGTTCTGGAGGTCTGTTCTTAACCTGAAACTGTTCTTAACCTGAAGTACCACTTTAGTTAATGGGGCCTCCCGCTGTTGCCACGCCGCTGATGTGTGATTTCTGTCCTCATCCTGAAGCAAAGTTCTTAACCCGAGGTACTATTTCTGGGTTAGCAGAGTCTGTAACCTGAAGCGTCTGTAACCTGAAGCATCTGTAACCTGAGGTACCACTATAATCTCTTGTTTAATGTCTATGATGATAACTAGAAGAGTTCTCAGTCATCTGTGGCTTGGTTTAATGTGAACCTTCAATGAAAGAAATCTCTCTTTGTGTGTGTGTGTTTGAGCTTGTGTGTTTGTGTACACACACACACACACACACACAAATGAGAGAGGAAATGATAGTCCGTGCCTTTAAATGAAACCAGGCTGCAAGTGCAACTCAAGAAAACTCAGGTGTGACAGAGAATATTCTGAATGCATCTTAGAGGAAATATGACAGCAATATGAAGCCCACAACAAGTAGAAGCAGATCTTAACTGAGAAGGATGCTGCCTCCACTTAGAAGGGGGGCAAATTTGCTGTACCCACCTCCCCCTATAAACAAGCTTCTCGTGGTTTCTCCAAGGATGGGTATGGAGTTAAACACATGTGCACTCTTTACCCTAATTGGGAAGAAGTGAAGATCAGGCTCTGCACTCTGCACTCTTCCTTTCACTGCACTCTCCCTCCTTTTACAAAGTGGCTTTGCTAGTTGCCCATTTTGGGGGTGGGGTGTTGAATATGATTTTTTTTGGGTGGGGGGGAAGCCCCTCGTTGCCCTTGGAACTCTATTTACTGTCTGTTTTGCACAGTTGGGAGTTTGCAAGTGTGACTAGAGAGGCTGCTTTCTGAGTTTGGCTCAAGCCCAGGCAGCTGAGAGGGTTGCATAAACACCCAACCCATTATTGACACTCTCTGGTCACTTTCCATTGCCTCTGGTTTTCAGTTTGGCATGCACAGCAGGGTGAACACTGGCCTGCAGGGCCACAGTGCACATGTCAGGCTCATGTACCCAAGGTGCACAGCAAGGATGGAGGAGCTCCGTTCAGTCCTTTGCTCTGTGGTTATAAACATGCTGAGTAGATGGGAACTACTGTATTTTCCCTCCCCACTTAGTCAATAACTCTCCTGCCTGGACTACTTTGATTGGGCTAACTGATTTAATTGCACATCCCCTGATTTATACTTTGATAAATATAACCTGTGTTCACCATATTTTATACTTTATGAATCTTCTTGATGAATGTACTGGCAAAAAAAGTTAGAAGGCATCAATACACCTTGTTCAGATCATGGCTCAACATCTTCCACATTACAGACTCATGCTAGGAAACAGTAAGACCCTGCCTTTACAAACAATTAAGCTTACTTTTGGGTAGCAGTTTTGGAAATAACTAATTTCTTCCAAGTATTATTCAGACTAGATAAGGAAAAAAGAGGACCACCCTTGAGCCAAGCCGGATATATGTTTTTCATTGTTACTAAAATGTAACATGTAGATATGTTGGAATAGTAAATATCAATCTGTGACTACTTTAGAGCCTAGGATCAGAGATGGAAGAAATCAAATATTGGCTAGTCTACTTCATTGCTCAACAGCATGAGAAACCATGTACCTCTTTCTAGACCAAAATTGCAAGGCAACAGCTCCAGGGTATTTAAAGCACAGGAGCCCAATATGCTCTAGGAGTAGCCTCTGAAACAGTACACTAGTCATTCATGGCTGTTAGCTCACTTGGGCTCTCATTTTATACGGACTCCAGATAGCTGGCCAGACGAACCCTGTATGAGAAGAAACCCTTCAAATGATGTATTATATTGGAAGCAGCACCTGGCATCTTGCTGCTTCTTGCAGTTTGGGTTCCATGGATTGGCTGGTTAAGTGTCCCACTGAGAATCAAATCCAACATGCAAAAGACCTGATACTACATTTTGAAATGCAATATTCTTTTATTGAAATAATGAGAAGAGGGGTGCTGGGGCCAATGATATTACAACAACATCCTTTCAGCTGCACAGAAATGCAGGAGGTTGGACTAGATAACACTCAGGGTCCTCTCCAACTCTCCAATTCTATGCTTCTATGACTTTGGGATCTGCAAGTCCTTCATGCCATGCCAACATCCTTGTTCTGCCAGAATATTCATCCACTGGTAATGACTCTTCTGTGTCATACTTTCCCAGAACAAATGAACCACAGTTATATTAGTCATTCTTTATCCATCAGTCAAAGTAATTTGTTGGAGTGCAATGACCATTTTGTTGCAGGAAGCTCCCAATGTTTATAAAAAAAGGGGGGGGGACCAACTTTGAAACACCCTTGCTGAACTGGCTTGCATATGACAAATGACATTAACTTTACCCTGAAGATTATCAGTTGATTTCTTCCTGCCTCCTGCTTAAATATGCAACGCTGCTAAAAGACTATTTTTGCTTTAACTATCCCTGGGCCCTTTTGTGTCCTAATTTATGCTACATTTCCAATTAGGCCACAAGAAGCTAGAAAAAAAGTTGCATTTATTTTGTCCTATCTGTTTAGATCTTCTATCTTAAAGCCCCCAGCCACTGCATTGAAGTAACCAGCTCTTCAGTTCTCTGAAAGAAAAAGGTCAGGGCTGGCCCAAGACATTTTGGCCAGGGAAGAAAGAGTGAAGATCTACATCAGGAGCAAGACAGAGAATCAAATCAAGCTTACTTGATGGTTGAAGTGGGAATCAAAGGTTGTTGCAGGTGAGGAGAACGGGCCAGCTCTGATCATGCCAGGTGGGTGTAGAGCCCAGGACACCCTAGAAAGCAGTCCCCAATGTATCCTTCCTAAAGTGTGGGAGGGGACCAACAGTGCCCTCTATTTGCCAAGAGGCCACTGTAGAGGTGGCACTGCAGGTGGACTGCTGAGAAGGCAGCAGATCTTAGTAGGTATCCGTTGTAGATAATGATTAATGATCAGTTTGGAGAACCCAGCTCTCTAATCCCTGGGACCTTATTTCACTGGCTTATCATTGCATTTGCCCCAGGACCACCTTTCAGAGGGAATTTGTAGGAGGCTACCTAGTGAGATCCAAAACCCTAACCTCCAGCCCTCGCTTTACTTATATCAAGGCTTTCCTCCCTATGTAGCCTAAGAAGATAAGCTATGAAGTACATAGCAAAATGTAATGGAGCTAAACCCCCTTTTTCTGCCCCATAAATTGAACAGTGTCTTGTTATTACAAGTTCTTGTAGTGCTGGCTCAGAAATGTCTGCATTTAGAAAAAGATACATTTTATATTCTGAATACAGAAAGAAGACTCCTTTTTTGGGCACTCGTCCTGCCTTGGCCCTCAGATATCACCCTGCTGAGCATTAGTTCAAGTTCACAACTCATTCATTATTGCTTAGTCTTCAATTTGCATTGTAACTCTAGGAAATGAGTGAACCATTGGAATGCTTGAAAGGCCTTCATTGCTGATTCACCTCCAGCCGCCTAAACTACAGATGAATTAATTATAAGCCGTGGTGATGGGAGAAAAATTAGACAGCAAGGATAAAAATCCAGGAACGGGAACAAAGCTTTGAGGGAGAAAAGGCAGCATCTAATTTTGAAGATATTTTCCTTTTTCTCTGTGTCTAGAAGTGTTCTGCCTAATTTGAATAGGCTCCCTTGCCACCAACTGTTTTGGCACATTTGAAATGTTATACTGAATTAGGATTAGTGTTTCAAGCAAAACCTGCAAGACTATCATCTCCCATTGAGTTCTAGGAAACGTTTCACAGTATTTCACAAGCCCCATTGATTTAATGATAGCATAACTCCCTGTAGGGGAAAGTTAGTGTTTTTGGTTTTTTTAACTGGACGTCTATAAAAAAACAAATAAGGACCTTAGCCCCACACACTGTTTCCCATAAAGTATTTGTTAAACTTCCTGCAACAACCATCAGTGGTCATTTATAACACACCAACATATAAAATAGGGTATGACATCTCTGTATTTTAACATTTTTAATGTGACTTGAAGTTGTTGATTTTTATAGGCTTCTATTGCAATGGTTTGTAGATAGACAGGTGAAGCTTTTTAAACTTGGCTTCCTTATAGTATCCAATTAGAGACTCTGTGGCCTTGATAACTCTAAAATTATTCCATCTGAATTAGGAAACATCTGCCCCGTCAGTTCCCACAGGAACACTTTGCAGTAAGGATTACAGAACAGATACTAGCTTTTTTTTAAAAAAGCAGTCACACAGGAATGATGCATTCTGGGAAGCTCTGTTTTAACCTTCCTTTAGAAAATAAACACTATAGAAGAAGAAGAAGAAGAAGAGTTTGGATTTGATATCCCGCCTTTCACTCCCCTTCAGGAGTCTCAAAGCGGCTAACATTCTCCTTTCCCTTCCTCCCCCACAACAAACACTCTGTGAGGTGAGTGGGGCTGAGAGACTTCAAAGAAGTGTGACTGGCCCAAGGTCACCCAGCAGCTGCATGTGGAGGAGCGGAGACGCGAACCCGGTTCACCAGATTACGAGTCCACCGCTCTTAACCACTACACCACACTGGCTATACTGTAAGGAAAGGTCATTGTATTCACCCTCTGCTCCTGAACTGGTTGATACCCTGGAGACTTACAGCCAATCAGTGTAGACAAACCTGAACTTGATAGCCCAATGGTATAACTCAGTATAAAACAGCTTCCTAAATCCCTATGCATACAGTGAGAGAATTTCAATTTTCAGTGATTCGTGTGCTGTATTCACTCACAGGATTCATTGTTTCCAAACAGTGATTACCATATCGAGTACTTTCATATAATATAATTTTAGAGCAAATATACCAATCCTTTGCACAGTGTGTAATTAAGAATGGCTACTGAGTTAGCAGATCCTTGCAGTTAATGACTGATAACATGGGCCAATCCAATTTTCAGTTGGTTTTCTGTGGTATTCCTGCATAGCACAGGGGTATCTCCTACTCCTGGTTCAATTATATAGTGGTATATAAAAAGTAAATAAAGTAATATTACAAAGGGTAAGCCTGCATTGCACAAACTATGTCAGACTGCGTAGCCAGTGCTTGCTTTGTAAAGTCTGTGGCACACGTGAGGAACACTTGTAATGGGTCCGGATCCTGTGAATTCCATGTATAATGGGTTTGCCTTAAACTCCCTCATACCTGTACAATGTTTGCAAAATATGCAGCAGTTCAAAATGTTGTCACCCTTGCAATCTGTCAAATTCAATAAAAAACAGAAATTTTCAGCAAACTGATCTTCTTTCAAACAGCTGCTTCGCCATTGAGCAAACACATTATCATCCTCAGTGAATTCCCTGCAGTTTGTTGTTGTTGTTTACTGTTGGCCACAAGAACCACAAATCCAGCCATTCTGTTAAATCATTTATTCTGAGGACTCTTGAGTCTTGCCTCTCTGACAGGCCAGTGTGATTTCTGGATTAAATTCTGTACGTTTCTCATCTCTCGCCCCCTTACCAGGCTCCTAGCTCTGTTCAGTGCAGCAGGCAGCCACCGGTTCCTGTATATCGGTACTCGGGCCTTACTGTTCAGGAGATGGCCATGATGCATCTGTCTGTCAAAGTGACAAGCACAAGACGGCTAGCATGAGGCGGCTGCTTATACTGCCAGTGTTCTAGGGTCAATGGATGTGGAGAGAGACGACCCTCTTGTTTCTGTTGCCTCGGTAGTTTGTATTTTTTGATCCTGTCATCTTTCCTGATAAGGCCTGAAAAAGCCCTTCATGCTATCCTCTCCCCAGCCCCAACCCAACTCCCCCCGCCCCCCCGTTAAAGCCGTGGGTAGATGAAGGGAATGCCTTCTCAGGGTCTGTCAAGGCAGGCTAGTGTGGGACTCTGAAGCTTTGATGGTATTAATTAATATCATTAATATTGTATTAGCTCATTATTTTTAATGTTAAGCCTAAAGTAATAGTTAATGATGCTGCAAAGTACACTAATAAAATTGCTTGTAGTAATTAAGGGAGAAGTAGGGAGGGTCTCGTGAGTATTCAGTCACATACAGTTACAAATAAATCAAGGCCTGGCTCACAACTTTGGACGGTATTTATTCTCTACTTTGCCACATCCTTCAGTTGTTTTTATCGTGGGTCCTGAGTCCTGATAGTTCCATATTGGAAATGCCGTTGAGGGCCTTACATCACCATGGGAATAGGGCCCATGCACATGATATGGTGGCCTTGTGGAACCTGCTTCAACATCTGCCTGGAGACACGTACAGAAGTGCATATTACTGTGCAAATTTGTACAGTAGTATCAGTAGTGATAGGTTGGCCACCGGCTTGATCTGGAAGGGGCTCAGGTAAAATGGTTAATTTTCTTAACTTTAAGCCCCTGCTAAGGTTCAGCTTGGCATGTTCCAGTGATGTCATAGGAGGCCTGATGAAACTTAAAGGTTTCCTCAACTTCTGTAAATTTCCCTAGTGTTCACACCTGCATACCTCTTCCCTTTCCCCAAAGTGCAAGTCTGGCAGCATGAAGGATGCAATTACATGCACACATACACATTGAAGTTCTCTTATATCTGGGATGTCAACATTCATGGGAGCTATGTTTTTCATCATGGAAGCATGCAGCATTCTCCTGGGTGTGAAGGTTCTATAGAAGATGTTGTTTCTACATGTCTCAGAAGTAACATCACGGGATATATTTTGCACATGGACTCTGGGATGGGAAAGTAAATGGGACAGCCAAAAAAATGAAAGAGTTACTATCTAGGCAAGAATGGAATGAATTTTTCATTTTAAATGAATTGGAACTGTCCGGGAATGGGTGCTATCCAGTAGCTGAATACAGTGTGGTTGAAGTCTTCACTATCCTCTCAAATAAGCAACAATTCTCCTGTTTTGCTACATGAGATGAACCTATTCCAAAATGGGTCTGAAGTTAGGGAAAGGTTGGGCTTGTATTTACTGGAATGGGCTTGGGAGGCAGAATATTTCAATTCACGTTCACTCTTTAAATGTGGCACAATAATAATTTTGGAGCTTTAGCACGTTGTTTGGATCAATAAACCACATAGATGAGTATTGTGGGCTGGCTGAAGCATGGGGCTCTAAGATGATGATGGTGGTGGTGATGGTGATAATTTTTAATATGTAAAATGTTACTGTATTTCATCTTTTCAAGAGGCAGACATAGTGTATATAATATATTGATTATTCTTTTGGTGATAAGATAATGTTACTTAGCACAAATGCCACTGTCCCTTTTTACCTTCCCCCTGCCCTCACAGAGTGGATAATTTTTGGATCAAGTAATCTTAATGCATTGAATAGATTTTATAATAGATAACAGGAGAATATAGCTGAATACCCTTGAGAGAGACATTTTTTGTTGAATATTCAAACATGTTTTGTAGCTTTAAGAATCACTTATTAGTATTTATGGATTCATCAGATGTCAATGGTAGCTGATTTTAGGTGAAGGGCAGGAAGGATAATTGAGGATGGAGAAAAGAACAGAGGACAGTATTTCAGCAGAAGGGGCACTGGTTTCCTAAAGCACAGGTTAAGTGCAATGTTGGATCTTACTGCCCTCCTCTTTTTTGTTTTAAAAGAAGCTTGAAATGTACAAAAGATAGAAGTGTTGTCAGATAAATATCTTAGGTTGTATTGTTAATCCTGCTTCCTAGACATTAAGTCCTCCCATTGGATTTAGTGTTGCTTATTTATTATTGTTTATCATTGAATCATTGAGTAATGTGTTTTGCATGCTCAATACTCTGCGCAAAATTTGGTATAGGATGGGTGGCCCAGCCTAAGGCCATTCAATGTCAGTTTCAGATTCACCTAACCAGCGCTGTCAGTAGAAGCCCTGCAGAAGGATTGCTCTTTTGCAGCAGAGCTTTCCCCTCTCCTACCTTCTCCCCTGCACACCTCTCCCCTCCCCCAAAAAACCTGGCTTTGTGGGGTTAGGAAGAAACCTCAGCACAGCATGTGTCAGGAGGAGAGGAGGGATTGTTCCATCTGGCAAGCTGTGGTGCTTGTGCAGATGGAATGATTGGAAGAGTGTGACACTCAATTCCCCTGTAACTTTTGAGAATTTCTGACAGCATGTTTTTGAAGGAGAAAGCTGTTTTGACCACAGCACCAACCTAAGACATTTTGGCACCTGAGGCAAAGCTCAACATGGTTCCTCCCTCCCTTCCAGAGAAGAAGGGGTGAGTGAAGAGCTAAATCAAGAACAAAGGGGTATAAAGATGTACATCAGGATCTGCTGCCCCTGTTGACCCTGATGCCTTATGGGTGAGCCGGCTCTGCTTGATCACTCCATGGCTTCCATGTTGCTTCCTTTCTCTAAACTCAGGTTAGTATTTGTGGAAGCATCTTTCACGGTTTATATGTTCTTCCAGTGAAATTCCCGGGAGGGAAAAACATCTTTTTATGTCTATTCTGAGACAGGAAATTAGACCATATTTTCAAAATAGTGGGGGAAAAGGCTAATGCTGAAGCAGTGGGAAGTGATATTTATTTCTAAGCCTATTTAGCACAGGGAGAAATTTGGAGCAATTGGCATTTTTTAAAGCAAACAAATAAACAAAACACTATTGAGTTGGCTTCAACATTAGCAAGAGAGATCGGGGTAAGGAGGACAACCTGGTTTATGAAAGTGCTGTCTGGGCAGATTGGAGTCTCACTTAATATTCATTGAACTGACAGCAAAGTCACACATTAAGATAGCACAAAGCTGACCTCGACATTCTTGTCTTGTTCTGCTTTAGGATCAATGAGTCGATAGTAACGAGCCTGATGAGAATCATGGGCTGAGTTCTAAACCTTGATTATGACATTTTTGAAGAGAAGATGTGTAGCTAATTACGCCGCGCTTCTTCCATATAATGATATGCTCCTAAGGACAGTGATTCCACTCTGTTATGGGGTTCGGCCATAACCATGGAATATATTGATAGTGGTAGCCACAGACATCACTATTGAGCTTCCAGGAAGATTCAGGTGCAAAACCCGGGAAGAATGTGTAATGTTCAATCAATATTGATTAATATTTTCTTTCTCCTTGCAATGTGACCAATGTGGATACCAATTCGTATCCACACTACCTCTTCATAGCTGTATTTTCCTACATGACTGATACTGTTTTTGAAGTGTTCTTTGTTATTGGAAAGGGGTGCTTTTGATGCAGACAAACACTTAGGTGAGTGCAGCTAGCTGCTTTCTTGACATATTTCTGCAACATTAGAGAACTCAGTATTCCTCACCAATTTGCAGAAAATCATGTCCTCCACTAACTGCTGGAGTATACATCTCAGACAATGCACCAATACCAAGAGCATGAATAGTGGACTTAATGTGGATTCTACAGAAATCTCTGCTCTATAGAGTCAGAGAAAATAAACTCTGAGGCAGAATAGAGAAAAATCTATTAATGGAATTTAAAAAGTTTACATTGAAAGGTTTAAAGTAATTTTCTCCTTTGCAGAGTCCTTTGTAAATAAAGCCTAAGCATTCCAGTGGCATAACAATAAGCTGTTTTAATGTGCTACTTTCATAGTCTTTTGTAAACTGGCACAGAAGAGCCTGTGCTCCAAAGGCATTGACCGCACAGGCCTTGAAGCCAGATTAAAAGTGTGTGTGTGGACTTCGAATGTTTTAATCAAATAATGCTAAAATCATATAATAACAGCACAGCTATGCTATGGCATTTTTGCTACATCAGTGTCATAAAAGCCATGTCTTGTTACTTATCCAAAACTAAGGCTCTTCAAACAAATTCTTTGTATTCATTAAGCTCAGTTTCGTATGTCTAGATTTGAGTTACTCTACTTTATCCTTAAAACAACCCCATCAGCTGCTTTTGTTAGATCACAACCCTTATCTGCTCTTTGGAATTGCTAGGCAATGGCCTATAAGAGGCAATAGAATGTCTTAAAGTTCCCTTTTTCCTTCCCCACCAGGGCTCATAATTAGTTTGTGTCCCAATCCATATCAATAAAGAGGCTTTGGCTTCTGTCAGCAGCTAGGGTTACTTCTTGGGCTACCTTTGTGTATCAGCTGTAATTACCAGCATTGAGCATTTTCTTCCACAGCATGTGGAGGATTTGTGGGTCTGTTAGCTTCTTGCTATGGAATTTAAGTGTCTTGTCCTTAGCTGCAGAAGGCCTTGAATTTGAATGCCAAATTATCGATCTTTGGTGCAACAGTGACCACATAAAGCTACAATGGCATTTAAATGCAAATGAGCAAAAACAGGTGAATAACTTTGGAGTCATGTGCTGCTGGCGACTGTATTGATTAGGCTTGGATTTAAAGCATGCTGTATCATTTACTGTGAAAGGCAGGTAGTGCAATCCAGAAAACTGAATTAAAAAACCAGGAAATGTGAGTATATATAAAATAACTATCTCTTACACACATTGGAATCAATACACTTCCCACTCACTCAAGAAGATATTTGGTGTTCTTATAAACTTCCTGAACAGGGGTAGCCAACTGGTGTCATCCAGCTGTTGTTGGACTGCAACGCCGATCATTCCCAGTCAGCATTGCCAGTGGTCAGTGATGATGGGTATTGTAGTCCCAACAGTATCTGGATGGTGTTGCATTGGCTACACCTGCAGTAGCGTGTGTGTGTGTGTGTGAGAGAGAGAGAGAGAGAGAGAGAGTGAGAGAGAGAGAGGCGAAGAAGAAGTTGACTCAATGTGAACTCACCGTTGTCCTTAGCATTTTGAAGGAAGCCTTAAGAGGCTTGTTGTTATGGCTTGAGTTATCGTTCGGTTGTGTAAATTAGAGCAAGGCAGTCCCTGCCGTTGTCTCACAATGCTTACGTTAGTAAACGTGTTTATCCTGCATTTGTGTTCTGGGCTGCTTAAAATAATAATAATAATAAAAATCCTGTAGCTTCCAAAAGTAATTGTGACATCCTTCTTGCTTTGCAACATTATTGCTTTGGGAAAACACGAAATTGCTTCTACTGCAATGTGGAAATTTTTCAACCTGCCTGGGTTAGATTTGAGGCACATGGTAAAAGAAACATACTGTGTGCTCTTCACCTTCACTAAGATTATGTACAGCCCTCCTCAGACATCATCAAAGCATCTACCATTGGCATGGTCAATCTGTGGCTCTAGAGATGTTGTTGGCCTCCAACTCGCATCATCCCCAGCCAGCCTGGCTAATGGCCAGGGATAATGGGCAGCATCTAGAGGTTTCCCACCCCTAATCTACAATGAAAGATATGGAGGAAGAAGGGTCAAGCTTGGGAGGCACCATAGTTTAATGCTGGTGGACATACATAGATATCTCCAGTTAAAAGAATAATGTTTCAGGTGAAAGGCCTCTGCTTGAAACCCCAGAATACTACTGCCAGAGTAGGCAATACTGGCCAATATGGACAAAGAGTCTGACCTGATATCAAGCTGTATTACATATTCTGTGCCCTGTTCCTAATTTCCACATAATGGTTGATTTTCAAACTGTGCGTTGGGATCCACTAGTGTAAATCATCATGTGGAGCCACTTTCAGGTGGACCTCAGTGTGGCACAACCTTCGCAATGCCTCCTCACCTCCATGCCATAGTCTATAGCTTGGAACAGTGCCAGCACCAGCAACTCCTTACATGTTGAGTAAAGGTAGCCGGAGACACAGAAGTTTGGGCAGGGGAGAAGATGCTGACCAAAATAAGAAAAAGATTAAAGCTTAATATTTGTTATTATTGTTTTCCTCATTGTTAATAAATAGAACAGGGAAAATGATTGTTATACAAAGAAGAAGTGAATGTAAAAGACCATGGAGCAGGAATGGAAGAATCTGGCAGAATTCAAATTGAATGTGAAAGGCAAACAGGAGAAGAAATAGCAGACGATGGGTAAAAATAATTTGAGAGTGTGGCTGGGAAGAGAAAATGTAAACAACAACACCCCACCCTTTTCCATTTACAGTGATACCTCGGGTTAAGTACTTAATTTGTTCCGGAGGTCCATTGTTAACCTGAAACTGTTCTTAACCTGAAGCACCCCTTTAGCTAATGGGGCCTCCTGCTGCCGCCGTAGCACAATTTCTGTTCTCATCCTGAAGCAAAGTTCATAACCCGAGGTAATATTTCTGGGTTAGTGGAGTCTGTAACCTGAAGCGTATGTAACCTGAAGTGTATGTAACCTGAGGCACCACTATAGAGCCCATTGATCTGCAAATTCTGCCTAAAATGGGGAGGTTGAGTCACAATACCTCCAGGGCAAGTGTCTATACTTAGCCTGAGGAAAGCTGAGCTAGGGAATTCCTTGCCACAAGCAAGTATGCTATGGCAAAGAATTTCCAAAGATGGATTCTAGCCCATCAGTGGAAAGTGATGTTAGCCATTGCCTGTGGATTATGCCCAACTCTGCCTGCATCTCCCACCATCTTTTGATGGGCTCTGTCCCTGCACCGCTATTGTGCGTCTGGTAGGCCTCAGTAATTTCCAGCCATCTCAAGTGGAAGTTGAAAGTTTGAGAACCTGTGTAACTGGGGACACTGCATAGGCTCTCTCCATGTGCTTGTGGTATTCACTTTCATGCACAAAAGAGATGCCACATGTTGGGACAGTCATTAGCAGACTGACTTATTCTTGAACGCCAGAAGGTGAAAACATATGACTTAGATGGTATTATGAAGTTGAATTTTATAATAGAGTTTAGGGATTCTGTAACATTTAATCCAGCACTGCTTGTGAAATATCTGTGCTCCCTCCTCTCACCTATCCACATTTCATGCCTTTGAATATTAGGGGACACTGTGTCCTATATTTTCTGTCCAGCAGCTAATGCCTTTATTTTATTTTTTTGGTCTTTTCCCATCTAATGTCTTACATATGCTGAATTCCTGGTAGGTTTGTTAGTAAGAATTTAATCCAAATTACCTTATTAATCCTCCTTTTGTAAATACCACAGGGGAAAAAAAGCAAATTTCATATTCATACGTCTTTTCACTATTATGGTAATGGCTTTCAAGTTATGGCTAATTAATGCTGCTCTGTACCTAACCTACCCCTTATTAGCAGCTGCAAACAGGGGAATCACTGTGTGTATGAATGGCTGTTGCTGACGTGAGCATTGGCAGATGAGTTACCTAGCTGCCTCCATTCCACAAAGGTGAAGAGGAAGAAAAATAGGCAGGGGGGGGGAGGGAGATGGAGCTTAACTTGTCATGGAAGTGCGTAAGACGCTTGCATTCACCACATCTGTTCTCAGCCACAACGACAGCAGAGTTTGTGTTGTGCTGTGATTTGTGGGGAGGAAGGGTGAGTAGTTTGGATGTCGGCTACTAATTAAATGCAACACACTTAGCAAATGGAACGTTATGAAATGCAAGCCAGCCTTGTGGAATGAGGAGGATGTAGAGAGAAGGTGGGTGGGAGGAGGAGGAAATATGATAATGCGGCACACAGACGCGCTTTGATCTTGGGTATAATTCAAAGCAGTCTAGTCCCACTGCCAGTGGCATTAGATAAAAGCACCATATTCCCTAGGTGGATTTTACTGGCACTGCAAAGTAATTAGCTTTTGCCTGTTTGTAAAGTGAACATAAACAGGTACTGGGAGAAAAATCACACTTTCCCTTCTGGATTAATTAAAGGCTCATCTGCCAAAGGGATCAACAGTGGTGGGGGCTTGTTCCTTTTTTCATTATTGTTAAGAAATTTGCTAAAAATGGGACATCAGCTGGTGATGGACAAGCTCTGAAGGTTCAGCACACTGCTCCTACTCCAACTCTCTTGATATTCAGATTACAGCCCAGGTTGACCATTACAGACAAGATCATGGTGCATGCCTCTACACCTGTGTTTTAATTGTGTTTTCCATTTCTAACATAAAGTATTAACTTATTAATGTTTTTATTTTATATTTTAATTGTATTTTTAATTGTTGCTGCCATGAGAATTTATGGGGTTGCCATGAGAATTTATGGGAAAAATACATCAATTAGGTAATGAATAAATGTCACCTCAGAATTAAGTTCCATTTAATTCAGTGGGATTTACTCTTAGTTCTGAGTCTATAAGACTGCAATGCTACCCTTATTTACCTAGAAGTAAAGTCCTTTGAATTCAATGGATTTTGCTTTGTGCAGATATGGTTAGGATTCTAGCCTCAGTCACTAAGCAAATCCCCCTACTTTCCTAAATGGAGGCATGAGAATATCTCTCTTAGCTAGGCTTACATGGATTTGCTGACCAAGAAGTAGCAATAGTTTGCATATTGGGGGCATGTTTGCAGGTGTATTTGATTCCCTTTCCTTTCTCTGGCTTCCAGAGTAGTGCTGTGCTGAAAATCCCCGCTCCTTATCATTCTGCAGCCAATAAATTATTATTATCAATAATAATAATACCCTGCCCATCTGGCTGGGTTTCCCCAGCCACTCTGGGCAGCTTCTAACCAAATATTGAAAACAATACAGCATCGTTGAGAAAGCTTAGATCCTTGCATGTTATTCACTAAGTTCCCATTCTGAAATCAACAGATCTGTCCTATGGTTGCAGCACACACTTGGGAAATACTGGAATAACCCTGATGTAACCCTAGTGGAGGGTGGGATAAGGGTAGTTCCTGACATATACTTCTAAAGGCACAGGTGTTTTAAGATGTGCATTGGTATCAGTGAAGAGTTTGTGTAATATAAATTAAAATACATAAGACAACCCTGCTTCTTTCTGCTTTCTGAATTGTGTTCCTTATTGTGGGTTTTGACATACTGTCCCTGAATCTCTTTAGTTTTTTGACATTGGTTTGGTTCAAGTTTGGGAGGTGGTGTGGAAAAATAGCCATAAGTTGTGTTTGGATCAGAGCAGCCTGAGGCCCTCTTATAACAAGGAAGAAGTAGCCATTTAACAGGGTTTTCTGACTGGGTGTCACTGGCCATACACTGAAAGATTGTCAGTGAACTACCCTGCATGTGGGGATATGGGCTGGGCTGCCTGCGTACACTTATATCTCGCAGTGTACCCCCATATCCCATTTATCCTGATGAGCCCCAGTTCCCCCCAGCTGGGGGGCTGGGAGGGATACACGCCGAAGGCCTAAGCCAAGGTCTTCCTACATTTGGAAATTGTGGCCTAATTTAGTTCCATATAATGTTGACAGAGTCTTTATTCCTTTCCTATGATCCCTGGGGGCTGGGGCTGTTGTGGCCTGGTCACACAATGAGGCAAAAAGCCCCTTTCTCTGAGAAAGAAGGGCTTTGAGAAAATGGAGGCTAGATTTCAGCACCATACTAGTCTTATAATTGTCTGCCCTACAAGTTTTTTTGTGTTGCTTGTGGAGAAGAAGAATGGTAAACATGTGAGCAGGAAAATTGGGGAATATTTTTGATGAAGGTCAGTTTTCAAGATAGTTCCCTGTCAAGTTGCTTCAGTTTTCTGTCTTTAAAATGCATTGCGATAATACTCAAGCGGAGGTGTTGGCTATTCTCCCAGTCATTGTGGCTCATGGGGTGGGATATTTTGTGCATCAGGAGAAATCATTGAAATCTCCACACCATATGCGGTGTAATATTTCTTTCATCATTTCATATTCTTTGATGGGGAAATTGAAACACCTGTACTTCTGCACATCCAAGAATTTGGAATAAGTTCAACAGTAATGATAACTGTGTGCATTTGTTGGGATTTGTCTCTGATGATTGTCAAACGAAATTTCACAAAGAAAGTCTTATAGTGAGGTCAGGCAGACTGTGCTCTTGGTGAAAACAATATTTAACATTGTAAAGGATTTTTTAATAGTTGTAGTAGAATGTGTATATTATCCCTTTTAGAAGAATCACAACCAGCAATCCAGCCTGTGTCTTTTCCCTAACATAAGGCTACATCTCCACTATATATTTAGAATATTAACATACCACTTTAAAAGTTATTGGCTTCCCTCAAAGCATCCTGGGAACTGAAGAGAGAGGGGAGTTGTTAGCAAGCCTCTTTTCCCCTCACAGAACTACAGTTCCCAATCAATCCCTCTTCACAGCCAACTCTGCAGATGGTAGCACTATGAGGTGCATACAGATCACCTAACACCCTTCTCAGCACCCTTAGCAAACTACAGTTCCTAGGATGTTTTTGGGGGAAACCATGACTGCTTAAAGTGGCATGATAATGCCTTCAATGTACAGTGGTACCTTGGGTTAAGTACTTAATTCGTTCCGGAGGTCCATTCTTAACCTGAAACTGTTCTTAACCTGAAGCACCACTTTAGCTAATGGGGCCTCCTGCTGCCGCTCCACCACCAGAGCACAATTTCTGTTCTCATCCTGAAGCAAAGTTCTTAACCTGAGGTATTATTTCTGGGTTAGCGGAGTCTGTAACCTGAAGTGTCTGTAACCTGAAGCATCTGTAACCTGAGGTACCACTGTATAGCACAGCTGGGGCCATGAAATTCCCTGTGCCCTTCAAAAATCTTCAAGGAAAAATATTCTATAGACTTATGAAGCAATTGTCACTGATGGATAATTTTCATAATGTGAAACCTAAAACTGTTACTTCCTTCCCGTCCTATTTTTCTAACACTTCTGGGGTTAAGACTTTAATTACAGATACCACAGAGAACAGATGATCATGCCAATGAAACTTTTGCAAGTCTGAATATTCACCTCATACTTCTACCTCCATGTTCATTTGTCACCATAAATTATTTAAATCAATATTGCTAGCCAGATCCTTTTCTCTCCCACAAAAGTGGTTTTTCTCTGCCTAGCTGTCAACCCTCCTCTCAGGGTCCCAAGATGGCCACATTTGTGGTGGGTGGGCAGCAGTTAGACTTTTGAGTGGGAGCCAAGTTTGGCTTCCAACCACAGCTGGCAACCACCATATTAATGCACCCAAAATGTTGTGTAGTCGTTTAGTCGTGTCCGACTCTTCGTGACCCATGGACCAGAGCACGCCAGGCACTCCTGTCTTCCACTGCCTCCCACAGTTTGGTCAGACTCATGTTTGTAGCTTCGAGAACACTGTCCAACCATCTCGTCCTCTGTCGTCCCCTTCTCCTTGTGCCCTCAACCTTTCCCAACATCAGGGTCTTTTCCAGGGAGTCTTCTCTTCTCATGAGGTGGCCAAAGTATTGGAGCCTCAGCTTCATGATCCGTCCTTCCAGTGAGCACTCAGGGCTGATTTCCTTAGGAATGGATACGTTTGATCTTCTTGCAGTCCATGGGACTCTCAAGAGTCTCCTCCAGCACCATAATTCAAAAGCATCAATTCAATGCACCCAAAATACATATACAGATAAATGTAATTAAGTGCTTTCTTTTGTCCCTCTGAAATCTGCTGCCATTCAGTTTTATATGAATTGCTATGTGAAGAAGAAGCAGCAAACGAGAGGCAGGATATAACAATAACCTGCAACACCCTTCGCCCACACAGCTTTTCTTTGTTGTGCTATGGCATCCCACGATAGTTTTATAATTCCAGGTACTGGGGTGTGCAACATTTCAATTTTTCAATTTCAATATGATCCTACCTTAGAGATTTCCGTCATATGTAGGAGGTAGTAGCCTTTTTATGATGACCTTTTGGAGCCTGCAAATTAAACATTCTAGTCACCGCTGCTCATACCCTTATCACCACGAAATAGTTTGCTGGGGTGGGTGCAGGGGGGAAAGAAGAATCAGCTTTTGCAAGCTAGTTTGGCCATTTGCCGCTTCACAGTGTAATTGTGCATGACTCTCCCTCATTAGACAGCAGTATTTACCTCTGGGAAATGGGGCTTTGCAGAACAAGATGAATTAAATTGAAACTTTGGCAAATGTTGCTGCAATTGGCAGCTCTGAAATAAATGAGCACTTTCTCTGTAATTTGGTAGGGCTGGGAAGGAACAAGCAACGCCTGGGCTTTTTCTGATAGGCTCCAGAATGTACATTATTAGAGGGTCAGCTGGGAAGTTCAATAGCAAGAATCTATGGGAGTAAAGGGTTTGTTTAAATAAGAATTAGGGCATTTAACCTGCCTTCGTTGCAGTGAACCAGAGAGACACTCAGAAGGCTTCTTAGCCAAGAAATCTATTTGTGCCACTTTGCCGTATCATGTTATATAGAAATACCAAGAGATTGTGGGTTGTCTCTTAGGGGTCCACATCTGTGATTCTGACTCAGACATGCACTAATAGCCTATCTTTGTTTGAAGCCAGAAGATGCCCTTTTAACTTGAGAAGATGCCAGCTGTGGATTCAGCGGTTCTTTTTAAGCTGCTTTATTCTTGTCGTGTGATGCAACAGGGTTGCCAGTTTGTAAACAGACAGTGAGAGGCAGGATGGCAATGCCCTAGGGTGGACCAAGATGGGATGCGATCAACAAAACAACAAGCCCCCGCTGAGTTCCTCTCTTCAGCCCCAGCTACATGCATTTATGGAAAAATGTGGTGTGACATCAATCACATTACAATCATGCTGGCTCCATGTTATTGGACGTCGCACCACACACTTAAAATAATTTCATGTTATAGGACAAGGGAGGAAAACAACAACATGAGTTGCTGTTTGTGGTGGCCATCCCATGTTTGTTGTCTCGTCTCATTCCAGCCAACATGCAAACACTGAGGCCATTTCTGACTCCTGAAGATTTGCCAAATATCCTGTTTTGACTATTCTGTTGTTTGCCAACCAGGTGCTTCAACATCTAGGCTGGCAAGGGCTGATAGGAGTCATCGCCCCAAACATCTGTTTGGTGAAGGCTAAACTATTATAATATTACCTTTAACAATGGACCTGCCTCCCACTCCTTTGAAAATTTATTTTTCAAAGTTCCCTTTGTTGCAGTGCTTGACTATTTGTTGAGGTTGATGTGGTTTTATTACAACGGTTTGTAAAAGGAAGGCGGCTTCACACAGCAAAATGATGTGGCAAAACCAACAGATGTGAGATGCAGTAGTAAGCTGGCTTTGAAATATTCCCATGTGTTTACAGGGAAGGTGCAACCATTGTGTTTTAATTCCTATGTGAATGGATTTCATGTCTAACTATTCTGCACTATATTCATTTTTCCGTTCTCTCAGAGGAAGAATATTTTATGTTTAAAATATATACTGTGAAATTTGCAAACCGGCTTAATTAACCTTCTTTGCATTTGTGGGTTTTGCCTTCTCATCACTTATCAGTTAAGAGAAGTGTTGTGAAGCCTGAACTGCTAGGAGTAAATGTGCTCCTTTTGCAAATGTCTTAGAATTGGCGAGGATCCTGCTTCTATCAAGCAAAGGATACTACTGGCTGGGAGGCTATACTATAACTGTAGCAAACCTTAATTGCTCCATAGGGTCTCCCAGTACAGATTTTCCCAACAGATTTTCAGGGTGTGCAAGGAACTGCAAGGGGAGTCAGCAAAAATCTTTTATAATCCATAGAGTTCCTTTAAACCTGAGCTTCTTGATCTTTGTTTTTTAAACATATTTGGAAGATCTAGTAACTTTATCAAAGAAAGCTACAGATACTTTGATTATAATTTGCACAGTTCACCTAACCCAGTGTTTCTGCTTTCATTTAGCATATCAGAATGTGATCTGAATGAATTCAAATATCAGTACTTGTTGAGTTGTGCAGTGGTGGGAAATTTGTGGCCTCCCAGATAATGGTGGACTTCAGCTCCTGTTGTCCCTGACCATTGGACATACTGTCTGAGGCTAATGGGAGATAGAGTCCAATGGCATGGGGGGGGGGCACAAGTTCTTCATCTGTTTGGTAACGGGAACAAGTGGCACCAAGGGAAGAGTCTAAACATCTCCTTAGTATTTTTAAAAAAGAATCTATACATCAGGAAGGGAACAGAAGGCTCTTCCCTTCTGCTATCTAGTCCTTTAGTGAAGATCTACTTTGCTTACTGTAAAAAAGGTAAAGGACCCCTGAACGGTTAAGTCCAGTCAAAGGCAACTATGGGGTGCGGCGCTCATCTTGCTTCAGGCCGAGGGAGCCGGCGTTTGTCCACAGACAACGTTCCGGATCATGTGGCCAGCATGACTAAACCACTACTGGCGCACAGAGAACTGTGACGAGTGCCAGAGCGCATGGAAATGCCATTTACCTTCCTGCCACAGTGGTACCTATTTATCTACTTGCACTGGAATGCTTTTGAACTGCTAGGTTGGCAGAAGCTGGGACAGATCAATGGGAACTCAACCGTCACACGGATTCAAACCGCCAACATTCTGATCAGCAAGGCCAAGAGGCTCAGTGGTTTACTGTATGGCCTGTTAACATCTGTGTTTAAAAAGATTCTTCTTCATGCTATGGGTTCCCATCCTCTGAATTCAGGCATGACAAGTTAATGAACAATTTGAGCTCCAATAAGTGATGATCTCCACTTAAGCTGAATAATGTGGCTGCAGCTGTCTGTGTTCCTGCCGTCAGCACTGATGGAGATGAGAAAATAGGGGAGGAGAAGTCTAATTTTATAGAAAGAAGCCAGGCAGGCTTGTCACAAGGAGGTTCTTAAGACTGATCGGTTTATATACAGGAGTGTGACTGATGGTGCTCATGCTTTGGGCTACTAAAGTATCTCTTTACTCAAAGCTGCTTCTTGTGACAACCGTGAAGACACCGGATGCTAGAAGGGGAAGAAGAATGAGATAGGAAGCAGAATGAAATCTGCTCTGCTGATCTGTCAGAAATACGTTCTTGCAATTAGCTCTGTGCAGTGTAATGCATCTGATACTGAATGGCTTAGGATCCATCTAATATATTGGGAGAATTAACTGTTTGGATAAATGGGAGTGCTGTCGACATAGGATGCATCATTGGCTTAGAACTATGTGTAGGATGCAGAAGGAAAATCAGGAGTTTCAGATCAGTGAAGATTGGATAACAGAGATCGATCACATTTATTCTATACTATAGTGACCCTGCACATGTTGTTCAAATCCCATAAGCCCCAGCTAACATGGCCAGCAATCAGGGATGATGGGATGTGCAGAACCACATGTTTCCCATTCCTGCTGTACATCATGCTTTTGGAATTGGCATAATTCATTGCCATCTGTCATGTATGATTTAGTTGAGATTCCTGCATTGCAGGGGGTTGAACTAGATGACCCTCAGAATCTCTTCCAACTCTACAATTATACAGTTCTATGATTCATTATTTTCCAGCCACATATTGAATGAATGTAACACTTCTTTGAATTATTATATTTTTTTTACATAAGTATGCCTGGCAGCACAATCCTGCACATGTTTCTGCAGAATTAAGTCCCATTTAGTTCAGTATGGCTTGCTCTCAAGTGGACATTGCATTTGATAACAACAACAACAACAACAACAACACATTTACTGTCATTGTACAACCTGTGTACAATGAAATTAAACAAGCCCACCCCTCCCAAACACTCAATCTCTTATCAAACAACACACCACCTCGCAAGTCAATTCCGCTATGTTATTTTTCGTTCAACAGCCTAACAGCCCATGGATAGAAGCTATTTTTTAGCCTGTTGGCACTGCTGATTATACTTCTATATCTCCTGCTCAAGGATAGAAGATTAAAGAGGTGATGGCTGGGGTGTGAGTCATCCCTGAGAATTTTTTTCGCTCTCCTAAGGCAATGATCCCTTGAGATGTCATCTAGCGGACTCAAGGGACAGCCCATGATATCATGTGCTGTATTCACCACCCTCTGTAGAGACTTTCTGTCCGTGGCTGTCCGTGGCTGCAGCTTAAATGGGGCAATGAGGCATAATGTGAGGTCTAAATGCTCCAGTTTAGGGTTTCAGGAAACGTCAGTGAAGTCCAGTGGAGATATCTTAGTAGGAACTGTCAGAGTAGGAGAATGAATGGGATGAAAATGGAGAATCGGAGTAATGGAATCGTGGGGAGGGTCTCAAACAGTTGTGGGGCACTAATCTGGATCCCTGGACTGACATGTGACCTGTCAAGGGGAGAGCCCACCCTGGTGCTCCCAGATGCCCAAGGCACCACATTACAGCAGACTGTTGTGACCTCAGCATCATCTCCTGTCAGCAAAAGGCCTTCCCTCTCTGGGGAGGTGGTTTCAGATGACAAAAAGTACAGCATAGGTCGCTAAGTGAATTGTAGTATATTTTGGCGTGATTTTTGTGATGTTTCATTCTCAGTCTATCACAGGCTTATGGAGCTGAAAAGAAACAAGAGCTGCAGCAGCCAGCCAGCATTACAAGTGTTGTAAATATTATTTATTAACAATTCAAAGTGCTCCCGGGAGGGCCCAAGTCAGTCTACTAAACCATGCTGTGAACATAGATTCCTGAATTGTATTGAGTATGTGGAGCAGATCAAGGCTATTTGACATGTGGAAAGATGGTTGTAGGATTCCTTTGCCATGGATGGAATCTTCTTGTTGTTGTTGTTACTACTATTATTATCCTACCTTTCCTCCAAAAGGAGCCCAGAGAAGCAAACAAGCAAATAGTTAAACAATTATCACCTAGACACAATTCCAATGCAGACTGGGAAAGAGCTCTACGTGTTGGAAGAGGAAGGTAGGCGCCAAATGGAGAACAGCCTTCTTAAGATTTAACAGAAGAAATTTCCAATGAATAGGTGCCCCCCAACCCACATTTAGCATGTTGCTGCTCAACCAACAACCAGGAGTTTTGTATTAATGCAACACCAGGAAATTGAGGATCGCCGCCCTTATCTGTTATAGCACTTGATTTCCATTTCTCCCAACATGAAGTATTATTTATAGCCTTTTATTACTAGATTTGCAGAAGGATCCAACAGGGAGAAAATGTCCTCTCCAAAATAATCAGAGGAAATGCTTTATCATGGTGGCTCATTTTGCTGTAGCCACACATAGGTTTAAGTGATGTTTTGTTTAGTTAAACGTCATAGATTGCACTGGTGACCTGTTGGCAGAAGTCTCCTGACAAAGCCAGGTTTGATGTGTTTAATATTTATATTTTGAACTTTTGTTTCAGCTTATTGGGCTTTGGATTTGCTATGGTTCTTGGCTAAACAAATAAGACTCTTGATGGGGTAGATTGCAATCTGTCCACATGGAGAGTAGGGAATTATACCACCAATTTACACTGTGCAGTACAGATCCCATCCACCTTTTTCCCTACCAATGCATCAGGTTGATTGTATGTATGAATTAGTCCTAATTCTAAATCATGGGAGGTGCTGAGCATAAGGCAGCTTCATGTGTTCATCACATTATTATACGGGAGCTGAATATTGCCAGGTAATTTAATTACAGGACAATCTTTTGCTGTTATAAACAGCTTTAACCCATTTCTAGCACATGGTGTAGTGTTTCAACAATTTCCACATTCCAAGTAGTCTGTGTAAAATATAGGTTTGTTTGAAAACAATCCTCTTTCCGCCTTTTTACAAAGCCCAGATTTGAAATATAGGTTTATTAATATTCACAAACACTGCTTAGCTAAGCCTGCTTTAATTTCTCTGTGTGTATTGTAAACAGGGATTACAGGGATGTTTGGATTTTGCATGCCAGATTTCTGGCTATTGTGTAAATCCTTATTATTTTCATACAAAAATAAATGTGATCTTTCAAGTCTGCCTACCCTGCTCCCTGAAAAGTATGACATTCTTATTTTGTCTCCTCGCAGTGTTGTTGCTGGAATGCTTAATTCAGTATTAGAAGCTGAGCCGCAGAGATATTTGGGGTGACTTGGAATCCCAAAGGCTGGAAACAAGTTTTTGCTCTGTGAGATAGGCATGTTTGGCAGGGATAGTGTAGCATTAATGCTAGGAAAATGAAGCCTTCACAGTTTGGAAAGCATAGCCAGTCTCGGAGAAAAATACCCCTGTTGTTGAATCTTCCATTAAACTGTAACAGTTGTAGGCATTTGTTCCAAACCTCAATAACCCTGGCCAAATGAGCTGGAAAGTGCAGCAGCTTTTTCTAATTACGTTCCACTGTTGGACGTCGTCTTGCAGTGAAACATCTGCAGTCTTAGCCAGTGGCTGGGTGCAGATGAAGGTAAGCAAAGCAGAACGTTAATCCCTAGCCCCCTTTTCTATCTATTTTCTAAAATAATAACTGTTTATGAATGTGTCATATTAATAACAGAGTTTAATTTGAAGTATGACTCGCTATAGCCATCCCTCAAGTCTGTTTTGATTGCCTTGGCTTAGTCTTGGAGCAGGCAAGATAATGATAAAAGAGAGTACCATCGCCACTGGAAAACCATGGGCTGCTGTCACTCAACTCAGATTAAGGACTCAGCTCCACAGCTGCATATAAAATGTTTTAAATATGTTGCAAAGTGCAATATACAAATGTGACACTAGATGGTGAAAGTGAGCTATGCAAAATTCAATGCATTTTTCAATTTATTTATTTTTTAAATGCATTTTTACAATGTATGTAGATTCCACATAGGATGCAGAGTTACCAGACAGAAAGTATGACTTCTGAGCAGGCCCGAGACCCAACATAGCTTTGCTGGTCAAACCTCTGATTTCTTGCTTTCTTATTATTGGGTCCAGCACGTTTTTCCTTCTAGTTCCTTCTGCCCCTGGTATGTTGTGCCTCAAGAACATTTAGTTTAAGAAGCCTTCCCCAGCTTGTTTCCCTCCAGTTGCTATGATTACCCTGACTTAGTACTGGCTTGGGCTGAAACAAATTGTCCAAAATGTCTGATGATGAACAGGTTTGGAAAGGCTGCTTTAAACTCTGTTCCTTTATGCCCTGTTACTGTACAAGCCTATTCATAGCTCCACAGAAATAAGTCTCATTGACTTCACCAGAGCTTATTCCCAGGTAACTGTGTATAGGACTGTAGCCTTAATATAAATTCAACATTATGGATAGTAGCACTTGACTTGCAGCTTGACCCAAATATGTAGGAGTGTAATCATGACTTCAGGACAACCTGACCCAGTTTGTGGTGGGGTTCTATCAAGGGCATCTGGATTTGCGATTAGAATATCCTTGGAAGAAGGTGAAATCAAGAAGTGTGAAATATGGAAAGTTCATTTTTCATGAACCAGCCTAGGTCTGAGCCTTTCAGTTATATGCTGGTGTAGAACTGACAAATACAAGCACAAAATGCCTAGTCGTCTTTTCTTGGATTTTTTCAGGGTTTAAGTGAAAATGAGTACATTTTGTACCCCCCAATTCTCCAGCCCCTGACGAAAATGAGATCCATTCATTTTAAAAAACAACATTTGTATGAAGCAGTGCCATTGCTATATTATGTGGTGGAAATAGCATATGAACTGCACCATCCACACCAGTTTCTGATTCCAGGAAGGGACAAAAATCATAAGCGCAGGCCCATAGTTATTATTCCAACATTGCTACTTGCGATGGTCAGTGGGATTTTTACTTCTATGTAGAGTTACTTAGATGTGGCCTAAGATTGTGGGTTTTGAGAAGGATATTGCGTGTCTATTTTAGATATGAAAATCAGAAAATAGACCAGCTTTATACCCTTCTGCAGAATCAGGGGGAAGTAGCCTGAAATAAACCCCTGGGCCAGTTTCTGAATGAGATATTGAAATGAACTGCCCAGTTGTGATTCCTAAAAGCTTGGTATCATTAATGAAAAGTGTAAAAACAGATGTTAGAGTTCAGGAGGCTGCCATTTGTTCAGAATCCTGATGAGAAGTCCCACCTCCAGAGGTGTCAAGTGTTTCCCACTTCATTCTGCTTCATTGTTGTGAGTGTTTCAGCTCTGGTTTGATGTGAGAAGGTGTTTGTTTCTTGCTTGCTTGCTTGCTAAATAATTAACTGCCTTAATCTACATTTGTCTGTCTGCTTGTTGGCTGTGTGTTTAGTCCATTTGATGTGTGCTGCGTGTGGATAACCAGCCTCATATAACCAACATGCTTAAGTCTAATTAATGTATGAAGGGATTAATACCATAGACTAAGCTGTCTATGGAGGCAGTGAGAGATTTTACCTTCTTGGGCTCCATGATCACTGCAGATGGTAACAGCAGCCACGAAATCAAAAGATGCCTGTTTTTTCGGAGAAAAGCAATGACAAACCTAGACAGCATCTTAAAAAGCAGAGACATCACCTTGCCAACAAAGGTCCGTATAGTTAAAGTATGGTTTTCCCAGTAGTGATGTATGGAAGTGAGAGCTGGACCATAAAGAAGGCTGGTCAACGAAGAATTGATGCTTTTGAATTATGGTGCTGGAGGAGACTCTTGAGAGTCCCATGGACTGCGAGAAGACCAAACCTATCCATTCTTAAGGAAATCAGCCCTGAGTGCTCACTGGAAGGACAGATCCTGAAACTGAGACTCCAATACTTTGGCCACCTCGTGAGAAGAGAAGACTCCCTGGAAAAGACCCTGATGTTGAGAAAGATGGAGGGCACAAGGAGAAGGGGACGACAGAGGGCGAGATGGTTGGACAGTGTTCTCGAAGCTACCAGCATGAGTTTGACCAAACTGTGGGCAGTGGAAGACAGGAGTGCCTGGTGTGCTCTGGTCCATGGGGTCACGAAGAGTCGGACACGACTAAACGACTAAACAACAACAACAAGCTGTCCTGCCAAGTTTAACTATGTCCTTCCCTTTCCTTCGGAGGAAATGGGTAATCAAACCTGTTATTGTAACCTCGGTCTACCTGTGAAACTCAAGGTGTGAAGAGGTTTGAGCTGGTTGCTCCAGTTCAAACAGCATGGCTCTCATCAACCATTCTTGAGTTCCTATACCAATAATTTAGGAACTTTTGCCACTTTGTAACTAAGCCAAGTTTTACTGCCTGTGCAGATGTAGGGAAAAACACAGGAACCAGAGCTTTGAAGAGTTTGCAAGTAAACCATCTTCAACTTACTAAATATGTGGTCTCTTTTGCTATGCAAGGAGAAGAGGGGAACTTGAAAAGATACATTTTAAGGTTTCACAGCCACACTTTACTGCATGTTTTGTGATTTTAAATCTCTGCTGAGGTTCTCTCACCAAAGAGTACTTGCCCCAAACTTGGATCTTGACATCTAGGGAATTCTCGTTTTCATACCTATTTTTTCCCCTTGCACCAACATGCTGAACTTCCCATCTACAGGTTTAAAGGGTTGATGATTGTGAGCTGATTGGCTACTCTTGAATATTCAATAACTTCTAGACCTAACACTGTTCACTCAATCATTTGATGGCTGAAAGGTCTGCCCCTGGCAAGAGCAGGTGTTTGATTTAAGGTGTTTTAAACTTTATAAAAGAAGCTTTATTGTATTATTTTAGTACTGACACACTTGCTGCCCAGGGCTGCTTTGGAGGAGGGTGCAGAATATAGATTTAAATAATAATTCAGATGGTGATGATTATTATTCCAGGCCAGACTATTTCACATCTAGTTCAGTTTTGTTTACTTGGATGGGCAGCAGCTCTCTTGGGTAGGGTTTTCCCCATCACCTACTATCTATATTTGATCCTGGTCCCTGGACATTTTAGGGGTTCAGCCTAGTAGGACCTTTTTGTCCTTCCCCCACATTGCATTTTGATACAAATTCATTGTACCACAAAAGCTGCATTACTTTGCTACGTCCCAATCTCTTAAAATATATTATAATATTTCAAAAAAGAGTTGCATCATTATACGTTTAGAAACAAAGAATGTTCCAAAAATGCTATGAAATGTGTTTATATGCTCCCATTTGGTTTCCAAATGTCTTTCCTTGGGGAATTCTAAGATAACTTCAATAATTCTTAGTCCCCCCACTTTCCTTTCAATCTTCTAAATACATCTTTTAAAAATTAAAAAATGAGGTGTCTTTGTGTGTTTGGTGGAGGAAGCAGAATAATAGATATTTTTGAATACATTTTCAGAAGCTGAATTCATCAGAGATAAAAATTCTAGTTCAATAAAGCCAATTGCTGCTAAATTAGTCATATTCTGCAATCCCTCTAGGTGTTGCAAATAAGCTTTTGATTTAGAAACTATTTTAAAAAATAATAGATAATCTATTTCAACTACCCACTAACCTAAAAGTTCAGAAGAGCTTGGGACTTGTTTGCTAAAGATTTTGTGCTATTAAGAGCCAGAAAATGTCATCCCTGGTGCCTTTTGACAGTTTGCAGTTCAAATTACAAATTTATTCCAATAGATTAGCACTGTATACATTTGCTAAGTCACCTTTACCTTGGAATATTATACAGCCATGAGTGTGGGTCTAAAGCAAAGTCAGGTTTTTCTTATTATGTTTTAAAACACCCTACCAAAATACGGCATCAAAATTTCCATTTTTGATACCAATATGTTTCCTTTTGGAAGCCATTCCACCCAAATTAGCATGCTCCATAATCTGCACCATTTCTCTAAGATTTCTCAGAAAGATGCTGGCTATATAAATTTTTTTACACAGCAGCTTTGCTAGATAACCCGCAGTTAGGCTTAACAAGGGGATTTACGCCAGGCTCACTGATGTCCACAGATACTCATATATATTAAAATTCATTCAAAACTCAGCAGTAGAAAAGTGAGTTTTCTGCCAAATGCGTCACTGAATTCCAGGGAGCGGCAGCTGTGAACTTGACATAACAGTGTTTCATGCGTTTTCCCCAAAGTGCTCTAATAGCACTTGACATCTGTGGACCGCTCTGGGTTGCCAAAATGCTACAAGCCCACAATGAGACCACATGCACATAATGGATGCCCCATTTTTGCGCTAACCTCCAAGAACTGCATAGTGATGAGTTGACCACTGATACTTTATTAGTGCCAGCCGTTAAAATGGTCTGTTTCCACCCCCACATCCTGCTGCCACCTTACTATGCCCATTTTTCACTACTATGCCCATGTGGTATAGATAAATTTATGATTTTGCTTGTTTGTTTTGATTCATTTTTTGTGTATGTTCTAAACTCTGAATGACTAAAACCAGTGCTTTTTTATTGGGGTACTCAGGAGTATGCATGCCTCTAAACATTTTGTGAATCTTTGCACTTTTCTCCATTTACTGTATTTATTTTTCCTGATTTGAACAATAAAATGGTGGTTTTCTTGAGTCAAAATGAGAGTACCCCTAAACATTTTTAAAGAAAAAAAAAACAATGACTAAAACTATATAGGCCTGAGGAGAACTTTGTTAGAGGCCTGATTTTTTAAAAAATAAATAAATAAATGTGTGAAATAGATACTGAAACCATTATTTGAACCGATAATTTCCTTTACACGAGAAAGTAAAATCAACCTTAGGGAAATTAAACGAGTTACTACTGCTTCTTTCTCATAGAAGAGTGACATAGGAACACAGGGAGCTGCCTCATATTGAGTCAGATCATTGGTCCATGGAGCTCTATATTTTATGATGGGAACCATAGTCCACCACCCATCCCTGCTTTAGCTGATGTTCATATAATTATGCAGATATTGGCATACACATGAGGCCAAACTTTGGTGTGTGTGTAAAGTGCTCTACTCAGTTATTGACCTAAAAAGAGAGACAATTATCTTTCCTCTATTGCAGACATGTCCAACCAGCTGATCGCAGTCGACCAGTAGATCGCAGGAGAGATCTTGATTGATCACAGGATTAAATAAAGCGGCAAGGAATGTCACCGCCCCCCCCCCCGCCCCCAGTGCTGGGTCCCTCTGCCATTGTAGCAGGGAAGGCCAGGCCATGTGGCCCAGCCCAGCCTTCACGGCTGCAGCGGCGGAGCCCAGTGCTGGGTCCCTTTGACAATGAAGGGGGGAGGTGGGGGGCAGGCACGACTGGGATACATGTCAGCTGTGTGGCTCCCTTTGACAGGGAGGGGGGAGAGATGGTGACTGGCTCCTCAGAGAGAGAACTTTTGCCTTCCTTTTCTCCCCCCCCAACTCCCCCCTCCTGCATCCAATTTGCCACCTCCTTGCGCACCTTGCGCACTCTCGTCATCCATCCAGTGGTAGACCACTGCTAGTTTTTTTATACTGGGAGTAGATCGCAGCCTTTCGGAAGTCGGACATGCCTGCTTAATAATAATAATAATAATAATAATAATAATAATAATAATAAATTTATTATTTATACCCCACCCATCTGGCTGGCTTTCCTCAGCCACTCTGGGCGGCTTCCCAAAAAAATATTAAAATACTGTAATACATCAAACATTAAAAGCTTCCCTAAACAGGGCTGCCTTCAGATGTCTTCTAAAAGTCTGGCAGTTGTTGTTCTCTTTGACATCTGGTGGGAGGGCGTTCCACAGGGAGGGCGCCACTACCGAGAAGGCCCTCTGCCTTGTTCCTTGTAACTTAGCTTCTCACAGTGAGGGAACCGCCAGAAGGCCCTCGGTGCTGGACCTCAGTGTCCAAGTAGAACAATGGGGTTGGAGACGCTCCTTCAGATATACTGGACCGAGGCCATTTAGGGCTTTAAAGGTCAGCACCAACACTTTGAATTGTGCTCGGAAACGTACTGGGAGCCAATGTAGGTCTTTCAAGACCGGTCTTATGTGATCTCGCCGGCCGTTCCCAATCACTAGTCTTGCTGCCACGTTCTGGATTAGTTGTAGTTTCTGAGTCATCTTCGAAGGTAGCCCCACGTAGAGTGCCTTGCAGTAGTCCAAGCGGGAGATAACCAGAGCATGCACCACTCTGGCAAGGCAGTCCCGCAGATAGGGTCTCAGCTTGCATACCAGATGGAGCTGGTAAACATCTGCCCTGGACACACATTTGACCTGTGCCTCCATGGACAGCTGTGAGTCCAAAATGACTCCCAGGCTGTGCACCTGGTCCTTCAGGGGCACAGTTACCCTATTCAGGACCAGGGAGTCCTCCATACCTGCCCGCCTCCTGTCCCCCCAAAATAGTACTTCTGTCTTGCCAGGATTCAACCTCAATCTGTTAGCCGCCATCCATCCTCCAACCACCTCCAGACACACACACAGGACCTTCGCGGCCTTCACTGGGTTCTGATTTGAAAGAGAGGTAGAGCTGGGTATCATCCGCATACTGATGAACACCCAGCCCAAACCCCCTGATGATCTCTCCCAGCGGCTGCATGTAGATGTTGAAAATCCTGTGTGGTTTCCCTTAAGCATAAGATTAAGGTCTGGCATGGGGGAGCACGTGTTGAGATTCCTACATTGCAGGGGATTGGACTAGATGATCCTTGTGGTCCCTTTCAACTCTCTAATTCTGACTTGATCAGAAATTTCATGTGTGCACACACATATATCTCCCACGTCTGGTTGTCGGATAGCTGCAACCCATAATGCATTTTTTATTTTAAGTTGTGCTGTATGAAAGTTAAGCGAATCTATAATCTGTTTATATTTCACCTGTCAGTCAATGCAACATCCTTAATCTGCTTGCCGGTAAGAGGCAGGAAAGGGGAGACAATTGTGAATGCATAGGTTGCATTGACTTGATTGGCACATAAAACAGGAACAGACAGGTGGCTGCTTTTTGTTAAGGGAACTCTGCCGGTTTGATTCCAAGCAATTCTCAAAACAGGGCAATTCCGTCTTCCAAGGGAAATGCCAGTCCTGATTTATCTGTGTCAGAAGAAGGTGAGGGAAGCCACCTTCTTTTAAATAACTGTTGCTATTCCACATGTCACTTTTTCAAGTACTATCATCAGAACAGCAACTCTTAGCCATCTTTTATGAACAGACAAAACTAAAATGTTAAGATTTCTTTTCTTACAGGGTTTTGTTTTGTATATTAAAAAGGTGATATGAAATGAGGTCATTAAGCTCTTTAATATCTAGAAACGAGTTTCTTGTCAGTGAAAATAGAACAGATATTCAAAATAGAAATACTTCTGTATGTGAACACACATACTAGGGTTTCTTCAGATATACAGTAGCTTTGTGTATGGAGAACTTAAACCGCCCTGGTTAGTTGGAGAGTGGCTTCAGAGTGACAATTCAAGCAAGAAAGCAAGAGGACTTTGTCACCTAAATGACCTGGAAATCATTTTGATATATGAGAAAGGACTAAAATACAATAGCATTCTGTCTTACCATTTAGTGCTGGCTAACACGCCCCACCTTTCTTCTGTCTGGGGATTGATTTCCTCACGTCTTTTTTTAAAAAATGTAGGCTTTTTGCAAAGCTTTCAAGGAAACACAGCTGTGACTTCCCTTTCTTGTTTGACTGCAAAACTGTCCTTGCAACTACAAGTTCCAGAAAATACATCCATACTCCTGTTGGCAACTTGGGGTTACACCCATTAATGATCATGTTCAGGGTTTATGATCTCTCCCTCCCTCCCTCCCTGTGTGTGTGTGTGTGTGTGTGAGAGAGAGAGAGAGAGAGAGAGAGAGACTTCTCATTCTGGCCAGCAGAAGGTGGTCCTTTTCAATGAATGGGGAACTTACCCACCAGGTGTTATGTACTGAGCTGAATCCTAGAACGATAGGATCCAGAATGCAGCAGTCTGATTGGTCCGCAGGAGCCACCCAATCCAGCTCCAGGTGGAAGTGAATCAGTGACCTGATTGGCCTGCAGGAGCAGCCATTCAGGCTTCTGGAGGATGTGAATCCGCAACCTGATTGGCCTGCAGGAGCAGCGATTCAGGCTTCTGGAGGATGTGAATCCACAACCTGATTGGCCTGCAGGAGCAGCCCGGAATTAGCCAATCATGCAGGGCCCATTGTGTAAATAATGTATATATAGCTAGACGTTTTGGGGAAAGTTTCATTCATTGCTACTACAAGCTGAATAAAGAGCATGAAATTCACACTCGACTCCGAGTATCTTTCACCAACCACCCCGTCTTCCCTCAGCCAGCCCCTGCCTCCCTGTCTTCTTTCTTCGCCACCAGTCCAGAAGGTGGCTCTACCTGTCAGCTTCCTCCTCCTTATGCTTGGCATTGTGCCTTCTTGAACCCACCAGGGAGGAGAAAGATGGTGGGTGGGTGGGAAACGTGAATCAGTTGTTTTCCTGGGTAGTGGCAACTGCCCTATTTTCATAATAATGGTAGCTATACAGAGTGAACTTCATCTTGAGACCAAGTGCCTACCAAGGTGGATACTCTTTTTTTTCTGTGGAGTTCTCTTAAAATATAGTTTTGGGGCCATTGTCTCTCCTTTGTCACGCTTCCAGAAAGAGAGTATAGATTTGGGGTTGCATTTGGCTCTCTGCTGGCAAAACTGTTGTCTCTGTGCAGTTTTCATAACACCAAAATAGACACATTTCAGGCACAGTTGTGTGAAATGTTTTGATTTATTTTTAAAGCAGTCATTTAGCACAAATCAGCCATGAGGAAGAAAGTTGCTGTTGCTGTTTCATTTCTTTCCTTGAGAAAAAAGAAAAAAGTCTATTGACATGCAGTGGGAGCTCACAGAGACAGCTAACCTAGAGGCTTAAGAGCTCTCAAACATGGTATGTCTATAAAAACCCCCAATGACTGTATCACACAGCTATCAAAAGAGATTTTCCATCTTCCGGCTGCGTTTTTGTCACATATTCTTTGAATCAAAGGCCATGGGACTCAGAGCTTTCTCTCCAAGGCTGCGCCTGAAATTTTGTCTTCCTTTAGGGTTTAATCTGATGTACTGGGTTCTCCTCCCTGTGTGGGAATATAATGGGACAAAGCCAGGGTTGGATGCAGATCCTTCCTCCGGGTATGTTTTGTTTTGGTGCTTTGAAGAAAAGGTTGGCTTTTGAAATTTAGAAAAGCAAATTGCTTTGCAGATATTGGCAACAATTTATTTTCTGGCACCGTTCATTGTTTAATATTAAAGTGGGAAATGCCCCAAATGGACAATCATGACATATTATAGCTCATAGAGGCATAGTATTGTAGAGTTGGCAGGGACCCGAGGATCATCTAGTCTAACCCCCTGCAATGCAGGAATCTGAACTGAATCGTACATGACAGATGGTCATGTAACCTCTGCTTCCTGATGATTAGTTGGAATCTCCTTTCTTGTAACTTGAATCCATTGATCCGGGTCCTAGCCTCTGGACCTCAGAATGTTAATTATTGAATGTATTAATAATCAAATGAAAATTAGTCACTATGACAATACTCTGTGCTGTTTTAGATTGCCTCTGAATCATCCAATGTACTTCTTACAGAGACTGGTGCTCTGATAGCTAATCCAATTCAGTGTGGATGTTTTTATGTTCATCCTACTCACTTGACGAGGGTACAAACAGCTTTGCTTCTGAATCAGTAGGTAGCAATAAAGATTATATTTTGAGTTTCAGCTTTGGAAAGAAAAAGTCATATACCAATTAGAGGCAGATGCACTTTGTTGTGCAAGACTTTGTATATAAAGCTGTTCACTGATCACATTAGACATTGTACTTGTGTTTGAGCAAATGCAAGCAGAAGCTTCCCTGCACACCTGTAGATATGTTTGGTAGGACATAGCTCTTGCAGATGTTTGTTTCTTCCTGCTTTTGTAAGCACCCCTGTTGGTCACATTCTGGACGAATGGGCCCTAAATAAGAAACATGCAGCTTGGATTATATCTGTTGCCTTGGTAGTTAAATGATTTTTAAATGGACTTTGAAATTTGCTTGCCAAGAGATATTGATGATTAAAGAGTGTAACTCCTAGAATTAACATATCGGGGACAAGTGGATTATGTACCTCTGAAGGCTTTTGAGTACCTGTACTGTAGCTGGAAGGGATGCAGGTGGCGCTGTGGGTTAAACCACAGAGCCTAGGACTTGCCGATCAGAAGGTTGGTGGTTCGAATCCCCGTGACGGAGTGAGCTCCCGTTGCTTGGTCCCTGCTCCCACCAACCTAGCAGTTCAAAAGCAGAGCAAAGTGCAAGTAGATAAATAGGTACCGTTGCGGCAGGAAGGCAAATGGCGTTTGTGTGCTGCTCTGGTTTGCCAGAAGCGGCTTAGTCATGCTGGCCACATGACCCGGAAGTTGTACGCCAGCTCCCTCGGCCAATAAAGCTAGATGAGCGCCGCAACCCCAGAGTCGGCCACGACTGGACCTAATGGTCAGGGGCCCCTTTACCCCTTTACCTTTACTGTAGCTGGAAACCACAGGAGGGGAGGTTGCACTTGGGTTCAAATCCTGCTTGAGGGTTTCCCACAGGCATTTGGTTGGCCACTGTGAGAACAGTGATGCTGGAGCAGGTGGGCTATTACCTGATCCAGCAGATTCTTCTCATGTTCTCAATTTTAATAGGATATGGACTTTTTCAGAGTGGTTTGATTACAACAGTATTGCCACAAAACAGCCATTGTTGTGACCTGGTACTCTTATCTGACTTTTTAAGCCTGTTGACACAATTAAACTTTACTCCCCTCCCCTTCCCTTTCACCCTTGTTTCACTTTTATCATCTGCCTTCTCAGTTATCTGATCGAAAACAGAATCCTGGATTTCCAGTAATTCCTGCGGGAACCAAGGCTGCAACAAAAGGGACATAATTGAATTATCAGAAGCTTCTTTCTTTTCCTTTCTTTTCTGTGTCAATCACTCAGGGATTATAGATATATTTTCAACTCTTCTTCAGTCTTTTTAAATTCTAATTTAAGTTATAATTATTTCCCTTAATTTCTTTCATTATTTTTAGATAATGGAGAAAATTGCGATAAAGTACTGCTAGAAATTTGTGCACCACTGTCTTGCTTGGAATGCATGCTTGGTTTACTTGTAGCTTTTTTCAAAGCAAAAGTATGGCCCATAAGTTTAGGAGAAGGTAATGAATGTGGAGAATCCCTTGCTTTTCATCCATCCTGGGGAAATAGAAAACCATAATGTGTGAACAAGGGCTCGGTTACTATGGCAATGAAAGCTCTAGCATTATGCAGCTCTGTGCTGAACTGTTAGCAAAGTGAAATATGTAGAAGGAAATCTGAAACTCTAGCTGTCTTGGAACTGTCCAGAGTGCTGAAATAACTAACTCTCTGAACATGTGGCAAGGAGTCTTTCTTAGTTTTGCTATTTAGTTACAAACTGTTATGTGGCCTCAAAAAAAGACAATTAGTGTGAGCTATATAAGTGCACTATTGCTGGAAGAAAAAGCTTTTGACTTTTTAAAATTTCCATGACATCATGGTACAGTTCAGCTTCAAGTGCACAATCTTGTCAATGTAGGGTATTTTTAAATCCACTGATTATCATTTGGAGAGATGAAAGCTTTGGCTTAACTATGCCATTGAAATCAATAGGGTTTAAAAGTGCAGAACTTCAGCTGGATAATTCCTTATGTATTGTTGTTTCTTGCACTGTACAATAGTCATTAAAACACTTTTGTGGTTGATTATTATTATTTTTTAATTTGGCATTTTTCTTAAAGGAAATAATGTGTTATTCAGATTAGAAATATAAAGTTGTATATTCTAAACTAGCTTTGCTTTTAAATTTTTTGAATTAAGTTTGAATCCACCCTCTCTCCAGACTTTTATGGAACTAATTTGGAGAACCTAAATTATTTTGCTGAACACATTCCAGAGACTTGGCAAACTTGGACCTCATCCTAGTTCTCCAAGTCATTTCCCCCTAGCAAGAAGAGTGCGTATTTGGCACCATTTTAGGCCTTCTGGCACCTATAGCATCTATGAATACTATTGCAAAAATATCTGGTAGTATCCATAGTTTTGGGGAGGTACCACACAGCACTCAGCATGAATGCTATTTGTCACTATGGTAAATAGGGGGAAAGGGAAGACATAAGGAAGCCTGCATTGGTTATTGCTTTGAGTATGTGCATTTGTGTGTGTTGGGGAGAGAGAATAGATCCTGTTTGAATTGGATCCAGAGTTCTTTATTTATTTTACTTCCCTTCCCCATCTCTAGTAATGACGTTTCCCCATAGTATGCAAAGTATTTTTTAATCTGCCAATCACACATTCCTTAAGACATTTAAAGGTCCATGAAAGTAGCAATCAATGAGAGAAGGACTTGTTGTCGTCTTCTTTTAAGAATAAGGACACATTCCTTGTAAAGCAAAACCAAATTCGAGTGGCATTCTGCAGTGCAACATTTAAGCTACCCATTTTTGCATAGTCCCATTGATGCTGCTTTCTGGCAAGCAATGTAAAGGTTGTGCTATTGGAAGAATGGCACTAAGTTACTTTCTGATCATAAAGGTAAAGGTAAAGGGACCCCTGACCATTAGGTCCAGTCATGGCTGACTCTGGGGTTGCGGCACTCATCTCGCTTTATTGGCCGAGGGAGCCGGCGTACAGCTTCTGGGTCATGTGGCCAGCATGACTAAGCTGCTTCTGGCGAACCAGAGCAGCACACGGAAACGCCGTTTACCTTCCTGCCGGAGTGGTACCTATTTATCTACTTGCACTTTGACGTGCTTTCGAACTGCTAGGTTGGCAGGAGCAGGGACCGAGCAACGGGAGCTCACCTCGAACCGTCAACCTTCTGATCAGCAAGTCCTAGGCTCTGTGGTTTAACCCACAGCACCACCCACGTCCCTTTCTGATCATACTAGACTCCAAACACCTTCATATTTCATGTTAGCATACCCTATGCAGAACATGTTTTGTGTAGCTTATGACGTGGATAACTATCATTATGGGCTGTGAAACAAATGCATAAATTGTGTTGCTTTTTAATCTGCTCTGCAGATTAAAAAGTCCATACTGTAGAAAGCCCTCTTTCAGTATTAATTTGGGATGACATTGGCTGGGATAGGAAGGTATTGATGAACTTTCCTGTTGCCTTTATGCTTTTAATTGTTCAGAAGCTGACCACTGCTGAGTCATAGCAGTCAAATTCTGAAGTGAGGGGGAAGATACCTCTTCCTCTTTTCCCACACACATATAAGCTTGACTGCCTTAAGCTGTAGCAAAATGAGGTAGAAATCTCTTCTCAGCAGTAAAACACTGCTGTTGAAGAGTTTCCCCACCAAGTGGCCAGCTACAGTGAATGCCAGTGTTTGTGACTGTGAATGGACTTTATCTTAAGTATAAACAATCACAGATAAGCGGCTTTTCCTACCTTGTATTTTGGGGAAATCTAAAAGAATCTTAAGACAAAGTCAGCATGTGGCAGAAAATGACGCTGTACATAAGGCATTGAAAAGCAAATTCAAAAATTTCATGCAGTACCGAGTCATTTTAAAGTGCAACGAACTGCAGGGGTGGGAGTAAGAATCACAGGAAAAGATAAGCATGTGGTGAATCATTATAAAATGCCATCCCTGAAAGATTACAGGTTGCAGACGAGATTGTGGTGGCTTGGAGGAGGGATTGATCTCAGAAGCATCTCAGAACCTGAGTTCAGTTGTGTTATTTCACTCTTTGTTGCCTCTAGCATGCCATTCAGCCATTGGACACTAAATAAATTGGGATTATTATTTTTTTCCATGTGACAGCTGTTTACGGAAGATTAGCATCTAAAGTTTGGGTGATATCTAAGGGTTATCATACTTGGAATAAACCTTTTGACGTCAGTGGGTCCATTCTGAGTATGACTAACATTGAATACCACCCACTATCTCTATATTCTGGCTTGGATTTATTTGTATGGACGGTCTTTTCCTGTCTCTCTTCCAAGAAATTGTAAAATGTATTTCGCACACCATATAGAATTATTTGTGCAATATTTTTTCTGCTTCTTTTAATTATTGACAATTAGTAAGCTATAGTCGGCATTAATATTTTAAGTACCAGCTATGTATTTAGATGCTGACAAAAACAGCACAACTTCCCCATGTCATGCCTTAATGAGGTCAGATAAGACAGTCCATTAAGTGCTATAACATCCTTTTGAAAAGTTATGGACCATACGGTCATTCACCACAGAAAGGATGTTTGGAGCAGCATGCCTGTGACAAGTGTAGCATGTTCACCAGCACTTAGTGTTGGAACTGTAAATAGATGCAAGAAAGGAGGATTTCTGTCTTGTGATTCCTTGTGATTGCCTGTGGGATTCAAGCATTTGAGTAAGGACGATTACAGCAAGCATCTATGAGATTCCACCTCTGTTTTTGACGTTCCATATTCCCTGAAATGACGTGGGTGGCGCTGTAGGTTAAACCACAGAGCCTAGGACTTGCCAATCAGAAGGTCGGCAGTTCGAATCCCTGCGACGGAGTGAGCTCCTGTTGCTCGGTCCCTGCTCCTGCCAACCTAGCAGTTCGAAAGCATGCAGTGCAAGTAGATAAATAGGTACTGCTCTGGCGGGAAGGTAAACGGCGTTTCCATGCGCTGTTCTGGTTTGCCAGAAGCGGCTTAGTCATGCTGGCCACATAACCCGGAAGCTGTACGCCGGCTCCCTTGGCCAATAAAGCGAAATGAGTGCTGCAACCCCAGAGTCGGTCACGACTGGACCTAATGGTCAGGGGTCCCCTTTACCCCTTTACTATTCCCTGAAATGTTTTTCTGGCTATTAATTATGGGAGTATGGATCCTTCTTTTTTCCATACCATTGTATTTCCAGAATCTTTCAGGCTGCAAGAGAAATAAAAATAATAATAACCTGCCCTCTATTTTCTATAGAGTGCTGTCATTGGTAGCATGTTGTGGACTGGAAGGGAGAGATGAAGTTAGAAAACACTTCTCCACTCTGTACCAACTACAACTGATATCTGACTGTAGCAAATCTGCAGCTAAAAGAGAGGGAAGAGTTTCCTTACAGTCCTCTTACTCTTTCAGGCAGTTCTGCATGTCACTGATCTTTACATGCTGAAACCTAACCAAACTAGAAAACCTACCATTCCAAACATATCAACAAAAACATCCTTCACAGCTTAGGTCTCAGAATCAAACACATCTGCAACAATTAAAAAAATACTGGGAAAAACCAACGAACTTAATGAACCCCCCCCCCCACCTCACCCCGAGAATATATCCCACATGTCATTGATTTCAAATCCACCAGATATCCATATTTTCTAGATAAACCTTTCTCAATGAACGTAAAGTTCTGGTCAACGAAGAACAATATATCCCATTGACAGAAGGCTTCTCCACAGCACCTCTAAGTATCACATGGCCATCAGAGAAATCTACCCATTGTTAGCAAACTCTGAACATCCCGTGGAAGCAATCAGCAAGCCTCCAGTTATACCACTTCACCAGTTTCCAAATCTATGCAGATTGTTTGTGAGAGCTGTACTTGAAGCACCAATCAGCATCCCTAGATCATATCCTTGTGAATTCAAACATTGTATCACCTGTGTTTATCTCAGGGCGACAGTTTTGTTCAAGAGCACTGTGACTGGCAGAACTTTATCAAGCCAAACATCACCTGCAAATCATGTAATGCAGTTTACATCATTGAATGCAAATTCCTAGGATGCATATTTAGTACATGGATAAAATAACTGATTTGCAGACATGTTTTGAGAACATAAATCCACTATGTTGAGCAAAAAGTAGAATAACTCATTGCCAAACACTTCCGTTTAGATAATCACAGCCTCTCTTAGCTCCCAACCTTGGACAAAAGACTTGGAATTTTGGCCCAGGAAATCCTGAAAAATTTATTAAGGAAGTCAGCATTTGATCCTCCATGTCAGCTCAGCATGCAAGTCACAAAGCTCTAAAGATAATCCTTGGAGACCAGGAACCATGGCTAGGCATAGGTAAAGACATTGCCCCAACCCACTCCAATTTTAAAGGAATGGGACAGGGGCAGTCATTCATCCAGTTCCCGTCACAAGCAAGAAGAGTGAGCTTGCAAGTGTGCACTCCTGCAGGTGGGGGGGGGGGAGGTTGGGTCTCTTTGTGCCTGTGCTGACACTGGCACATCCTTGATGATGGCGCTTGAATCCAACTTTCACTCTGCCTCTGACCTGATTGGCTGGCCAGTTCTTCAACTGCCGTGGGAGCTGAGTCTCTTTCTGGAATGCCTGGCTGTCCCAGGGCAGGACCCTGCTTCCTGTCTCTGCTTGAACTGTCTCCATTCAGGGTCTTCTTCCCACTCTCACTCCATGACATATGGACAACCCCTTTTTTCTGGAAAAATAGGTGCCTGTATTCACCATGAAGTTGTTGCAGTATGTGCCTCAGTTTATAACAACAACAAAAGATGTACCGGTACTGAGTACCCTTGAGTACCACATGAAAAGGGGGTCATGGGGCCCAGAACACCTTGATGCTTTAAAATCTATCTACCAAGCTAGACACGTTTTATGATCTGAATTGTGGTGAGCTCTTCTATATCTTCCAGGCCCGATTTGCCTAGATGGCTCGTGCCACAAAGTTTCCATTAAATGAATACGAAGATGTGTGACCAAGTGCAGTATTCATATTTTGCTATTTCTTTACTTTCTCGTTATTGACCTACATTTTCTCTCTCCATCAGCTGAAAGGGTACTGGTATTATCTCATTCTCTTTAGTGGAGTAACTCTTGATTTACATTGAGTAGATAATCAGATGCTATCTCACAAATTGAAAGTAAGGCAGACTCAAAGCCTTAGTTTCCCTTGTTGGCATTAAGAGAAGTCGTTCCAAAGAAGCGCCATTGCTCTTCAGCTGCCATTCATGTTCGACTCCCACAGTCCCTTTGGAATTGATCAGATTCTTTCCTCCTTAGTCTGAAATGTATGTAAAATACTCTTTGATGTGCTGATTTCTCTGTTTTTACTGGATTTAAGTTTCCTGCTTGAGGCAAAATAATAATAATCTGTGACACTCCATTAACTACCAGCAATGGTGCCTCTCGCCCACGTTATGAGAAACCAGCAAAAAAAAAAGGTTCAAATTAGTCATTTTTTACAAAGCCCTGTAAGTATGTGGTGCTCTTCCAGTTTCTATTCTTGGGAGGTTTATACTGAAGCATATTGTGCAAGTATAAATCCCAGATGGAGACTTTTAAACAACTTTTTTTTTGCAGTGTGGTATATTATACATTTTTCATGTTGTCTACAGTGTCTTATGCTAATATCCATTTATGGGGAAATTATCAAAGGAGTTACAGAATAATATATGCTTAATTCCTCTGAATGTCAATGATACATGATCAGGGGTACACTAAATGTTCTCCCAGTTTTAATTTTGGGGTCAATTTAAAAGTAATGCTTTAAGGGGGGGAGATCTCTTCAGATCATGAAAAGTATAAAAGTATTCACCTTTCAGAAATCCTGTCTCTCCCTTTTGGTAGCTGCTGTGACAAGACTTCTAGTTGCTGTACCTTCCTCCTCTGTAGTCACATAGGCATTCAAGGGTCATAGTGTCAACAGATTCATATAATGAGACTTTATAGGCAATCAGATTTGGCCATGTTGCTTATTTTATGGAGGGCAAAGGAAGCTAATTCGTAGTGCACTTAATGCTTCCTGAGCACTCTCAAAGCAATTACCAAATTATCGCTTAAAAGCGGGTATTTCTAACACTGATCTTTATATATATATATATATATATATATATATATATATATATATATATACACACCCCTCTGTCAGCTCAGCTCTAGAACCAATCACCTTATAACCTTTAACTCATCTGAAAAAAATGTTCCATTGCACTAGGAATTTTAGGTAGGTGCAGACTAATTGTTTAGGCTTAGATGAGAATTAAATGTTTCCCAAGGCACATCAGTGTTTGGTAAAAAGAGTGCACAATTCTAGTAGGAAACATGCTGAATGGGTTTTTAAAAACATAGATTTGTGCTCTACTCTGCTTCCCAGCATTCTTGTTAATAGTTGGCAAAATGCTTAAGGCAAGGCTTAGGTTTATGAAGATAAGGTGACATTTAGACTGAATCCATAAATATCCCAAATACTGTACTTGATCCATGGCAATCGGGTTGAAGCTACACATAACGTTGAAGATTTGCTTCAGTTGGATTTTCTGGTTTTTTTGTTTTTTGAAGGCAACTGCATTACATTTGATCAGAGTACCAGGATTGGGGAAAATATGCTCAACACTTTTCTGTCACTTTCCAGATATAAATTACTGCCCCCTGCAAAGCGGCTGTGTGTGCATGCATGCAAGTCATCTGAGCATTATTTGAATACTGAATTGAGCAGGTTTCACTGTTTGTTTAAATTCAGTGCAAATTCTTTTAAAAATAATAATAATTGCTTCATTAGTTTTAAAAAAACCAAAAAAGCAAAAGATAATACAAATTGCAAAAAGTTAATAGATTTCTTACAACACAACTACTATTATGACTTCCAGTCACACCATTGAGGGTCCTGGATTTCTTTTATGTAACACATTTTTTGTTATCACTCCAATCTTATCCCATATCTTTATTTTTATAAGATTATCTATGTTTCTACAGGGGTCATTCTAAGCCTGCCAAAGAATTCACATTTTTACAATGCCCTTTAAGATATTTTCATAAATATCCCACTCTCTAATAAATGTTTGGTCTGTATTGTCTCTAATTCTTCCTGTCATCTTTGCTAATTCAGTAAATTCTAATAATTTTGTCTGCCAATACACTTTGGTCGGGATGAAGAGTTTGGACTTGATATCCCGCCTTTCACTCCCTTTAAGGCGTCTCAAAGCGGCTAACAATCTCCTTTTCCCTTCCTCCCCCACAACAAATACTCTGTGGGGTGAGTGAGGCTGAGAGACTTCAGAGAAGTGTGGCTAGCCCAAGGTCACCCAGCAACTGCATGTGGAGGAACGGAGACATGAACCCGGTTCACCAGATTGCGAGTCCACAGCTCTTAACCACTATACCATGCTGGGATGGAATCTCCTTTCCAATTTTTGGCTGCTAAGATTTTTGCTGCCACTGTTGCATATAGGAAGATCTTCCTCATATTTTGGGGAATATCCATACCTGTTATACCCAGCAGAAAGGCTTTGGGGTGTTTTCCAAAGGAGATTTTAAACATCTTTTTGAACTCTTTATATATTAAGTCCCAAAATTCCCAAAATTTTCCAAACCCCATTAAGTTAATTAGTTAATTAGTATTTTCATGAAGGACCAAGAGATGTTATCAAAGGCTTTTTCTGCATCTACTAACATTAAAACGGTAGGTTTATCATTTCTTCCAAATATTTGAGTGCAAATTCTTATGGATATCATTTTTCGATATCAAATGATAATTCTCCTAGAATCTCAGTTTGCTATCTGTAAAATGAAAGTAACGAAAGTTAAAGGGAAATAAATGCATTGAAGTGTGTGAAGCATTTAGAAAGCAGAGATCATAAAATGGAGATAAATTACATTCTTTAAACATAGGTTTCTAACTTAAAGCATCACTAATCCACGTGATGTCACCTTGTTTTGGTTATACTGCCAATAGCAATCTAAAAGAATAAGAGACTCTAGACACCTCTATTACAATTCTAGATTTGAGCTGCCGTAGAATTATATTGTGTGTGTGCAGAATTGAGTGGAGTTCAGAATTCAGTACAAAAAATGTAGTAGAAATCAGGGAAGTGCCCATATCATTAGCAAAACTATTTAGCAATCACAGTGAAAACAGAAGTCATTCCTCAATATGCAAATAAGACTAGTGACTTGTTGTTTGCAATACCAAGTCAACACTGGCATGCATAATGAAAAGAAGTTCTGTTCTTTGGCAGAAATTCTGTGACCAGAAATTTACATATATCAGTGGTGCTGATGCACTAAATGGTGTGTAAAATTACAAGTGCCCAGGGTCTGGGAACAATTACTTGTTTTGTAAGTTGGTAATTGGATCTCTGTCGACAATGCTAAACTGTGATCAGCCTCTGTGTTTGTAGTGTTTGAAGCAAATTACTAATGTTAAAAGTCTGCACAGTTGCTGATCCGAGGTCCTGCCATTTTTTAAATCCCAAGCTTATATTCATGCCAGTCAAGAGGAAGACAGGGTTGCACAGTGCAGTTTAGCTGACACAGGTCCTCTGTTCAGACTCTTGCTTTTTAGCACAACAATTTGTCTGAGTTCTCACAAGTCAGACTTCCTATCAGGAAACAGCAGCATCTGTGGAACTAAAGTTCACAGCATGCGTGGTATAAAATTCTCCTGGGGAAGCTTCTTCTGTCAATCTGATAGTAGCGTGGTTAGCAAAGAGGAACCAAGATGAACACTCTTCAGTTTCCCACTCTTCTCACTATGGCTTTTAAAGGAAAATGTACACAACTTGCAGGCCATAGAAGGCTGTCTCCGGTGCCCAATGATATTGCCCATTCTGCTGTATTCATAAGGACCTGACGCTCTGCTAGTTGGAATATAATCAGCTGATTGAGGTGGTGCAGAGGATCAGGGAATTTTGTTAGCATTAATCCACATAATTTATTCTCTGATCTGAAACTTTACAGTGTAACAGTCTTGTTTAGTAATTTGCTTTTGTATTCTATGCTTTATTGTCAGCCTGCATTCAGTTCTGTACACCAAGTTCTCTGCCTTTGTAAGGCTTAAAATGCTTGATTTTGGCTGGCTTGTGCTCCCCTCCTCTTTGTTCCAGCTTTTGAAAAAGAAGTTTGCACACTCTTTTAACCACACAAACACCAAGATCTTGTGGTTGGGGGAATTTTAGCTCTGGAGAAAAAGCTCAGCTAAATATGAGTTTGTTTAATAGGGTAAGTCATTGCAGATGCTATACCTAGCTTCAACTCCAAACTGTTCCTGGAAGTTTTCATTCAATTTTCAGGAACTTTATTGTTTTCATTTTTCAGTTACATGCCTTTCTCTTTCCACTTTTGTCATTATTGATTTGCCCTTCATACGGCTCGTGTTTTTTAAAGATCTCCAAGGATAACAATCTACTGTTGGCTTCAGAGTGATGTATTAACAATCATCCTGCCCACTCCAAGAACTGTGAGATACTTGCCAAAGAGAAGGAAAGCGATGGAAGAAAAAAGGCTCATGCCCACCCGTTGCATAACCAAGAGATAGCTCAATTGGTAGAGCATGAGACTTTTAATCTCAGGGTTGTGGGTTCGATCCCCACATTGGGCAAAATATTTTTGCATTGCAGAGGGTTGTGCTAGATGCCCCTTGTGGTCTCTTCCAATTCTTTGTTTCTGTGATTTTCTATTGAGAGGGGGAAAGCAGGGAATCCTTCTTTTAATCATCAGTCAGTATGAATTTGTGAAAGATGCACAATGACACATGTAACATTGATTTGCTGAAAGGGCTAGTACCCCACTTCTTTGCAAACCCTAAAAATGAACAAATCTGGAATGATTGATGGAAGATCTGTCTAATTTTGCGATGCATCACCAGAGCAGTAATTACAGGGAGTGTGGAAGCAAATTGATTGGATGTGCTGCTTCTTTGTGGATGGCCGAATCTGGCAATTTAAGTTTCTCATTTATTTATTTTTAGTCATATGTTTGGTTCCCCACATTTCCATATTCATTTGTAATTTTTTCTAAGGTCCTCATCAGCATCTTAATGCAAATCCCTCCTAATATACACATTTGTATGCAATTTTACCTAATGTTCACATTTTTGCAACACATTTAGCCCTTGTATAATGCGTTTTTGTACACTATTTTCAGAAATATATGCATTTACATGCACACTTTAATATATGACTTTTTGTATGCATTACTTGGCTGGAGATCTGCGCTTTCAAATTTGGAGAAGTGTGAATTTTGAAGTATGACTGCGTTTCAGTTCTCATATTGTTTCAGAAAGTGCAAATTCAGTAGTTTGTCTTCAAATGTGAACCGAAATGATTTTCCTCCCCTATCACTATTCTTCTCTTGTCAATGGAGGGAGCCATGATGTTTTTTTCTGGAAAGCAAGAAACACAGCCTACCCACCCCCACCCTGTGGTCCTTTATGTCCTGGCTGGTGGCAGAAGCAGGTTGTGCACAGCTCCGCCTCTGCGGTCATTGGGCAGCAGGGTATATAAATGCCTTAAGGAAAATTTAATAAGAAACAATGACTGATGTTTTGCCAATTATTTAATAAGCTTCTCATAATATTTCACCTACTGCTTCTTGTTGATGGATGGGAAGTGTGAGTAACTGAAGCCCACAGGAATAACTCATGGCAGCGATTATGGAGTTTGATATTTATTTCCGTTTTTTGAGGATAGATGATCTCTAGGACTCTACCCTTGCATAGCAAAACAATATCCTTGATTGATCTTGGCATATTCACTGAGTGTTACACAGAGGGGTAAGGTTCATATTCCCTTCTCAGAAAGAACAAAGGGAAACCAGTCAGGATAAGAAGATTCTGGGATTGCACTTCTCATAAATAGTAGATGGAACTGACAGGGCAGGCGCTGAAGTCAGGAATGAGTAAGTAACACAGAGCCCTCGGTGTGTGCCCTCATACAAACAGCCACCTGTCTCTACAAAAACAATCTACGTTGACAGAATACAATATTTTTGTCCTCACTTTATTACAGTGCTTCTGTTTCTATGGAAACCAAAGATTTAAAGGCAGATAGAGTATCCTAGAGGGAAGTGGGGAGAGGGCAGTGGAAGCATTCACTGCAGTCTACAAAGATTTTTCACCCAACATTGTAGTCCTGAGAAACATGTAATAAAGTGGGCTCCTGTGTCAGTCAAAGGTTCCTCAATGCCAATGTCCTGTTTCCAGTATTGGTCATCTTTTCTCACCGTTGCCCCCTCCAGCAACTGGTGTTTAGTGCAATGTCTCTTAATAGGGAGATTTCATATAATTATTTCTATCAACTGTTCATTAGACATGAATTTGTCTGAACCCCTTAAATATACATTCATCACCAGGGCAGGCCCTACCATTAGACAAAGTGAGGGTGGGGGGCAGTGGTGTTGGATCATAGTTCTTGTGTCTATCCTTTAGGCAAACCTGTTGCCTTTTGCTGTTGATGGAAGCTGCTGCCTCATCGCCATTGTTCAGCTACCAGTCAGCTGAGGTACTGTACATGGAATGGGAGGAGCATCATCTTGTCTGTTTCCTCAGGCAGCAAAATGAATTGGGCAAGCCCTGATGATCACCATAGTAGCACAGTTGTTGTTGTTTAGTTGTGTCCATGACCCCATGGACCAGAGGACTCCAGGCACTCCTGCCTCCCACAGTTTGGTCAAACTCCCACTGCCTCCCACAGTTTGGTCAAACTCATGTTGGTAGCTTCGAGTACTTGCCTTGGTAGCTTCGAGTACTCGAGCACAGTACAGTATGCTAATTAATATATATGATGAATCCTATCTTATCTATATATATACTGAATGTGTGAAGAAGGTGAGGAGGGAGATCAGAATTGATTGCTCACCCTGCTCATATGATGTATGTGCCACTTGTCTGGCATACATACATTCAGTGAGATGCCTATAAGAGCACGTATATGTAGATGTATTTAATATACACATTTTTACTGTTAAAATGGAAAGGGGTCAAACCATCGCAAGAGGTGTTGAAATTTTGGGAGGCTGGATATTTACAATGGAATGGTATCGGTGGTGGGGTGCACATTTTTATTATTATTTATTTATGATTATTACATAATAATAATAATAATAATAATAATAATAATAATAATAATAATAAATAGGGGAAAGAATTTGCAAATTCTAAAGGAAATAATAATAATATGCATATTTTATATTTGGTCCTCCTTAGCTTTATCTCCAACTGTGCATGCAGAGTGAAAAGATGGATGGAACATCACAGGATTTAATTAAACAATTAGCAACCTCCTACATAGTTTAGAACCTTGGAGCTGGCAAAGGACTAAGATGTTTTACTCTGTGGCTTGGGTGTATGCATGAGAGAGAAAGGGGAAAGAGATAGTTTGGTGTGATAAATGAAGCATAAAACTCAGATCTTAGTAAATGTGATTTAAGAGAAAAATGCTGTGGTTTGGATAGAAAATGAAGAGAATTGCCTGCCAGTGCTGAAGACAGAGATGTTACGAGAGCAATTTGGAGTGATCTTCATCCTCACCGTGGTAATAGGTTAATGAAGGTGAGCGTGTAAGCTCCCTTAAATTTTGTAAGATGAATGTTGGCTTCTGGCAATGCATTAACGGTACTCCTATACCTTAGCATATTGCAATGGCCTATGACTTCCTTAGTGGTGGATAAATTGCAGTGTTCCGTGCTGATTCCTGTTGTTTTTGGCTGTGAAACAAAGTGATCTTCTCTCTTTTCTCTGCAGTTAGCATTTAAAAAGAATACGTAGAACTCTGGATTAAACAGGAGATGAATGTTTGTTTGTTTGTTTGTTTAGAAATGGCATGGCACATCCAATGTTAAACCGGTCCCCTCAACTTTAATGTGAAAATTATCATAGAATTGTATAATTGGAAGAAACCCCGAGGGTCATCCAGTCCAACCTCCTGCAATGCAGGAATTTCAGCTAAAGCATCCATGGCAGCTGGCCACCTAACTTCTGCTGAAAATCCTCCAAGGAAGAAGAGTCCACAACATCCTGAGGGAGACGGTTCCACCGTTGAATATCTCTTACTGTGAGAAAGTTCTTGCTGGTGTTTAGTGGGAATCTCCTTTCTTTCCAGGTTCTACCCTCTAGAACAGGAGAAAACAAGCTCGCTCCATCTTCCATGTGACAGCCCTTTAGATATTTGAAGATAGCTTTCGTATCTCCTCTCAGTTACCTCTTATCTTCTTGGTTTGGGCCCAATTCTCCAATCTTTTAAGGTCATATTAAATCCTGATTCTGGCATCTGTGGCATTAGCTACCCCTCCCAGTTTGGTGTTGTTTCCAAAATTGATGATTTTCCCCTCAATGCCTTCATCAGAGTTGTTTATAAGATGATGAACAACAACAGGCCCATGATAGAATCCTGTGGCACCCCACTTGTCACTTTTTACCAGGATGATGAGTACCAGGATTCATGAGCACTTTTTGGGTTCAGTTACATAACCTCCTTCAGACCACATTTTACCACCCCTTTTGCAAGAATATCATGGGGGACTTTGTCAAAAGCCAAGCTTGTAACTCCATCAAAAAAAGAAATAAGATTCCTATGACATGACTGTTCTAGGACCTTGCCCAGTATTGATGTCAAACTGGCTGGTCAATAGTTACCTGTGTCTTCTCCCCCCACCTCCTTTTTGAAGATGGAGACAACATTTGCTCACCTCCAGTCCTTAGAGACATTACCCTTTCTGCAAGAAGTCTCAAAGATTATAGACAGAGGTCTGAGATTGCATCCATAAGCCTCTTTGGTAACTATGGGTGAAGCTATGGGTGAGGCCCTGGAGATCTGAATTTGTTCAAAGCAGCTAGGTGTTCCCTTACCACCTGTTTTCCTGTCCTGACCTGCAGCTCCTTGCATCATTTATCTGGTTATAAGCAGGTTGGCCACTGCTTTCCTTTTGGGTGTTCTGCCTTCTCTGTGTCAGTTCCACCTTTCTCCATCTTCTGCATGCAGAGGTCCTACTACTTGCCTGTCCTTTCACTTGCTTCTAACATAACTAAAGAAATCTTTTAAAATTTATTTTCAACCTCTCTTACAAGCCTGAGTTCATTCTGAGCTTTGGCCCACCTGAGCTTCTCCCTGAAACTGTTGGCTATTCATGTACACTCCTCCTTTGTGATTCCCCCACCCGCTGATATTGGCAGAAGCTGTAACTAGTCACTTCGGCATAATCATGGGACAGATATTTGAAGTAATTCCCATTTGATTATAAATTAATGCAGTTTCTTAAAAGTAATTTAAGTTAAATTAGTATAACGGAACCTGAAGTAATCCATAGGGGTTTTAATCCTTCTAGCATGGGATCTTGGTTCAACAAATTTTGAATCCTGATGGATGGATGTTGTCTGCAGAGCTACAAGTCAAACAGAATATGCAAAAAGTGACACATGGGATGTAAAAAAGTGGAGTGCAGAAGTTAGAGTTAACTGGCTTTTGAAACAACTGAAGGTGGAGACTGTCTACTCTTATGTTTTAAGCTATTTCCTTCTCCAACTTTTTTTGTACCATCAGGATAGCTGTGCACCTTTTGACCTTCTGCTTGGGCAACCCTCTCTTGTGCAGGTAGAAAGTGACACGGCCTTGAAGTTTTTCAAATGACAGTTCAAGTATCTGCTGTCCATGAGAATGATGAACAGCTAGTTTGGGAAACCTCCTCCCACAAAAGGTCTTAAACTCTGTTCATTTGTCTCCCCTGGTACACAATGTACTTTTAATCTCTGTACAGTGGGAAGTGAAATCATTGTAGCAGAGTGAGAGAGAGGCACGAGTTGCTAAAGCGAATCTGTAATTATGAACAATGGCTTTTTTTGTTCTATCTCTTTTAGAATAATGACATGTAAATTTTGCTTATATTGGTAAAAATGCTAAATGATTATTTTCTGACATGGTGAATATTCTGTTAGTCTTCTCTTGTGACTGGGGAAGGAAGTTAAGGAGAGTCTTGTTTTATTCCAGTGGAGAATATTTTGCAAGTCTTTTTCAGATCTCTAACCACCCAGAAATCAGGGGCAGGAGATTAAGCAGTCTCCTAGCAGCAGTTCCCTCAGGTAATGCAGGATCATGGAACCTCACCTGCTGAGCTTGACTCACTCACCAAAAATGGTGTCATCTCACTGTTATACTCTTGATTTGTACTCTGTTCTTCTGACCACTGACCCTTTTCATACCCATCAGCAGTACGTGTCCAACAGATCTATTGTTTACACAAATACATGGTTTTGTACAATTGTTCTGGAAAACCATATACCAAGTAGAACCAAAGAGGGAGTATGTTTTTACAGAGAAGCACCAATTTTGGATAGTTACAATAGATTAGGCATTGGCAACATGGTGTCCTCCAAATAATGCTGGACTGCAATACCCACTGTCTCTGAACACTGGACATGCTGTCAGGAACTAATGGGAGTTGTGGTCCCATGACTTCTGCAGGAAACTGAATTGGCTACTCCATAATTATATGCATAGCTCAGGTAACCAAATCCTGCAGCTGATCCTGGTGTCTGCTTGCTCCTGCAGTGGTTGCACCTGAACATAACCCTTTTATCCTAATAGTTAATGGCTCATCCATCTACATATATGCATCTCATAAGCTACCAGTGCTATCTGGGCATTTGCAGTGGCCAAATTTGTAGCTATATCATGGGATGTTCACAACTGGATGCTAAACATTGGCATATATGTGTGCAACCCTCCCCAGATTCTTTATTTCCATCCAGAATGTTACCGTGCATGGAATTCTTTTAAAATGTAGTTTTATTAGAAGGCTGGATATTCCCTGACATTATTCAGACATTATGTAGATGGATGGATTGAGTAAAATATTCTGTCAATGATGTCAATTTGTCCACATTCTCTGTTTAACTTGCAGTTATATTACAATCCAATTAATGCATTTCACGAAGTAGTAGTCTACTCAAACCTATGCCACAAAACCTGCATTGGTCTCTAAGGAAGCATCTTGGATATTTTAGAAATTGAAATATGCTTTGGAAAAGCTGAGACATAAATGGTAAGAGCCTTTTAGTACCATAATTGTACTGCTTAACATGGCTAAAATAATGGACAGCACTGGATGTTTGCCTAATCTGACCATTTGTTTTCGCATCAGCCATTAGAGGCCACTGTGCTGTCTGCCTAAATTGCTTGAAGTTGCTTCGACCGCTAATTGCACATTGAAAAGGGTGGGTACCTTTTTAGTTTGCTATGTTCAAACAGAGCGGTCCATGACTTTCCCTTCTGGCTACCTCTTCCCTCCAAGCATACTAGCAGAGAAAGAAAGCTTTCATTTGATACCAACGTCAAATGCATAACCTTCCAATAGAATTTAAAGCCAGTGAATTGTGAGACACCTACCTTTTTAAGTTTCGGATTATTAACGTTTTGAATTAAATTATATTGTAAACTTATTTGTGATCCTCGGATGAAGGGCAGTATATAAATTTAATAAATAAATAAACTATATAAAATAAAGATTGACACCCAGCCTCATACGAGTTGCATTCTAACACATGTAGTGACTTCAAAGTTCTTTTCAACTCAAGGTGCATGTCTGCTATTATTGTGGGGTTAGCAGTTAGGTTTAGATTGAGTTTGCCACCCAATTTGGACTGCATTTTCCAAGCAAGGAAAAGGAAGGAAGGAAGGAAGGAAGGAAGGAAGGAAGGAAGGAAGGAAGGAGACCTCCAGGTGCACAATTGAACTCCAACATATTACAGAAAGAATTCTTCCTCATGAGTGCTCTTGAGCTACTGTTTTCAAACCAGTGTCTGTACACTGCTGCAATTAAGTTGCAACAGTGGCAGCAATTAATTTGCAAAGGTTGAAATTGTTTGCTCAAGAGTGCGTCTGAGGAAGAATTGTATTTGAAACAAGTTGGGCTCAATTTTTTTTAAAAAAAGTCTTATGCACCTGGAAGCTTCTTTCATTGTTTTCCCTGAGACTGATGCCTATTCTTCTAAACAACAATGGACTTCTAAACAACTAGAGCTGAACTGGTGGGGAAACCAATGATTCACATTTTCAAGCCATCTGACCTAATTCATACTTAATACATGGGTTGGTATATAATTACCTTGCAAGTTTCTACCTTTTAGGTATTGCATTATAGTTTTCAGCTCAAACGATAATGCATTAAAAATGCATATTTTAGGATAAAATGCATGTAGTAATGTGCATACTGTGATACATATCTAAATATGTATTTACATATCTAAATATGTATTATGTGATTAAACTATGCATTTAAGTAAATACTTAGAGCATGAATTTTCATGATTCTTAAAAAAAATTCTGATTAATGTGGAAAATGGGATGGAACAGACTTATGAAAAAGCTGTGCAAAACTGTTGTCGAGCAGAAATAGGCTGATTTCTCCATCCCTATTTATTTATTTATTTGAATATATTTTTTCTATTGCTGTATCATAAAGATATATCTCAGCGGTATACAACAATATAAAAACATTTTAAAAGTTTTCAGCAGGCATTTAAAAGTCGGCACAGAAGATGCTCACTGTCTCTCTGTTGGCAGGGTGTTCCACAGGACTGGGCTGATGATACTAAAGGCTTGATTTCTCGTTGCCAATGAAGCATTGCCAACTCGGGGAACAACTAAAGATGCTTCTGCAGATGATCTCAGAGATCAAGCTGGAATATAAGGGTTCTGGCAATCCCTGAAGTACCCTGGACCCAAATTGTTCAGGGCTTTGTAAATCAATAGAAGAAGCTTGAACCTCGCTTGGTAGCAGATGGGCAGCCAGTGCAGCTGTTTTAACAATGGTGTTGTTATGTATTCAGTGGTCTGTGTTTGCCTGAGCTTGAGTCTGGGCTAAGGATTCTGAGCTCCTGTGTTCTGATTCGATACATGATATCCAATCACAGGACATTTCAGGATTTGGGCCTCTGCCATTGGCCCTTAAACTCTGAGTCATGATTTGCAGATTGGAAGTTTAGACAGCCAATCACGTTGGGAGTGGGAGTGGCCCACGCCTTCAGAAATGTATATAAGCAGTTGCTTTGCCCCTGTTATCCAGAACTATCAATAAAGGTTCTTGCTGTTACCACGGTGTCTTGCCTGGTGGGAACCCACCTACACTTCAGCTGTCACATGCTTTCAACCAGAAGCTCCCACCAGCAATCTGGATGCAGCATCCTGTACCAGCTGGAGCTTCTGAACAACACCCATAGACAGCCTCACATAGAGCGCATTACAGTAATCTAGACCAAGGTTCCCGCTGCATGGAATAGAGTGGCCAGGCTGTCTTTGTCCAGGAAGGGCCATATTTTGTAAACCAGACAAAACTGGTCAAGGGCACTCCTAGCCACAGAGGATAGCTGGGCCACTGGTGACATATCCATGAATACCCCCCAAAATGTATCCATGAATATCCCCAAACTATGTACTTGCTCCTGTTTGCAACCCCATCCAGAGCAAGTAATTTGCCAATCTCCTAAACATGGAAACGATCTACTCAAAGAGCCTCCGTCTTCCTAGAATTCAAACACAGTTTATTGGCCCTCATTCAGCCTACCACTGCATCCATACACCAGTCCAAAGCTTTCTCAGCCTTTCCTGATTCAGATGTTATGGAGAAGTAGGACTACATGTCATCAGCATACATGTATCCTGGTTCACTACTAGCCTCCTTGCACCCACAGACACCTTTCAACTGTTTTGCAGCCTCTTGTATTTTAAAGTCAGAATGCTTAGAAGTGTGACATAACATGCATGACTTCCATTGGGCAGTTAGTGGGAAGCCGCACAAATTTGCCTGCAGGAAGACCCAGAGAAACCAAATCTCATGCTTGGAGTGCATCAGATTATGTTACTGTGCAATTTAGAAACGCCTCCGGAGAGGTAGAAGATTAGTCCTAAAGAAAAGGAAATTACTTCCCAATTAAATAGCTGCTGCGGCTTTCATTAGTTTATGGGATGTATATCTAGTCTTTGCTCCAGTTAACACAAGGGTGCAATCAGTACCTATGGACTATTCCGTATGCAAAAAAATGCCTATATGGATATTAGTTCTGTGTGGGAAATCCAAAGGTAAACTACATGTGTAATGAATGCCCATATATCTGTTTCAGCATATATACAACTCACATGTAAACTGTTTTGAGGTTTTTTCATTACTAACAGTGATATATAAACAGTGGTGTAGCGTGGGGGGTGCAGGGGGGGCCGGCCACACCAGGCGCAACATCTGGGGGTTAGGGGGCGCAAATCCACGGGTTAGGGGGCGCAAATCCACGGGTTAGGGGGCGCAGATTACTTGCCTTGCCCCGGGTGCTGACAACCCACGCTACGCCACTGTATATAAATTCTAATGAATGAACGAATGTGGCTTTTCTGAAAGTGGGGATGCTTCTAAAATTCTTATTCAAACTTTGCATGAAATGTTGGACATCTGAATTATCCAGAATTTCCCCCAACGTGATCCTAGTGCAGTAGGAACCTTTCACTGTTCCAGCCAGCACACATTTTGGTACGAGTTCAATTCATGTTGTTGTTTCCATTTCCTCCCACCTACCCACCACAATATCCAAGATCCCTGTTTCTTTCTGACTAAAGTTTGGTGCTGCAGGTGCTTGGTAGCTTTTCAGTGCGCTTACTTGGCAGCCGCCATTGTCCCAATGAAAGTTTTACTGTCACTCTGCTTCTTCTCTTCCTGTTATTACATGGAAGATGTCCCTGGAGCCATTTTGATGGCAACAGCTGCTAGTTTAAAATTTTTATCAGGCCTCTGGTAATTAAAACTCAAGGATCTATGGATATTTAAGTTCTATACAAATGAAGTAACAGATGTTTTGAACTGTGGTGGGGTGAGATGGAAAGAGGAGCAAAACGGTGAGTAAGTGAATGCTCTGAGGACTGAAGCAGGAAATTCATTACAAGTGTACATGTGGCTCATTCATTTGTGAGAATAATGCTCCTCTGCTGAAAGTTAATCACTCTGTTATCCCAGATCTTGAAGCTGTGTGTTGGATATCCAGCAAGAAGTCTCTGCATCCTTTTCCTTTGGGGAAGGAGCGACAGCTCATTGGTAGAACATATGTCTTGGGTACAGTCTCCACATAGGGTTGGAAGAGATTCTTCCCTGAAACCTCGGAGATCTGCTGCTAAGCAGTTCTGAGCAAGGTCAACTAATGGCCTGACTTGTTGCAATGTTCCTATGACATTTGGCTCCCATGGTGTTTCAGCGACTGCAATAGATGAGGTTTGTGGCATCTAGAAATGCAGTGTTTGTGTTTTGTCCTTGTGCAATCAAAGTTGGCTTGTTGTTGTTTTTTAAGTCCACAGCTCAATATCACTAAGGGTCCCAACTTGCCTCTTAAATTTCATCTGAAGTGAATAGGAGCATTCCTTGCAAGATTAAACATCTGAAGAAATTTCAAGGGAAGCAAGAAGAATGTCAGGGTGGCCCTTCTCAGGGTGTTCTGCACATCCCTGGTATGAACAAGAGCATGTGATAGGAGAGGGCAGCTGTTGTTTTTGGTCTAGATTTCTTAGCCCAGCCCAGCCTTGCCTTGCAGAAGATAACACAAGCAACTCACTTGCCAAGGCAGAGTTTCACTGAACTTTTTATCAGTCCTGGGTATCCTGCCTACTGGTCTTGCCTGCCTTAGGGGTTCTGTCATATTCCACCTCTGGTGTTGTTGAAGATTTGTAGCAACAGCCTAAGCAATTCTCTTTTTGGCAAAGGAAAACTTGCTGTGCTGTGATCACATTTGGATGAGCAACATGATGTGGGTGAGTCCTTTGGGCTTTGCATCAAATGATCACATATATGCAACCATAAAAGCCATTTCCCTCCAAGCTAGAAAACCAAGCTGAGAAACCCAGAGTGTGTTAAACAGCAGAAGGTATTCAGTACAACAGAGCCCAAGCTGCATCCTTAGTAGTTACAAGACAAGGGAACATATGAATGCAATTCTGCAAAGTTACCATAGGGTGAGCCCATGGGTGTAGTCCTTGCAGAAGGACAACAGCACCAGCAATAAGTGGCAAACATCATTCTGGGGTGATGGTCTGTACAGTCAGCTTTTTGTTCATATGGTACAATTTGTTGTTGTTGTTTAGTCGTTTAGTTGTGTCCGACTCTTCGTGACCCCATGGACCAGAGCACGCCAGGCACTCCTGTCTTCCACTGCGTCTCGCAGTTTGGTCAAACTCATGCTGGTAGCTTCGAGAACACTGTCCAGCCATCTTGTCCTCTATTGTCCCCTTCTCCTTGTGCCCTCCATCTTTCCCAGCACCAGGGTCTTTTCCAGGGAGTCTTCTCTTCTCATGAGGTGGCCAAAGTCTTGGAGCCTCAACTTCAGGATCTATCCTTCCAGTGAGCACTCAGGGCTGATTTCCTTCAGAATGGATAGGTTTGATCTTCTTGCAGTCCATGGGACTCTCAAGAGTCTCCTCCAGCACCATAATTCAAAAGCATCAATTCTTTGGTGATCAACCTTCTTTATGGTCCAGCTCTCACTTCCATACATCACTAATGGGAAAACCATAGCTTTAACTATACAGACCTTTGTCAACAAGGTGATGTCAACAAGGTGATACTTTTTAAGATGCTGTCTAGGTTTGCCATCACTTTTCTTCCCAGAAGCAGGCGTCTTTTAATTTCGTGCCTGCTGTCACCAACTGCAGTGATCATGGAGCCCAAGAAAGTAAAATTTCTCACTGCCTCCATTTCTTCCCCTTCTATTTGCCAGGCAGTGATGGGACCAGTGGCCATGATCTTTGTTTTTTTGATGTTGAGCTTCAGACCATATTTTGCGTTCTCCTCTTTCACCCTCATTAAGAGGTTCTTTAATTTCTCCTCACTTTCTGCCATCAAATCCAGTCTTTTGCATGATGAATTCTGCATATAAGTTAAATAAGCAGGGAGACAAGTTACAGCCTTGTTGGACTCCTTTCCCAATTTTGAACCAATCAGTTGTTCTATATGGTACAATAAGCAAGCCCTTTCCCCCAGAAACAGTTATAATAACATGTAACTGAATGTGATTAACTGAAAACTGTTTGGAAGAATGTTTGCCTCCATACCTGAAACATTCTGGAATAGGAGGGAAATGAGGACAATATTAGAAATCCTATTGTTTTTTAAATTATTATAAATCAATCAAAGACTGCTTGAGCAGTTCATTTCTGTGGAAGGTGGCTTGGTTGAGCTGTGGTCAGTTGTGGTCAAATCTTCACAGAAAGTACATCTTGACTACAACTTTCTCAGTTAGACTTTGATTCTGCTTCAGTAGAAAATACAAATGACTGTGGCAATGGAAAGTAGGTTGCAGGACCTCATTATTTTGAGGGCAATCCTTTGGCACCCCTATTAGCTTTTTACTTAGACTGGGATTTTTTTTTCCTCTTCCAAAGAGAGCTGTTTTAATAACAATGCTAGAATAAATAGTATTAGCCAGTGGAATAGAAAGACTGGAGTCAAATTGAAAAGTTTAAATGGAGCAGATCCCAAGCCACCTGATGGCCTTGACAGATTCCTCTCCACTTAGCAATGTCAATGATATTTAATGCCAGCGAATGCTACTATTGGAGCTTAACATGTATTTTGTACTTGTTTTATGAATGTTATTTTATGGTTGATTTTATGCTGCTGAGCACCGTGATATTTTCTCCTAATGTTGGCAACACAGAAAGTTTTGCAAATAAAGAAAATAAATGACCCAGAAAGCGTTGAAGTGCCAGAACCCAGTAGAAATTTGGCGTTCCAAATATTTTGAGAACAAGATCAATTAGTTCACTTTACTGCCTTCCAGTATCCCTGAAAGTTATGTTTGTTTCTTGCAACTGCAGAGGACCTCTTCTCATGACCATTGCTGGATTTATGTATAAGCTAAACAAGCTATAGCTTAGAGCCCTTCTCTCTTGGGGGCCCCCAAAAAATTAAAGGAAAAAAACTGGATGTACATTTCCAAAATATAAGATAAAAACAAATAAAATAAAACCTGTTAGCGGAGTCTGTAACCTGAAGCATATGTAACCCGAGGTACCACTGTAAATATACTTCTTAATGACATTTCAGTTCAACAATTACTTTGATAAAATACATATTTTGTTATGTGCAAATGGCTTTAGATACCTATTAGGTCCATAAATTACCATATGGCATATATTCAACACAAAAAAACAGCAACAATTTGTTGTTGACAAAGGACAGCTGGACATATAAAGGGCCCCATTACCTTCAGTAGCTTAGGGCCTCATCAAACCTAAATCTGGCCCTGCTCATGACATCTAGTAGCATTTAGGTTTCATGACTACACTGGGAATATTGAGTTGCCAGGTTTCACTAGGTATAAGTCCAGTGATAGATCCAGTGATACTTCTCTGTAAATAGATGTATATATGACTGCGCAGGAAGAGCTCTGTTCTGAGTAGATTTGTTGTCTGAAATGAGCATCAAATGCTCAAAGAACAAAGGTATGCATACCCTTTCCTCCCTAAAGCCCAAACTACATAATCTGCAGCAAAATGGCCATATGGAAGAGTGTTCACAATGCATGTAGATGTGGTAAGTGGAAGATAATGTGCTCATTGCATTCTCTGCCCACTGCTTTGACCCATCCCTGTCTCTCCAGCTTGGTCTCCAGAGTCGTATTTGTGACAATCTAGAAGCCCACCTGGCATAAATTGCACATTGTACCTCCTAGCAACCCTTGTTCTGAGAATGATAGTGTTACAAGCCTGTTCCTATTTTTATCTGTGAAATGTGTACATGTAGTTCTGGGGTTTGATCTGGTGGAAGTAAATAGGCTTGCAAGATAACTTGTTTGAATTGTGATTTGGCACCCCTGAAGGTTATACCTTTGAAGATGTATCCTCTTTTATTCATGGCAATATCATGGAGGGGGCAGGAAATAAAGTGGGGTGAGCAGTGCTTTGTAACTAAGCTGTGCAGATCAACGGATGGAGCAGTAATGCTAATCACCTACTGAACATCTGTGCAGAGATGAGGGAAAGGGAAGCTTTAACAATATAATGTGCCTGAACTAAGCCTCTGTGTGTGTCTGCTTGCGCCTGTGTGTCTATAACTTGTCTGTGTATTAAACTGTATGTATAACTACAATTTACATAATGATATATTTGAAACAGTTGATATTGTGGCTGATTCTGTTAACAGTGTTAGCCCACCACCGAAGAGTGGGAGAAAGACTGGTTTGTAGAGAGGAATTTCTAGATTATTAACACATTTGTGTAAGGATCTTTAAACAGGTATAGCAGGTATAGTTTCATGGAGCAAAACATGAAATCAAGTGAGACAGCTTGTGACCCACAAAGCCAAATGCAGCCCATCAGTTATGCAGAAATGGCTAACCAGGTGGGGTGGAGCAATATATGAGCCTTCGGCTCAGCTTGGTTAGTCGTAAAAGTTGTTCAGAGACACTTGGAAGTTCTTTTATGTTTTAGTAAATGCATGAAATGAAACTGATGACACTCTGAATCAAGTTAATCCAAGGATTTATATGGCTCTCATTTGAGGTATCTCCAATACTTGTAGGACTTCTCCAACCTCAAGAGATTCTCACGAGCCACTCTATGACAGTAAAATACCTACAGCAAGTGAGATCAGGTGCTTTACTCTCTGCACCAGCTAGCAAGCAGAGGGAACCGCTAGCCTGGTCTTTACTGTATGGAAGTGTCATCATGACTGATAGATCCAAGGTGTACTACAGCTTTAAGCCCAGTAGGGATCAGGTGAAACAGGAAGCCAATAATTTGTTCACCCTGTCTTTCATCCCCATATTGAGCAACTCATTGCTGAGGTACAAGCTAGACTGACTTCCTGCTTGATCCTCCACCAAACCAACAACCTGTTTCTCTCCTGAATGATCTATCTTCATCCTGGCCACCTGTGCTAATGTCACTCCTAGTTATCCTACATCCCCCCATAGGAAAAGAGGATTCTGGGTCCAAGTAAGATGCACAATAAAGCATGCAAAGTATATTAGAGAAAATAGCATTAGGTAAAATTGGTTTGCAAAAAAAGAAAAGGAAAAAAAGGGAAAATTTCATACTTAAGTATGTGTGGGGAAATTCACACTCAAGTGTTGCTGGATTTTCACAAGGATTCTTTTTAAAAAACTGCCAACTGATGGGGAGAACTGCGAATGAGAAGCTGAGAGAAAGCAAAGTTGACAGTTCTGCCTTTCCCTACTCTGGGCATTGCTGCTGCTTGCTGTAATGTCAAAGAGATTAAAAAAGAGATGGGGAGGGGAGGGGAGGGAAAGGGGGTGAAATATACTTATGCCACCTAACAATCAAAGGTTAGACCTTCACTTCAAAAATGAGTCAACTTCCATCAGCAGAAGGTTGGCAATATTTCCTCCTGTTGCTCCCCCCTGCCCACCCCCAGCCTCAGGAAAAGCTGTCAACAAAATATTTGTAGCAGTACTAGAAAAGAATAGGTTGAAATAAGTTTTGAGTCCATTGGACTTGTCACAGTTATAAATGAAAAAGTGTTCCTATGGGGTGCAGTGCCTTTAAGTCCACGACTCCAATGGCTGCAATTTAAGTACATGGTAGCAGTTGGAGTAAGAATGTATGAGACCCCAAAACTTGTATTTCTTTCCTTGGAATTATTATTTCAGATGTTTGGTTTGAGGAGGAACCCCCAGTTTCATACAAAATCTCATTATACACTTTTTTTTTAATGGTGACAAATTTCAAATCTGCCATTAAGTTCTTTCTCTACATTGAATCACTTTGGGAGGATGGGACCATTAATTGGGGATGAGTAAATTAGTGTGTGTGTGTGTGTGTTTTTGGTCACTGTCACTTTCAGGTGTGTTCATCCAAAATTAAGACTAGGACCTGGGAGACCAGGGTTCAAATCGCCATCGACGATGAAGCCTACTGGGTGAACATGGGCCAGCCAATGCCTCTCAGACTAATCTACCTCACAGGCTTGTTGCAGGGGATTAAATTAGGAGGGGGGACCATGTACATTACCTTGAACTCCCTGGAGAAAAAGTAGGATGCAATGCAAAATGTGATAAATAAATCTATTCTGCCTCATTTCTGCATTAATCTGTTACTTATTACTATTAATTGTTTTTTAAAATCTGCATCTAGGTCTACATACATTTGAGTGTTTTGATCTCTCTAAAAATGCACATTTGTAAATGTATTTCCATACTTTTTAAAAGCCAAAATGTTGCAACATTTGAGAAGTACAAAACCTGGAGGATAAGTGGGTTGCAGTCTGTACTGTCTTCTGGGAAGTCCTGATCAGGTCAAGTCATATCAGAATTCATAGAGATTTTAATCTTCAGTTGTAATACCTTGGTTTCTGCAACACAAGTAAAATTTGACTGTTGTGTAAGCATTCAACATGCTCTCCTCTAATTTAATAATGTTCCTACTATGTATACTGCAATTGTATTGTTTAATTAATCAAATTCATATTCCACTTTTCCTCCAAGAAGCTCTACCCCTGCTCTTCACAACAACCCTGTGAGGTAGGCTAGGCTGAGTAGAAAGTGAATGGCTAACGGTCAGCGGGCTTTCATGGCTGAGCTGGGATTTAACCCTTGGTCTCCCAGGCCCTGGTCTAACACCTTAATCACTTCACCATAATAATATGTAGTGTTTATATGCTAGCACCTCAGTGGCTAGGGCCAAATACTGCTGGCTTGCATGTGGCTCCAGTACATATGGGGAAACCATTTTTAAAAGATGGGAGTTTCATGGCATGCTTACACAAGTAGCGATTTAGCTGTGGCTCACTCATATCACATGTAAATCAGGCCAAACTTTGCCTTAGGCATTGCCTGCAAGAGAAAAGGGTCATTATTCCATGCAACAATAACATTATGGTTTGTTGTAGTTTCTCCTTTACAGCTTGCTTTTAATGCTGTTATGTTAAAAATTCGAATAAAAAATAATTACAGGGGGTGGAGCTCAATGGAATGCATTGAACTGTGTAACTGTGATAGGTGCTTTCATTTTTCCTTGGCAGTAATATTTTTTTTAATCTATTTATAAATTAATCATCTTCTACATGCATGACTCAAGACGATGTACAGAATGCAATAAAACAGCTAAAAAGTAGTTTAAAACAATGCCAAAACAACAACATATAAATTTTAAAACACCACAAAGTATACACCCATGGCAGAGACCTATTTATGCTGCTGGGAAAGCTTGTTGGAACAAAAATGTCTTCAGTTGTTTCTGGAAAATGCAGGTAGTGGGTGCATGTCATATCTCAACAGCTATGCTGTGGCACAGAACAGAGGCAGCCACACTGAAAGCCTTGCTCTGAGTGGCGTCAGATCAGGCTTCTGGTATCTTTGAAACTTCAGGGAGAAGCTCTCCTGCAGACCACAGTGACTTCCCAAGTGTATTAGGGATAAGGTGGTCTCTCAAGTAACTTGGTCTTAAGCTGCATAGCGTCTTATGTGCTAGTATAAAAACCTTGAACTCAGCCAGTGCAGATCCCGTAAGCAAGGTGTTTTTATGCTGGTGGTGGCTTGCCCCCACATGCAACCCTGGTGCCATGTTCTGCAGCTTCCAGAACCACCAAGGGTAGCCCCACACAGAGTTGTTGTTGTTTAGTTGTTTAGTCGTGTCTGACTCTTCGTGACCCCATGGACCAGAGCACGCCAGGCACTCCTGTCTTCCACTGCCTCCCACAGTTTGGTCAGACTCATGTTGGTAGCTTCGAGAACACTGTCCAACCATCTCGTCCTCTGTCGTTCCCTTCTCCTTGTGACCTCAATCTTTCCCAACATCAGGGTCTTTTCCTTCTCTTCTCATGAGGTGGCCAAAGTATTGGAGCCTCAGCTTCACGGTCTGTCCTTCCAGTGAGCACTCAGGGCTGATTTCCTTCAGAATGGATACGTTTGATCTTCTTGAAGTCCATGGGACTCTCAAGAGTCTTCTCCAATAGTAATCCAACCTTGACATTATCAATGAATGGACAACTGTGGCCAAGCTGAATTTCATCTCAGCGAGATGCGTATATGTCAAGTCAGCTTTCTTCAAGTTTTTTCATTAAATCCATGACTTATCTGTTATTTTGGGGTTGCAGTTATATGAATATGGCAGCTACATCCAGTGCTTTTTTCCTGGGGGGACGCAGAGTTAAAACGAGAGTACCCCTAAACATTTTTTTAATAGAAGTACTGGCTACATCCGAGTAGGTGCCAACATTCTGGACATTCTTAAACTGAAAGATTCAAGGGACAGTGATTCTCATTGTAAGTAGGTGTAAGAAAAGAGAAAAATATTCATATGCAACCCTTCCCCCCAAAAAAGACAGGAGGATCTTGAGGTCAATAAACCACCACTTTCTTAACTATATGAGAGGAATACATTTCTTCACTTTATTCCTGCTTTGTGTGAAATGCATGGAATAGAGGAATTTGTGAGAGGAATTAGGAAAGAGGCCTAGGGCACAGTTGATGCACAGTCAGGCAGCAGCTGACCGCCAGGCAGTCTTATTGCCTCTCCAGCCCACCTCATGGCTCCCCACCCAACCCTTTCATTTGTGAAGCTGATTTGGATTGTACCCGGCTCTCATTTTGTTCTTCAGTAGTTTGGAACCGATGGACTTAATGTACCAGTCACTCAGGCTCTGCCGTTAAAACTGCATTCGACATTAGGCTTCGTTTTTTAAATGGATTTCATCAACATAATTATTACACAGCTTTATGACAGTAATAAAGTAACTCCAGGGGGCCTCTACCGGGGAGGTAATTGCAGGAACCAAGGCACTCTTTATGTCGGCACATTCCCTCTGGCAGCCTTCCTGTGTTCACACCCCATAGTGTACTTCTGTGTTTCACTGTGCTGGCATAAGAACTTACCGCTTCCCATACTGCGGAGGCCCTTCACGTAGAAATTCAAACACCTCACAAAAACACACACACAGTTGTTTGAATCACAGTCTTATAAAGGGATGACACACTAGACATTTTGCCCTACTTCTGTTTTAGAAAGGAGTCACTTCCATTTTTTATTTTTTATTTTTGCAGACAGTGCCGTAAGCAATTTTTTGTACACGGGGGGAGATGTCCTTAGAATTTCAAGTACCTGGAGCAATTAATTTTCCTTCTTCCCCTCCTCCTTTAGCCAGGTAGCTTAAAAAAACTATTTGTACAAAGCCTGTGAGATAATACTTGACAGGGAACACACATAATCCCATGTGAATTATCTCCCCTACCCTTGGCGAATTTCAGGTGTTCTTAGAATCTAGGCAGGAAAATAGTTTTCATTGATATATTTTTTTTTAATCCTAAATGTAGCACAAGGCCTCAGAGTCACTTACGTTCAAAGTAGTAGCTGTCAGTGGATGACATGGTGGGTCAATGGCATGGGCCATCTCTGTTGACAGAGGTGTCACTGCTGCTTACCTGGACGGGACAGTGAGGTTGTGGCTGGGCTGGCACACCAGCACAACTTCGCCAGCACCCTGACCCATGCCTTGTACCATCCAACTGTAATCTCCAGGTAGATACTCCATACACACATCAATAAGCCCTGAAATAAGCCTTCTATTAGCTGCAATCGAAGATTCCTCTCAAGTGTAATTGTGATGGTGACATGTTTGTTGGCTGTCCAGGGAGCGGGGTCACAGCTAGCCAAATAAGTCACCCTCTTCTCAGTGGATGCCACCAGGTTTCGGAATTCCTTCCATAGAGAAGCTTAGACTAGCTCCTTCCTTGTTGTGAGTCTCTGTTTTGTGGGAAAGGCAGGATATAAATAACAAAAACCATCAGCATCTCTCCCTCCCCAACAGTAATTCCCCTCAGCTAGTGGCTGTGTCACAATTAGGCCTAAATAAAATTCCTCCTATTGCTATAATGGAAGGCTTCTTGGGGGCAGGGGACTCCTGATGTAGGGGAAGACCTCTGTGGGGCCTTAAGTATGTGTGAGCACCATGTTAGCAAGCTATGTGGTCTCTTACGACCTTAGTCAACTACCACAAAATGGAGACTGAACTGGGGAGGGATAAATGGCAATAATCTAGGGCAGGGGTTGGCAAACCAAGGTCTGAGGGCCAGATCAGGCCCAATTGCCTTCAGGATCCCGCCCGCAGACTGTCCGTGGATCGGTGTGGGGGTTCTTTTAGTTCGGGCTGTGCCATATTTTTTCTGCACCATTCCATTTCCTCCTCCCACAGACACTGCTGCGGCGCCTCCTCCTGGCTTCTCTCCACCCTGCCTAGAGGAGGAAGGGGGCTGGGCTGAGCTGGCTGAGTGCCATTTTAAGCAGCCCCTCTCCAGAGCTAGTCCTTTCGCACCGTTCATCTTCCCTCCGCCACTGCTGCCGCCACCCTGGTGCTCCTGTGGGCCAGACAGCAGAGCAGACAAACTCACTCTGCCTACCCACGAGAAGCAGCGGTGGTGGCGGTGGTGATATTGGTGGCAGCAGCCCCTGGGAAGGTAAGCGCAGCGGCTGGGGCTGGGTGGGTGGCTAGGAGTACTACTTGCCCCCCTCACCTCTTCTTCCAGCTGCCCCCCCCCCGTGCCTCTTCTGCGGCCCGCCAGAAGGTCTGCGGCTAAAATCTTTTGCCGACCCCTGATCTAGGGGCTGTAACTATCCTCATGCTGTATGACACCAGTTGCTTGCATTTTTTCATAAAATATCACCAACTATATCTGCTCTGAACAATTAGCTCTTTTCAAATATTTGTCTTCTTTCCCCCCCACTGAGAGACGGCAGCTTAAAAGTATGAGGCTTGGCCCACCCTGATTTCTGCAGAATTAAAATGGGAGATTAGCAGTATGTTAACAGAAGAGATGTGTTTCACTCCAGGTGTATTAATAAATTTGGATATCCTTCTTGGTAGAGGTAAATTAACTAGAGTTGTTAGGGTAATTAAAAGATGGCACAAATTTGACACCTGTCATGAATACAAGTCCACAAAGCCAGAAGCTGCAATTAATTCTTGAATTAAATTATATTTAATCTAATACCCTTAAGGGGGAAATCTTGACATAGGTTAACTATACTTGTATATGTTACCTTTCAACTGTCCTATTTTTAGAAACCTGAGCTCTCATGGTGATAGACTACGCTTTGGGTTATGTGCATTAAAATAAAAAATAAAAAACCCTGCAGCTTGACATTTCACAACATCACTAAATTGGAAGGAGAGGGTATGTGAACTTTTCATCTTCTGTAACTCCTAATGATCCACGAACTTGCATCTGAAACTACAGTATTACACCATACATTCCTGTCCTGGGAATAAAGTACTTATAATTGGATTCTCGCTACACATTAGATCACACTTTTTGAAAGGTGTTTCAATTTTTGCTGGCCTAACGTGGTCTTGAATATGAAGTTATACATTGGAGGATATGCTTTTCTGTACCGTGGGAAGAGACGTGCAGTCTCGGTGCTGAATTAAATTTTGCAGGGAAATGAAGACTGCAGGCAAGATCACACAGGGAACTATCTGGAGATGTGCAAAACTTTCCTATTATTTCCGCAGATGGTTCCACTTTGCTAAAAAGTGCATTGCACGTTCAGCACTTTGATTCACAAAAGCTGAAATGCAATTTTTATTTTATTTTATTTTATTGCAGCAGTAGAGTTTTCTAAAATGTTGCCTTCCATGTTACTTCCAATCTGTGACTTTCCAATCTGAAAGTCACAAAATCGTGACTTTGATTGTGTAGGGTTTCTGCTCTGGAAGTTAGTAGTTAGCTTTGCGCTTATTTTCAGTATGCCAAGTTCTTGGTTATTACTTTTCTAATACAGTGGTACCTCGGGTTACATATACTTCAGGTTACATACACTTCAGGTTACAGACTCCGCTAACCCAGAAATAGTGCTTCAGGTTAAGAACTTTGCTTCAGGATGAGAACAGAAATCGTGCTCTGGCGGCGCGGTAGCAGCAGGAGGCCCCATTAGCTAAAGTGGTGCTTCAGGTTAAGAACAGTTTCAGGTTAAGTACGGATCTCTGGAACGAATTACATACTTAACCCGAGGTACCACTGTACTCCAATTCAGTGTGCTGACTGGCTTGTTGTGGCTCTACTAGATTGCCATACTGATTGGTTTGCTATTTGGCAAGCCCCAAACAGAGATCCATTGAAAAAGCTCTTTCCCTGAGGTACATCTGATAGTGCTGCTGAAGGGGCCTACTCTGTGACTGTGGAATTCCCTGCCTCAGGAGATCTGCTTCCCCTTTGCTGGATCTTCATTGTGTCCTTAAGATTTTTTTGTTCCACAACTATTTATTTTATCTGCTTATGGTGTGCTGGTATTTCATCTGTATTTCATCATCTCTCTTACTTTTTTTGTTTTTAATGTACATTTTTATTGTGTTTAAATATGTTTTCATATTTGCATCATTAACTCTGATATATATTGTTAGCTTGGGCATTTTTCAGCTGGAAAGTGGGATAAATAACCACTTTTAAAAATAAAAATAAAAATAAACAGTGTATCTATTTTGGCTTTATATTTCAAATGAACAAACATGAACCAGGCAGAGGGCCTTCTTGGTAGTGCCGCCCGCCCTACTGAACGCCCTACCATGAGATGTCAAGGAAATAAACAACTACCTGACTTTTAGAAGACATCTGAAGGCAACCCTGCATTGGGGAATTTTTTAATGTCTAATGTTTTACCTTTTTTTATGTGCTTTATGCTGCCCAGAGTGGCTGGGAAACCCAGCCAGATGGGCGGGGTAATAATAATAATAATAATAATAATAATAATAATAATAATAATAGCCTTCCTTGGAGTCTCAGTTACTGCTCATGGGGAATGCATGGAGCTAGGTAGCTGTGCAATAACTTTCCCCCTTTATGGGTTTTTGATGAGTCTCCTGGGCTTTTTTGTGAGAAAGAACAGTATATAAATTTAATAAATAATAGGTATCTAAACTTAACATGGGAAAAGAAACATATGCCCAATCCAACCTATGGGAGAAGGCTGAACCTGGCTCTGAGTCAGAAGGGCTGAATTTGTTGGTTTCAGTTTCTGTGGTGGAGTCTCCTTCTTTGGAGGTCTTTAAGCAGAGGCTTGACAACCATATGTCAGGAGTGCTCTGATGGTGGTTCCTGCTTGGCAGGGGGTTGGACTCGATGGCCCTTGTGGTCTCTTCCAACTCTATGATTCTATGATTCTATGATTCTTTCAGTTTCTCATTTTCACAGTCTTAAGTACAGTTCTTCACAGTTCCATATCAGTTTATAAGGTTTTTGTTGTTGTTTATATATTAAATCAAAATAATACAGTGTCCACAAAAATACATAAACATAGCATTAAGATCAAAATGAAGTTAAAAGCTTAGTTCATAATTTTTTTATTTAAAAAATGCCCTTATGAAACTTCACCAACATTTTTGATATGCACATATTTGTACGCATTTTTACCTAAAATACACATTTTTGCAAAGCAATTTACCCATTAAAATTTCTATTTTCACTAACATAAGCATATTTGTAAACACTTCATCCTACCGAATGCATTTTTGTACATATTTCTTATACAAATACACATCTTTGTACACATTTGTAAACATGGATTTTGTACACATTGTACTTGGCTGGAGCACGGCATTACAAAATTCAGAGAAATGTCAATTTCAAAGGATAACTACTTTTTGGTTCATATTTTTTTTTTAGAAAGGGCAAATTAGGTAGGCTCACTGAATCTGAATCAGGTGTGACACCAGTCAGTTGAAACCAGGAGGTATGTGGAATGGGCTGCATGCAGATAGAAAAACGCTTCTGGCCTGTATCATTCCATTAAATTTGTTAAATGCAGATTTTGCTTTATTTTCATGGATTGTCTAAATGATATTTTGATTCCCACCCCCACCCCCCACTCTTAAATTTAAGGAGCCTACTAGCAGACAGTTTGCATGGGACAACAGTGAGCCATGCAAAGCACTGCAAATGCCTCTTTAACACTTCTACATAGATAGGTGGAAGAAGAATAAAATATTCTAATGATCTGAATGATGAGATTGCAGCCATGAAACATGGTCAGAATTAGCTTGATGATCCTGGCTTTAGATTACCTGCAATTCGTTAGGAGCCTCGGTTGGCCAGGGACAATTCCGAAGAGCAAGCTCAGCAGAATGATCTCCTGTGATAGATGAGGTGCAAGTAACAATTTTTATGCCTTCTGCTTGTAAGGTTAAGAGTTGCAATTGTGGCAGAGAGAATTGGAATCATCGGGTGGGAGTGAGGAGAAAGAAAAAACAGCCAGAGTAGTTGAACTCGAGCAGGTTTCTGCAAAGCAGACAAGAATCTGAATTGTTGTATCCTCCTCTGGCCATCAACAATACAAATGTTTCCAACAAAAGTTATCCGGTTGTTGTTTTTTATCCTTGCTTTCATGGCACTTCCATTTTTTTGATGTCTCTATGGAGGTACTAGACATTTTTTTGTTGCTGCTGTTAATGTTACAAGGTGTCTATTTCTTTTTCTGTATCCCACCTGCTGTCCTTGCTTTTAATAGCTAGCTTCAGATAGCAAGAACAGCTGGGGCTTTATATGTGTGCCATGGATCAGGTATTTTAAATCTGAGATCTGCAGCTGTGTATTTGTAAACAGAAAAGGAGGCTAAACAGATTACCTCTGTGAGCTTGGAAGAAGCCTCATCAAGTAAGGATTGTTCTGCCTGTTTGTGATGTTTTGTACAGGATGTCCAGTGTAGCAGGCTCCTTAAAATCCTAGCAAACTACGGTTGGTATGATGAGCAAATGTTTCTGATATCACTCATAAGATACATAAGATAAGAAGAACATAAGAATGGCCTACTGGAATGGGCCAAGAATACATATACAGTGGTACCTTAGTTCTCAAATGCCTTGGTTCTCAAACGCCTTGGTTCCCAAATGACGAAAACCCAGAAGTGTTCTGGTTTTCAAATGTTTTTCAGAGGCTGAATGTCCAATGCGGCTGTTGGCTATTGTTTCTGCGGCGCCTGCACCAATCAGAAGCTGCGCCTTGGTTTTTGAACATTTCGGAAGTTAAACGAACTTCCGGAATGGATTAGGTTTGGCACTTTTTTTTTTGCTATTTATTCTGCGTTTTTGTTTTTGAGGCTTTTTCGGTTAATTTGTTTTTGTGACTGTGTGGAACCCAGTTCAGCTACTGATTGATTGATTGATTGTGTGACTACGGAAATGGATAAAAGCCCCCCCATCAAAACAATGACTATCATGAGTGCAGGTAAAGAAAAATAATTAATTTTAATTTTTATCATCTACAATACCGTCATTTATTCTATAGTACAGTGCATTGATTATTGTTTTCATTTTATGGTTCAATGGTCTCATTAGATAGTAAAATTCATGTTGAATGGCTGTTTTAAGATTTGTTTTTAAAAGTCTGGAACGGATTGATCCATTTTGCATTACTTTCTATGGGAAAGCATGCCTTGGTTTTGGAACGCTTTGGTTTTGGAACGGAATTCCAGAATGGATTAAGTTTGAGAACCAAAGTACCACTGTAGTATTCTCAAAGTAGCCACCCAAATGCCTGCGGGAAACTTGCAAGCAGGGCCTGAGCCCAAGAGCACTCCCCCCTCCTGCAGTTTCCAGCAAGTGGTATTCAAAAGTATTATTGCCACCAACTGTAGAGGCAGAGCATAGCCATCATGGGCTGGTAGCTACTGAGATCCTTCTCCATGAATTTGTCCAATGCTCTTTTTAAGCCATCCATGATGCAGAAGGTAAGCAGCTTGGGGAGGTCTCAGAATCTAGGGAGACAGGATTGTTCTTGGCTAGCCAGGGGAGAACTTGACCATCAGTCCAGGTTTGGACGACACACTAAGCCAAACCTTGGCTTAGCTTAGCATGGTCTGGGAGTAAAAAAAGAAAAAGCTCCTCCTCTGTATGTTTGGGAGGTCCTAGTAAGCCATACTTTGTTCTTTGAATACAGTTGGCCCATACTATATCTTTAAAACATAACAGAAAAGTAGAGGAGCACCCCCCCCACACACACAAAAGGTGAAAAATAATATAGATTGGAAACCTCAACAAAGAGAGAATCTGCTTGCTAAAAATCTGCTATCATCTTTTTGTTGTCATAAATTATTTCCCTGAGGAGCAGCTTCAAGCTCAAAATAAACTGGAATCTGGAAATGTAGAATAAATAGTGGTTTAGCTGTGCAATTTCCTGCTTTTCTGTGTTGTGTTGGATCAGTTGGTGCCACCCTCTCACAGGGGGTAATATTTTTAAGAAGCAGCAGTAGTTTCTCAAAGACAAGAGCATACTCTTACAAGCTTTGGTGGGAAAGCTTTTTTTTCAGGTCAAGGGCCACACTTCCTTATGGGCCACATATTATTGGTGAACAGGAACAGGGGCACAAATGAGTAGAGTAATGGATATGACCCTAACCTTGTATAGTAGATTACAGTCCAGCCACCCAAAAGACAGCATCTCACATGCACACACACCATAACTCTATCCTTCATCCAAGCAAGTTAAGGGCATTATCACAGTTCAGTGCCCTGTTCCAGGCAGACAAAAACATTTGAGGAGGGCTTAGAGAAGGGCCAGTGGAAATCATGGCCTGCAAAGTGACAGTTGCCTATCCAGAGCCCCAAAGGCCACAGAGAGAGTCCTGGAGGGCTGCTTTTACAGCTTCCAAGTGTGCTTCTTGCCACCCAGTTTTATATTTTATTTATTACAATTACATACCACCTTTATATTCCAAGGCTCTCAAGGTGGTGTACATGATTCTCCTCCTCCCCATTTCTTCCTCACAACAAACCTTTGATGTAGGTTAGGCTAAGAGGGACACGGGTGGCGCTGTAGGTTAAACCACAGAGCCTAGGACTTGCCAATCAGAAGGTCGGTGGTTCGAATCCCCGCGATGGGGTGAGCTCCCGTTGCTCAGTCCCTGCTCCTGCCAACCTAGCAGTTCGAAAGCACCTCGAATTGCAAGTAGATAAATAGGTACCACTCCGGCAGGAAGGTAAACAGTGTTTCCGTGTGCTGCTCTGGTTCGCCAGAAGCAGCTTAGTCATGCTGGCCACATGACCCGGAAGCTGTACGCTGGCTCCCTTGGCCAATAAAGCGAGATGAGCATCGCAACCCCAGAGTTGGTCACGACTGGACCTAATGGTCAGGGGCCCTTTTACCTTTACCTAGGCTAAGAGAGGGTGACTGGCCTAAGGTCACCCCATGAGCTTCATGGCTGAGTGAGGATCCAAACCATGCTCTCTCAAGTCTTAGTGCAACACTCTAAACATTATGCTACACACAAGGGGTTTCAAATAATTTTGCAGCCACAATTTAAATAAAGCCAGGCTCTTGAAAGCTCTAACCATCTCAGCGATGTGTCTCCAGGCTGTGTCTTCCTTCACCCACCGTGTGCCAGGTAGCTGTGACCTATATTTCTAGGTCTAGTAGCATCAGCTCACCATCAGTGCTTATTTAGCAATCTCTCAACACAACATAATTGCATCCCCGTAACATCATAAACAAGTTAGTCATCTGTGACCTGGAAACATTTATAGGCTATCAGCTTTATTAATAGAGGAAGGGAGCCCAGCATTCAACTCCCTCCCTTACTCTATTAAGCGTGTTGACACTGAAGACCCTGGAAAGACAACAGCTGGCAAGACGTAATCAGTTCAAAGCCACATTGCTCTTTGCTTACTGAAACATGATGATGGCCACTAACCTGAAGATGTAATAGAGACTGTGTCCCTATATATGCTCCGCAGTTAATGTAAATTTAATAGGATACTTTTTGATAAATACAGTTGAGGGTTGATGAATATTTACTGACCTTCAACAGCTGCAATAAATGCAGGCACCAACCTGTAGTTCTCTCTTTTTTTGAAGGTTTATTACTTATTTACTTATAACACTGACCCTTCACCAAATGTTCCCAGGCTGGGAAAAGTATGCAATGAAACACCCTGAATTTTGTGTTTGTTGTGTGCCATTAAATGATAATCGAGTAATAAAATGATTTGTGTTGGGAGTTTAACAATGAAACGTGCCTGACTCATGTATTAATGTGCTTAAGATAATCTGCACAGATGCAGTCGATGCTTGTGGTGATTAGTGCTGCTGGTTCTAAAATAAATGTGCATTTTTAAACCTAATTAATCCTAGGTTTTGGAAACTATTCAAAAGATGAATCGTTGGAATTTATCTTTCAGGACAAAGGTCCTAAAGCTTTTGAGTTCTTTAGCTTAAGTCATCCTGTTGGAGGTGCGGAGCAGACTTTCAAATAATAGCTCAACCATTATGCAGACTGCTCTATTTTCTGCCCTTTCCTCTTCTGTACTACCTGTGCTCTATCTACTCTTTGCAGTTTTCAAGAATATACAAGAGCTAGGCCAAGGAGCTTCAGTGCTCTGCTGTGAAAATACAATACAGAGTCATAATCACAACCTCAGAGCTAGAATGCCTGCAGAGAGTTTATAGAAGGAGTCGGGGAGGAGTTTATCACTTCTGTGCTGCTTCTCTCTGTGTTCTTCCTTTCCCACAGAGGAAAGAAGGAAGGAAGGACAGCTCACTACCCAAGAGCTTTGCTATATATCCAGGTTAAGAAACCTCAGGCCCTGAAGCCAGATGTGGCCTTCCAAACCTACCTGGGCTGCAAGACAATCCTAGGCCACACTCCCATCTTCCCAGGCCACACTCCTCACTGGTCCTGCTTTGTCACCATCTATGAGTGCTTGTTCCAGGTCTGAATGTGTCCTCAGTTTCAGATTAGGCATCTTTCTTGCCCGGATGGGAAACAGAGGTGTCTCAATGCTTGTAAAGCTACTATACAAAGTAATAGTAACAGTTGCTACACCCACTTTAGCTTCTTACCATGCCCACCCTGGGCATATGGCCCCTGGAAGGTTTCCTAGAAAGGAACATAGTTTGAAAAAGAAAGAGAAACCTAGGGAGGAAGTTGGTTCACATTGGAATGACCTTGACTCCACAGTTATTGCAATTCCAAATAAGGTACCTCATGCCACAACCCGTGATGTATTATGGGATTGGTTTCGGTTTGTGCAGCCTTCGGTGAGGGTCAAGGTCCTTGTGGCTGTACAGCCAACCATGTGCTCTCTTGACCCATATCTAAACTGAGCAAAGCTTTTTATTGTTCATTTGAACCCACACCCAGATGAGAGAGTCCTGGAGGGAACTGCCCTGTACCAGCATGCCAGATGTAGGGAAGGTGGCCATGGCTTCCCCAAAACAGCCTCATGGACAAAATGGGGAAGCCTGACAGGCCAGAGTTTTTTCATACCTGTATTAGAAAATGGCATACTTCAGGTACTATGGTCATGAACGTCATAGTAATTTAAAGCTGAAAACCTGCACTTTGAACTAGGCCAACCAACAAATTGTCTAAGCATTGGAATCTAATGCTAATGTATCAGAACCTTTTAAAAATAACATCTGAGCAAATCTATGAGGTAGTTTAGGCTAAAATACTGGGTTGCCCCGGGCAAGTGACTCTGGAATGGACTGGTGGTTTGTTGGTTGGAACTGTTGCTTGCTGACCAGAAGGCAACAGTTTGGGTTGGGTTGTTGGTCTGTAGGCATGACAATTTGGGTGTGAATGACCTTGGATTTACTTTCAGAGGGACCATGCCATTAGCACTCAACACCAAGGCACATCCTATAAACTGTAAAAGGTCCCAAGTTTCCAGGCAATTCCAGATAGCAGGTTATGGGAAAGACAACCTGGAGAGCTGGGTAAACAGTGTTGGACCAGACAGAGAGACAGCCTGACCTGGTATAAGGCAGCTTCTTGTATTAACTGAGGATTTCACTCTGATTTTCCCTTGACCAAACTAGTATACCATACTGTATCCGGAGGATGAGACACTAATCAAGAGGCTTGACAACCATATGTCAGGAGTGCTCTCATGGTGTTTCCTGCTTGGCAGGGGGTTGGACTCGATGGCCCTTGTGGTCTCTTCCAACTCTATGATTCTATGATTCTAATTCACTATGTTGCAAGTTCAGGATGAAGCCCATATTCAGACATCTGTGACCTTAATTTTTTTGATATTTTATCATACCATACTTTTGACAAACTTTCCTAAATTATAATGTGTAAAGATATATTCTAATCAGAATAAATAGCATTCCTTAAAATCTAAAACCTCCATTTGTGAGAAATAATGTATCTCCTTCCTGTACGTTAACTGCAAAAGAAATGTTAATATAGAAAGTACAGCTAAACCTTCTCTTTACTTTAATCCTGTATTGAGTGTTGAGTTACAGTATTCTGAGAAATGACTAATACCTTAACTATAGGAAAGTAAATAAACCCTTAGAAATCTTCTTTCAGATAGGATTTTCAATAGTGAACTGTAAGAAAAAAATATAAGCACAATAGTTTATCTTGTCTCTTCTGATATGAAACAAAAAATCTGCCCCGATAGACTTTCCAGTGCTGACCTTTAAAGGGAAAGATGGAACAGATGGAGCTACACAGCTGTGTACTAAATAATAATAATAATAACAATTATTATTTTAGCATTTTTGTTGTCTTTTGTCTTAAATGTGTGTTGCAGAGTTTATGCAACATTTTTAAGACAAGAGACAACAAAAACAGCAAACATGAATCTTATGAATATCAGAAACCATTTAGGGAATCCATTCTGAGACCTGCACAGCTTTCTGTTCATCATTGCTATTTTTCTAGAAAAAGAGATGTCGGTACTCACCGTGAAAGTTTCCCTTGTTCTCTTAGAATGAAATGGTGCCCATCTGAGAGGTGTCAGAACTAAGCTCTGGTGAGTTCTGGCTGAAAAAAGGCCCTGCTTTTATAGTGTTATAGCTGCCGGTTTTGTTTTTGTTGTTCTACATGCTTCCATTATGTTATCTTTACTCCACCAACATCCAAAAATGCTGCAGTCATCAAACCACTTTTTCTTCTATTGCATTTGTGAAAGTTACAGAATGACTCCACAACACTCTCATTGTGTAGAAGGTGCTTTGTGCAATTTTCCACATCCAGCTGTTAGATTGAGTATCCTCTATTTCACGCCTTTCCCCCATCTTTTTGGGCAGGAGGCCTGTCACTGCAGTCTCTAAAATAGTGGATAGCTCAGGCAGACACTGTGAACTTAAGTAGCTCCTGCCTGTATTCTCCTAATACTGCCTTTAAAAAAAAGGTAAAGGACCCCTGACAGTTAAGTCCAGTCACGAATGCCTCTGGGGTTGCGGCGCTCATCTCCCTTTACTGGCCAAGGGAGCTGACATTTGTCCGCAGATAGTTTTTCCAGGTCATGTGGCCACCATGACTAAGCCGCTTCTGGGAAAACCAGAGCAGCGCATGAAAACTCCAGTTACCTTCCTGCTCGAGCGATACCTATTTATCTACTTGTACTTTGACATGCTTTTGAACTGTTAGGTTGGCAGGAGCTGGGACTGAGCAATGAGAGCTCACCCCATCATTGGTGGCACTGTGGTCTAAACCACGGAGCCTAGGGCTTGCCGATCAGAAGGTCAGCGGTTCAAATACTGCCTTACTTCTCCTAATGTTGTAATATCTCATGAAGTGAGCATTCTGGTATACCAGAGCAGCTTTGTAGGAAAATGACCCTCACATGAGTAGAAGATGCCGTCTACTTCCACTTGTGCAACAGGATGTTACTCTCCTCTCTTCTTCCCTGTAGCCTCTGATAGCCATCTAGAAACCCTCAAAATCTGCTCCAAAGTGTTAGGACACACTCTGAAATAGTTTTGGGGGTGCATGGGGGACTTCAGGGGAGAGGAAAGACAAGTCCTATTGGGTGAGGACAACACTGGATTCTGCTCAAAGTAGACTGGCAACTTATATATATATATGACCACTGAGAAGAGCACAAGAGAGAATAAATGTCATGGTGCATCTGCAGCAGCACAACTGTTGGGGTTGGCATTCATCTGTCTCAGGAGACTATGGAGGAGTGTGCCTTTGGAGGTGAGATCAAATGGTTGGAAGGTTGCAACACCTGCTGTGGCTGTAGAGACCGATACAGGAGAGACATGTTTTCTTGCAGCTGGGGCAGATGGGCAAGTGCCAAAGTCCGGCTGTAAAATGAAGTCTGGAGGAAGAATGGGGAGGCACACAATGCCAGATGCTTGAAGTCCAGTGTGAAGTTTCCACAGTCTGTGTTGATTTGGGGAGCCATGTCATCAGCTGGTGTTGGTCCACTGTGCTTCATTGAGTCCAGGGTCAACACAGCCGTCTACCGTGAGATTTTGGAGCACTTCATGCTTCCTTCTGCAGATGAGCTTTATGGGGATGCTGACTTCATTTTCCAGCAGGACTTTGGCACCTGCCCACACTGCCAAAAGTACCAAAACCTGGTTCAATGCCCATGGGATTACTGTGCTTGATTGGCCAGCAAACTCGCCTGACCTGAACCCCATAGAGAATCTATGGGGCATTGCCAAGAGAAAGACGAGAGACATGAGACCGAGCTATGTAGAAGAGTTGAAGGCTGCTATTGAAGCATCCTGATCTTCCATAACACCTCAGCAGTGCCACAGGCTGATAGCATCCATGCCATGTCACATTGAGGCAGTAATTGATGCAAAAGGGGCCCAAACCAAGTACTGAGTACATATGCATGCTTCTACTTCTCAGAGGTCCAATATTGCTCTATTTGCAATCCTTGTTTTGCTGATTTCATTTAACATTCTAATTTTTCTGAGATTTTTAATTTGGGGTTTTCAACAGCTGTACGCCATAATCATCACAATTGTAACAAAAAAAGGCTTGACATATCTCGCTTTGCATGTCATGAGTCTATCTCCTATATTAGTTTCACCTTTTATGTTGAATTACTGAAATAAATGAACTTTTCCACAATATTCTAATTTTCCAAGTTTCACCTGTATATATGCTGGGAAAATACAGTTTAATATGGGATTCTTGAGAGATACTTTATAGGTGGCTAGGCTCACTGGCTATCTAACAACAAAGGCATCTACATTTTAGAAACTTATATATCCACTTGATTTATATAAGACTAGAAGTGTTGCTTCCTGGTATAAATACATAAGAAATATGATAGCTGAGGCAAGAATATATTATTTACTTAATGTTTACTTACAAGACAAGAATTCTAGCAAGCAAAGTCAGATTATCTATACACTTCATCTTTGAATCCGATTTGATAAATTTCAAGAAAATGCCATATAAATCTTCAGTCTCTTGCAAAAGAACCGACTTTCCCAGGTTCTGGTGGTTTGCTGCTAGGATAATAAAAGGATGACTATTCAACTTTGGCTAGGCATCTTAAATCAAACGATGGAAAATACAAGCAGTTTGTCTACTGAACAAGAAAAATGCCTTGCAAGATAAACTGTGAGACTTCAGTAGGAAGGCCTGGGTTCAAATCACCACTGAGCCATGATGTGCACAGGGTTATCTCTAAGCTGAATTTACCTTCAGTTGCTGGAAAATGTGGGAGATGAGAATGCTGTTGTCTGCTGGCAGGCCTCCCATGGACATCTGCTTGGTCACAGTGAAAGCAGGATGGTGGACTAAATCGGGCCCAGTGGCCCGATCTAGAAGGACTAATCTTTTCTTCTTATGATTATTGTGAGTCTAAAATGAGAGGGAAACACCAAGATGAAGAGTCTCTACCAACTGAACCTCTATCCATCTGCCATATATGCTGCCTTCAGAGGAGGGGTGTAATGCATATTTAACAACTCTTAATACAAGAGAGACAAATGTGAATCCAGCAAATATGCCCCCTTACTGTATATCGTTGTTAATTATATGTCTTTGGTCAATAAGCCTCTTAAGTGAGTTCTCAGAAGATGACCTTGCGTGCCACGGAGAGAGTAAACCCCATAATAGGGATTTGGGGAGATCAAGCATGAATCTTTTTTTTTCTTTGGCCAATCCTCTTGCATTTTTTGATTTAATTTAGCACGGATCATTATCAGGCAAAATATTTTTGCAAAGCTTATACAGTTGGAGAGTTTTAGTTTTTTGTTTAGCATAGATGCAATATCTTGATTTATTCAAAACTGTTATATGGGGGGGGGGTGGAACCCAAAGACTATCTATAATATCAATTTATGGCAATGGACAGGTTTCTGTGACTGTTTCTATTTTCCATAGAAGTAAAGAGTTTTGGTATCTGAAGCTGTGATGTTGCTTTTCAGGCTACAAATTGCACTTAATTTTTAATGTTTACATCAACGTGATTTTGTCCGTTTGAACCGTATATCTTTTTCATTTCTGCTCCTTTAATTGTAAATAAAAAATGCCAAAAGAAGATTGCAACGAATTTTATCTTTTTGATGCTTTTTAAATATGCATCATATTATAATGCCGAGTCTGCAAAATTATTATCCATGATAGAAATATATACTGTGAAATATATACCTTGTGTTAAGAGCTGAGATAATCAAGTGTTCCTTTAAGTGATGATTGGTGTGTTTATTTTTGATTACCTTTTGCAATTTGACACCACAATATCAGTGTTGGCTATCAAAGTACTGAACTGAATCTCCCACTAACAATCAGCAGAGGATGGGGCGATCCTTATGCTGCCACAAATATTGCTGTGCTGACCGAGAGAGCTGCAGGGTTTGGCTCAGCGGTTTTGATAATCCCCACTCTAAACTACTCACTGCGACCTTTCTCCTGATTGGCTTAGGGCTCCCATAAATGCTTTCCAGGGTTATGCTGAACAATCCACATTTTGGGCATTGAAATAGACACCGTTCATTTCACATACCGGAGGCTGCTTCTCAAAACATCTGAATTTTTAGAGGAAAATTCAGTTTGAATATGTGAGTGCATAAGGACATATGCAGGCCAATTGTGGCCCAGCATCCTGTTCTCACAGTAGCCAATCAGAGGCCTACTGGTATACAGAGACGTACAGCCTCAAACAGTGGAGAAATGACACAGCCATCAAGGCTTGTTGCCATTTATAGACTTATCCTCCTTAAATTTGTATGATCCTCTTTTAAAGCCGCACAGGTTGGTAGCCATTGCTACAGCTTGTGGGAGCGATTTCAATGGTTTAACCAGAGTGACTTGATTTCTTTTCAGCCTCTCCTCTGGAGATTAGCCAAAACTTCACATTCAGAAGCTGCTTGAACTGAGTGAGGTCATTGGTCTATCTGCGCTGACCCCAGGGGCTCTCTGGGGTTTTAGATATGGAGTGTCTCCCATTACTATCTGAAAATGCCAGGGATTGAAGTTGGGACCTTTTTCACACAAGGCAGATGCTCTACCGCTGAACTACAGCCCTTCCCCAGATTATTCAGGCTATTTTGTACTAGCCCTTGGTAGATGAAGCTTATCAGGTGTGAGGGAATTTTCACAAGTTAAGAGTTTTACAGAGTATCTTGTGTTGGTTATATCTGAAGGAGTGTCTCCACCCCCATCATTCTACCCGGACACTGAGGTCCAGCACTGAGGGCCTTCTGGCGGTTCCCTCACTGCGAGAAGCCAAGTTACAGGGAACCAAGGCAGAGGGCTTTCTCGGTAGTGGCGCCCGCCCTGTGGAAATCCCTCCCATCAGATGTCAAAGAGAAAAACAACTACCAGACATTTAGAAGACATCTGAAGGCATTTTTAATGGTTGATGCATTACTGTATTTTAATATTTTGTTGGAAGCTGTCCAGAGTGGCTGGGGAAGCCCATCCAGGTGGGTGGGGTATAATTTTTTTTATATTATTATTATTATTATTATTATTATTATTATTAGTTATGTTTGGTTTATTAAAGTCTACTTTCCCACCTCATGCTGCAGAAATGTCAACAGCAGAACAATCCAACCCCCCCCTTTTTTTCATTGGGGTTTGGGTGGCTTCAGTCCTTTGCCAGACCCAGTCAGGCTCTTCCTGAGGAGTGATGCCAGCATCACTCTGCTGGCATTCAGCATCCTCTTATGGCTGCTGAAAGTGCAGGGAGATAGAAGTGCCTCTTGAAGGTATCTCACCATTGGAAAACCCCTAAACAGTGTTTTGGGATGGGAGGGGTCGAGCCGGCCTGGGATTAGTTAGATCCTGAAATGGCCATGCTGCCATCACTTTATGGTATGGGCCCTGATGCTCCACACCTTTTGCCCTGGTTGGCATGCTTGGCTGGGCTACAGATAAGCCCCACCCGGAAGTGGTGGGGTGAGGATTGTACATGAAATCATTACATCTGGGTTCTGATGGAACAACCATTTCCAACTTTTTTTTGAGCTCAGAACAGTCTATTTAAATCACCCTTTGGAGAAATATAATCAAATATGCAGTTTTGTGAAAGTGCTAGGACACAGCAGCTATGCAAAGGGTTCATTCTTAAAAGGATCTTCGTGGTGCCAATTAAAATTATAATTTAAGGCAAAGCTATCATAATTAATGGGCTTAGCATTAACCTAACAGAACCTTTATCATTCAACTGTTCAATTACTCTTGATCTGAATTTGTCATAAAATTTTAGGGTTTCAGGAAATCTTTGCTTCTATTAATTGCTACTGCAATGGCTTGTAAAGATATCCATTATCTTTTTCCAAGACATTTGCACTCGTTGGTATTGCTTTGACCTTCTTCCTTAATTGTGTGGTGTTGCATTGCAGTTCAGGGAAAGAGAGGCCAGGGGGTCCTTGCGTTCTGGAAAAATGCTTAGTTCTGTTCACATTTTTCTCCATTTCATCCTTATATCCCTGTTAGTAGGTGTCCTTACCTTTCCTGAAAGGGCTTGGAGAGATGGCCAAAAGACAGAGGACCATGGGTGTAGGAAGTGGTACTAGTGGCAAGTGTGCTTACCTGTTCTAGGCCCACTGCAAATCAGATGTGCTCCACTGGCAAAACTAGCTAGTAATCAGAGACCTAGAGCCTCTATAATGTGGGTGGATAGTTCTTAACATATTCTAAACTGTCAAACTTGGATTTAGCTCTTTTCTACTGAAAGGTCTGGTACAGATAATGGTTGCATTGATGCCTGGGAATAAAGGTTTGTGTGTGGAAGTAATTGAGCCCTAAATTAGGAATATTGGCGCAGTTACTGTCCTGCTAGAAAATGAATTTATAGATGAACCCAATATTCACAGTGTAAAAGTTTCATTCTAGTCGATAAAAGCTTTAACCATAGTAAATCCGTTAGGGTTGTATCCAGCCATATCTGTGCATCAGCAAAACAGAATTTCACTCATGCATCAGATTGAGTCCTTTCCCCTCTTACTTGCGCCTCTCCTGTGTGTCCTTAACATCTGCTCTGGAAGGTTTAGGGGAACTCTCCAGAGGAGATTTTGGGAGGCATGGGGAGGAAGTGAAGTCCCTTTGCATGAGCAGTCTCATCTCATGTGTCATTGGATTTCAATGGTTAGTCTTTAAGGTACTTTCCTGCCTTTCCAGCTGTGGATTAACACAGCAAGTGCCTGCTTGAGGATTGTGCTTGCCCTCAGCAGAGTTCCTTGTGGGTGAACATATCAGATGATTCTTCAAACAACTCTTCTTTATTCAAATGCCAGAACAGAACTGAACTGAAGGGCTCAGTCAGCAACTGTTGCAACTTTCTAAAATTATCCAATCACTGAACGTCACTTTCGATCCTTCATTTGCATACAAACTATCCAATCACTGAATGTCACTTTCGAGCCTTCATTTGCATAACTATCTACAGTATCCCCCTGCTGGCCCAGGGTGAGAACTTCAGTACATAACATTCCTCCTGTACAGTCCCTGGGGTCAAGGTTGTACCTATCTCAGTTTTCCAAAAATGCAATGCCACAGAAAGTTTTTCAATGTTTTTGTGAAGGTAGTCATCTCCTCTCCAAAAAGTGCTGTGATGCTCCAGGTTCAATCTGGAGCATCTCCAGGCGTGATACCAAGCCTGGACATAACTACCCTTTTTAATCTTAGGTAGGGTGTTCCCTACATAGGTTTAGGTTTCTACCCAATAAAGTTATCCCATGAGTGCAGGGACTTCTTCTCGCACAATAGAGCTTTCCTCTCCTTCCCCTCCTCTGCACAATTTAAAAGTAGTAGCGTTTACCCAATGAGCCTAGCTTAATTTCTTCTCCTTTTCCAGTGCTCTTTCTTTAGAGAGTCCACGAGTTTTTGACATTGGATGACTTTATAAAACATTCTACTAATTGGATTTGTTAAAATAAATAAATCAAAAGCTAATTGGTACGTGCCCTGCCATTATTTTTGCTTACTGAATTAGATATAATGGCGTGAAGTCCTTTTTATCATATTTGTGCACTTATTTAAACACCCCCCTGGCGCACACTTCTGCAAATTCAATTATAGATTCAAAGAAAGCACTCAATTTATGCAAGGCTGGTTTACATTTAATCCAGGGGCAAGACTCAGTAACTGATGATAGGTCTGTTCAAAATTAATTAGGATCATTCAGAGGAACGGCGGCATTGTTACCAGCGCACAATGTAAAACAGGGGTTATTTCAGCCTTTGCCGTAATGAGTCACAACTGCAAGCTTGTTGTGGGTCAAGGGAGCCTTTGTTTATTTGGGTTTCTCTTTCCGTGCTGGGAGGTCACTTGTTCTTTGTCTCGGCTTCATGCGGGACAGATTAATAAGAGGATTTCCACAGGAGGGTGCAAACAATGCAGAGAAGCTGAGTGTCTTCTTTGTTTGCATCAGTATTCACCCAGGAAAGTGTTGGGTGGGAACCCATGGCTGAGTTGTTTTGTTTTCTCCCCGCAGGAAGGGTGTCCAAAGAAGTAAGTCAGATGAAGGTGACATTCTGCAGCTCATCAACAAGTTGAAATTTAACGTGGCACATGGGAGAAAGGTTGCCTCTGTGCCAGAGGACTGGACAGTAGAGATACAGAGAGCATTTCCATAGGAGTGCCCTTGAAAGCACCTTTGGGAGCAGGTTCAAGGAGAGCATGGTTGAATAGATGCAGCTCCCTGTTGACAGCCAAGGTGCCTCTGAATGCCAGTGTCTGGCAGAGAAGGAACAGGGAAGGGACATGGTCTTCATGCTTTGCTCATGGGCTGACCATTGTTAGATTCAGGCTGTTGGACTAGATGAATATTTAGACTAGATGAATATATGTTGGACTAGATGAATATTCAGCAAGACTCTTTTTCTTTTCTCATTCATTTCTGTAAACTGTATCATTTTCTTTATATTTTCAACCAACTCTCAACTACTTTATTTATTTGCTGCAAGAAATATATCCTCTGTCCTCCTTCCCTTCCAAAATAACACTCCAACTGCTCATATTATAAATGTTTCTTAGGGGTATTTGAAATGTCTAAATGCACCCGTTAGTTAAGTGGTTGGTAGGTAGGTTTCTGCGGGACGCAGGTGGCATTGTGGGTTAAACCACAGAGCCTAGGACTTGCCGATCAGAAGGTTGGCAGTTCGAATCCCCGCGACGGGGTGAGCTCCCGTTGCTCGGTCCCTGCTCCTACCAACCTAGCAGTTCAAAAGCACGTCAAAGTGCAAGTAGATAAATGGGTACCGCTCCGGCGGGAAGGTAAACAGCATTTCTGTGCACTGTTCTGGTTCACCAGAAGCGGCTTAGTCATGCTGGCCACATGACCCGGAAGCTGTACGCCAGCTCCCTTGGCCAATAAAGCGAGATGAGCGCCGCAACCCCAGAGTCGGCCACAACTGGACCTAATGTTCAGGGGTCCCTTTACCTTTACCTAGGTAGGTTTGTACTTTGTTTTTAAGACTGTATATTGACTTCTAACATTTTCGTACCATGCCTGTTTGAAACCAATTGCACTGATAACCAATAGCTATGATAAATGTCCAAAATTGTAGTTAGCCTCTGAGTTGCTTTTGGTGGGGTGGGGCTTATACCTAAGTCCTTCTGCAACACATGAATGTACCATTTTGCAAGCAGAAACCTCTTAGGCTAGTGGAACAGGAGTGATGGATGGCTTATTGCACCATCCAGTGTGTTACCAAAACCCTGATAGCATGTTTTCACTCAAAACTCGGCAAAGTGGTGCCATCTAATTATATGCATGTGTACTTGCTCTTTTCCTTGTTCTTGTGCATTATCTTAACCATAATGTTGTTGAGGAGCACTCGTGTTGCCATAAGTAATTTTAGCAGCAGATGATAAATAATGCCGTAAAGAACATGATCTCCTCTGATCTACCGGTCTTTAGGATAGCTTAATAATGGTGATCACAATAAATACGTTGAATAATTATTTGAAGTGACATTTTCCCTGCAATAGTCTAAGCTTCTACAGAAAGATAGGAGTCTTTCCATGTATGTGCATAAAATACATTCTTCGTTATTAATTTCTTTTAAAATCTGTTAATCCTCTGAATGTGTCCAAAATCCAGATACTAGTGTCACTCCTTGTTAGCCCCAATTAATATGTGAACGTTCTTCCATATTCTTTGCAGCTGTCTGCTTCATGAGATAATGATGCCCTTTATGTTATTTCTGTTTACTTGGTTTACGTTGTGACATTGACAAGCAATTAAACATTGGCCCATTGTAGAAGTGTTTAATTACATTGTTAAAACAATTTACACCCCAGGGAACTCAGCCAGAGAACTCAGCCTTAGGGGGAATATTCAAGGTGGGACTTGGTATGAAACGGGTTCTTAGAAATCCATTTGACAAGTAATTATTTTAATAGTACATTAGAACTTTGTGAGCAGAATGGACAATGCTTATGTGTTTCTGCATATTTACGTGGAAGGCACAAAAGTTTCTGTATGAGACAGTTGGGCCCTCTTTGCATAAAAAACCCTGACGTTCCTGTTCTCAGCTCCTGACAATTACAACATTTTTTAATCTGGTCTTGAGAAATCTCATTTTGCCTCACCTTCCTCTACTGTTGTTGATAAAATAATCTTTGATTGCTTACTTCAGTTTCATTATCCTTGCAATTTTCCTTCAATTTATGGAGCTATTATTGCTTGTTTTGTTTTGTTACTTTTTACATTTTCATAGAATCATAGAATTAGAAGGAATCCCGAGAGTCTTGCAGTCCAACCCCCTGCCATGCAGGAATTTGTTTTGTTAAATATCTATTTATCTATTGTCACATCTCCCTATCAGCTCTTAGGGAAAAAAGGCAGGATCAGGTCCTGCTGTTGCTTTTCAAGGGTTACTCTAGATGTGGTGAAGCAATTGTTTGAATGCTTTGCCCAGTGGCCTATCAGCAGAAGCCACACAGAACATCCTCATTAGATGCAGTGGGGTGCATGGGTCAATGAAAAGCATTCATGTGGCCTATCCTTCATGAATCATATCAAAATTCTCTTTTTGCTTTCTTCCAAAGAAATCAGGTATGTTATTCAAGAAGCATTCCCCCAAAATGATCTTGACATTTTGCTTTCATTGAAATTTAGTTACACCTCTTAAAAATTAGCCCACAAAAGTAGCCATGCATAAAGATGCTTAATTACCTATCTATATTTGGAAGTCATCTAGAGTGCTTAATTAATTTAGCTTTGGGCAATCTTCATAAGGAGAAGTGAAAGCAGGAACTAGTCCCCCCCCCCAGTAGTTAGAAGAAGAATATGGGATGGGGGCCAGATAGTGACTGTTTGAGTAAGTCATCACCAGGCATTTGTGTTTTTATTTCCTTGCAATGTTTTTAAAATGAAGCAGATCGTGAATACTGGACAGAAAGACACTAAACCCTTGTGCTGACCCTCTCTTGTCTAACACTGAACCACTCCAGTTTAGTTACACTGTTACACTGAATTTAGTTTGGTTACACAAGTTACACTGAATTTATGAGGGTACGTACATGGAGAATGTGGCTTATAGGGAGGAATAGAAGTCAAATAGCAAACCTATATCCCTTTTGGTTGGCATCCTGCAGTCTTACTTGGGCGTTTCACTTGCAGAGCAAGTCAGGGGTGTTTTCAACCCTGCTAATTTGCTTTAAGAATTTCCTAAATTCCAAAGAGTGAACAGAATTCCAACATGACTGGAGGAGGAAACAAAATATGTCATACCTAGCATGACAGATGAATAAACTCCAGTTTCCGTAGGAGAACTAGGACAGGGATAGCTTACATTGAATACTGGATACATTCATTTATGACTTTTTCTCCTGAATGCTAAGCAGGTTTAATAGTGACTATGTGATTCCAGGTTGCATGTGGGCAATGTGGTACCATGCAGATTTTGTGGGCCAACCACTCCTGTCCATAATCGGTGGGGCTGATGGGAGCTGGAGTCTCACAACATTGGCTACTGTTGCCCTAGTGAGGAACATTCTCAAAGATGACAGGCAGAAGCTTGTGCTATGTAAACCATCCCTTTTCGGTAGGGACTGAAAGGTCCAGGTCTTCTATCAATAACCAGGTCAAGCAAGCATTCATTTCTTCCACACATGCCATGAAACCTAGTGTGGAGCAAAAGCACCTCTGCATGGGTACTGGTGACATCAACTGCTCATGGGCCGGATATGCTGGCCACTATAATCATCTCTCCTTCTGTGGCGACGTATTGTAAAACATAATTTGTTCTAGAAGGGCTGCTGCACCTGCAAATTTCATCCACTTTTGTGAAAAGGGGAGAAGTCATAGCAGTTTTAGATTCCCTATTAAACTGAACTGGGGGGCAGAGCTTTGTTTTTTAACAGATCTAGATTGTGCTAATACTTTATTATCAGTTTTATTATCAGTTTATGAAAATCTTGTAAGTTCATATTCATATATAAGCATGTGGCAATATCAATGCCAGAAGAGATTTCTTTTTGTTTTAATGCAAAACTCACCTGGAATGGGGGTGGGATTAAAGTAGCCCTTTGCTAATGCTACTAAAAAATAAATCTGGACCTTAGTGCACAAAAACTGGAATAGAAAGGCACATAAAATGAGGAAGACTTGTAACTGCAACACTCTTTTTTGCACTTTCAAAGGGAAACCAAAGTGGCAAGGGAGCACCAAACTTTAATGTGCTGCTTATTCAAATATGAAGTTGTCTCCTTCCCCTCTGCGTGATCTTTTATGAACATTAGGTTTTACTGCACAATGCCTCAGGGACCATTAACTGAGATATGAGCACAAATCTTCAGATTAATGTGTGGCATATGACACTACTATCTATATTGTGAAAATTTAAAGCTGTGACTAGGAAAAGTGACCTAAGAAACAATTGCTTATTAAGTTTTTTTAAAAGGCAAGCCATATGTTCCAAGTATACATTTAAGACTCAGAAATCTTTGCTATATACCCCCAGGGCAGTGGAAACAATTTAATGCTCCAGAAATTCATTTTATTTTCCCCCTGCAAGTTTTTTTTAATATAAAAGGCACTGATTTAAATGGAGTAACATAACGAGACAGAAGTAATTAAGACAAAAGTATTTATTCATCTCTTTTCTCCTTAGGTGGTTGTTCGTTTGATGAACACTACAGTAACTGTGGTTATAGTGTGGCTCTGGGGACCAATGGATTTACTTGGGAGCAGATTAATACCTGGGAGAAACCAACAATGGATCCTGCTGTCCCAACTGGTGAGTAAAAAGCATGCTGGGTAAGAAACAAACAAAATTATGTATCTCAGGGTGAGAACTTCCAAAACTGCGATATGGGCTGATGTTGGCTGATACGGTCAGGAATACCAAGTCAGCTTGTCATATCATTTTCCAGAATAATAGACATTACACTTTGACATTATAAGCTAGGACACTTCACATTGGAAGCCATTCTGAGTGTGTTTAGCTTTGGTTGTTACCAGTACTTAGTAACATTTGTCATTGCCCAGAGTATGTTGGTTTTGAATCCCATTTCCCCCACTTTCATGTTGCAATTTGGATTCAAAATGTAAAGGCTAATCACCTGTCAGTCAAATCCTCTAGGAGCAATGCTAACTGTTGGTTTTAAAGTCCTATATGGCTTAGGATCAAGGTATCTCAATTGTCTGCCTCCTTTCATATGAACTTGTATGCTGCTGAAGATCTGCTGGAAAGGCTTCTTTTTTTTTTTTTGTCAATGTCTGAGGCACAGTTAATGATGAGACAAAAAGGGATTTTCAGTGGCTGCACTCAGGCTTTGGAATTTGTTTTCCCCAGGTGATACATTTAGCCCCCTTCATGATGACTTCTCAACATCAGAGAATTAAACTTAACCTTTGTCTTTAAGAGCTGGCTTTCTGTTTCCTATTTCTTAATAGTTTTATCTAGGTATTTGTAATGGAAGTTTCACCTTTTTGAGTAAAATTGTGGCTTGGTTTTATTTGCTCTTGAAGTGGTTTGCTAGCTTTGCAATGTATGTTTGCGTTATTGTTTTTAATGGTTAATGCAAACTGCTTTGATTAGATAGGTAGGGTAACAATTGCTTAAATAAAGAACATAAATCAATTGTATTGTGCAACCAGTTAGGTCTTTAGAAAACTCGGTTCACATTTTTGTACAAAACCAAACCTGCATTACATCTGATTACTGTTTTTAATAGTAACATCTGACAGAGTAAAACAAGATTAAAGGTTGATACAATTATCTACATTAGTTTCTACAAAGGACACTCTCATTTTCTGTGTTGCCACAGCAATATTCACTGCATGATAAGTAACAAACTTGTCACTGTTAGACAACATATAAACAATCTAATAAGGATCATTGGCATTAATGAAGGAGATGAAAGTTTTCTAATATAGCTTTCCCCTGGGTCATCATACAGGCTGCGCCGGAGAACATAATGACAAATATTTCCAGGTAGTCTTTGATCTACATATGTGGGGGTTGTGGGGATGATTTCATTAATTTGATTGTATATTGATTTGGCTCTGAGAAACCCAGGCAATTCTCAATCCATTTTAGAGTTCTGGATGTCAACAAACCAGGGACACAATTTCCTAATTTTTGCACTCCCCCCATGTACTTAGAGAGATTTGTATCTGAAATAAATGATGACACTCGGATTAACTCTCAAATGTGTAACCTATCTTTGACACGCCTTTGACTTGATTTTGAGAGACAGCCAACTTTAATTTAATAAATGTGGTGCATATCACCTATTATTTTACTATATTATTTTACTATATTACTTTTCTCTGGCACCCCCTTTTCTGATAGGGCTGCCGTTGACTTTACTGAAGATATTTCTGCTGTAATAAACCAAACTGATGCTCACCGCCACAGTGAGAACCATTCAGCATCCACTAAAGTGACAAAGAATTCCATTCAAGTTGACTTTAGCAAAATGGGGGTTTCCCATTTTAACTGGTGCGAAACTCATTAATTGTTAATTATATTTCTTTGCTAATACCAGTATTGCCTTTTGGAGGACAGGAAAAGTTAATTTCTTAAAGGTTTAAGTGCAGTTTCTTTTTAGAGATTGGTTTGATCTGCAAAACGGTGTGAAATCATGACTTCCCCTGAGCTTTAGAAATGGTAATAATCAAGATGTTAGTTTGCTTTGTTGAAACAGAGAAAGAGAAACTTTCTTGTCACTCCAGTTCTAAATATCTCTGCTGACACAACTGCCTGTGATAGCAGCAGAATGCCACTGTGGATGTCGCTGCTACAATATCACACTTTCTGACATTGTTCTATCATGACTGTTGGCATGCCATATCCAAAACACTTCTAGCTGCAGAAAGACTGCCAGATCAGGTTGCAAGGCATACTTGAAGGGAAATTTATACTAGCTGCCTTTTCATTGTTAGTTCATGGGTGATATCTCATGGCTAGATGCTTATATTCTAGCAGTGCTCCCTTGTTTTATGCTATACTGGAGTGTGCATGTGCAGTCATGTTGCTATGTAAGTAATAATAACCTCCCTTAATGAGAGTACCATTAAGGCTGTGCTGATATTAACTGTGCATTCTTGAGTTCATTCCTACATTCCCTGAAATCCTCCCCATTCCCCATTGTATTTTTTTTTAAAGAAACACTCCTCTAAATAAATTACGTTAATTTCTTTGGCTAATACCTGAGTTTAAGCATGACATATGATTAGTTTCACAGACCTTTGTGGTTTTCTTTCCCCAGTATCAAGATATCACAATTTCATGCATTGCTACATAATGCCAACCTACTCACTGGTGGACATTAGACAGCTAGTTCATACGATAAATGATAAATATAATAAATATGACTGTTGGCGTCTTTTTCAGACTGAGTGTGCTAGTGCACACAGCCTCCTAAAAAGTGTTCAAGTGCCTGATTTTGTGTGTGTGTGTGTGTCACAGAGAGAGAGAGAGAGAGAGAGAGAGAGAGAGAGAGAGAGATTCAGTCAGTCCTCAGTGGCTTGTAGAGCTGTATGATTTTTGCATTTTTGAAAGATAGACTCCTCTGATATTATGTAAGCAAACCGCAGATGGTAATTCCAATGGGGGGAATTGCTCCAAAAATGGTTAGGGCAAAATAGCTACCAATAAGAGGAAATTTCCTAACCACTTAAAAAAAATAAATCCAAGGGTTTTAACCAATGAATTTGTCCCATTAGTGTCAGGACTTCCATTTGTACAATCCTATTCCTCTACTCTCCCTGGGGGGCTCCCATGCTTATAGATATAAGATGACAGATCAGGAGTATGTCCTGGATCTAAGTTACCATACAGTTACTTTCTCTTCAGATCTTCCTCCTTGCCTTTGGCAATATGTACCCTTATGGAACTTTTTAATTTTTTTAAAAAATAATACTCAAATATTGGTTCCTGGCAGCTTATACACAATGAACCTTTATGTAGGAAACCAGACATAGATTTATGTTTTCATTTCTCAAATAATAAAAAAAATCTATTCTGCAAGGCAGTAATGGTTGTAGAGGGTGATACATAAAAATGTAGAAAATTGGCAGTGTGTCTGGATTCATATGGTAAATTGTTAAGTGTTATGCCTTTACAACTTTGGCCAAGCTTTTTCTTTTTTCTTTTAAAGTTATTTAGTGATTCCATTTGTCAAGTTAAACCATTAAGTATTTTAAATAGTGTGTAATAAAAGCCCTGCGTAGTTCACAACTAATTTTGCCCATCAGCTGGGCACACTTTTGCTCATCACACATGCTTGTGTATCTTACTCACTTTTGCTGACACAAAGAGCAGAAAACTTCACATTACTGCCACGGAAACAAACAAGTTGATCACAACTGATCTAGAAAGTGGATCATTTTGTTTAGTTTTTAATCATTAAATTGATATGTAGCCTTTCCCATAAGAATTATGGTGTTAATGGTTACCCCCTCCCCTTACAACAGCCCTGTGAGGCTGACAGACACAGGCTGGCCCAAGTTCATCCAGTAAACTATTATGGGTGAGTGGAGATTAAAATTCTGCTTCTCACCCCAGGTCCCAATCTGACACTTTAATCCAGGGTTTCCAAACTTTGGTCTCCAGCTGTTTTTGTCCTACAATTCCCATCATCCCGCTGGCCCTGCTAGCTAGGGATCATGAGAGTTGTAGTCCCAAAACATCTGGAGAACCAAGTTTGGCAAACCCTCTCTAATTATTACACTACCCTGGCTTTCCATGAGATCCAGAACAATGGAATACCAGTTATGCATTTAAACACACACAAGTGAACTGCTTTCTCCTTCAGTTTGGCTCTTCTCGGGCATTATCCTTGTTCTGCCTTTGATTAACGAATGAACTTGTCAGGTATATGCAAAATATGAAATGCAATAAAAATCCATTCTGCCAGGAATCTTCATTCTCATTAGCATAACCCTTCGACTAGTTGTCAATTTAGTAATGAATCTATCTGCATGCCATCCAATATTATATAGCCCTGTTCTAAATAGGAGTCCCATGGACTGCAAGAAGATCAAACCTATCCATTCTTAAGGAAATCAGCCCTGAGTGCTCACTGGAAGGACAGATCCTGAAGCTGAAGCTCCAATACTTTGGCCACCTCATGAGAAGAGAAGACTCCCTGGAAAAGACCCTGATGTTGGGAAAGATTGAGGGCACAAGGAGAAGGGGACGACAGAGGACGAGATGGTTGGATAGTGTTCTCGAAGCTACCAGCATGAGTTTAACCAAACTGCGGGAGGCAGTGGAAGACAGGAGTGAAGAATAATTGCCAGGCTCACTCCCACGAAATCAAGTTCACACTGATAAGAAACTAGAAAGTTTCTTCTTTTTCACAGGAACTGTGAAAAAATAGCAGTAAGTTTAGTAAATGTTTAATGTAAACATTTAGTACCCAAGGGTACTAAAGGAGCTTGCGGATGTAATCTCCACCTATGATCTTGGAGAATTCTTGGAGAACAGGTGAGGTCCCTGCAGACTGGAGTTGGGAAAATGTGCTCATCTTCCAAAAGTGGGGAAAATAATATTTAGGCAACTACCAACCAGTGAGCTTGACGTCAATACTAGGAAATGTCTAAGGATAGATAATTAAACAGTCAGTTGGTGAACAAGAAGAAAATAATGCTGTGATTATTAAGACCCAGAATGGGTTTCTCAAAACAAGCCATGTCAGGGTACTATTAGGTGTATTCGTAGCTGGTTGTCTGGCCCAACCCAAAGACTTCTCACTAATGGTTCCTCATCATTCTGGATAAACGTGACAAGTGGGATGGCACAGGGTTCTATCCTGCGCGCATTGTTGTTCAATACCTTTATAAATGACTTGGAAGAGGGAATTGAGGGAATGCTCATCAAATTTGCAGATGACATCATACTCAGAGGGGTAACTAGTGCTGCAGAGAACAGAATATACGTTCAAAATGACCTTAACAGAGTGGAGAACTGGGCCCAAACTAAGAGAAATGAATTTCAGTAGGGACAATTTCACTCTTAGGCAGGAAGACCCAGCTGCATAAATATAAGATGGTGGGGGGACACCTGGCTTTCCAGTAGCACATGTGAAAAGGATCTTGGGATCTTAGTAGGCCACAATCTTAACATGAGTCAACAGTGTGATGCAGCAGCAGCAAAAAAATTCAACAGGTAATGTCCAGATCAAGGGAAGTAATAGTACCACTCTATTCTTCCTTGGTCAGAGCACACCTGGAATACTGTGTCCACAAGTGCAGAGGAGGAACAAGTGTGGAGGAGGGCGGCCAAGATAATAAAGGGTCTGGAAACCCAACCAAGAGCTGTTTGGCAATGGAATGGATGCCCTTGGTAGGCTGTAGACTCTCCTTCCTTGGAGGTTTTTAAGCAGTGTTTGGATGGCCAACTTTCATGGGTGCCGCAGTTGAGATTCCTGTATTGCAGTGGGTTGGACTAGATTACGCTTGGGATCCCTTCCAGCATTACAGTTCTATGATTCTATGCTTTAAAGACATGTTCTTAAGCAGCTGAACCATGGGTGTAATACAGTGTATAATCCAGTTAAATTATGGGTTTTCTGAGTTCCTGTAAGCACCTTAAAATCTTTGAAATCCTTGTTCTCAGCTATAATGAGCTTGTATCAATGGCTTACAGTGAGGGTTTTGTTTTTTAGTCCCAGGACACTTGATGGACACTAATTACTGCATTTCCCCCCTTTTTATTTGTTGAATAACAAAAAAACAAAAAAAATCAAGAACAATTTAAACTATTTCTGTTTCCAGCCACAAAATTGGGGGTAGGGGGAGACACTTTGTTTTAGATCATTACAAACAAATGGTTTTTATAATGGGTTTCTCAGGATTGGAAACAAGCAACAACTTAATTAGAAGATTAAGAAGCAAATATTGATTTCCTCTCCACTTACCTTCCTTTTGAATGAATGTTCTATTAATGACATTTGTAAAACTAGTTCTGGGAGGCTAATGGAACTTTAGTTCATTCTCTTGCACTTTGTCCCAGCTGATTTGTGTGAACGTTCAATCATTACCCCTCTGTTCACTGTGAGATACTCACAGCCTTATTTTAAAACATGGACTTACAATCTCAGAAATGGCTCTGTGAAGAAATCCAGGGACTGGGGAGCTAGAAGCTAGAGAACAAGATAGGTCATGGGACTCTTAGCACGTAAAAGGAAGAGGTGTGGGTAACTGATCTCTAACAACTCTCAGCACCCTTAGTAAACTACAATTCCCAGGATTCTTTGTGGGCATGTATGACCACTGAAGTAGTAAAATGGTGCAGTAAACATATGATGCTGATGTGACCATTGATGCTATGTTGCAGCCAAGGGCTGATTACATGTAGGTGGGTTAGTTGGCACTCTTGTAAAAGGGGGTGGTCTAGAAGAATCTTGTTTGCTTATTTTTGGCACGGCTTTAGAGCTTCTACATTATGCATCAGGTTTAGGGATGGGAGAGAGGTTGGCAAAACATTTGCATGTATTAATTAATTAATTAATTAATTAGTATGCCACCCTTCATCTGAAAATCACAGGGCAATTCACAACGTAAAAATACAAAATGAGAATACAACATACGTAATATAACAAGAACAAGATAGCCAGGCATTTGTTTTATTGGATTTATTTATTTATTATTCAAGAGCATTTATAACCCACTAAACCATTCAAAAATATCCAGCCCATTGTCTCTGTTTTACCTGGTGAAGTAATCCTGTTGTTTCAAGACTCCTGAAGCTATTTGTGTATTTGGTGTCTGCAAGTGTTATATTTTACCTTCAGTCAGACAGGTTGCATTAATGAAAATGAGTAGTGTGTATCTGTATAAAATTGGCTTCCTCTGCTTTCTCGTAGTGGTGTAAAAAACAAAACAAACCCAACCTTTTTATAGCCCATACTACTGACACATGTGCAATCTACAGAAGATAAATTTAGACTTCCGGGGGGGGGGGATTTGGTGCTGCATACATAAAAACATGGGAATGTGTTTCCTACTTATTCTTCTTCAGTACTTTGACCTTTAGCAATGCATGGCCTTGGATGCTAACCGGTTTGGTTCCGGGTCCCACAGAATGTGTCTTAGTTCACTCTTCCTGATCCCAATGTGCCCATGGGCCTCTGTTTTCAAAAGCAAGCCTCTATAATGCAACAAATAAAAACCCTCTCTTGTGGACAACCAGACAGAAATAGATTTTTTTTTACAAGGGAAGTCAAGATGCACTTAGCATTCCAAGTACCCCGGAGAAGACTTGCCAATCACTTTTTATAGCACCAGCAAATCTTCATATTTTATATGTTCAAAGTGTGTCATAGGCATTAACTAATTAGCTGCAGTGGAGGCCTAAACAGGGCTAACTTGATTGGCGTAATTACTTTGATATCATTTTGTAAGGACGCCCTGTGAATACAAAACCAACACTGCATTTCCTGTTTATGAGCAGTTTTACCAAAATGACCTTCAGTAATGCTGGCTATTAACTTTTCCGTTCCGCTACCACTAGACTTTTTTTTTAAAAAATACTAACAATCTGCTCAGTTCAGTACACAGTGCAGAAGTGGCACAGTCACCATCTACAAAACTTACTGTGGACATCTTAATGCCATTCTGCAAATCTATGGTACAATCACTGTACTGTTGGTACAGTTGTGGAATTGGAAAAGGTTTAGAAAAAGGGCAAGTGGAATAATCAAGGGATTGGAGCAGCCCCCCTATGAGGAAATGCTTTAATTTAGAGAAAAGCTAAGAGGTGACAGGTTAGAAGTTTGTAGAATTATGCACTGTGTGGAGGAAGTAGATAGATAGAGAAAAGTTTCTCTCATAGCACTAGAACTCAAATGCATCCAAATGAAGCTGCATTTTGGAAGATTCAGGGCAAAAATAAAGCAAGTTCTTTCCACATACACTTTTAAATGCATGATTGAATTGTGTGCTTCTGTTTTCATTTTTCCAAATATGTGTCAGTTACCTGCTTAAGCACCTAGATTGTTTAGAAGCTGGACCATTTATGATTAACCAAGGATCACTTCTCCCATCTGAATTGACATGGATCCTGTGATGATCATCTGGAGTCCTTCTTTGTGTTTCCCCCTCCATGAGAGGTCCAGAGGGTGGCAACATGAGAATGGGCCTTTTCTGTTGTGACTCCCCATTTGTGGAATGCTCTCCCTAGGGAGGCTTGCCTGACGCCCTCATTACATATATTTTGGTACCAGAAGAAAATGTTCATCTATAATCAGGTCTTTGGCTGATTAAACAGTCTATGGGCTTTTAAATGTCTTTGTGGGAGTGGGGTTATTGGTCTGTGTTTGTTTTTGTTTTATTTTGTATTTTCATCATGTCTTTTTATGCTATGTTCAGATAAGGACAGTATAGAAATTCAGTAAATAAAACAGTGGCAATAATAATGTGAACAGACAAAAGACCTCTCTACCTAGCAGACCTAGATCTAGAGTTGACCATATCCTGGGGTTGAGTTTAAATACAAAGCCACCTTGCCCCAGCCATCAACATCCAGCCTTGGAACTTGTAGGGCCTGATATGGTTAACATTAATAAAAGGTAAATATGTCATTTCTGTGAAATCATATCAAATTACAGCCATGTTTTATGTGATTGTTTTGTCTGTCTTACTCTCACAGTTGCAAAATGTTGATATTATGCATAGACTGCAGCTTCCAGCATGTGTTAGGGTTGCAAGGTGTCTGGCAATTCACAACTAATGCTTATTGCACTGTTATAATTGTGCAACTGTTATAATTATGCTATATGCATATTAACAGGGTCAGTTAGACTCCATATGCCATTTGTTTAAGTTTTTCTGCTTAGAACAGTAAGGTATTGTTAACATTCAACTATATTGATCTGCCGGTAAGTAGTGCACACTGAAACCAAATCCAAATGCAGATGAATGCATGGCAGAATACATGACTATCCACCTCAATCTGGCAGGATACAGTGTGACAGGACAAGCTGAGGAACAAACTAGGAGACATTCCGCACTAAGCAGGGAAATGGCCCAGAAGTGAAGTGGGGCCATACGTGACTTCATTCTGTGACATGTGGGCCAGACTAAGGGAGTGCAGGAGCAGGCCGTAGACCCATACAGCAGCCTGTGTTGTGGAACTGGCTCTCATTCACAAGTTCAGGAGTGTTGTAATCAACCAACTCTCTTGTCTCTCTTAGTAGTTACCTTCTTTGATCAACAGTCCTAGTGGTAAGCAAAGCAGGGAAACTGGTGCCTGGCTTTGAGGCAGTGGCGTAGCTAATTGCTCGGGCGCCCGGGGTGGCCCATATGCCCTGCACCTGGGGGCGGGGGAAATCAGGGCAGAGCATGCTGCATGGAATCTCCATGGAGTCCGCAAGCCCCACAAAGCCATTTTGGGCAGTGCAGAGCCTACAGGTGCCTGAGCCACTGTGTCACTCCCTAGGAGAGATGTGTGGCTTGGGCGTGCTGCAGGCCAGACCCCGTGGTCACCCCCCTCAGTGATGACACCCAGGGCAGCCCACACCCACCGCACCCCCCTCCTACACCACTGCTTTGAGGATCTTGATTTGAGCACCATGATAGCAGGCACCCTTGAATTGACCTCACGAGGCTCATAATTCACCACTTTCTGAAGAAGCAAGGGCAGCCTATTATGGGATTTTTACCTCCAGTGGTCTGTTTCATTGATTTGCATATCTGGCACAGTCTGTCACCTTGTAACAGTGTCCACATTAAACCAGAATGGGATGGAGTTCTTTCCATACTCGATAAATTTTTAGTACAGTATACAGCCCTGAAAAACGGTGTGTTTCAAATCAAACAGCTTGTGCATCTCTGAGACATTACATTTATCTTTGTCTTTTTGATCAGGCTGCATTGGTTGTCAACAGCTGTTAGAAATAGCATTTTTATTATTATTATTCCAGAAGCAATGCAATAAAATTATTACTATATTTTTGACTCATACCTGGATGCATTAATTTTTGCTTACAAGGAACTATGCAGACCTGTTAAAGGAACAGCTTTAGAATCTGACTGTGTACACATCATGAATTATTATTATCTGTTCTCATCTAAGCCTAAGGAGCATGAATGGTGGTGACGGCATTTTCTTTGTGTTTCCAGAAATTACTTAGGATGTACAAATAAACAGATTACTGTACAAGTTAGCATTGAGAGAACAACATCAATTGCAGCAAGTATTGTAAATGTAGGTCTGGAATTCCCCTGAAATTTAAGGCTCATGTATTTATTGCTTAGTAACAAGGCTTGGGCTACTTTCACCCTGTTTGGGGATTTGCCTGACTTGGAAGGAGCCATTTGGGATGAACACACAATAGAAATGTGGTTTCAGAGGAGTTGGGATGAAATGTTTTGAACAGAGATTTTTTTGGGGTGTGGGGGTGTGGGATGTGCTTACAATGGCTGTGGTGTTGGTGGCTTCCTTTTTGATTTTTTAAACTGTTTTAAAAAATGTTTTGATGGCGGAATTTCTTTCCCACCCACCCCGTTTTTGCTTAACTTCTGCTGCTACCATGTTTTCCTTCACAAATGCCTTTTGAATAGTGATAGAGGATCAGAAGCAGAAGTAGGATTTTTCAAATAGGAAAAGGAAAATAAGTGGAAGCTTACACTCATTTTGTGATAAAGCACCTCTGTGACAAAACAGTGTGGAACTACAACCCCCCTCCCCCCCAAGAGAACTATTAAAGCTGTCATCCCAAGTTTGAGATTGCAAAAGATTCTCCATCTGATCCTATTAACTTGTCTAAAGTATAAATCTCATCACAGAAAGCTAAATTTGTAATAGTTGTTTATAATTTTTTATTGGAATGTTGTAAATTAGATGTTCAGGATCTTAGAGAGGAATGAAATAGAGCAGTGGCGGGCAATTAGTTAAGTACTGCCCCTGTGTTTCAGAAGCCAAGCCCCCCCCCCCCCCCTTTTGAAAGTTTTGATATCTCTGTGATAGTTTTTTGCTGTGTGAATGGTACCATGGACCCCCTGGGTGGGTCATGTGGACCCCCTGGAGTCCACGGACCACAAACTGGAAACCACTGGAAAAGAGAGTTAAGAGTGTCCTGTTGAGCCAAATTAGTGGGGAAAATTTTTTAGCAGCTATATGTAGTGTTTCATTAGATTTAAAATTGAGCTTGATTCAACAAAAAATGATGTTTCAGGTAGCTTAGACTCTACAGCACCTTTATGGGAAGGAATTGACTATTTTACATAGAAGCTGGTGATTTAACACTGGCAACGCTCCTTTGAGGCATATGATTTGGGCATTATGATTTTGGTCCTGTGCCGTGTTAGAAACTGAGATATGAAAGCTAGGAGCTAAATGGCACCGCAAACCTAGGTTATGGGAGCAACAACAGAATGTCTAGGAACTTTTTTTAAAAATAACAAGAATACAAAGCTGAAAGTGAATGAACTCCAGCTAAAATATTATGTTCATTTTTTCACATGGTCTAGTCCTTCCCCTGCCCTCCCCCCAATATTTTAAAGAGGGTTTCTTCTTCAGTGTTCAAAGAGCAGCTAGAAGTGGGGAGGCAGAAAAGGGTCCTCCTTTCCTTCCACGCTGCAGTTTTAATCTGAAATCTTAGGCGCAGTACTGGGCCCACAGCTCAGAAACTGCTTGTGCTAATGAAATCCCCTGTTCCAAAATGCGCCTAGAACAATGGAAGTTTCGAACATTGGTCCTATGGTGTATTCTTTCTGGTTAGATATTATTATCTGCATTGACTTAGTTTTGAAGTAATTCTTACTATTTGCAGATGTTCACACACCCTTAAATTATATTTCTGTGCTGTGGAGACTAATGGATGTACAACAAAAGTGGACTTTGCAAGCATTTATGAGACTCGTATTGCCTAGTGGAAAGGACAAACACTAGACTTTTCCATGTTCCATACCACTTATAATAATCAATCTTGTTTAGATACCAATTTGACATATGGACGACTTATATTAACGTATGTGTTTAAATTAGAATTGATATAATATTCTTTTAATGTCAGCTGGTGCTGTGTTTACCATTCCCCCCCCCCTTTCGATATAGTTGTAAATAGCTGTTACAGTTAATATAGTGGAAAATAAAAATTCAAGAAGAAGAAGAAGAAATTGTCACCCCAATTGGCTACCTGTGGAGCTTGTGAATCAGGCCAGCTCTCTCTCTTTTTTTTCTGCACACCAGCCACTTTTGGCAAGTACAAGCTGCAGAACCATGTATTCCTCTCTCTGTGGGTAATTGAGTCTTGGCCCATTGGCAGGTAGATGATGAGATCAAGGTTATCGCAGTTTTGGACTGGAGTCAGGATGGAACACTGCATCATAGAATCACAGGCAGAACCCAGGTCTACAGCAGTGTAGGATAAGGATTGAGAACCTGTCTCACTTCAGACGATGTTTGACCACAACTCCTATGATGCCTGGTCACTGGCAATGCTGGAGTTTGGGTTCAACGGTTGCCATCCTTGGAATATTCTTCTAATTACAGTGGTACCTCAGGTTAAGTACTTAATTCATTCCGGAGGTCCGAACTTAACCTGAATCTGTTCTTAACCTGAAGCACCACTTTAGCTAATGGGGCCTCCTGCTGCTGCCGCACCGCCGGAGCACGATTTCTGTTCTCATCCTGAAGCAAAGTTCTTAACCTGAAGCACTATTTCTGGGTTAGCAGAGTTTGTAACCTGAAGCGTATGTAACCTGAAGCGTATGTAACCTGAGGTACCACTGTATTATGCTTGAATCAACCCATAAATTTTGGAAACTGTGGATAAGAAGGCATGTAGTTGGCATGTGAGAACAGAATGCTTGACTAGATGGGTCTTTGGTCCGATCCAGAGTGTGTGTAGCATTTCTTTCAATATATTTGCTTCCAACTATCCCACATTCATTAACATTTCTAGATAGATACCCTACAGGCAGGTGAGATGTGTCCAGACCTTCAAATGAACATATGGAAGTTAGAAGCAGATCAGTTCATCCCCTGTTCCACATGCATTCACTAAATATATTTAATGACTAGACCAGGGACAGGGAAGCTTTGTGTTCTTCAAATGTTGTTGGGCTGCAACTCCTTATCAGCTCCAACCAGCATTGCCAATGGTGAGGAATGATGGAAAGTGTTGTCCAACATCTTCTGGAGGGCCACAGGTTCCTCACCCCTGACCTGAAGGCACAGTCTGTTGGAACTCAAGAAGTTCAAGCAAAGAATCCAGAAACAAATGTGTAAATGAAGAGCTGAACAGAAGACAGGTAGGCAGATACAAAAAGGTTGGCATGCTGGGAGGGCAACAGGATCACAGAGAGTTAGGGATATCTAGATAGCAGTCAGGCAGCCACACATACAAGACCAGAATTTGACTATTTCTCAGACCAAGACCCAGGGCTGAACACAAAGTATAACCAATATAAGAGGAACCAGTGGTCTGCTGGGGAGATTTCCTCATGCCTGGGAGAATAATGCAGCTTCTTTCCCTTCCACCTTGCAGCCCTTAGTAGGCTTATCACAATTGGTACACAATTGGAACTGACCAGAAAACACCTAGTTTGAATCCTGAATTAACATGTTATTTTGGGACTGCTCGTTGTACACATGCACAGTTTAAAGGTTGGGGGAAATGATGGATTTGGTGTTTTAAAAGGGAGTTTAAATATCTGCTAAGTGCTCTTGAGTATATATCTGCAAAATACCTGGTTATCAATCATTGTTTAAAATCACTCTTTTCTTAATAAGAGGACCCTTTCACTATTCAGTTCATGTTTTCTTTCTGGGGAAGCATCCTCATACTGTATATTCCTCCCTTCCCCACCAGGTGGGGAAAAAAATTGGCAAGGTCAGTTCATGTCCAGCATATATTCCAGAAGCACTTTTGTACAGAAATCATACATCTCCCACAGAGTTGCAGAGACACTTCATCAGTTGCCCACAGATACCATCTCCCTAAAAATGCGGAGGGGAGAAAGAAGTGTGTTGCGAAAGTGAGACTCCCAGGGAGGCTTTTAATGGCCCAGAATGAATTGTTCTCCTCGGGGGTCCATAAAATCACTACACCCTGGCTGTGTTAAATGGTACACTTGAGCTATTTTCAGTCTGCTCCCCCCCTCCTGCTCAGTGAAAGCAATCAAGAAGTGAGCGCTCCTGGCTGTGATTGTTGGCACCTTCCCATTATCACCATTATCAGGCTGGTAGCAGCATCAAGGACTCAGGGATGTGACCTGGCAGGGAAGGAGAGATAGGAAGAGAATATATCTGGGTGTGTGTGTTTTTTAGCAAGTCCTGGATTGCCCAGTATCTTCTTTTGAAGCATCCCATATTGGTCATCTTCGGAAATAGCACCTTCCTATCAATCTAAAGGTAAAGGTAAAGGTACCCCTGCCCGTACGGGCCAGTCGTGTCCGACTCTAGGGTTGTGCGCTCATCTCACTTAAGAGGCCGGGAGCCAGCGCTGTCCGCAGACACTTCCGGGTCACGTGGCCAGTGTGACGAAGCTGCTCTGGCGAGCCAGCGCAGCACACGGAAACGCCGTTTACCTTCCCGATATAAAGCGGTACCTATTTATCTACTTGCACTTAAGGGTGCTTTCGAACTGCTAGGTGGACAGGAGCTGGGACCGAGAGACAGGAGCTCACCCCGTCGCGGGGATTCGAACCACCAACCATACGATCAGCAAGTCCTAGGCACTGAGATTTTACCCACAGCGCCACCCACGTCCCCTTCCTATCAATCTAGCAGAGGTTTATTTGCCATTAAAAGCAGGCGTTTATTAGGCAAGACACTCTGGAACTGCAGAAGTCATTGTTGGTGACTGGCTTAGTGAAGCCAGATGGGCGGGGTATAAATAATAAAATTATTGTTATTATTATCATCATCATCATCATTTAACATAAGGTAGAGCTTTAAAAAAAAAAATCCCCTTGTTTCAGAGGAGAACCAATAGTGGTAGGCAAGCTATCTCGCAGGAAGTTTGTAATCTGTTGCTGACCTTATGAGTGAGGAAACTCTGCTAATCTAGGGATCCCTGGATCTCAAGTGGGAAAGCCTTATTTATTTATTTCATAAAATTTATATACCGCTGGATTGCAGGAAGAACCTCAAAGCGGTTTGCAATTTGAGGAGGCAACAGTAGGCAATTCCATTGTTCGCAAGAGGGGAAAACATGCTTGACTTTAAAACAAAGAAACAAACACACACAGGTTTACTCAGCACTTCACTCAGGTTATTTCTGTCAGGAACTCGTCCTACACTCGAGTAGGACCTTGGCAGAGACACATGCCTGACTGGCATGTTCTATCCCTCCTGGTCGATCGTTCAGGAGCTTCAAAAGCTTTCCTCAGCCTGAATATCACAGCAACCAATGCCAACAGACACTGGCACACTTAGGGATCTGCAGAGTCTGTGCAGTTCGCGTGGCATACCTCAGCAACTCAGCATTTTGGCTAGTCTACTTTATTTACAGATAAACACACATGGAGCACTGCAACATGGCTCCCTCTCTCCCTAGCATCAGACAGCAAAGAGAAAAGAACAAAGGACAATAGTCCCACTTCACGGAACACAGTAACACAAACATCCTGTCTCCGTCACTTCCCACTCTGTGGAGTCAAAACATACACCGCCATTTGATAGACAACAATCCCATGACTGCAACCACAGAGCAGGAATTCTAACAATTTCTCAGGTGTCTGATGACAATATAAATTCCAGTCAGACAATGTTTCTTCCACCTCTCATGGAAACAGACCAAACCCAGCAAAAACCCCAAACCAAACGGAAATAAAAATGAAGTGGAACAGGATTGATGTGCTACAGTATGTCATTTTTTATAAAGTGGGTATGTAGGTGCAATAACTCGTATGGAAGTGACTTTATAGAATAACTGTAAACAGGGGAAAGTTGGCATGTGGGAACTTGCTTTCTTGCCTTGCTCCAATTGTGCATGTTGCCCATGATCCATGCCTACTGTGAGATCTGGAGCAGAAGCTGAGCAAGGCAATGCTGGAGCTGACACTAAGGAGCTCAATGAGGGCTCTTGGCTGAACCAGGGAGGAAACTTAAAAGACCAATATCCTCACTGCCAGCTCCTCTTTTTTCCTGATTCTGTCATAGTTTACCGCTGGATCTTCTCCCCCCTCATAAGCAGAACCCTGTTGGATTAAGCCTGTGACTAACACATAAGCAGGACCTGAATGCAACAGTGCTCTTCTTGTCACGGCTAAAAATTGGCCGCTGTTTCTTTAATGCTTAAAAAGCTGGGTCAGCATGAGTCAGGGGCCTGCAGTGACTCATGCAGCCTTTCATGCAGCACTCATCTCGCTTTGCAGGCCGAGGGAGGAGGCATTTGTCCACAGACAGCTTTCTGGGTCATGTGGCCAGCATGACTGTACTGCTTCTGGTGCAACAGAACACCGGGACGGAAACCAGAGCACATGGAAACGTCGTTTACCTTCCTGCCGCAGCGGTACCTATTTATCTACTTGCACTGGTGTGCTTTCGAACTGCTAGGTTGGCAGGAGCTGGGACAGAGCAACAGGAGCTCACCCCTTTGCAGGGATTAAAACCACCAACCTTCTGATTAGCAAGCCCTAGAGGCTCACTGGTTTAGACCACAGTGCCACCCTGGTACTCAACACATATACCTCCAACAGTGGAGGTACAACAGAGACATCATGGCTGGCAAAGATCAATAGCCTTATACTCCACAAATTTGTCTAATCCTCTTTTTAAAGCCATCCACATTGGGGGCCATAATTACATACATGTCATGGGAGCAAATCCCATGTTTATGCACTATGTAAGAAGTACAGTGGTGCCCCGCAAGACGAATGCCTCGCAAGACGGAAAACCTGCTAGACGAAAGGGTTTTCCGTTTTGGAGGTGCTTTGCAGGACGAATTTGCTGTGGGCTTGCTTCGCAAGACGAAAATGTCTTGCGATTCCTGGGGTTTTTTTTCACTCCCCACCCCCTTTTTCTAAGGCACTAAGCTGCTAATAGCCTTTTAGCAGCTAATCCGCTAATCCCTTAAGACTTTAATAGCCGCTAATAGCCGCTAAACCGCTAATAGCGCTAATCCGCTAATCCGCTAATGGGCTTGCTTCGCAAGACGAAAAAACCGCTAGACGAAGAGACTCACGGAACGGATTCTTTTGGTCTTGCGAGGCACCACTGTACTCCTTTTCATCTGTCCTGAATCTTTCAACAGTCAGCTTCACTTTATTTCCCTGACTTAGTTCTAGTCTTGTGAGAGAATGGGGGGGGGGGGAACAACAACTATCCACTTTCTCGTCACAATGCATAATCTTACACAACTCTTCTTGGGTAGACTCCTATTTGCAGAGAACCTCTGGCGATTGCTCCTTCTGGCAGCCAACTATGCTCACCGTGGACTTTCAATTGTAGGCTGGCTGGAACCCTGAATAGGAGCCCTACTGTTAGGAACTGAGGAGGCAATGCAGGACTCTGGATGTAATGTTTAGAAAGCTAAAAACACACACACACACAGAGTACTGTTCTGAAAACAAATGATTGCATAGAAAAGCACACTCCCATCATGACTTCTGAGCACACTCTGAAGATCAAATGAAGTAGGCTTGATCCATACCAAGCCGAACTATATCTCATTCTAGATAGTTTATTTAATAAGTCAACTTTACTTTGTGTAGATTCCACTTGATGAATAGAAAATGAATTCACTTAAACAAGTGTGCTATTTTCAGGAGGTTTTGTTATTTTTTTTGCAGAAGAGGCAGCTGATGATAATGGTGAAGAGAACATCCTCAGGGGAGGGTGAAATCTGTAGAAATCTTTTGAATTGTCTCTTCCCCCGGCACTCTTATCAGTATGGGTAGCAGATAGAGTGTCTGTAATCCTAGGAGATGTAAGCTGTAATATTGTAAATTATCACTTGTTTTGCAGTCTTGACTAGAAAAATAAATGCAATTATGTTTATGAATGTCGGGAAATGAAGCAGAGTAAAGCAATTTTGTATATTTTGAGGGTTTTCAAATAAAAAGCATTGTTCAGTGAATTCGAATAGTCTTTTGCTCTTGCATATGTTTCGTTATACAATTCTCTCTGAAGTATGTGAACAGATGTAACATATGATAGTAATGATATGAAAGGTGGAATTTAAAACAAGATTTGTTTCCAAGACTTTTAAGAAGCGTCATGCATAGGCTTTCTGGATGTGCCCAGTTACCTTTTTCTGTACTACAGAGACAGAACAGTATTCTCAATATCAGCAGTTCTTCCTGGTCTTCTACTCCACATGCTGTGCTTTGCCCATCAGTCTAGTTCCATATCAGATCTCCAACAGTAGAGTGTTCTAAATGCTTTTCAGGAAACCACAGGGTAGTTAAGGAAAGATATATCCTTGATTAAACACACACACACACACACACACACACACACACCTACACCTGTAAAGCATGGCTACTTATGCATCTGAATACAGACCACTTTCAGTTAGTGAAGTTTGTCATGATATGAGAAAAACCTTCTGGGGGTTCTAATGATGAAATATGGGACAATTAATAATTAAATGTTCCAGTAAAGTTCTACCAAGCTGCCCGATAGAACTTTGGGGGCTTAGTAAAGCTCACTTCAAACCTGAGATAAGCTTTGTAAGTTCCAAAGTTCATCTCCATCTCAGATTGTTGTATAAACCAGAGGAAAACTCCTGGCTTTTTCTCCTGAACCCAAAGTAATACTTGACAGTTCCCCTAATCCCCCTCACTTTCCTCAATTTGGTGGTGGTATGAGGAGACCCTCAATGCTCGTTTACTTGGTTAGCCTTTTCCTCTTAGACTCCACTCTTATTCTGTAGCTGTGGAGCTCTTGACATAGTGTTTAGAATTTTTGTTTTACCTCCAACAGCCTCCTTCTGAATTTTAATTAATTCTGCCATGAAAATGTCACAGACTTCTTGTATTATGATGGGGCTAATGCTGGAGGTATTCCCTTTTATCTATTACTGTTAAGTATCTGATAGGATGTGTATTCCAGAAGCCAATTGACTTGTTTTCATAGCATACTTTTAATTCTACAAGGGAAAAAAGATGATGATCTGATCTAATTTAATTTTGTTCTTAGCAAAAAAAATAAAGGGGGGGGGGGGGAGATCACTTGGCCAGCTGCTGTTCTGAGCACATGCAGAGCATGAAGGCTACGAGATAAGCTTTGAACTTTATGAAATCTCTCAGTGGTGTATGTTAATGAGTGCTGTTGGGAGACTTCTGAAACTTCTTGCTTCCAGTTGTATTAATTAGTGCACTGCTTCTGAACTGGCAAAACATCTTTTGATTGAGCTGTAACTCCAAACTAATAAGTACAAATGCATACAGTGTGTCTGTTGGTCCTGCTGCTGTGTAACAGATCAGGTGGACTTTAAGGGATTTAGCACTGGCAGGGTGACTGCTCAGAGTGTGACGTGCTCCAAAGGGCACCAGCTAATTCTGCAAAATATTTTTAGTGACAGAGCTTAGCACTGGAAGCTGAAGAGTTGCAACCTGCTTTTGATGCCAAGGTTTAGTATTGGCAATTGAAAAGTAGTAAAAAAGGAGAAATTCCTCTGTTTATGTGTAGAGTGCCTTTCTGGTGCCATGAGTAGGCATATCTAGCCTCTACAAGCAGAGAGGATTTGGGGAGGGAGGCTTTCCAGAGCTAAAAAGAAGGCAATCAGGGAAGCTTTGACTCTCACGCTTCAGAGATTTGCCTTGTGCAAGTCTACATTTTGCTTCTCAGACATTCAGATCTGCCTTATAATGAGTCAGACCACCAGATATAACCCAGTTATCTTTTCTGAAAAGTGGAAGGAGCTGTCCAAGATCTGAATATATGCTATATCATGACTCTGTAACAGGAAGCAAATGGAAGTTAATTTAACAGCTCTCAAAAAGATCAAGTGTTCAGCTAAAGTTAATGCTGGACTGTAGTCATATTTTGACTCTGCTGTCTGGGGCTGATGGGAGTTGTAGGCTAGATATTTTGAACTACAACTCCCATTTGTCTCATTTGGTTTAGCTGGCGGTCAGGCAGGATAGGAATTGTAGTCCAAAACATCTGGAGGAAATCATGTTGAGTCCTACATACTAATTTATAGCCATCTATGGATGTGTTATGTTTTGGAAGGCAAGCCACGTTGGTGAAGGGTCTGCAAATAGTGCAAAAATGTCTCATATGTCTCTCTTAATTCCCAAACATTTCCCCAGCATCACTTTTACTGCAAAACATATTGATGATTGGGGGAGATTTTCTCATACATGTAGATGTCTCTCCACCAAATATTAGGGAGGACCTTAAGAAAATATGCTCAAAGACTAAAAGATTCAATTTAGATATACTCCTGAAATTCTCAACTAAATTCTTTCTGTGAGTTGAAAGTTTTAAATTGCTTGTTCTTGTTTCTGAAGTGGAATAAATGCCTCGGGAATCCTCCATTGTTCCACTTACAATTTTCCAATCTTGAACAGAGCACTGTACACGCAGTTTCCTGCAGCTTTTAATTCCTTGAGTTAATTAATGTTGTCTCTCCATTTCTGTAGTACTATTGTATACATGCTGAATGTTAGAACACTGCAAATAATCGTTATGGTGTAACTGTATGTTATGGGTGCATCAAGATTCTTTTTTGTATGATGTTTTGCCATTCTGAAAGGGCACATCAACTAAACACCCAGGTGAAAGCTGCAGCAAACTTTGCATGCTCCATTTATGGAATTAATTCTATAAATCCCCCTAGTTAAACCAGAATTAGGGAGGGGTGTGATGCAGCACAGAGCACATCTATGAAACACTAAGGATATGAAGAAGGGAAAATCTGTTCTTATCCAATTCAGTCATGAATATATGCATCAGAATCTATGGCCAGCCATAGCAAAATACTTTGCAAGTGGTAGATGAAAATATAATTATTTATAGTACAGGCAGTAGTAGAAAGAGTTAACTTATGCACAGCTAGATGATGCCACCAAGAAGGGGCCACTTTGTCTGGAGTTACTTGTCACAAAGCACTTGGAACAATGCAGATCTGTCTCAGCTATCTTAAGAATATGGTTCATCTAGAAGTGGTTGAATCCTGTCAGGGGCTACTCATCAGAACCAAATTCTGCAAACTACAAGCAACCTCAGTTGCTCTTTAAACTCTCAGGTGCTCAAAAACACCATGAAGAACACAACAGCAGTTAGAATATACCAAGGCCTAGCAAAGCCTCTCTTCTCTTATAGAACTCAGGGACAATCCTATGAAGATGAATGTTGGAAGATTCGGGACAGACAAAAGAAAGTACTTCTTCTTAAAACACATAATCAAACTTTGGAATCCACTCCCACAAGAAATAATAATGGCCACCAGCTTGGATAGCTTTGGAAAGGATTAGACAAAGTCACAGAGGGGAAAGCTGTCATCAGCCACTAGCTGCAATGGCTAAGTTCTCTCTTCACTGATGGAGGTTGAGAATGCCCAGTAGGGAGAGTGCTGTTATACTTAGGTCCCAATTGCAAGTTTCCCCATGCACATCTGGTTGGTGTTTGTGGGAACAGGATGCTTGGCTAGATGGACCATTTGCTCGAACCAGCAGGATTTTTCTTATGTTCTTAAAAGAGTGAAAGAACAAGCTGAAGAAGGCCCTGAATCCACATCATAGCACACTTCAGCCCCATACAAAATGGAACCATTCACAATTGCCTATTAGTCCCCCGGAATCAAGGTAAAGGTAAAAGGTAAGGATCCCTAGACGGTTAAGTCCAGTCAAATGTGACTATGAGGTGTGGCACTCATCTCACTTTCAGGCTGAGGAGAGCCAGCATTTGTCCACAGACAGCTTTCCAGGTCATGTGGCCAGCATGACTAAACCGGCGGCTACCTATTTCTCTACTTGCACTGGTGTGCTTTTGAACTGCTAGGTAGATAGGAGCTGGGACAGAGCAATGGGAGCTCATCCCACCGCAGGGATTCGAACCACCAACCTTCTGATCGGCAAGCCCAAGAGGCTCAGTGGTTTAGACCACAGCGCCACCCGTGTCCTGATCCTCTGGAATAGGATGTACATGGATTAGGCACTTCACATAATCCAGCAAAGTCTCTCTTTAAACTCAAAAGTGGAAATGGAACAAGTACTTTATCCTATGAGGAATCGAGCTGACAAAATCCTGATGTTGGTACCACTCTTTGAAGAGAGGAACCCTTAGTATAGTGAAGTGGTAGATTCCTTTACAATTCATTTCATGGGGGGGGGGGGGGTGTGATTTATGGGCAGGTTCGATTTAACCTTCCCAGTCAAGGACGCTTGATCGTAGACTGCTTTATCTCATCTTTTGAACACAAAGAATCCTGTGATTATTGTATTACTATTTTTTTTAAAAAAGAAGAAGCTATTGTCCTATAATAGGACTTCAGGGTGATAAGCTGACACAATTACAACTGGATCCTGCTTTAGCTCTTCAAAAGGCCGATACATAAGCATGTTAAGCAACAACAAAAAGCACTCTTGGGCCTAATCAGTAGGTGTGGGTGTGCTGTTTGCAGAGACAAAGCAATACCAATCAAAGATGGATGTACATGTAGCATCCTCAGCATTCATCAATGCCATATGAAACAAAACATGTATAATAAGGGACCAGGCAAGGAAACGTAGCAAAAATCCAACACCTGCCTAAACTGTTTGCCCAGCAAGAGAAGTTATTTGCCAAAGGATCCCAAAGAAGGACGACTTTGCTGCAGTGTGATAGTCTCTTGTAGCAGTTCACATAGTTACAGAACTCATTTAACCCGAAGATGAAGCTACATTTGTTTGAGAACTCTATGAACCTTCATCTGACATGAATGTCTGGGTGACATACATACATATTAATGAACACCCAGTTGCTTTTTAAATAGATAGAGGGAACAGCAGCTACAGCTATGCAGCATTATTATTATTATTATTATTATTATTATTATTATTACTACTACTACTACTACTACTATTACTACTACTACTACTACTACAAGTCATACAGACATAGAATTTTCATCCCTGTTGCAAAAAAAAAAAAAATGTTTCAGAGACCAGGTAACTATGCAGTCAATGTTTTGGGATTTTTTATGGCAAGGGATGGGGGAAGAATTGTGGAACAAGAGACATATTTGCTCCACAATCTTGCTGTGCCATTCCATGGTTGCCAGCTGTTAAAATACTGTAATTTGCCCAAAGACTGAATGAAATAGAGCAGACACTATCAGTACAACATTAGTCCACAATGGGCACTTCAGTCTTAAAGGATATTGGCAAAATGTCAGGTGGTTACAAAATATGTTTGAAAGCAGATAAAGCTACATATACCATTGTGACATCCAGGCATGTGTTTTTGCCATAATTGAATACCACCCCTTTCATACAGGGATAGAAATTCTAGCCTGGCCTTCTTCCTTACATTCACATTTTCTTTGCGCAGGGATTTTTTTCCCCTTTGAGGGAGATTTCCATCATGAGTTGACAAGAGCCTCAGCCTTAAGAAAGAGAAGTGGGTATAATTGCATAGGAGAAATGGGAAAGGATCGTTTCCATAAGTATGATGTAGCAAACTAAATGCAGCCCTCCAGGCATAAATGGGAACCCACCAAGAATCATTCAACATTTCTGTTGCTTGTTTAACACAAATTGTGTGTGTTTGTGTGTGAGAGTGAGAGTGAGTTGCTAAGCACTTGGGCTTGTAGATTACTTCCAACTAGGTGTGTCACATGTTTTGCACAGGATATGAGCTGCTTTTTTAAGAAGCCTGTTTGATGCCTAAATTTCCTGATAGCAATGACCAATCAGACTTACCATTTAAGTGTCCTACTACCATTTTTTTTTTTTTTTTGCTAGGAACATAATTTAGAGGGAAACACCTCCTTCACAGCACTGAAGAGTTTGAGTTAATTGGATTTTTCTCCCAGGTGCTATCTTGCACATTGGCAGGAATAAGCAGTAAGAGATGGGAGTGGGTGGAATGAGAGGCTTAAAATTTCATCAACAATTGCAAAAAAGATAGTGGTTTACTAATTGCCTTTTTGTCATTTCCTGACAGCTTGTGTCGCTTATCGTTGAGCACAATCTGTCTCCAGGTAGTAACATGCAGATACATCAAGGCAGCGGGAGAGGGGAAAGCTTCTACCTGCAAGACATTCTTTGGATCACAGAACATCCCTGGATTCCCAATGCTGCCAACCTTTTCCCTTCCCTGAAAGAAACCCAACAAACCTAAAGTCCATACTCATCTTAAATTGTTTATTTTAAAATACAACATTTATCTATTAAGTTAAAATATTTATAACCCGCCCTTCTTTAGAATAAATGCCAGGGAAGGCTACAGAGTACAAAATGAAAAATACACTAATATACGCCATCAAAAAATTAAAGGTAGATTAACAATAGAACAGAACGTGTGATCCTTCCTGCACTGAAAAATAAAATGCATGCATAGAGGTTTAAAGCTGAAAGGTGTTCTAGGACAAGAGTTGTTGAAAGAAAAAAGGACATTATTCATGTATGCTACAACAGCGGCAAGAATCTTGATAGCTCAAAATTGGAAGACTGGAAAAGTACAATCAAAAGCACAATGGCAAGAAAAGTTGATGAACTATGCAGAGTTAGCAAAGTTAACAGACAAACTGCGTGAAAAGGACAATAGTGACTTTGAAAAAGAATGGGAACCCTTTAGAATGTATTTTCAGAAACAACAGAAAGAAATGGTCTCACTGGCAGGATTTAAATACACATTTACAATTTTATTTACAGAGAGCAAGAAGTACAACAATGTGATAACATCGTATCATATATATACAGTAGAATGTATCATCTGATGTAATAAACCAGAAATGGTAGTTGAGGGAAGTCAACAGGGAGGGGGGAAACTGGAAAATGTATGTTCAGCAATGATACTGAATATTTGTTTTGAGAAAAGAAAATTAATAAAATTTATTTTTTAAAAATAAATAAAGCTGAAAGGCAGGTTCATAGATAGTGCAAGGATTATTTGAACGGAATTGAAATTGCAGAAGTATAAGGAAATAGTACGAGTGGAGAAAGGGACACTCGCAGCTGTCAAATACCAACCCTCTTTTCATATGGGAAGGACTGAGACACAGAAGCACAGCATCTGCTTTGCATGCAAAAAGTTCCAGGTTCAATCCCCACCACCTCCACATAGTGATCCTAGCCTGAAAACCTGGAGATATTGTGCTAGCCAGCCTAGACAATACTGAGTTAGATGAACCAATGGTTTGGCTCCACATAAGGCAACTTTGTATGTTCCACCTGGAGCATAAAACCACCAATCAAAGAATTAAGTAATAATCACGCACTGGACTTAGGCTTGGAGAAGAGAACTGCTCTTCTCTGGGTCCAGTGGTTAAATAATTCCCTTCATATCAAGCAAGATGCTGCTGGATTATTATCAATTTAGGTTTCACAGTTTATATAGTCTTTAATTCATTTAAATGTATTAATGTATTAATTAAATTCATTTAATTAACATTGAACAAGCTCAAAGCATATGTAAACTGCTCTTCTCCAGAGAGTTCCTTCTGTTATGGATGCCAGGAAGAATGTCAGATGGTTTCAATAGCTTTTCTTTTTTTACCTCCATGAATGCATAACCTTTGTGTGCGTGTGTGTGTGTTCTGAGGGGTAGACTCGTGCTCTGCATGCTGAAGGTCTCAGCATCCATCTCAGACTTCTGCAGGCAGCACTGGGGGAAAGAAGTCTGTTTGAAATGCTGAAGAACCACTACCTGGCAGTGTCAGTAATTCTCAGTTAGGCAGACCAAGAGTCTGACTCTGGCTACATTCACGGTATACGCTCAAAGCACTATAATACCACTTTAGGTAGTCATGTGTCCCCATCCAATAATTCTGGGAGCTGTTAAGGGTGCTGAAAGCTCTTAGGAAACCCCTATCCCCCTCCCAGATCTCCAGAGTTGCTTCATCAGTCCCTCTTCACAGCAAACTCTGGAAATTGTAGCTCTGGGAATTGTTGTCATGGGCCAGGAGTCAGCTTCACCTGCTGAACAGAAGCCTGAATGGGGAGAAGGCAGAGTGACTCCACCTGGCCAGCCTGCAAGGACACAGAGGAGAAGGTGCTGATGAGAGCCAGCTGGCTTCAGCTTTCTTAAGCAGAGCATCCAGCAGCAGTCAGATGCTGGAAACAAAGCTTGTCATTCCTGCTCTGACCTTGCTGCTGCCTGCTCATCCGGATTGCCTGACCACATGGATTGCTGTTTGCCTGACCCTAGGACTGGATCTGACTCTGCCTCCAGGCAAGTACACCTCAGAGACTCTTCCAGTTGTCTGGTCTCCCACTCTACTGAGCTCTGCACATTGCTGCTAAGCAAAGAGACTATGACAATTGTAGCTTTAGAAATAAGGGTCTCCTAACAACTCTCAGCATCCTTAACAAACTAAAGTTCTCAGAATTGCGGGGGGGGGGGGAGCAATGACTGTTTAAAGTGGCATCATAGTGCTTTAAATGTATGGTGTGACTGTAGCCTGTGTGTTATAGAACACTGGGTTACAAATGTCTTAAATAAATACTAGCATGCATCTTTGCCCCCACGTATTCGGCAGTGCTTATTTCTGAACCCTGCTATTCAAGTAGTGCTAGGCTAAGGGGATGGATAGTGGCTCTTTTGTAAGAGATGCAGAGGAAACAGAGTCTGCCCCTGTTCTTCCACAAATGGATTTCTTCAGTTACAAAAAATCTAAGTGGGGCAGAATGTGCAGAGCTCTAACTACAGGATAGAGCCTTTGGAGTGGTAAAGCACAGCTTGTGAAACACATTTGCATGTGTGTTCGCTTTGGGTTAGAGGGGGAGAGAAAGTGGGAGAGCATTTGCCTCACGAGTAAGGATATAAAAATCTTTTATGTCAGGATGAGGGAAATTCTTTCTCAGATCTTTAAATTTTAAATTATCTGGGCTTAGAGATAGAATACATGTGAATCCTGTAAGTTCTGAAGTTTTCTCACCTTCCGAAGCTTTGATCTCCCTTCCAACAGGAAAAAATTCTGCCAGTACTTCTAAAGATACCGGACATTTTTTCTCCACTTTTACAGTTACTGGACTTTAAATGAATTTTCTTCTGCGCGACTGGAAGGGGGAAATGGGTTACACTTTTTGGCAATTTAAATACTATAAACCAGCAGTTAAGGAATGTGAATCTAAAATCCAATGAGAGACAAGTTATTACTCCCGTCTACTGAAGACAGTAAGGGAGAAAGTTCAAAATGTCCCAGAACATCAGCATCCTTGATGTACATTCTTCTTTGACAACCTGAACAGAGGCTTCACTTTGGATGAGTGTAATGTGTTATCATGTTATGCTTCTTGTCTCTTTAAAATCATACAATCCAGCTACAGCTGAAGCTGATGACAGGAGTGATGTGTCTCTCTGCCACAGCCAGACAGAGAGACAGGAAGGACCAGTCTCTGCTGCAGCAAGAGTAGCCAAGTTTATGAAGTGGTATTGGTGGAAAGATGGGGGTTCATTGGGAATTAGAAATATGAATATTGATCCCGTTGCTCTCTCAGTTATGTCTTAGGAGTTCCACAGCATCCAAAATAGGCTCACTATTGTGCCCAGAAATAACTGATCTGTTTTCTAACATGTGATCTCTGATCAGTGTTATTGAGACTAATGCAAGTTTGTGTCAGGAACACTCAATAATGTGTTAAGGTTCCTACGTTTGTCATGTGGTTCAAAATTCTATCTTATCAGCAAAGTAAAGGAACTGCTGTGAGACTTAGGGTGTTATTTGCTGAATTTTATGCAGAGCAGACCAGTTGAAATGAATGGACTTAACTTAGGCATGTTCATTAATTTCAGTGGATCTACTCTGAGTAAAATGTAATTGAATACCACCCTTGGATGATCATGGATCAATATGTTATAGGAAGCTGTGCCTTTGGGCATGTTCTCATTGGTCCAGGTGTGGTTTGGAACATGATGGCAGCTGTTTTGTACTGGCATCCACAACACTTTTATTGAAATATGAGGATAGACACTTCATTTTTTTATAAACAAAAAATCACTCTGTGTGTGGACAATTTTGGAGAAATTAAGTGGGTTACAGGGGGGTTGTAACACTTAACTTACTTTCAAGGAGGCCAGTGGGTGTTTGTTGTGAGTCCTTTCATTCTACAAAAGGTTTCTCCATTGGCTGTAGTCTTCCTAGGTGACCATGCTTCCTTGCTATCTTCTATTAGTCAATCCCATCCAACAGAACCTGGTAGGAGTTGTAGTTCAACAATATCTGGAGGGCCACAAGTTCCTTGCCCCTTATTTAGCAAAAGGATATATTACTTTACAATATTACACGTCCAACTCTCTGGAGACTGTGATCTACTCCCAGTAAAATAAAATGGCAATGATCTACCCATTGTCATTGCCCAGAGTTGTTGAGCTTTTTTTGGGAAGGAGTTAAGGAGTTATGATGGGCACCGGGGGATCTACCTGTCGATTGCAGTCGACCGATTGTACATCGAATAAGTGAAGCCATGCTGAATGGTGTGAAGTGCTGTAGAAGCATCACATGCACATAAGCACAGCAGGCCAGGTTCAGCTAACCCAAGGCACTAGTGGAAGCTAGAACAAGGACTGCTGCTGGCACAATGGGCCTTTCTTCTCTCTTCCCCTTGGCCATCTACATCTCCCCAAATTTGCTTGTAGGGGGTTGAGAGAAGACCTAGAACAATACACAGTTGGAGGAGAAGGGAAATAATTTAATATGGGAAGCAGACATTGAGTTCCAGCCAACGGCTGTTTTCTGAAGTTCAAAAGAGCTGCAATAGTTTGCTTTGACAAGGTTCAAATGAGATAATTAACTCTAGTGGATATGGATATTCAAGGTCATTCAGAGAGTTGTATAGCGTTATCATTTTTTGAACTAGAGAAACACAATTACTGAAAATCCACAGCGATCTTAAGGGCGGCCCTTTAGATTTTGTAAAGCGACAGCAGATTAGAAAGTCTTCAGTAAGGTGATAATCCAAGTCCCTTCCCCTCCCCAAGTGAATTCAAAAGGGAAATACAATCTCAGTGACTTTGTTTGGACAGGTAAAGGAAGGAGCAAAGACTAGGTCATTATGGACAAAGGCATGTAATGGAATAAGTTGATGGCATCAAACAAAGCCCCAAGTCAGACAAGGAGCTCTATTCTCGGCACATGTACAGGAGGAAGAATTAATGGGGGGCAGAGGGCAAAACTGCTGCCTTCTAGCACAGTGCTGAAAAGCATTAAAAAGCCCATTACAAAAAGCAAATACTTCTGGAATTAATAAAACTGGAAGATACCATTCTTGCTCCATATCAAAAGGCTAGGGAGGTCATGTTTCTAGGTAACCAATTTTCCGTGAATAGGAACTGTACTGGAGAACTGAGTTGTTGTACGATAGGAACTGGAACAGTCTGGTGCTTGATGTGTTACAAAACAAAACTTTTCTTAACCAGTTTGGCTCCTATATAATTTAGGGGGGGAAATTAAGCCATTAGCTCCTCTAAAGTGCTTTGAACATTGCCATGCATTGGGCCATCCCTCCTGCCAGCAAGATTGCTGTTACTTACCTGGATAGAATAAGGCTGGGGTGAGACAGTCTTAATGTTGGGAACGCATGGTTGCACTCCACAATCACCCCCCTTCCCTCTTTTATTCTTAGAAGTCCGGGGACAACAGATTATTGCAGTATTTAATGGCCATTTCTCTCCACTGATCCCAAAACTATGTTGTTATGCTTGATGATTAATTTAGATTGCAGTCCTAATCCAACTAACCTGGGTGTAAACCCATTGAATTTAATAGGACTTACTTTTAGTAGATGCAGTTAATATTGCGGTGTTGGTCACTCTGCTTGGTAGCATAACTGCCTGACCACTTTGTTAGGTATCATTCCTCATGAAACAGGAAAAGGGTGCAGATAACTTTAAGGACATTTTCTATGAGTTCTGGGTGTGGTTTTCCTGGCCAATTAGGCGCAGCTGGTGATGTGTATAAAGAGAGAAGTAGTTGCAGTTTGAATTCGCTTGCAGAAACAGAACACACACATGCTTTGTGTTTGTTGTTTCTATAGTCATAATAAAACTCTTGTTTGAGTATTTTACATCAGTCTTGTGGTTCTGCTGTCTGCTGCCAGGGAAAAATTCAACTCCCAATACACTTTTCCTAATAAAACTTGCTTGGAAATACAAAAGATCTAGTGAATGTGGAATGTGGAAGAACTATTAGATCCCAAATTCCCAAATTAGATCCCAGATTCTTACATTGATTACTTACCATGTAAATCCTTTGTATTTTCAATGATGTGGCTTTAAAAAGCACGAAAATATATGTATTCCTTCTCTATTCAGGTGTAGGGACTTCCGTGTGTTAAAGCTGTGCTAGTTAATGAGCAAAGACTGAAGAGGGTGCATTTTATTCTGGGCAAATATAACTGATGTAAAAAGGGTGGGATGTCATGCATGTTGCTGAAGTTAGCATGTCCATATTGCTCATGAAGCATGATTTCTGCCTACATTATATGCTTGAGGACTCTGTCCAGTCTAGTTGGGAGAAACTCAAGTGACAAGAGTTCCATATCTGCCCTGGGGTGATCATTTCACAGTCTAATGCATTTTCCTACAGAGAGAGTATTTTGTGATAGCCAACATAAATGTTCTTTTGCTCAGTTTCATCCATTTCCTCTTCACTGCACCCATTTGGAACTGTTAGTTTACCTGATGCTGAAAATGTAAATTGCAGAGTTTTCCACCTTGCTTAGGAAAGTATGGAATATCTTGACAGCAATTCCTGCCCCCCCACGCCCAATTTGCAGAAAAGAATATAGGTTGGGGAATCATACACTTCCTTTGTAAGCTTTAACGAGTCCGTACTTCAGATGAAATCGGCAACGTCCTTTTCAGTTAGAGCCGCTATTGCTTTAAACCCATCTATTTGTGTAGGCAAGAAAGCCTGGGCCCAAATGGAAATATTAGCCTTTTAAAACTCCTGTTTCTGTTTAAAGCAAGTGGAACTACAAGTGCCATTCAAGTTGTTTACAGAATTTTGAAAAGGTTACTTTGCTTAAGGTGCTTTTCTACAGTTAACATGCTTGGATTTTGAAGGCAGTTCCACCTGTATGCTTGAAAAATAAAGCACTGTAAGTGGGTGTCTGCTTCTGGGATACATCTAGCACAAGATGCTGTACCCATTGGTACCCATAAACTTCCTGTCGTAAATTGCATTGATATTTTTTGTTATATAGCAACATATAAATATTTTTTTTATAAATAAATGGAAAATAACTATTTCTATTCTGTTGAATGTGTCTTGGAGATAGAAGAAGGAAGCTCAAAGGAGGTGGAATGATAATAGAACCAGTTAATAAAAACATAGGATAGCCCTGCTAAATCAGGTAAAAGGTTCAGCTAATGTCGTATCCTGTCAGCCATGGTAGCCAACCCAATCCTTTCAGGAATCAAGGCATGAAGGCAATAGTCAACTCCCAGTACTGCTATTCAGTGGTGTAGTGCTTGGTGTTCCACATAGCCAACATGTGATACAGGTATCCTCCAATTTTCCTAGGAAATAATTCCAGAAAAGGTACCTTGAAGCCCACCCTCTCTGCAAATGTATCTGACAGGTGATGCAGCCCCTCTGAGGTTACCTCTGGGCCAAGTCTTTATTGGTTCCAAGTTGTACTATAGCAAGCGAAGGAAATGGCTGTTAACTTACCAAAAACGTGAAGTGACTTTATGTAGTGCTCCTTGAAAATTAGCTATATAGGACATGAGAAGGCTTTTTATAGAAACACTAGGATCCATTAGAATAGGGGTAGTCAACATGAAGTCCTTCAGATGTTTCAGACTATAGTTCCCATCATCCCTGATCACTTGCCACTCTGCCTGAGGCTGGTAAGAGCTATAAGGACAGGCAAATTCCTACTTACACACATTCTACTCACTTGTAGATACATATATGCACTGGGCTGGGAAATACTTTTTTAAAAAAACTGGATAGTCCCCATGACTCACAAGGAGACTCTCCCTGGAGCCCAAAGAGAGTGTCACTGAGGATGGAGGAAACCCCAAAGAGACCAGAGGCACAGTGGGACTTTGTTTAGCCTGCTCAGTCTCCCTGCCTAACAGCTGATGTGTGGGGTAGCACAGCAGCAGCAGCTACTGCTTTCCCACGTATTTTCCTGCCGGTCCCAGAGCTTCAATTCTGGTTTTGGATATTTTTGGGTACGGTATTTTTGTTATGGATTGAAGAGAGAGTGGCAGAGAGGGTGTTTAAAGGGTGTTTAGAGGGTGCTGCTCACTTTATAGGATTTCACTTACGTGTGCAGGAGCCCAGAATGCAACTCCCGTGTAAGAGGGGAGTCACTTGTAAAAGATGCCCTCAGCACTGGATCATACGTTTCCTATTTTTATGTTCATTTTTAAAAATTGTCTCTTGTGAAAAGCCTCGGTGTAAAACCTAACCTTCCTGACACAAGTCTTCTCCTTCTTCAGCTGTGGGATTTACTAGCTCATGATATAGTGATGGCATCCAACTTGGAAAGAGGATTATGTAAATTCATGGTGGAGACCAGTGGTGACTTCCAATTTGTCTCTGAGAACATAGACCTTTTGCCTGATCCAGCAGTTCTCTTCTTAGATTCTTAAGGAGAAAAATACATTGCAGTTCAATATATGAAATGTGCCTCTTGAACACTGTGTTTTACCACTTGCTAAGCAAATTGAAGTGAGATTTAATAGTTAATCCTTGGGAAAACTGGTGGAGCAGTTTTCAAGCTATCTATTGAATTTGCTGTCACTGCTGAATGATCAATAGTCTAGGTGAAAAAATGTACACAGGTACTTACATTAGGCATGGTGGGTGCAAATACAAGCTGGATTTTAGGAAGTTATTTAGAATGTTTGATCACATTCAGAGGGGAGTGAGCCTGTCCTTGTGTGCATGTCCATGCATCACATGTATGTATGCTCATATATCCTACCTTGTTTCCATTTGTAGAATGGCATGTGTGTAGAAACAGGCATGTTTTCTTCCGTTGAGAACTATTCAAATTGTGTTTCGCTTGAAAAGACCAATCTAAACTACAGTGTCACCTAGCATGTATCATTATTTGGACCTCTGCCATCTTAACATCAGAAAGTATGAATTCAACATGATAAGAAAGGAATGGTTTGTGCACATTCCGGGTTCACTGTCTCAGTGAGAATAGTTTTTTGCTCGCTGGCAGATCTAGCCTCTCAATCTGTGGCAGATGCAGTACTGTTCTCCTGAATCAGGCCATAGCACCCATTCAGCCTGTTGAAGCAAAACTGTCAGCAGCTGAATTTCAATTCCAGTCACAGGAATGAAGGCTCTTAAGGGGATTTTGGTTTATTGCACATGAGTACAATAAATTTTGTTTTGCTTAGACTGGACTTAGATAGATCTAATTTAACTATATTGCCACTGGGGCTTTTCTGTGCTGTTTGGCATCATATATTTATTGGGGAAAATGAAGGAACAAAATCAGCTTTGAGCAGAAAAGTAAATTTGCCCCACTAGAATCAGCTGTATAATGTCTACCTTGTGTTCTGAATTGGAAATGTGGAATGAATAATTAACTCTGTGTATTGCATAAGATGCTGGTCCAGGTTTCAGTTGGTATTTAGTATCCACGATGGGACAAGGAGCTGTGTTTCCAAGACATCCCAGGACCATGGATATCTCAAATATCTCAAGGGCTGTCACATAGAAGAGGGAATAAGCTTGTTTTCTCCTGTTCTGGAGGACTCGTACCAATGACTTCAAGTTACAAGAAAGGAGATTCCAACTAAACATCAGGAAGAACTTTCTAACAGTAAGAGCTATTCGACAGTGGAACGGTCTCCCTTGGGAGGTTGTGGACTCTCCTTGCTTGGAGGTTTTTAAGCAGAGGTTGGATAGCCATCTGTCATGGATGCTTTAGCTGAGATTCCTGCATGACAGGAGGTTGGAATAGATGACCCTTGGGGTCCCTTCCAACTCTACCATTCTGTGGTGGCTACAGCTCCCATGTCTTATGATCTCTAGATGTTTCAGGTGCACTGCACATTAAATACAGCAGCTGAAGCCTTGTTGAAACCAGCAGCCTTTGGAGCCAGGATGTATCCTTCCTCAATAATCCCCAAACCTCCATTAAGCAGTGCAAAGTAAGGGGGATTGTAGGAAGGGTCCCATCCATACTGGGATAGGGACAGGCCATTGGAAATCTGCTGATCACATCTTCCTCCCAGGAACATCATTTAGAGTATGAGAGGGCCTAAAAGGCTCAGATACATTCAGAATAATAATTTTGTTAAAAATGTATTAATGTAGAAAATAAGATGCAGGCCCTCCTAATTCATGTTAAATGGAGATATTATGAATCAAACACAGAAGTCCAGCACACGAAAAGGTCACACCAAAGTGAGGCAGCATGTTGATAAATGGTGCTAGATCTTTAACAGCCATGTTGAAAAGCCATCTACAAGCCAAGCCACGTTCACATAAAGGAGTCAATAAAATTACTGCAAATTCACAGATGACAAGCTGTAGATAATGAGATGATTCATATGTATACGGGGGTGATGGAGGAAAGACTCTGATTTTGTTGGGCAAATTGCTTGATATGAACATCTTGCCTTGCTCTAGTCACAACAATGAGTCACATTTTGCACCAGCTGTGAGCTTGTGTTGTTTTTCATTTTTTTCCTTAATGATACATTTTTGTTTAATATATTTACCCAGGAAGGGATTTAGATGGAACGAGCATTCCCCTGCCAGCTTGATTCCAAGCATTGACACTTGGCGACATGATTCTGATCAACAGGTGGTGGCGGCGGCACAAAATGGGCAGCAGGAAGGTGGGGGGAGCTGGAGTCTCTGCATTCATTAGTTCTAGCAAATGCGGAGTGTACATCTGCATGGGCAAGTTGAAAGAAAAGAAATGGAAAGCATTTCTGAACATATATGTGACAAGAGCATATGGAGTCCTATCAGAAAAGAGTGTCATAAAGAAGCAGAAGAGAGAAAAAACAGTATCAGCAGTGTTCCTTCCGATCTTCTGTTGTGTGATTTGCTTTTAAAACTGGAGGTTGTTTGTTTTTACGTGCTGTTGGCTTTGCTTCTTACTCTGTTCTTCTTTTTACGTATGTTGTACCTTTGTCTTGGGACGTGGGTGGCGCTGTGGGTGAAATCACAGAGCCTAGGACTTGCTGATCAGAAGGTTGGCGGTTCGAATCCCCGCGACAGAGTGAGCTGCCATTGCTCGGTCCCTGCTCCTGCCAACCTAGCAGTTATAAAGCACGTCAAAGTGCAAGTAGATAAATAGGTGTCACTCCGGCGGAAAGGTTAACGGCGTTTCTGTGCGCTGCTCTGGTTCGCCAGAAGCAGCTTAGTCATGGTGGCCACATGACCCGGAAGCTGTTTGCCGGCTCCCTCGGCCAATAAAGCGAGCTGAGCGCCACAACCCCAGAGTCGGCCGCGACTGGACCTAATGGTCAGGGGTCCCTTTACCCTTTACCTTTACCTTTGTCTTATTTTGTATTCTGCCAGTTTTGGGTAAAGCGACCTTGTGCACTTCTGTAGAAAGGTGGGGCATGAATTAATTAGTAATTATTTTTATTAGTGTATGCTTTTTCCATATATTATTTCTTTATATGGAAAGAATTGGTATCTGATGCTTTGACTAAGGCAATGGTAGCTGGCATGATGTCCTCCAGATGCTGCTGGAGTACAACTCATGTGGCCGGTGGTCAAGGGTGATGGGAGTTGTAATCCGACACCTTATGGAGGGCATGACCTGCCAGTCAGGGATTATGGGAGTTGTAGTCTAACAACATCAGGAGGGAACCACATTTGGTAATGTGAACTAAGGTAAATGGTGATTATTTAACAGTTATGACATGGTCCCTTCAGGAAGTTTCTGCATAAACCTACTTATTTTCTGTATTTTGATAACCTACAACTGAATGGGATTGTGCAATATTCACCTGAATCCTCTTTGTCAATCCATGCAGCCAACTAATTCAAATGATGATTTGTGCCAATCATTTGGGCCTCTGGGCAAAGGATTCAAACAGTTGCCTCATCACCCACCAGAATTAAGCCTTGCTAGTGGTGGTAATAGTTGTAGTAGGTAGTGGCAGTAGTGGTAAACAGTAATAGTAAATACGGAGAAAGCAACTGAAGTCTTCTTTGTTCAAACATGTGCAGTATTTTTACGGCACCATGAAACCACCCAAATTAGATACTACTTTTTTTTTAAGGTAGAGGAAGCCAATTAGCAAAATCTTTTACCTGTTACGATTGAGGTAATCCTTTTAGTTTCAGGAATACTGTCTCAAGAGTACAAATAGGCTTTGATGCAGGACATTCATGGTTCAATCTCCTGCTGTTCTTTTTAATGTTTTAGACCACTCCCCTTCCCAGGGGGAAGGAGTTGCTGGCAGGCTATGAGCCCTCCCCATGAACAGCAGGATTCCCAGCTGCTTCACACTCCATGGCCGACCAATCAGGTCAACCTGGGGGCGTGGCTCACCTGGATTTAAACCTCCACGTGGTTGGTCTTGGTCTCCTTTGCCTCCTGCACTGGATCTCTCACCCACCCGCCCCAATTTTATGCATTCTCCATTTGGCCTTGCTATGAACTACAGTTGGTTGCCTGTTTGCGAGGGCCAGGTATGAATTTTCCCACTTGGCAAACTGGCACCAGCCATGTGTTTTTTGCCTGCCTTGTAGCAATCATCACAACTTTGTAAGGTTTGGCGGTTAGGCATTGGTAAACCTGGTTTGTGGGAGGGGAGGCTGTGGCCTTCGCCTGCCCCTCCTATTTAAGGGTATTCCGTTAAAGGGATCTGGGGGTGTGGTTCCTGTCTGAAGCCCGGGCATGGGCTAGGGCCATGCCCTGACCCCATCAGGGACCTGGCGGGGGGGGGGCCCTCACAATTGATGTACATCAATAGGGCTTCCCCTACTGGTGGTTGACCCTTATGAGACTACCTGAGTGACGGGCAGGAATCAGATATAGTTGGTTCAGTTCCAATGCCTAAGCCAAAACCGCTCACATCTGAATCCAATAAAGTTGTGGCCTAATTTATCCCATTAACCCAGAACATTGGTGTCCATGTGTTTCATTAGCTAAGGAATGGGAGGGGGGGCTCGGGGAATCCAATCTTCATGACTTCCTATACACAATGCCTTGATTCTTGCCTCACAGACTAATGAGCAGATTGGAATTTAGCTATCCCACAAAAGTTCCGCTATCCTATGGTTGCGGTTCTTTAATTATTGTAAAAATGCCTCTAAGTTGCTTCACTTATGATTGATGTCAATGATGCAACTTATAGCACAGATGACTGTGATTTGTTGTTTGTCCTTTGGAATAATGCATGATTTATTCTTGGACATTAGTATTACATTAGTTTTAAAAAGGAGGCACAGTTTGGAAAGAGACAGATGTACCATTCCTTAAGACTTTTATAGCAGCCAGGAGGAAGCTGCTCCACAAGGAGGATCATAGGGTTGTATCCTGCATAGGGCTAAGTAAGGCATCCCATCAGTGCAAGGATTTCTGCTTCTGCAGTTGGACTACCCCCTCCCTCTCTGTTTCCCATAAATCTGTTATAGGGGTTCCTCAACCCCCTGCAGGAGATTTGAGGAGGGCTCAGGGCGAATCCAGTGGGAGGAGGGATCAAACTCTCACTACAGAAGTAGAAATTGTTGTACTGACAGGATGTATTGGTTTAATACAGCCCATGGTGATTTGAGATTGGGATTAATCCTTTGCCCAAATGGCAACGCTGACTGGAAAATTCAGGAATCAAGAGGACAAAACACTACAAAAGAATGGGGAAAAAATTATAACTTACCTAAGAGATCACTGTAAGCAGATGGAATCATTGGGAGGATTTTGATTTCACTTCTATGTGTAATAATTACCATGGACAATATGGAGTGATGTAAAATGTAGACTTTGGAAGAAGATGCAGTTTTAAATGCAGTTTAAAAATGGGACTCCAGGGGGGTGGGGGGGAAGCCCTGAGATTCAGAGGAATCTCTGTATATGGTGATATATTGGGATTTTTATAACTTTGTATTGGAAAAAATAAAATAAAAACAATTTCAAAAAATAAAATAAAAATCCTTTGCCCTACCATCTTTGCTGAGGAAAATTGCTTACCTTTGACACGTTTGTTTTTCCCTTCCAGTCAGAGGTTCCCCCTTGCTTCCCCACCTACTATTCCACGCCATTGCTCTTCTTCATTCGGATTTTTATTTCAAAAAATCCTACTGGGTTTTGTAGTTCTGAGGGGTGGGAGTTGTTTTGGAAAGAAACAAAAACAAAGACTGTGCCCTGCTGGGCAGCAAGTCTTTGCATGTCTATCATGGGAGTCCATGGATTGCAGCCATGGTGATTAACAAAGGGCATAATTCTGACTGTGTTTCAGCAATACAAAAGTGTAAATGCGGCAATAACAGGATAAGGAGTTTGGGTCAGAAATCTGTTCTTACATTTGTGATTTTCTTTGACCAGCTATTGTCTTCAGAGATTTCTCCCAATTAAGTGATGTTGTGCTTCAGTAATCACTAGGGGGTGAATCTTTCATTACATTTCATGAAATAAGGGACACTGGGGAAGGTTCTGCAAAAAATAGAGAAGTCTCCAGAATGCTTTTCAGAGCCTAAACTCCATTGAAACATGTTGTTGCAGGAAGTAATATACACCTGCTTCTTCAAAAAGGCAACAGATCTCATGTCAATGTTCAGTAGGCAATCCCTCTTTCCAGGGAATTTAGGGAATTGTAGCTCTGTGAATGGAATAAAAAGGTAAAGGACCCCCAGCAGTTAAGTCCAGTCGCGAACAACTCTGAGGTTGCGGCGTTCATCTCGCTTTACTGGCCAATGGAGCCGACGTTTGTCTGCAGACAGTTTTGCTGGGTCATGTGGCCAGCATGACTAAGCCGCTTCTGGTGAAGCCAGAGCAGCGCATGGAAACGCCATTTACCTTCCCACCAGAGCCGTAACTATTTATCTACTTGCACTTTGACGTGCGTTCGAACTGCTAGATTGGCAGGAGCTAGGACCGAGCAACGGGAGCTCACCCCGTTGCGGGGATTTGAACCACTGACCTTCTGATCGGCAAGCCCTAGGCTCAGTGGTTTAGCCCACAGCACTACCCGGGTCCTGTGAGTGGAATAGAGGTCTCCTAAGAACTCTCAGCACCCTTATCAAGCTACCGTTCCTAGGATTATTTGAGGGAAGTCATGACTGTTATGGTATAAAAGTACTTTTAAATGCATAGTGCAGAGGGAACCTGATATGGCAAATGCAAGACAGAGACTTGAGGCTCTAACAACTAACAAATATATTGTGGTGTAAGCTTTCCTTAGCTGAAACTCACTTCATTCACTCTAGCAAAATGGGCTTTGGCTCATAAAAGCTATATGCCATAGTAAATATTTTAGTCTTTAAGATGCTGCAAGACTCTTAGTTATAAATAGGCCACAAATTTATAGGCAGTAAATGCCTGGTTTTCTTCACAAGTAATGCCAGATGGCACAAATAAGTGCAAGTTATGTGCTCTGTGGGATAAACATAGAACTGATATGGGCCGATTTCCTGCTGGAATTTGGACACTTGATAAACATGTAAAGTTCTATTTTGGACCTGTGCAGTGTGCAGGCAATCCACATTTTTAGAACAGCCATACATATGATCCCCCAAAATGTACTGAAAATAAAAGACGCAGTTGCAGTGCTGGAGCTACAAATATTTAGGCCATATGGAAGAGCAGGGTGTAGGATATAAATAATAAAGTGCCCCCTGCATATTTCACCAAAGGTCAAGAGCTGTTAAATGGCACAGCCAAGTCTGATCTGTTTTCCATTTGCCAAAAAGACAGTCAACTTGAGCCAACTTGTCCTCTGTGGAAACTGAATGGCGTGTTAGTGCAACATTTAATAAGTGGCCTAAGCTCTTCCAATTTTCAGTTTTGGTTTGGCTCTTCTTCACAGTTTTTTTATTGAAGAGGATTTAATGCTGGCTCTGGGTCAAATTGTGAAAGTCTATTAACGGGATTTTACAGTCTTACATCCTGATTACATCTATGAATTTGGGACATTGTTAAATGCTGTCATCTTGCAAATGCCCTCAGTAAAATGGCTATGTTAAGGCATTGCTAATTGCAGCCTCAAATTTCTACAGATAAAAGAGAGTTATGTTTGAGGTCTTAAAAACATTCTAATCCTCCCCCCATCCTTTTTTTAGATCCTACTTATTTCAGTCTCCAGTGCCTTTTAATGGTTTTCTATGTTTATTTTGTGTAAGTATCTTGATTACAAAGCAGATAACACTGAACGATATCATTAAATGCATTGACAGTACTATGTGTCACCCCATTATCCATTCTGTATTTGCTGACAGCAAAATTTCCCCTAGGAAAATATCTACCACCATTAAAAACCAAGGGCTAGAGTCAACCCGAACTATCAACATGCCACACACAAGTTACACAAAAATACCACATGACTGATTTGATAAATGAATATTCTTAACACAATCTCCTCCATACACAGCATAGATGTGTGGACTGCACCATGTCTGTTGGTTCTCCCTTATCTGCACATTCAACCGCCCATCTGTCAAGGGACACACAAATGCAAACTTCTTGTGCAGAGTACTGACAAATGTAAAAGTGTACACACAAAGGCACACCTTTACAGGCTTTCCATTGAATGTGCAGATATCAGAGACAGCAGACCAGGCAGTGCCAATCGTGGGCCCAACAGGTGTGTGGTACCACTCCCACTCAACAGATTAGCGCTAATACAACAGGATTTTCCTATATGTATCCTTCACCATCCCCGTATCTGCTCAAGTGAGTTGGGGGAATGCTCAGAACAGATTTATGGGGTGCATGGGGGTAAGAGAGAGGGAGATTGTTCCATCAATGTAAGGACTTCTTCCTGAGCAATGGAACAATTTTGTTAGTACCACAATGAATACAGCCCATGTCTATGCATGGAAAGGACTTTGTACAGAGAACTGTGGTGTCCACCATCTAGTGTTCTATAAGCAGAAGGCAATAGCTATCAAGGAATCAGTGCATTTAAAATAATTTGGAGGGTGGGTGTGGATGCTTAAAATTGATTACAACAGTAGCATAGCACCATAGTCATTTTTTATAAGGGGGGGGAGAGCACAGTTACTTTCTTCCAAATTGTCTTTAGTGTTTTGACTGTATTTAGGCAACCAGACAAAACTCATCCTTTTATACACTCACTGTGGGGTGGGAAACACAGGGAACTGGGTGAGAAGATTAGCTGTTCAATCACTGTGCAATTCTCAGAAGGATAGCTGTTGAAAAAACAATTGTGTGTCTAGTGCTTTAAATGCGATTCAGTTCCATGTGCATCCTACCAAACATTGATGGAAACATATCTTGTGATAGGAAGAACTAATTATTTGCATCCTCCCTGAGACTCATGTAATGAAGAAAAATAAACTTAACAGTGCTAAATTAGACTGTTAATACTAGCAGTTTTTCCTCAACATTTTTTTTGCAGTATGGAAGCAAAAAATAGGGATGGACAAAATAGTCTAACTCGATATTGGGTCATTCCTTTCTATCTGATGCTGTTCAAGAATCATAATGCCATACCACAGCATCTATAATCTGTGCCTATGTCCTAATACTTGATTTGTTTGTACGCTCATTTTATTTCTGAAATTCCCAACCTTCAGCAGTCAGCTGGCATTCCCAAGGGAGAGCTGGGTCTTCCACTATACTAGATAATGGAAGTCCATTTTGGCTCTTCTTAGGCATTGCTTAGTAATAATGACTCTTATGATTTTTATTGGAAGTGTTTAGGAGAACCTGGCACACTTCTACTGCCATGTCCAGCATAATGTTCCTGTACTCACATTTTACAATTTGCAACATCATCTTGTGCTTTGTGTGGAGGAGCGGCAGTTCAGTTTTAGCATAGAAGCTTTGCATGCAGAAAGCCCCCAGTTACATCTTTGGTGTCTCCAGGTAGAGCTGGAAATGGATCTGACCTGAATCCCTGGAGAGCTGCTGCTAACCGTTGACCTCATTTTCTATAAGGCAGCTTCCTGTGTCCCTGTGTGACATTCTAGCTTGTGACTTGCCCTGCCCTAAGGCCTGAGGTGCTTGAAAGTGATGTTTAATGGCCCAGAAAAATTCAGATAAAAATGCATCCAACAGTACCAATGGTATAAGCAAGTTGCTTCAGTTTAACAGCCAGCTGTTTGCTTACTATTCATTGCCATTCTTTTCTTTATTACTGCTACTCAGGTTCCAAAGCCAAGCTCAGGCATTAAAACCAGTTATGAACCAGTGAGTTTCAAAAAAATGTGACTTAGGATGATCTAACACATCTCTAAAGTATATTTTGAAGTTTGTCAAAGCAACAGTGGCTGTTTTCACATAGCCCAAAGATCAGTTCACCTAGGTCTAACTTCATACTGCTTTGTTTATACACAGCCATGTGCAGTGGTCATGTATAATGATTTATTTAATTGGGCTGGTTAGTTACTGATCTAGAATCTTTCTCTCCCCCCCCCCAATATTTTGCAATGCTTCTATTGGTTGGTGGTGTGCAGCGAACGTGAGGTAGCCAGGGTGTGTGTGTTAAAACATGGCAGTAGCAAAAATGACAAGAAAACATCTTGGGATTGAAATGTCTACAACTTTATTCACCACAGGTGACAGTAGGCTTTGGTGTAGGGACTGAGTATGAATCCCAGATGAACCAGCCATTTAAGAGGTTTTGTGGCTCATTAGCCTCCATCTAGGCCTTTAGTGAGAGCTGGACCATAAAGAAGGCTGATCGCCGAAGAATTGATGCTTTTGAATTATGGTGCTGGAGGAGACTCTTGAGAGTCCCATGGACTGCAAGAAGATCAAACCTATCCATTCTTAAGGAAATCAGCCCTGAGTGCTCATTGGAAGGACAGATTATGAAGCTGAGGCTCCAATACTTTGGCCACCTCATGAGAAGACTCCCTGGAAAAGACCCTGATGTTGGGAAAGATGGAGGTCACAAGGAGAAGGGGACGACAGAGGATGAGATGGTTGGACGGTGTTCTCGAGGCTACCAGCATGAGTTTGACCAAGCTGCGGGAGGCGGTGAAGGACAGGGGTGCCTGGCGTGCTCTAGTCCATGGGGTCATGAAGAGTCGGACATGAATAAATGACTAAACAACAACAACAACATGGCCTTTAGACCAGTGGCGTAGCGAGGGGGTGCAGGGGGGACCGGCCGCACCGGGCGCAACATCTGGGGGGGGCACTCACACTCGCAGCTCTCTGCCCCTACCTGGCTCACTCACTCTCTCTCACTGCAGTGCTGGCTGTGCGAATCCGATCCGAGCCGCCGGGTCACCGCCCACTGTGGAGGGGAGGGTGCCAGGCGTGCGGTGCGGTGTGGAGAGAGATTGAGGGACTATCTGGGGGAGGGACAGTGAAGCGGGGGGGGGGGGCGCAAATTACTTGCCTTGCCCCGGGTTAGGGGGCGCAAATTACTTGCCTTGCCCCGGGTGCTGACAACCCACGCTACGCCACTGCTTTAGACAGAAACTTTCCCCCCTGAACTCCTTTACTAGGGTACATTTAAATTTCAACCTGAAATGGGCGAGGCTCCCTCTCCAACCCTTTTTCCACCAAAAATTGTGACAGTTGCTATGATCAAGGCAACACCCCCCCCCCCCGACTGGCTCAATTTGTCTGCAGGCAAATTCCTCTCTGGCTACCAATTTATTCCACAGCAAGGACACACACAAGCAATGCTCACTTACTTTTGGGCAAACTTACAGGGTGAGCGGGTGAGACCTCCAAATCTGACCGTGCTGCTTGCTTCCAGTGCAGCCGGCTTAAATGCTGTGGCATCAGGCCAGAGTAAGGACTGGCCTTACCCAGTCTGTCACCAAAGGACCCTCCTTGATTGGACAGTTTTATTTTGCACATTTTGGTGGGCTATCCTGTTGTCCCCTGTGATCAGTCGAGACCAAAGAAAGAGTTACCGGTCATGTAGCACACCCTCTCTGCCACCCTGCCCGATTCCATGTGGCTGCACAGAGCCACAATTACTGCTTCCCTTGAAGAAAGCTAAGCAGTCATTTTTTCTTTTCTTTTTTGTCAGAGGGCAAGCTGGAATATAAATGGTCTTGCTAGATCAGCAAAAATCTAAGGGCAAAGAGTCAGGCAAGGGGCAAAAAACCCACAAAAACTAGAAAGGGAGTTCAAGGGAGCATTGGCACAGAGCATGGCAAAGGACATGAAAGAATGAACGAAGTGGTATTAATAATAATAATAATAATAATAATAATAATAATAATAATAATTTATTTATACCCCACACATCTGGCTGGGTCTCCCAAGCCACCCTGGGTGACTTCCAACAAAGTATTAAAATACAGTGGTCTGTTAAACATTAAAAGTTTCCCTAAACAGGGCTGCCTTCAGATGTCTTCTGGTAGTTGTTCTTCTCTTTGACATCTGGTGGGAGGGCGTTCCACAGGGTGGGTGTCACTACAGAGAAGGCCCTCTGCCTGGTTCCCTGTAATATGGCTTCTCACAGTGAAGGAACCGCCAGAAGGCCCTCGGAGCTGGACCTCAGTGTCCGGGCAGAATGATGGGGGTGAAGACGCTCCTTCAGGTATACTGGACCAAGGCCGTTTAGGGCTTTAAAGGTCAGCACCAACGCTTTGAATTGTGCTCGGAAACGTACTGGTTCATAAGAACAGTTTGCTGGATCAGGCCAATGGCACATCTAGTCCGGCATTCTGTTCTTACAACAGCCAACCAATTGCCTGTGAGAAATCCATAAGCAGCAGCCGATCACAAGAGTACCCTTTACTCCTCGGATTCCCAACAACTGCTTTTACTGTCTCTGACGGTAGAGGCAGATAATAGCTAGTAGACATTGATAGCCTTATCCTGCATGGTTGTGTCCAATCCTCTTTAAAATCCATCCAAGCTGGTGGCTATCATTGGCAAGAAGCTCCAAATATAAACTCTTGACCAGCCTGCCAGCAACATCTTCCTGCTTCCTTTTATAAGGGCTTCTTCAAAGCTGGAACCTTGGAACACCGATGCTGTAAGAAAGGATGGTAGGAGAACTATTTCTATTCTGTCCATGTTCGTGGTTCCAATGGCTGTTCTCCAGAACCTATAATGCCAGCCCAAACCTCTTCATCATCAACCAGGCTTCTGCTAGTGCAGCATTTCCGAGAGTGAAAACTGCATAAGTTCCCAGCAGTGGGATATGATGAGCCTTTGCCTTGCTAAAGAGAAGTATAATTGGATGTGTTAAAAGCTGGAGCAGCAACCCATGAGTGTTAAAAATGGAAAGATGAATTTTTAAAATGGACTGCCTGTAGGCTGCAGAAATTGGATTCTTTCTCACAGTCAAATTTACAAAGCAAATTGTCAAAAAGCAGCCTGCTCGGAATTCTTCCCTACAGCAACTCATACCATGATGCCCCATGTGCAGGAGTAATAAAAGGAAGGAAGCCAATGAGTAAGCTTTGTGTGTTTGGGTTCTAAACGTTACTTTTACATTTAGACTACAAAGCAACAGTAGCCCGTCTTGAGTTAAAGCCCATTGTGTCCAATCACCGACAGAAGTGAGCTATGCTTATGAGTAATGTGGGATAAAGCATCACCAAGGGTTCTCTTTCAAGGTATTAACATTTCTATTATCTGCTAGCTAAAGCATATCCTCAACAATGGTATGTAATTACGGCACTGCGACTCTTTGCAAAGTTGGTATTTTCATAGCAATTGATCGCCTCATGGGTTGGAGTATAAAGCAACGCTTCATTCTCCTTCCACAGTATTGCATTGGTTGCCGGATTCATTATGTTTTATCTTCCCCTGGAAAAAAGGCGGCTGTGCACAGAGCACATCAAATTTAAGGGGCCGCAGAGGTTCTTCTAATGCAGGTGCTCTCATATCTTGTCCTTGCAAACTTCACCATATGTTCATCTTCCACTTTCCAGACACACAAGATGGAAATGCTAGGGAGGAAGAACTTTTATAGCAGCAAAGGCAGTGGATCCCACCAGGATAGCTGAGGATCTGGCAGACCTCTGGCTCCCCACACAACCACATGCATAGAGATGCCCAGATCAGCCTGTCTCCATCCTGTGCCAGTTCTGCATGTATAGACCCATCTCAGCTTCTTTCCATGTGAATTTTTAAGGGGGAATCCTAGACAATTCTGCACATTTTCATGCACTTTATACACAAAATGCTGTGTTTACAAGGTGACCTGGGGGCTGCCTTCTGCACTCTCTCCCTGAGGAATTGTTTGAGCAGAAGACTTGTCTGCCCCCGGTTGCTTTTTAGAATGCCTTACCGACATAACAGCGAAGTTATTCACTGCTCGAAGCAGCTCTGAAATGTTTTTTAAAAGAAAATGCAGAACCTTGTAAGTTCGGTTGTGGGAACAATGCATATACAATGGTACCTTGGGTTACAGATGCTTCAGGTTACAGACTCTGCTAACCCAGAAATAGAACCTCGGGTTAAGAACTTTGCTTCAGGATGAGAACAGAAATCGTGCTCCAGCGGCATGGCGGCAGCGGGAAGCCCCATTAACTAAAGTGGTACCTCAGGTTAAGAACAGTTTCAGGTTAAGAACGGACCTCCAGAATGAAGTTCTTAACCCGAAGTACCACTGTATCAGTTTATAGAATATGCAAACTAATCCACATGTCTTATGTTCAGCTTTGTGCATGCGTCAGTGGGACTGAAATGAGTGTGTTTGATCCAAAATATGAAGCAAACCAAAATATTCCAGCATCCCTGTGCTTGTGGCATGATAATTGAACACAAAAAAACAGTTATCTGCTGCATGTTTGAATAAACATAAAAATCTCCCAACAGCTGCTCAAGGATTTTTTACCATTTATATTGAGAACCAGTGTTTGGCCCTCTGCATGTTGCTAAACCACAACTCCCATCATCACAAACCAGTGGCTAAGCTGACTGGGGCGGATGGAAGGTTGAGTCCAACAACTTCTGGAGGGCACCAGATTGAGGAGCTCTGCTGGGTTGCCATTCATTGCTTGTTTACAAACAGGTCCCATGATTTAATGTCTTGTTTCTGTTTACCTACATACTGTGCCTTTGATATTCTAAAGGAGGGACCATGGAGAATACCCTACACCTTTTAGAAAATTAGAAGATCACAAGGGACTTCTGTGAGTATAGGAGGCTCTTTGTTTGCCCTCCAAGACATGAACAATAGCACACTCACCCCTAGGCTTCTCCCCGCATGTTTACTGAACTCAGACACAGAACTCCTGAAGAGGATTAGCATGGCTAATTTTTTAAGGGAAGCGCCTTCCGGTAGCATGTTAAGGAAAGTTCTCTAACAAGTTTTATAAACTGCTGTCTTAATAAAAGAGTCCAACACATCCTAAAGATAGACCTGAATAAATATAGATTTCCAATAATTTGTAATGGGAAGGTGATTGAAGTTTTTAAAAACATACGCTTTGGCCATATTTAATTTCTTTCCCTAATTTCCTTAATTTTCTAATCAAGCGTTAGTCTTTCAAATTGTTTCTATACATCTTGTTTAGGCTTATTATTTTTATTTCTGATTACGAATGAACATGGTTCATTAAGTAATCATTGTCTAATCATGATTCAAATGCATAGCCTGGCACAGATGCTCTGTAACTACATAAAGTATCATGGATTTTCATAAAGAAATTTATTTCAATAAAACGGTAAGACAGCTATTAAACCAATTCAACACTATGCCTCTCCTAACAGGGCTATAGGGCATTCCAAAAACTTTTAATTGTAGTTGAAAGCTTATATTGAGATTTAGTCCTATTCATAGTTACCTAAGTAAATTCAGTGAGACTTACAATGAATGGGATTGTGCTATAAGGATCCCCCCCATACACACACACACACACACACACACACTGTGAAGTACCATGTAATTAATTCAAAATTAGGGACAATATCCTTAAGATTTATCACAACATGGTATTACATTGTTCTAATTTCATTGCTAACATTCAGCACTAACATTCAGGGAACATATACATATAATGTCTTCGGCAGCCTCATCTTTTGTAAGGGTGGGGTGAAAGATGGTCATTGGGGTCAGCCCTCCATTTCCCCCATCCTTTTCTCCCCCAGTTCTCCCTCACAATCTGTTCTAGTGGGTCCTCCAACAATCCATGAGGTCTTCATGAAAATTCACCAGCATTTATCCTAATATTGTATGCAATTTTGCCCAACATACACATTTCCCCCCCCCCAAAGCAATTCCCTGAGTGCAATCCATTTTGTATGCTATTTTCACTAATATATGCATTTTCGTGGAAGCTTTACTGTAGTATATGCATTTTTGTACACATTGCTAGGCTGGCAAACCGCACTGCAAAATTCAGAGAACTGCAAATATCAAAGGATAGCTGTGTTTTGGTTTAAGTATTGTTTCAGAAACTGCGAATTAGGTATGTTCTGGTGGGATTAATGGGAGGGAGAATCTGAGAGGACCAGCAGAAAACAAGGCTACCTAAATCACAAGGCTTTAGTACATGGAAGTACAACAAATGCTGGCTGACAGGTTGGCCATTCAACCTCTACTTAAAAACCTCCAATGAAGAAAAGTCCACCACCTTCTGAATGAGGTTTTTTGACAGTGCAATGGACCCCCTGCCTGGAAGGTTGTGGGCTATCCTCCATTGGAGGTTTTTAAGCAGTGGCTGGATGGCCATCTGTCACGGATACTTTAGTTGAGATTCCTGAATTGCAGGTGGTTGGCTTGGTGACCCTCAGGGGTCATGATTCTCTATGATTCTAAAACATTTTGAAACATTACTACTTCCATGAGAATTGGCAATGTGAAGTAGCATAGATCTATGGAAACATGTCAAATTTGTACATATATTCAGAATGACACAGTAAGCTTTCAAAAGGCCCCCTCAAGCAGACTTGGCTCAAATTGAGTAATGCATTGGGCTTACCACCCAACTTACCCAATTAAAATTTGGGGTGAGCTTATCCCTAAATTCAAATCCAAGGTTTCAAGCTGTCCCTGTAGGCAAATTATCCACTGAAAGTGGCTTACTGTTGATGTCTGTGCGTATGTGTGCGTGCGCTTGTTTGTTATTGTAACCTGCCCTTCAAATACCTTATTAGATGAGATTACAATAAAACACCAAACAATAACTAATACTCTGGCTACTTCTTTGCAAAATGAATGAATGAATGAATGAAGATTCATTGTTAGGGAGTTCATTTCAATAATATCCATCAAAAACATGATTGAGGGATAAAACTACTGTTTATTTGCTGGATTATGGGCATCGCAACACAAAATGCTTGTGAGCATATGTATATTTTCTTTCTTTCTTCTGGAAAACACAGCATGTGACAACTACACCTCACTGGATTTGTATAAGAGGTATAATTTTTGAAGATATATGTGGTTTTCATTTCTGAAAAAAGGGAGGTGACTTCTCTGTAATTAACCATCATCCATCAAATGGAAGAAAATGTGCAATAACCTAGTCATATTTTTCAAATGAAAACATTTGCAATTAAGGCTGCAGTGATACACTCACTTTATGTGTTTCTGTTTTGCCAAGAGCAAAGACCTGTGTAGATAAAAATTAAAAGGAAGAAAGCAGGGGAGAAATAGTAGAAGTTGTCTTCCAAACTGGAATGGTATGCAAAAGGTAAGTTTCTGTATCTTTAAGTGAAGAAGATGCAGTTATACTAGGATCCAAAATAATAATGTGGAGTTCTGCCTCATGAAAATGCACAGCCACTTTCCTAAATTGTCATAATTACTGAGCTCACTTCATCCATATGAGCATAGGCTTAATTTTAACCTTGCATTGCTTTGTCATTTCGTATGCTTTGTCAACTGCATACCTCACAATTCCAGCTATGTGATGGTGGCCCTGCATGACTAATTTCATAAGAAGTAACTGTGAAAGTAGGGTTTGTTTTGTGATGATGTTTGTTGCTTATTCTATAGAAGGTTCTGGTGGCTTGTAACTTTTGGTCCTTCCAAGATACTGCTTCATAAGATAGCATGTGTTTTGTGTGAATAGTTGAGCATCTCATGGCGCACAAACGTTGGAAGAAGGACTGTTGGCAAGAGATCCAATAAATATTGGGTGTGCTCAACAACTGCCAGGTGTTATATATCCAAGAAGCAAGTTGGACAGCTGGTTGCCCCCAGCATAACCTGTTGAGTGAGAGAGGGAATCATAGAATCACAAAGTTGGAAGGGACCCTGAGAATCATCTAGTCCAACCCCCTGCAATGCAGGAATATGCAGCTGTGCCATACCAGTATCAAACCTGGCTGGTATCGTTCTCCTGCCTTCATCCCACATGCCAATACTCTCTTTTCATTTGAGCAGAAGAGCTTGTATCTTCATTATTGCTCTGTAAATTTGGATTAGCAGAATGACTTTAGATGTAGATCCACTTTCAATTTGCTGCCTTATTTGTCTATCCAGCTAATTTCATGATGGAAACAATATTAAAGAGCTCCTTTTTTGCATTTTAATTGAATTCTGATTTTTCTCCAAATGCGGCTTGACAAAAAGCATTAGTAAAACTTAATTATCTAGTAAATAACAGAGATTTTCTAACATAATGAGAAAAGTAGAAATTAATTACTGATTAAGCCTATACTGTGCAAGGAACTTGTTCTCAGTTTGTGTGCGTGAGCGTGTGGGGGCTGGGGAGGGGAGATTACCAAACTCTGTGCGATAAGTGTTAGTGGAATAAATTGATACATCTGTCAAATTATTTTTGATTTACAGATTGTTTGAGTTGGAATATACTTAAAATATGGCTCTGTGTCTGAATACACTGAGGAAGCAGCAGAAATTATCACCAGTTCAGTGATTTTTTTTACACCTCATTATTGCTTAAGACCTTTTCCTATCCTTCCGTTGCATAGTTTACTGTAACTTTCTGTGTGCAATACATAGGTTCAAGATAACAAAATATATAATTGCTTGAAAATTAAGGGTTTTGAGTTCTGTTTTAAGAACCTCAGCCCCAGCAAACTTAACAGCCATAAAATTAGGAATGAGGAAATGGACCAATTCCATTTTGTAATACTTCTGGGATTACACCTGGTTTAATTCTGTTTGGAAGTTCCAATTCCAGAATGTAGCCGGTGAAATTATGCACCTGTTACCTAAAATTAAATATATTTGCAGCTTCATTGCTGCACAACTAGAAGACTGTTTTTAATATAAATGAAAACAATAACGTTGATTTTTATGTGCAGTGGTGACATTGTTTGAAGATATTTCTTCCCATCATTAGAACTTTTGCAACTGTTTGTATTTTGAATGTATTTTGAATGAGAAGAGCCAACTGCCATGGGGGTGGGGAGAGACCCTGTTCTTTCAACAGCAACAAAAATTTCAGATTTTTCACCCCTCAAAATACAAACTGCTGCAAACTGAAGGAATCCTCCAGAATCTGTCATGGTTTCTTATTGCTGTGCAAGCCTATTTGCACAGATCCCCTCATCCAAGGAAAACTGAGCTGAGAATATTTCTTGCAAATTATGCTTTTATCACGAAGAATGGTATCATACTGAATCATGGAAAAGAAGTAAAAGTCCATCTAGCCCAGTTTATTAAACTGAGCCAGTGGTACTCAAAGAGTGTGGCAGGAGAGGATGGGAAGTGTGGCGGGAAGATTCAAGGACTATTGCAGAAACATTTGACATTTCAGTGTAGTATAGTATATATAAAAAAAATTACTTGCAAAATATGGATAGATAACTTTTCAAAATGAGAGCAAGAGCATCAAGTAATACTGAGAATACTTCTAGTACTTTTTTATTTTTAGGATAATCCTAGTGGCACTGTGGTCTAAACCACTGAGCCTAGGGCTTGCTGATCAGAAGGACAGTGGTTCAAATCCCCGCGACAGGGTGAGCTCCCGTTGCTCAGCCCCTGCTCTTGCCAACCTAGCAGTTCAAAAGCACATCAAAGTGCAAGTAGATAAATAGGTACCACTCTGGTGGTAAGGTAAACGGCATTTCCGTTCACTGCTCTGGTTCGCCAGAAGTGGCTTAGTCATGCTGGCCACATGACCCGGAAGCTGTATGCCGGCTCCCTCATCCAGTAAAGCGAGATGAGTGCCGCAACCCCAGAGTCATCTGCAAGTGGACCTAATGGTCAGGGGTCCCTTTACCTTTACTAGTCCTGATCCAGCATTACCATTTGAACAGAGTGCTGTAGGTGTATTTTTCATCTTTGTTGGAAGCCGCCCAGAGTGGCTGGGGAGACCCAGCCAGATGGGCGGGGTACAAATAATAAATTATTGTTGTTGTTGTTGTTGTTGTTGTTTTTATTAGTCTCATTTCTAATTATATTTTGGGAATTATTCATGTTCTTATGTATTGCATTGTATTATACTTGTGTTCTATGTTATAAATCAAGCATGGCCAGGGGTTTTCTTTCTGTTTTCCAATGTATTTCTTGTCAATAAAAATTTGGTGCCATGCAAAAAAATATTTTGAAAGTGTGGCCCAGAGAAAACAGGTCGAGAACCACTGTCTTAAACCTTTCTGGACAGCTTGCTTACCAGATTTTTTCAAAGCATGCTTTTCCATCACCATTGTGATCATTTGTGCCATTACGCTGCAGACCTCTTCCACCCATGTTTTTGGGGGGATTTCTCTTCACATGGGTTGAAGAGGAAGAAGAAGATATTATCTAGCTTTTAAGCATTTCAATGCTATTTCATGCCCCGTTGCTTCCTCCTCCCCATCCCCAATAGGTTGAAATTCAACCATTCCTTGTACAGTCTCCATTTTAAATTCTAACACCTTTGCTCTTCTCCTCTGTTGTGTAACTCTTACAAAATGAAAGCACACATTAGCTGGGGAAATATTTGATGCTGAATTTGAGTACTAAGGTTACTTCCAGTGTGTGGTGTACAGTATTATTACTGTTTTTCAGGTGCATGCCTTCATCTTATTTGCCAGTGGACAAACTTGCTCTGATGCTACATCTGCCCACTTTTAGTTTGCTTTTTCCTACTGTGCAGGCAGACCTCCTCCCTACCAGAAGACATTCATTCTTTCATTCTGTCTCAAATTATCAGTTGGCTGGAAGCCAGCGAAAGATGCTGATGATTTAACAATGCTATTATTTAGCTGTCAGAGGCCTTTTAAAACCAGCATCTAGCTTGATAATACCTGTGATTGACCAGTGACCACGCTTGCAAAGCCATTGAAAATGCCTGCAATCAGCTGTTGTTCAATCAGGGGCATCACCAAAGACCATGTGTGGGTTGCAATTATGAAGCTGTGGGGTAAGCCTGAATTCCTTAGTTCAAACCTTCTAAGGGACCTGAAGAACAGCAGTCTGTGAAGCTGCACATTTTTAAAAGGATGCTTTTGAGTGTGCAAACTGCTACGAAGTCAAGCAATTTTGTGATTGCCTTGTGAAATGATTCAATGTTCTTTTTAAAAAGAGGTCTACTGTTCGCTCGGCTGGTGTTGCCCCTGAGGGCTCCTGAAATGTTTTTGAACTCAATCAATAGTGTTCTTTACCATGCATGATTTTGGACCTGTAAGCTTTAAAATAAAAATAAAAATCCAGTATTGTGAAACTTTTAAAATGAGCACTGTGCATATTTAGAGGTCTTTCAGCCGAATAACAAAAAAAATTAGGACTGAAGGCACAATCTAAACTCCCTCTCATCAGCAGGATTTATGGAGACTCTTGCATTGCAGCCCTGATTCTCACAATGGCCATGGTGGAGAGTCGGGTAGCAGGAGGGTCTTTCCTGGTCCTTACATAATAACTGCATCAGTTCCAGGATCCAGGGCTGACTCAGCCTTCCCTGCCCTTGGAACACCTTATTTCTGGGCTTACCACAGGCTACCATGGGTAGGCAGCCCACCCATTGCTTGTCTGTCCGCCTGCACATTTGCTCAGTGAAAGGGGGAGGCCAGGGTCAAAGGGAAGTCAGCTTAGCCAGGAAAACTGGGGAAGGGGAGGGAGAACACCCTCTGCTTAATCTAACCTTTCCAGCTCAGTGGAAGTGGAGGTGGATGTCTCTGGTAACCCAGAGAATGTATATAAGCTATATATAAATTCAGTGCAGTAGAGCAAGATTGCAACAGTTTGAGTAAGTCAAATAAATATGAACACATCTCTGGTTTTCTCAGTTCAAAATTTGCACATTGACACATCTTGACCCTGTCCAGAATCTGCCTTTAAGAAGAGTTTGCAAAGATGTATCAGAAGGGCAACATTTCAGCCCATGTGCCCCAAAATCCCATAGAATTTGAAGCAGTTGTAACAGTGACTAGTGACTCTGTGTACTAGGAATAAGTTTTCTATGCTGACTCTTGTCTGGCATCACCACCATCATTATTTTGATTCATGTGTTTTAGTATATTTTAGTTGCGCAGTGGGGCTCATCCCCTTCCCCATGTGCCTCTTGTGAATGGCTAGGGAACGGGGGGTTGAAAGAGATCCCAGAGCAGTGTGCAGGGGAAAGAGAGGAAGGATCAATCCATCTGGCAGGCCGAAATGCTTTCCCTGATCGAACAATTGCCTTCTTGCGATGCTCGATCCCTCCTCTTCATTTTTATTTGCTTGTTTGCTACATTGCTAAATCTATTTCCTCAAATGTTGGGGTCATGGAGGCATCCATATATTTTAATGGGAAATTCCATTGTTTCGAAGCTGTGTTGTTATGTTTATGTTTGTAATTAAAACCTCTCTCTTGTCAATGATTACACCTGTTGAGGGTAGAAACACCAAATGTTGGAACATTGCGGACGCATTAAGCCACACATTATCCAGTCACGAAAAAGATTAAGCAGCATATCAGTTGATGTATTTGTGGCTGGGAATCAAGGGGGGGGGGGTGAGTTCAGCTCCATTCAGCTCATGCTTGCAGACTTTTCATAGGCACCTGGTTGGCCAATGTGAGAGCAGGATGCTAGACAAGATGGGGCTCTGGTCTGATACAGTGGGGCTTTTTTGTTGTTCTTACTTGGTTCTTACTGGAGTTGTCTTGCTTTAGTAATTCCTATCCTAATCCAACAGGCAGGAACAGTAGACCCCCTCCAATCTGGCTCTGTGGAAGAAAGGAAATAGGTCTTGGATTATCTGTATACAGAACTGCTGTGAACCGAGTGATTACAGTTCCATTTACTATACTTTCCCCGGTAGTTTTGTGGACGCAAAATGTACCATGTGAACCAGTATGACCAGTGGAAGTAGATTAAAGCACAACATGAAGTAAACAGATGTTTTGCAGTTAGGAAAGTGATGGGGAAATGTGTTGAAAAGTGTGGAACTACCGTATTTTTCGCCCTATAGGACACACTTTTTCCCCTCCAAAAATGAAGGGGAAATCTGGGTGCGTCCTATGGGGCGAATGCAGGCTTTCACTGAAGCTTGGAGAGTGAGAGGGGTTGGTGCGCACCGACCCCTCTCACTCTCCAGGCTTCAGGAAGACATCCACAGCCTAGGCAGCCCTGCGGATAGCAGCATGCCTCCCGGAGCGCCGGGCGCGCTGAAAGCAGAAGTGCCCGGCGCTTTGGGAACACATCCGCAACCTAGGCGAGTTCCCGCAGGGCTGTCTAGGCTGCGGATAGCAGGCTGCTTCCCGGAGCATCAGGAACACATCCGCAGCCTAGGCAGCCCTGCGGGTAAAATACGGTAAAAAATACGGTAAATGATTTAACAGGAAGATGCCTTAACAGCCTGTAAGCAAATCAGCACGAATGCTTATTGTCATACAACATCCCTGCAAACAAATCAGAACACTCAATAAGGACTGGATATATCTGTAAGCTTTGTTCAAGGAAATCTTGACAAATGTTAAATAAATCATTTGGAGGATCCCCTAGTCTAGGAGGCTCTCTTCTGCTCTCGTGTTAATGGTGTCTATTCTGAAGCCAAGTCAGAACAAGAGTAGAAGTTGGAAGCAATGCTTAATGTAAAATATTCTTTGGACAACAAATTTCTATCAACTTGACTCTCATTATAGGTTCCATAGTTTGACCTGCTCTAATTGGTCTGCTCTCTTACTTCTGTATGCTGGGATTCAATGACCATTACCCACTGAAAATACCTTGGTGAATTCTTCTGACTCCACCATTTAAGAATTGCCAAAGAAGGCTTTTTGGCATTGCCATCATCATCCCAAATTAACTGCACTGTTGAAAGAACATTTTTGTTAATGTAATTTATTGCTGTTTCCAGTTGAGCAATCCTTTCATTTCTTCTTTATTATATTTCTAATAAAAAATGAAATGAACAGGTTCTCTTTGTCCTCTATTTTATCACAAAGCATTGCCAATGCAGTGTTCTTGTTTGGATGATAAATTGTGTAGGCCCTTCAGTAAGTAGATTTGTGTGTTGGGGTTTGTTTGGTTTTTATCATTTGAGAATAGTATCCATGTTTTTTTCTGACACAAGTCTATTGATTAGCTTCTTTACGGAGCAAAGGGGAGGTGCCTTCAAGCACACCAGAGTTTGAAATTACTCCTTAAAATGGTCCCACCCCCTTGTAATTCAACATTAGGGGGATTCTTTTTTCAGCCCAGGGGATGTATTCCCTTCTGGCCACCATGCAAGGGGCACATGCTAGTAGTGGGTGGGACAAAGGCAAAAGTAAATGGAGCAGTAACTTTTGTACTGTAGGCTACTTTCTGCACCCACCTACCTCTATATCATCCATCTAGACAAGCAAGAGGCATTATTGGTAGTTCAAGGACACATTTCAGCCAGGCAAAAACACTTGAATCAGTGAGGTGTGTGACCTGAGAAGACAGAGGGTGGTCTGGGGTGCATTTTGAGGGCCAAAGACAGAGAAAGCTGGGGGGCTGCATTTGGCCCTTATTCCTGAGGTTCCCACTTCCCTAATTGATGTGAGCACAATTCAAAGTGTTGGTGCTGACCTTTAAAGCCCTAAATGGCCTCAGCCCAGTCTACCTGAAGGAGCATCTCCACCCCATCGTTCTTCCCGGACACTGAGGTCCAACTCTGAGGGCCTTCTGGCAGTTCCCTCACTGCGAGAAACGAAGTTACAGGGAACCAGGCAGAGAGCCTTCTCGGTAGTGGCGCCCGCCCTGTGGAACACCCTCCCATCAGATGTCAAAGAAATTAACAACTGTCTGACTTTTAGAAGACATCTGAAGGCAGCATTGTTTAGGGAAGCTTTTAATATTTGAAGAATTACTCTACAGTGGAACTTTGAGTTGCGGATGTAATCCGTCCTGGAGGTACGTCTGCAACTCGAAGCATGCGCATCCAGAAGCGGCATGTCTGCGCATGCATACAGTTCAATTTAGCCCTTCTGTGCATGTGCGAGCGGCGAAACCCAGTAGTAGTAGGAAACCCAGTAGTAACCCAGTAGGTTGCCGCGGGGCGCAACTTGAAAAGACATAACCTGAAGCAGATGCAGCATGAGGTATGACTGTATTTTAATATTTTCTTGGAAGCCACCCAGAGTGGCTGGGGAAACCCAGCCACATGGGTGGGATATAAATAAATTAATAATAATAATATCACAATAGTTTTTAGGTGCTGGAAGTTAGGTTTGTGCCAGAGTCATTTCACCTGCATCCTGTTAAATGTGCCTTTGGTACTCTGGTGTCTATAATGATTTAGCTTTTAAGCAGTGTGGCAGCTGAAAGGTGATACGGAAGCAGCCTCAACTGGGGTCCTTCTTGGTGGCTCATTTCTTCAGCTGTCATCTGCAGGAACACAGTCATGTAATCTTAATGAACAATGTGCAAACCCATTAAAAACTCAATTATGGCTTTCTTTTTTACTGTAGACATGAGAAAATGCAATCATAAAGTGCTGATGTGTAAACACAATAGGCACCATCTGCTACCAAGTACGATTTCGGCTCTGAAAAGAGGATATATGTTGCAGATGCATCAATAATAGGAGGCTTATCAAGGCATCATTATGCATCAAGGAGGGGGGAACTGAAATTTATGAGCATCTAGGGAGCACTTCGTGGTTTTAATCCCCCAATTTTAGTGATATATTCAATAACTGTAGCAATGCAAGGACCAGTTTAGGCTTCATTTTTTTTTAGTATATATATTTAAAAGAATTCACGTTTTACTTAATTCTGATGATCTAAGCATATATATTTTAAAAATCTTGGTGAAACTGGGAGCAACAAATATTAATTAAGCTAACCTGTTGATCAAACCACATAAATCAGGCAGACTTGATATCAACTTGCTTGAAAGACCATGTGCCCCTCTGTCTACATTAATAAGTACAAAAACCCTGGCCTTTCACAGCATGCAAAATATCTCCATTCCTCAGCTGTAGGATTATATTGTCTGTAGCCCTGACATGTTTGCAAATTTGAAGATGAAAATAGCAAATGGCAATATGGATGGATGAATGTTTAATTTAGGGAGGAAAATGATAAAACACAGATATAAGGTTGGCAGTGTTCCAGAAAACGAGCAGTGCTGGAAATATGAAGAGAAATAATATTTGATGTTATTCTCTGGTTCCTTTCTTCATTCAGATAGAAAGAAGTTCAGGTGATTCTTAATAGCAGCAAAATGATTGTTTATAATATAACCATTCAAGTTTGGCCAAAGTTTTCTTCTATGGCTGCAACTTTAAAGGCATGTTTGCCAACCAGCCGCATTCAACAATATGGCCATATTATCTGAATGCGTTTGGGAATGAGAATGGGTTGCCTACACTAACTCTGTCGCTTATGCATGTTCACAACTTCTGAAATAATCCTTCATACATAATCAGCATGCAACATGATGGCTCTGGTCTGCGTCCATGGTCAGAGGCTATAATCCTTTGGAATATCAGTTGCTGGAAACTACAGGAGGGGAGTGCGCTTTTGTGCTTGAGTCTTGCTTGTGGGTTTCTCAAGGGCATCTGGGTCGCCACTGTGAGAACAGCATGCTGAACTACATGGGTCATGGGTCATTGGGGGTCATCACTGGGGGGATGACAAAATGAGTGTTATTTTTAAATGGGCTCTCAAAACCTTTTAGGAGTGATGTGTTGGCTTAGGCGCCTGCAGATTCCACACAGCCTGAAACGGCAATGTGGGACTTGTGTCTGCCTACTTCCTCTCCCACAGCTGCCCCACAGCTGAGGGGGAGGTGGCAGAGAGGCTCCAAGCGTTGGAGAGGCTCACCCTGCTCCCATGGGTGGATCACCCCTCCCCCATCGGCAGCTTGCTCCACCCCCACAGATGGATTGCCCTGCCTCCGGCTGCAGGACACGCCCCTGCACTAGGCACCCAAGCGGCTAGCTGCGCCGCTGCCTGATCCTTCTTTATGTTCTTAGTAGTGGGCTAGGTCCAGGTCAGTTTCAAGGGTGTATGAATGTAGTGCTCCAAGTCTCTGTACATGGCCCATGTGACTTCTCCCAAGTCCCTCTACCCAGGCTGCATCCTCTTTTCTGATTGGAATGTGTTCTTAAACCATGGTAATGTTTCTTGCTTGCCTCAGTAGAGGACAAAGGATGGTATATTAGATCGGTACAGTCATACCTTAGGTTACAGACGCTTTAGGTTGCGCAATTTTGGGTTGCGCACCGTGCTGAACCCAGAAGTACCGGAACAGGTTACTTCTGGGTTTCGGCTGTTGCACATGTGCAAAAGTGCAAAATCATGACCCGTGCATGCGCAGACGCGGTGCTGCGGGTTGCGAACGCTGCGGGTTGCGAACGTGCTTCTGGCATGGATCACATTCGCAACCCAAGCATCCCCTGTACTATTATCCTCCATATTTTAGGTGTTGATGGAGGGTTGAATCTTAAATTCAGTTCTCCACATTTCTGCTGGAATACACATTTTAAAAAATCCTCATGAAAATGATTCAGCATTTCATTTCATTTTTCTTCATTTCATTTTCCTAAAAGCTATACATTGCTTGTTGTAAAAAAAACCCAACAACCCTCAAAGCCAACCCTCAAATCGATAAAAATTTACAACAATACTATCAAACACACAAAAGTTAAAGTACCAAAACAGATTAAAATTCCCTCAGCATTTCTAAGCATCTGGATAGGATAGTCTAAACCAGAATGTTTTTAGCAGATGCCAAAAAGAGTACAGTGAAGGCACTTGCTTGATATTGTCATTTTTATTGAAGCTTTTTCATAACACAGTACAATAAAAACACTATTCTAAATTACACACACACACACACACACACACCACCCTTGTCTCACACAGTGCCTTCTTGATATCAATAGGCAGGGTGTTTCAAAGCATAGATGCTGCCACACTAAATGATTGGGTTCTTATAAATGCAGAACAGGAATTATGTGGTACTTCTAGGAGTGCCAATTCCACCATTCGATTCGATTAACCAGAGTGCACGGAAATGCCGTTTACCTTCCCACTACAGGGGTACCTATTTATCTCCTTGCTCCTGGTGTGCTTTCAAACTGCTAGGTTGGCAGGAGCTGGGACAGAGCAACGGGAGCTCACTCCGTTGCAGGGATTTGAACCACCGACCTTCTGATCAGCAAGCCCAAGAGGCTCAGTGGTTTAGACCACAGCACCGCCTGCATCTCAACATGATTAACATCCTTCATCGTAAGTGGCAAGTGGCTAAATGGCATTGGTGATATTTGTACTGGGGACTTGCTAATTTTCCACAGCTTGGTATCTTAGGTATTTAGGATGTTGATTGATTGATTGATTGACTGAGAGATTAAATTTATATCCCTTCCTCTGAAAGAACCCAAGATATCATAAATGGCAAAATTCAGGCCTGAATATTTAACTCTGAACCCCAAGAGCACAACCTTATCTGCTAGAAACAGAAGTTATTTTCACTGGATCTTAAATCCTCTTGTAGGATATTTTAACTTTGGGATTTGGATTCAGAACATAGTTACTTAAAGCATTAGCTAATAATGTAATATTTTTAAAAATCTAAACCTACTGTTCAACATAAAAACAGTAAAGAAAATCATTAAAATAAAAAGACAGTATAAAACTAGTAAAAATATAGTATAAAAGCATATAAAATGGTAATTTGGGGGATTTAAAAGTTCCCAAAGGCTAAAATAAGTACAGATAAAGATTTTTCCTAAGATGGTGTCTGCTCCATTTCATAGCTGAATGCAGACTGCTCCCAGAGTACTTTGCTTGCTGTAAAACTGCTCCCCAGGTCCCGGAATATGTGATTTGGACTTTGGCCAAGCATCTATATGATGTGGTATGCTCATTCATGCTTTTTCCATTTAGCTGGGCTCTTCTCTTGAGAATCTGCATATTTTCTCTTGTCTAAAGGATGCGGTGTAGGTGGTTAGGAGATCAAGCAAGACTTCACATGCTTTTCCCTCACACCCCGAGTGTTCTCTTTGTATGCAAGTATGCCCACTCATTCTCTCTCATCTCCATTTCTGCTGCCCATTGTGTCGATATTTGGCACGATCCATTTAAAACAGGGAGAGTCACATACATTTCTGTTGTGTGTAATTGCAAAGCAGTGGAAAAGCTTATTTGGGCAAATGCTGCCAGCGTCTCCTTCTCTAAGCATATGGCTGCTCATTGATCAGAAATGATCAGAAAGTTTATCCAGCTCATCTGGGTGCCTGTCACACTGCTGCAACATGGCATACAAAAGAAAAAGTGAGGGGGGGGGACCCTAACTTCAATAGGTTACTAGTGAGGCAAGCTTTCCCAGATTCAATCTTCTATGAACTGCATGGGGGCCAGCAGAGAGATAACGTTTGTAGCATGACTTGGCAGCTGCATCGGAACTGAGAATGTCAAGAGGGCTGCATTTGATTAAAAATTACTATGCCTGACTGTTGAAATAGATATTCTTTCTTCTCTTTCTCTGCCCCCCTCTCCCAGTCTCTTATTACTTTTGCTGGTTTTCCTCAAGGCATGTGTGCACACATCCACAAAGCAGATCTTTTAAAGAGAATTAAACCAACAGTTCTCATTATTTTTATTGCTTTAGAGGAGTGTTTTTTGTCACATCACTGCAGCCATGAAAGGGAGAATTTTAAACGCCTTTCTCAAAATATGCTTCTGTGGATTCCCATAGTTGTATTTTGTGTGTGTGTGCGTGTGTTTGTATGAGAGGGAGACTAAGAGAGAACGTCAACTGTGTGTATGGATTGGAAAACAGCTACAAATGTAACTCTAGCAGCATGGTGGGATGGACTGTGGAATACAACCCTTATACAACTAATACAACTAATGAGGCATATTAGAGTTCTCAGGAGCACAAAGTTTTGAACCTGTATAGTACTGTATGTTGTTGTTGTTGTTTAGTCGTTTAGTCGTGTCCGACTCTTCGTGACCCCATGGACCAGAGCACGCCAGGCACTCCTGTCTTCCACTGCCTCCCGCAGTTTGGTCAGACTCATGTTTGTAGCTTTGAGAAAGCTGTCTAACCATCTTGTCCTCTGTCGTCCCCTTCTTCTTGTGCCCTCAATCTTTCCCAACATCAGGGTCTTTTCCAGGGAGTCTTCTCTTCTCATGAGGTGGCCAAAGTATTGGAGTCTCAGCTTCACGATCTGTCCTTCCAGTGAGCACTCAGGGCTGATTTCCTTCAGAATGGATACGTTTGATCTTCTTGCAGTCCATGGGACTCTCAAGAGTCTCCTCCAGCACCACAGTTCAAAAGCATCAATTCTTCGGCGATCAGCCTTCTTTATGGTCCAGCTCTCACTTCCATACATCACTACTGGAAAAACCATGGCTGTTACTATACGGACCTTTGTTGGCAAGGTGATGTCTCTGCTTTTTAAGATGTTGTCTAGCTTTGCCATCGCCTTTCTCGCAAGGAGCAGGCGTCTCTTAATTTCGTGACTGCTGTCACCATCTGCAGTGATCATGGAGCCCAAGAAAGTAAAATCTCTCACTGCCTCCATTTCCTCCCCTTCTATTTGCCAGGAGGTGATGGGACCAGTGGCCATGATCTTCGTTTTTTTGATGTTGAGCTTCAGACCATATTTTGCGCTCTCCTCTTTCACCCTCATTAAAAGGTTCTTTAATTCCTCCTCACTTTCTGCCATCAAGGTTGTGTCATCTGCATATCTGAGGTTGTTGATATTTCTTCCGGCAATCTTCCGGCTTGGGATTCATCCAGCCCAGCCTTTCGCATGATGAATTCTGCATATAAGTTAAATAAGCAGGGAGACAATATACAGCCTTGCCGTACTCCTTTCCCAATTTTGAACCAATCAGTTGTTCCATATCCAGTTCTAACTGTAGCTTCTTGTCCCACATAGAGATTTCTCAGGAGACAGATGAGGTGATCAGGCACTCCCATTTCTTTAAGAACTTGCCATAGTTTGCTGTGGTAAACACAGTCAAAGGCTTTTGCAGAAGTAAAAGCAGAAGTAGATGTCTTTCTGGAACTCTCTAGCTTTCTCCATAATCCAGCGCATGTTTGCAATTTGGTCTCTGGTTCCTCTGCCCCTTCGAAATCCAGCTTGTACTTCTGGGAGTTCTCGGTCCACATACTGCTTAAGCCCGCCTTGTAGAATTTTAAGCATAACCTTGCTAGCGTGTGAAATGAGTGTGATTGTGCAGTAGTTGGAGCATTCTTTGGCACTGCCCTTCTTTGGGATTGGGATGTAGACTGATCTTCTCCAATCCTCTGGCCACTGCTGGGTTTTCCAAATTTGCTGGCATATTGAGTGTAGCACTTTAACAGCATCATCTTTTAAAATTTTAAATAGTTCAGCTGGAATACCATCACTTCCACTGGCCTTGTTATTAGCAGTGCTTTCTAAGGCCCATTTGACTTCACTCTCCAGGATGTCTGGCTCAAGGTCTGCAATCACACTACCTGGGGTATACGAGACATCCATTTCTTTCTGGTATAGTTCCTCTGTGTATTCTTGCCACCTCTTCTTGATGTCTTCTGCTTCTGTTAGGTCCTTTCCACTTTTGTCTTTTATTATGGAAATCTTTGTATGGAATGTTCCTTTCATATCTCCAATTTTCTTGAACAGATCTCTGGTTTTTCCCATTCTATTGTTTTCCTCTATTTCTTTGCATTGCTCGTTTAAGAAGGCCTTCTTATCTCTCCTTGCTATTTTTTTGGAAATCTGCATTCAATTTCCTGTATCTTTCACTATCTCCCTCGCATTTTGCTTGCCTTCTCTCCCCCGCTATTTGTAAAGCCTTGTTGGACAGCCACTTTGCTTTCTTGCATTTCCTTTTCATTGGGATGGTTTTAGTTGCTGCCTCCTGTATAATGTTACGAGCCTCCATCCATAGTTCTTCAGGCACTCTGTCCACCAAATCTAAATCCTTAAACCTGTTCCTCACTTCCACTGTGTATTCATAAGGGATTTGACTTAGATTGTATCTTACCGGCCCAGTGGTTTTTCCTGCTTTCTTCAGTTTAAGCTTGAATTTTGCTATAAGAAGCTGATGATCTGAGCCACAGTCAGCTCCAGGTCTTGTTTTTGCTGACTGTATAGAGCTTCTCCATCTTTGGCTGCAGAGAATATAATCAATCTGATTTCAATGCTGCCCATCTGGTGATGTCCATGTGTAGAGTCATCTCTTGTGTTGTTGGAAAAGAGTGTTTGTGATGACCAGCTTGTTCTCTTGACAGAACTCTATTAGCCTTTGCCCTGCTTCGTTTTGAATTCCAAGGCCAAACTTGCCAGTTGTTCCTTTTATCTCTTGACTCCCTACTTTAGCATTCCAATCCCCTATAATGAGAAGAACATCCTTCTTTGGTGTCATTTCTATAAGGTGTTGTAAGTCTTCATAGAACTGGTCAATTTCAGTTTCTTCAGCACCAGTAGTTGGTGCATAAACTTGGATTACTGTGATGTTAAAAGGTCTGTCTTGGATTCATATTGAGATCATTCTATCATTTTTGAGATTGCATCCCAGTACAGCTTTTGACACTCTTTTGTTGACTATGAGGGCCACTCCATTTCTTTTACGGGATTCTTGCCCACAGTAGTAGATGTGATGGTCATCCGAACTGAATTCACCCATTCCCATCCATTTTAGTTCACTGATGCCCAGGATGTCAATATTTATTCTTGCCATCTCACTTTTGACCACATCCAACTTACCCAGATTCATGGTTCTTACATTCCAGGTTCCTATGCAATATTTTTCTTTACAGCATTGGACTTTCCTTTCGCTTCCAGGCATATCCGCAACTGAGCGTCCTTTCGGCTTTGGCCCAGCCGCTTCATCAGCTCTGAATCTACTTGTACTTATCCTCCGCTCTTCCTCAGTAGCACGTTGGACGCCTTCCGACCTGAGGGGCTCATCTTCCAGCGTCATAACTTTTATATGCCTGTTGTCTTTGTCCATGGAGTTTTCTTGGCAGGGATACTGGAGTGGCTTGCCGGTTCCTGCTCCAGGTGGACCATGTTTGGTCAAAACTCTGCACTATGACCTGTCCATCTTGGGTGGCCCTGCACGGCATAGCTCATAGCTTCTCTGAGTTATTCAAGCCCCTTTGCCATGGCAAGGCAGTGATCCATGAAGGGATAGTACTGTATAGTACCTATTTATTCAGTACACTGTTGCCCCCTCACCACCAGCTACCCATTGCTTACTCTGTTTTTAATATTGTAAACCATCCTGAAAACTTAGGGTGAAGGGCAGCTAAAATAATAATAATAATAATAATAATAATAATAATAATAATGCTGCCAAGGCAATTTTCTTTAACAAGAGGGGAATACATGCTAGACGATGCTAGGTGGAGCATCACAAGGTGATTTAACGTCCTTGGAATTGATCGGTTAATAAGTAGCAGGGTGTTGATCTGATTCAGTTAGGATGTAGAGGAGACTGCTTTTACATGTACCAAAATTCAGTTGCTTGGAGCCTTAGAGGATAGGATACCCTCCTTCCCTTCCTTCCTTTCAATTCAGGGTGGAAGCCAGTCAGGTTGGTACAGAATTCCAGTCTATGATTGCCAGCATTGGCCAGCTTAGCAGCTATAGACAGATAAGAAACTCAGTTACATTTGTTAATACAGTGGTACCTCGGGTTAAGAACTTAATTCGTTCTGGAGGTCTGTTCTTAACCTGAAACTGTTCTTAACCTGAGGTAGCACTTTAGCTAATGGGGCCTCCCGCTGCTGCCGTGCTGCCACTGCACGATTTCTGTTCTCATCCTGAAGCAAAGTTCTTAACCCGAGGTACTATTTCTGGGTTAGCAGAGTCTGTAACCTGAAGTGGCTGTAACCCGATGTACCACTATACAGCGATTTGAATGTGTTATAAGCATGCAACACCAGATGGCACCAGAGAGCACAAAACATTTCTATAGAATTTTTACATAAGTTTTTCTTTTCTTTTATTATAACGTTTTAATTTCTGACTTATTTATATTGGTTTTTTTCCTGTGTGTAGATCCATCCAAGGTGGATAATGGCAGACAAAGTGTGGGAACAAAAGGGAGGCTATCAGACAACAGAGTTTGGAACAGAACATAGTGGCCACTGCTTTAAACTTTAAGCTTAGTGAGACATAAACAAACCAACAATTTCAAATGGGTTATTCCACCTTTCCCCAAAATGAACCATAACGAACATCCATCACAGTTTGCCAGTTTGGAGAACACAACAAGCTGTGGATGGTTAAGCAAAAACGGAAGTGAAAGCTTCTGTGCTTCTCCTTGCATCTGTGCTAGAGAAGGAGAGGGAATGCACAACCTGCAAGGTCATTTAGTGTAATGTCTGAATGCGGCCAGTGCAGAGTTAGATTTAGGGCAGTGTGATCTGTTCCACTGCACTAGGTGCTGAGTCTAGCGGGCACTGCAAGGCATTGCAACTATGACTTAGTGAATTGAGTAGAAGGCAAGAAATGAGGGGGCACCAAATTGTAGCTTTGCATAGGGTGCTGCTGAAATCTGAAAGATCCAAGTCTGCCCCTAGCCCGTGTCTTGGAATAAAGTTTTATTGGAGTAGAATTATTATTCCCACCCGATTCTGGAGACCCAGTAAAAACTGTAGTCAGATTGGGACTTAGGTGTGGTGCCACAGGCAGTCAATAGGCAATATTGCAAGCCTGCAAAATGAAGAATTTAAATCAGAAGCTTCTGTCTCAGCTCATCCCAACTCCTTCCTTCCTTCAGGTTTTTTTTTTTTACTTTGCCTCGCAGAAAGTGGTCATTTGTTCATGAGACTCCTGGTGTTGTCCTTCCAAACTGGTTATTTCCTTGTTTCTTTTACCTTTTGTGGAATTTCTTTGTATGTTTAGCCTTATTTTTAGTTATTCTCAGCACTCCTTTCCCAGCTCCTGTGTTTTCACGCTGATTTCTTGAGACTATTCAGTTGTTGGTTTCCTTCTCTACAGTCTCCTTAGACTCTGTATTGTCCTTTGCGTTGCTGACTTCATCCATAGTAGCCTCTGGATTCCCCCCCAGCTTTTTGCTCAGTATAGGTAAAGCTTTTCAAACCTCTAGTCATTAGCTCTCTGTGGGAGGCTAGACAGTTTCCCGTGTTTTTTGCTAACCATCACCTAATGATCGGCTATTGTTCAAACAGCTTCTTTTCCCGCGCTTAAATGGAAAGGCACAGAAGAAATGCACACTCTCCTGCCAGGAGCGAATTGCAGCAGCAAAATTACAGCCCGTAAATGCAATAGACAATATTACAGGTAGTTCTCCATCTACCCAAGTTTTGACTCCAGCCTTCCACACTATGGTTCAGGAGCAGCACCTGCCACTTTCAACTCTGTTAGGCAGATCTTCCCAGCTTGCCAGCCTCTCCCGCCCCATCTCTAGGAGAGTTATATACAGATCATCTCAGAGCTAGATCAGATGGTCCCATGAACTCCCCTCATTCTGGCATCAGCTCTGAGAACCAATTGCAGCTGGGGAGGCATAGCCAGGGGAGTTGACCAGATAAGGGACGGGACTGCCCACCTGGCACAATAGAGGGTATAACCTACCTGGGAGTCCTCAGTCGACTCCAGAGCTTCTCCCGCCCTACCCTCCCTTAGTTTAGGACATTTATTGCAGGTTAACAGTTTCTTTACAGGTATGTTGGCGCTGCAATGGTCATTGATGGTTGCTGTTGAAGGACCAGGAAGGAATTGCCCTGCATTGGCAGGTTTTGCCTTCCCCGTAGCCAAATGTCACAACTTTGGTAGTTTCAGGCCTTGGGTGGAATCCTTTAGTCTATCTTCCCTAAATTGGGGGGGGGGGGGTTGAAGCGATCCCAGGGTTCCTCATTAAAGGGGTTGTGTTGACGGGAATCACTGGCCATATGCTGAAAGGTTGCTAGTGCTCTCACTCTGTGTTGCAGCAAAATGGGGGGCAGGCTCTCTGCTTAAACATACATCTTCCAGAGCCAGCCCAAACCCCAGACAGATTGATTAACCCTGGTGTGCCCCAGATCCCCAGCTGGGGCCTGGGAGGGATAAAGGCCCAATGCCTAAGCCAGGGTCTTCCTACATCTGAAAATTTAATAAAGTTGTGGCCAATTTTAATCCCATAGCACATTGTCATGACTCATTATTCCACCTGGGTGTCGCCTAGGGTCAGGGGGTGTTCGCCTGGGCACGCAATACAGAGCAATGCGGTTTGGCCTCAGCCTGGAGAGCATTCACCAAGGTACTGGTAGCCCTTGTTTCACACATCCACCTTCAGTGCATATTGCTTTTTCTTTACCTTGATAACATACTGATCGCCTCTGCATCAAACAAGAGGAGATATTTATGTGAACCTATCAGTCTTCTAGGATCACAACTTCAGGATCAACTACAAGAAGGGCCTTTTCCCTTTTTGCCAGTTGATTCATCTAGGAGGCGTCAAACACTTAAGCCAGTGTGGTGTAGTGGTTAAGAGCGGTACACTCATAATCTGGTGAATTGGGTTCGCGTCTACACTCCTCCACATGCAGCTGCTGGGTGACCTTGGGCCAGTCACACTTCTTTGAAGTCTCTCAGCCCCACTCACCTCACAGAGTGTTTGTTGTGGGGGAGGAAGGGAAAGGAGAATGTTAGCCACTTTGAGACTCCTTCAGGTAGTGATAAAGCGGGATATCAAATCCAAACTCTTCTTCTTCTTCTTCAAGTGGAGACAATTACATTATCTCCAGAAAAACATAACCAAAATTCTCTCAACTGTGTCCTCCATCCTACCCCATCATGCTATCATTTTAATGCTGTTGTCAAAGATGCTACGGCTAATGATAGCCGTAGGGCAAGCCCTACCAATGACGTTGTGGGGCAGACTTCGCTCTTATCCCAGTAAATGGCTTCTCTTGCACCATCAGAGATCCATTCACAAGTGCTTTTATGGGGTCTCCAGAAAAGTCTGTTAAACTTACTGTGAAAGGTATTTCTGGATCCCATAAAAGCTGCCACCAGAGCCCACGCACGCTGTCAGCAGCTGTTTATTCTGTGGCACCTCACCACTTTTTTGCTGATAGATTCTCCATCATACTTCTTTACCTTTCCTACCAGAGTGTCTCAGTGAATTTTTAAGGCAACCTCTCCTGTTAAAAGCCATCTTCCATGCTCTTCTGATACTGAATCTCCTCATTTTCTGGCTTGTTATTGAAAAACTGGAAAAGGAAGGAGCAGGAAGGAGCTAAGATGGCAGCTTCCTGTTTTTTATTTTATTTTATTCTTTGCTCGCTTACAATGTTACCTATTGACTGCTGGGAGGTGTGAAACCTTAATCCCAATCTGGTGGCTGCTTTTTACAGGATCCAGGAATACCTTGCACGATAAGTATAATGGACTTTAAAAAAACCGCATTAGAGAACACACTGTCCCAAAGAAGAGACAAAAGTCAAGACAAGGGATTGGATTTGGTGGACTTTTCTTGCTTTGAGGTTCTTAAAATAGCTGTTCTTAAAAGGTTGCTTTACAAATGGCAATACTTTTCAGCATGAATCATTTCCCTTCTTGCTGTGCTACAGCAGTGCTATCTGTGTGCACACTGGAACTGAGTTTTTGTTGATCAGAGTCTCAGCAGCTGTTACAGCATCCAGTCTCTAACTCTTGGGCTTAAACCAAACAGAACTAAAAGTTAATATTTGATTGTAAAACTAGTAACACTTCCCTGTGTGGCCTGCGTTGTGTTAACTTTCCTTTCTTTCTTTAATTCACGAGGAACAAAAATAACATTGATGCCCACTCAAAAATTGTGTTCATTTGAGTGATTAGATCAGTGACATGTACAAATTGACCATTCTAAATTGCAGGGACATGCACAAATTGATAATCCTTAATTACAGAGAGGAGTCATGCATTCAAATGGTGCATCAGAGTTGTGAAAGGGGCTACAAATGTGATTAAAATATAAGGAATTCAAACAGAGGGAGTGTCAAGGTAGCTGTTCCAACGTGGCTCCATTTGGTCTAAGGCTCTCCTTTCTACATCTTAAGCTGGTGAAACCCCATAGTAATCCATGGCCTGCTCAGTATTTTAAGCTGGTGAAACCCCACAGTAATCTATGACCTGCACAGCGGCTAATTGCTGCCGTCCGGTGGAGTGCAGTCGCACTCCTTTGTGTGCCACTGTGCCTTGCTCTTTTCCAGTGATGCATTACAATACATTGGTACAATACAAACCAATAAATTTAGATGTGTTATAAAGGCTGTCAGCTTCATACTGCTTGAAAATGCCACTGGGAGAGCCTGGCCACTTGGCAAGAGGTTTGTACAATGTGTATGCACTTCATGCTTGGTGTGGATATTTTACTGTCAGACAATTTGAAATCCAGGGTAGAAAATTTGAAAATAGTAATAAATAACCCTCTTTAAGTGATGGTGGAGGCAGTGGGTGCAAATTTATTTGCAGCTCCTGTAATTTTGATGTCTTCTTGTCTTTTTCAGATAAGTGTTGGCATAAAATAATAGGTTTTCAGTTCTTTGAGATGAATACCTGTTTTGTTTTCTGACTGCTGGGCAGATTGTTTAGAATTATTGGCTCTTCATCATACTATTGTTCCAGGGGAAGAGAAGGAAACCACTGACCTTATTTTTCTCTGCTATTGTCCCTCTCTTTGTTTCACATTTATCTCCAGGCTCCTTCATGATGGTGAACAGCTCTGGGAGAGCATCTGGGCAAAAAGCTCATTTGCTTCTACCAACCTTGAAGGAAAATGACACACACTGTATTGACTTCCATTACTACCTGTCCAGTCGAGACCGCTCCAGCCCTGGATCGTTGAACGTTTATGTCAAGGTTAATGGTGGACCTCAAGGCAACCCTATCTGGAATGTGTCTGGGATTGTTACAGAAGGCTGGGTGAAGGTAGAACTTGCAATCAGCACATTCTGGCCACACTTCTATCAGGTGTGTTTGAGATTTCCCCCATCTCTAAAAAGTTGCATCAGATATTTTGTGATTATATCATATCATATCCTATCTATTCTGTGATAATAACCACTTCCCCTTTCCCCCAGATACTACAGATAACTATCAATATGGTCTGTTTTGACCTTCATTAAATAACAGGTAGTAGTACTCAGAATCACACTCTGATTTAGCAGAGAGCAGCCATAGTATTTTCTCGGATTTGTCCCGATGCAAGTCAAGGAATGTTGGCATTTCTGTAAAAACTAAGATAAATGCTAGAAATGTAATTCAGGTGTTTGCTTGCTTCACCAGACACCTGAATTTACATAGGAACACGTTTACAAGTTTGTTGCTAATACAAATTTCAGCTTTAACAAACTGTTTTGTCGTGTTGTTGTTTGTTTGTTTTGCAGCAGAAACACTTAGCTGACATTTCCCCCACCATTCAGTGGTTCTGAGTACAATCGACACATGAAGACCCCGGGAGTAGGAGTGGTCACATTTAGCCCCTTGCCCCTATACAGATAATTATATGTGGAATGTGCAGAAGTACACTTACAGAAGCCTTGCTGGGAAGTACATGGAGAGACATGTCATGAAAATAGTAGCCATAGTCAAAACTGAGTATTCTTGAGGATGTGGGGAGCAGATGGAGAGAGAGTGTTTAGCTCTTTCTCTGACATGATCCTGACAAAAATGGCATCTCTGAAGCAGCTGTTTACTTTAGAGCTCCCATTTGTGCCAATGAAATAAGTTGGACATTAATAGGATTTGTGCAGTCAACATCACATTTGGTTTGGCACATAGCTGACCACTGTTATGTACCTAACAGTGAAGAGGTTGTCCTCTGGAAAGACGGATAAGAGGCAGAACTTTCTTCATCCCCTTGATTTCATCCCTTCTACCTCCTGTATCTGGAGCTATGAGCCACTGTGTGGATATCATTTCTTAAATATACACACATCTGATACATTGCATGCATGGACTAACCCAGGCATCCCCAAACTTGGCCCTCCAGATGTTTTGGGAGTACAGTTCCCATCATCCCTGACCACTGGTCCTGTTAGCTAGGGATGGTGAGATTTGTAGTCCCAAAACATCTGGAGGGCCGAGTTTGGGGATGCCTGCGCTAACCTAATGAGAGTTGCTATCTAATATCGTGATGGGTCAGCTCAATACAAAGGTCTTCTCTAGTGTAGTTAATACTAATTGAAAATTACATGCATTGTGTATTCCACATGAAATAAATGTGGCTTGCTATTTATTGTGTTTCTATATATATATATATATATATATATATCTCACTTCAAACATCCAGAGGCATCCCAAAGTGATTTACAATGATAAAATGCAAAATTCGTTTTTTAAAAAAGTTATAAGACAATATAAGTGTTCATCCAAAGAAAAAAAAGTAATCTAAAGAAGAATAGAATTCAGCCCTTTCCACACAGAATGAACACCAATATCCACTAAAAGCCCAGTCACCAGTGCTTTCCAGGAGCAGAATTACATAAAGGCAGGCTTCCTCAAACTCGGCCAAACTGCTCCTGCTAGCTAGGCATCATGGGAGTTGTAGGCCAAAAACATCTGGAGGGCCGAGTTTGAGGAAGCCTGTTTTAAGGTGTCAAAAAGCAACATATGCATCAGGTCTGGCTAGCAGCACTGAGTACTTGTAAGCCCTGACATGGAGGATATTTAATCATTTGAGGTAGATGAGATTTCAGTGTTTTTCTTCTATGGTCAGCATATTCCCTTAATATGGTTTACCTTAGGCTACTCTTTTCATCTTCTCTCTAGTTGTTTCAGTTTTGCCATGAACTTTCGCATTGTCCCAGATTGGATGTCAAAGTCACGACTCAGCTGTGTTGGGACATCCCAAAGTCCCAAAGAATGACTAATGCTGCATATTACATAAATCACTTGCAACAACTTAATACTCTCAGTAATATCTTTGAAAAGTTGCCTAAACCGAAAGAAATATTGTGTGTTACATCAAATGCTTTTTTTAATTAGGCATATGCATATGAATTAGAAATGAGAAATACATTCATTTCATTTCTGATTATTAATCCTTTAAGCATAATTATATTTTGACAGAACAGTGAAAGATTATAAATGAAATAAATGAGGAAGGTGACACAGTTTCATTTTAAACTGAAAGGGCTTCATTATTATTATTTTTTAAAAAGTATAATTCCAAACACAGAATATTTATAAATAAATTAACTTGGAAATGTTAATGTTTTTAAGAAGTTTTTCACAAGGTTAATTGGCAAACATTCCTCTATTGCTGTGAGTTGAATGCCTCTAAAAGGTGAAGAAGGCAGGGAAGCATCATTGGGCATGAAAGGGGTTGCCATTTTGATTTATCCCTTGTTTCAACAACAGCAAAGCCCCCTTCTGTGATACTTCCTGGGTGCTCTATTTAGGGTTCAGCTAGATGGGAGCTGCTATTGAAATCAAATTGGAGATAGTACTCTGTTCCAGTGAGTACCAACACAGACATACACAATTATCTTACAGATAACTTTATAAATTCAGTATTATTTTTAAAATATTACAGTTACCTATAAATATACTGAATAAGTATAATAAATGCATTGCATATGTACATACATCGCATACATGGTAAAACGTAAAATTGTCAAATTTATTATCTATTTCATATATCTCCTAATAACAAATATGGATTGACCAGATCTTGCCCTTTATCATTCCAACAAGCTCCATATTTCTGCAAAACTGACATGGCACTATTTTTCTTCTCTAATTAACTTTGTCAACCTAACCTACAGACAGATGGATAGTGACATGTTCTGCATGCCTAAATACGGCTCAGGTAGTTTATCCAAAGGTGTTCCCAGTATGAAGTTTCCCTCCTTAAGTGTTATATGCAATATTTAATGACTCATCATAAATATACGATGAGCTTTGGCATTTTTAATGACGCAGGAGGAGAATTTACAGGGCAGCCATTTTGTTTGCGTGTTTCTTATAACATAGAGACTGCAACCTAATTGCAGGGAGTAAGCCCCATTGAATTCAATAGGCCTTGTTCATGAGTAGACATGGTTAGGCACTGTTAGGCATAGTTCTGGCACTGAAATCCTTGGTTTTGTCTGTTTTTTATTAGCATTTAACCCATTTAACTTGGCTTCATGCTTATGCTTAAGAACAAATCAGTGTGGTTCCTCCCCTGCCCCGCCCCCCAAGGCTTCTCCCAAGTAGAAGTGTGATAGATATTTTCTGACATTATGTTCAGTGGAGACATATTGGAACAGGACAATGTGTGTATTTTTCTTCCCTGCGCATTAATGAATAACCTTCGAGGGGTTAAATTGGGTAGCTTATGAAAGCAATCAATATGTTGAGTTGTGAATCTCTGTCCCTGGATTTTGAACGTTTTCAGCTATGTGAGAAAGAATAGGCGAGAGATCCTTTCAGACAGCTTACTTAAGCAGCTTGTTTCCCCCCTGTGTATTTCAGGTGATATTTGAATCGGTTTCGTTGAAGGGACACCCTGGGTACATAGCTGTGGATGAAGTCAGAGTTCTTGCCCATCCATGCAGTAAGCATACTCCCCCCCCCTTTTCCTTCCTAACCGTAGTAATGTGTTACACTCGGCCTTGCATCAAGAGGAGTAATTCGCCCAATTCAATCAGTTCTGAAACATCTTCTTTTATCCTTTCCAAATGCTTACAGAGTGGAAGCAATCAACCCTGAATAAATACATAATTTATCAAGTTGTGCAACAGGCAGAACCGCTACAAATGTGCAGCTAGTGCCAAAATTCTAGTCCGTTATTAAGGAGATATAAAGCCCTGATTGTTAGCTCTGATTCAGGCCATTGAAGGAGAAGAATTGCAGGGTTCTGATGGTATCATATAGAAATAAGTTAAAGGGGGAATTTTGGGATGTGGGGGAAGTTCTTTCATGTGCACACAACTAAGCAAATTAGTGCAACATTCACTCTGGAAGAAATGCCCTGGAGTATACTTTCTTTAAAGAAATGTAAATCTTTTCAGTGGCTCAATGAAAGAATTTAAAGAATATGTATCCCTTTCAAAGCACTCGATTCATACTGTGAAGTATAGAATAAGTCAAAAGCTTGTTTCACTACATTCCCTCGGCTGTTGTATTTTGTACCAGCCGTTTTATCCATGGAAACACTCAATTAGGAATTTGTATCCATTTGTTGTTACAGATGTCCAATTCATAACATTCAGATACAAACTCCCCCAAATCCAGGACTAATTAAGAGGTAACACTAGGGCCATTTTTGTACTCATGGTACCTGCCTGGTATCTAGAAGCCAACAGAAAGCTTAATACTTGGGCCAGTGAAGTCACAATGAAGCATATATAAGTCCTTCTAATTTCAACAGGCAAAACCTATGTAATATTCTTTTAGAGACTTGTATAACTTAAAACGGATAAATATGGAAGATTTTGGGATCCAAAGGTGCCTTCTAATTTCAGTTCATGCTTTATATTTATCTGTTTATTACATTTATATCCTGGCTTTCTGCCAGTCACCCAACACAGTCTACAATTTTAAATGCTAAAATACGTAAGTGTAAAGTTGACTGAGGAAGGGACAGGACAATTCCAGCAATGTTGTTAGGGACAACACATATAAGGCATTTATGTTCTCTCAAAAATAGAGTGCTGTTGTGGTTTCTTATAATACTCACTTTGCTAGCTAGAATAGAATTAGTTTGACTTTATTAGAGTATTATCTTAAAAAACTTCTTGACCTTTTGACTATCAGGTATTATGCTACTGAGAGGGCCTTCTGGCGGTTTCCTCACTGCGAGAAGTGAGGTTACAGGAATCAGGCAGAGGGCCTTCTCTATAGTGGCTCCTGCCTTATGGAATGCCCTCCCATCAGATGTCAAGGAAATAAACAACTATCTGACTTTTAGAAGACCTCTGAAGGCAGCCCTGTTTAGGGAAGTTTTTAATGTTTGATGTTTTATCGTATTTTTAATATTCTGTTGGGAACCGCCCAGAGTGGCTGGGGAAACCCAGACAGAGGGGTGCTGTATTATTATTATTATTATTATTATTATTAATAATGTGATTGAGTTTGAACTCAAAGCCATCAACCATTTTCCTTTCCTTTCCTTTATTCATTTCTTCCTTTTGTTCCTTTTTAAAACTGTAGAGGACTCAGTAGCAGTAGCATTGCCATCAATTAAAAAAGGCCCATTTTGATACACTAAAGCTAAAAGGAATGGAAAATACCAACTGTCACAACGGTTTGCTGTAAATATTCTGCAAAAGCAGTATTGTTTTATATCAAGGCTTCTCCATTTCAGGTGACAGATGAATGACCCTGTCTCAGCCAACAGCTAGTACATCAATAAATTGTGACATGGATAAACTACCGGCCAGCTAAAAGGGATGGCATAACTCTCTTTGACTCTGCTGGCCAAGTGATACTGCTCACCAAATTGTAGCTGGCCTTTCATTGTGACAGAGCCTGTGAAGCTATGGTCCTCTGTACGTTGATAGACTCCTCATTATTATCCATGATAATTGATCATGGTAGGGTTGTGGGTGACATTGTGGTCTAAACTACTGAGCCTTGGGCTTGGCGGTTCGAATCCCCACAATGGGATGAGCTCCTGTTGCTTGGTCCCTTCTCCTGCCAACCTAGCAGTTCGAAAGCACCCCAAAAAGTGCAAGTAGATAATAGGTACCGCTCTGGCGGGAAGGTAAACAGCATTTCCGTGCACTGCTCTGGTGTTGGTGTTCTGTTGCACCAGAAGCGGCTTAGTCATGCTGGCCACATGACTTGGAAAAACTGTCTGCAGAGTGGACAAACGCCGGCTCCCTCGGCCTGTAAAGCGAGATGAGTGCCACAACCCCAGAGTCATTCACGACTGGACTTAACTGTCAGGGGTCCCTTTACCTTTAATTGATCATGGTGGCTGAGGCTGATTGGAGCTGCCCATTATGTGTTTCCCCCCCGTTATAGTAAATAGCAGAAAAGGGGAACGGAGGAAAAAGTTAAACCCTCCCTGTGCCAATGCTGCAGCAATGATCTGATTGCAGTACTTCAGAGCTGGCCCATTCATGAGGCAAGGTGAGGTGACCACCTCAGGTGTCACGACCCACTGGCACAGCAGATCTGAAGGAATTCATTGCCCAGTGCCGCTGCCACAGCAACAGCAACAGCTGTGTAGTGCTGTCTGGGAGCTAGATCTGCTGCCACCTTGGTAGTGCCTCTCCACAAAATAGTCATTTTACAGAAGGAAAAATGGTGATGCTCAGGGCTTTTCCTCCCCAAAACCAGGCAAAGAACCTACGTGCAACGCAAAACAAATAAAACATACAAAAAAAGCAAGGCACACTCCTGCAAAAAAAAAGAAAAAAAGAGGCAGCACCCCTTCAAACAACAAAGATGCCAATTAATCTCTTCAAAGATAGAATATTGGGATGGGCCTCGGGCCTTGGTGGGCACCACAGTGGGGTTATCTGAGGGTGTCCATGAGCACCACATTGAGGACCCCATATATAATGCCTCTATGCTCTGTGGACTTACTTGAATGTAGGCCCTATTGAGTTTGGTGGAATTTGGTAATGGTAATATTTTAATAGGGTTGGACCGTATCAAGTTGCTGTTGTTAACTGTCTGTGAGTAGGAACCCAGACCGCTTAGTAAAAAAAATATCTTGGCTCAGTTTTCCTTTGCCTACTTTTCCTTGTGAATGCTATATTCATTGATTTCGTACATAATATGTTATATGTATTACCGGTATATTTACATCCTTCCACAGAAGAAATTTGCTATTTGCTTCCATCGTATATTAACTGAAATTTATTACTAGGGAATGTTGAATCCTTTTGGTGTGGAAGTGTCATTTATAGCACATTATCAGTGCCGAGATGGTTGATGCTTTTGTTTTCATATCGTTAGCTAAAAGCCATACTGTAGGATTTAAAACAAACCCCAAACTCAACACTGCTATGATGAGTAGTTTGTTCTGTGGGAAACCGGACATCCTTGTTAAGAATGGCTGGTTCTCATAGCATGCATATGAACTGTGAAGCTCTACCCAGATAATATTTTGCATTTTTGTTAGGAAAAGCTCCTCATTTCCTGCGGCTCCAGAACGTGGAGGTTAATGTTGGACAGAATGCAACGTTCCAGTGCATTGCTGGAGGAAAGTGGTCTCAACATGACAAACTGTGGCTACAGGTAAAGTAGAATGAGACTTGATGTGTTATTTTTCAGAAACTCCAAAGCACAAATAGAGCTTCCTATTTTCTAAGATCACCAAACACAAATAGAGCTCCATACTTTCCAGGGTTTCTCTGTTCTTTTCAGTGACTGGAGTGATACTCCTCTGAATTCCTTGACAGAGCATTTCCCTTTGTGCAAAACCAGCTGCATGCTTCGACTCAATACCTTATTGTTTCAGATTTGTGCATGGAAATATTATTTAGCTGAATATGCTGGGAACATTAATCAATTGGGCACATTTATAGAAATTAGCTACCCTTGTATAAATGCACCCCCTTTTCCTAATTTAGTCCATTTGCAAAAAATAATTTAAAAAAAATCAGAGTTTGGCATATTAGAAGCTTGGTTCAAAGGCTGGGAAGACAAAAGAAAAACAGGAGATTAAAAGTTGGCAAATGAATAGTGTAGAAGGGGAAGGATGAGACATGTGGAAAGGAAGGCAGGAGTCTTCAAAGATTGAGTTTCTAGTATTCACGGTTGTTGAAAAACATTGAACACACATGTGCAAAATATGTTGAAATTCTGAAGATTGCTATCTGAATGCCCATAAAGTTAAACAAAGTAAATTTTCATTCTTTGCACTAACCTTTCATTATATACTATTTATGAAATAAATAGTTTAAAAAGCTATACATTATTTAATTAGCCATAGGCTAATGCTGCACAATTGGCACGACAATAATTTCCAGCAGAACCATGGCTGTTCCTAGACCAGTAGGCACCCAACCCTGTGGTTTTCCAGATGTTTGGTCCACAGCTGTCAGGGAAGAGCCAGAATGCACAGTTTTGTCAGTAGCAGGGGAGGGTTCTGAGCAGGAACTGGCAGAAGAGGAAGACAAGGAACTGATGCACGAAGCAGAGCAGGGGGCGAGGCATAGTCAGGAGGAGCAGGGGGTCAGGGATGGTGAAGAGCCCTACAACCCACCAGAGTTGGTAGGAGGAAGTTCAGCCTCAGAAAGGGGGGGGGGGGGCTTTCACACCAGCACAGGCAAGGAGGGAAATGAAACGTAAAGAGCAAAGATGTATCGAGAGGTTTTCATGCCTACTTTGTTGGCACCGAAATCAAAGGAAGCCACTCCCCGAATCTGACTCGACAGGTTCAGTTGCATGATTTTGAATTGCAGCTGTTCTTTGTATATATGTAATAAAGAAAAGACTGTAAATATCACGCTGTGTGTGCTGGAGTTTTACTGCGAAGAGGGAACACCACCTTTACAACAGCTGGAATTATCTCTGACTATTGGACATGCTGGCTGGGGTTACTGGAGTCCTACAATATCTGGAGAGCCATAGCTTAATTAACCACCCCTGTACTCAACCAAATATCCACTCTCCACATTAGAAGTGCCTTTGTTGCTTTCACTGTTTGTTCATTTCCCCAACGCCTTATTTCTGTTGCATTTGTAGCCCATTCAATAGATTCAATACATGACATGTATGGAAGATTAATCCCTGTCAGATAATAAAATGTATGGCTCTGATCGCTGTGAACTCACAATTGCACCATATGTTGAAAATGAAACTGATGTAAATTTTCCTGGAAACGATGGCTCATACCCAACATTGTGTGAGCAAAAAGTAGCTTGAATAATGCTTGTTTCCATTCCCCACCCCCAGCTATCTGCTCTCTCCCCAAGCATCCCTGGATGGTCAGTGGGACCTACTGAACATTGTGGCTGGGTTGCATGGGACTGCAGGGGGAAGCGAGAATCGGAAGTGTTATCTGCCCAAGTTTGGGAGAATCTTTCTTCCCACTGTAGCCCATACAATGCTACAGTGGTACCTCTGGTTACGAACTTAATTTGTTCCGGAGGTCCGTTCTTAAACTGAAACCGTTCTTATCCTGAGGCATGCTTTTGCTAATGGGGCCTCCCACTGTGTACGGCCTCCAGTGTCCAATTTCCACTCTCATCCTGGGGCAAAGTTCACAACCTGGAGCAGCTTCTTCCAGGTTAGCGGAGCTCGTAACCTGAAGTGTTCGTAACCAGAAGTGTTCGTAACCAGAGGTACTACTATATAAGGCTTGGTATGTCCTCAGACCCTCTAGGCAGAGGGTCTGGGCAGAAGAAAAAGGTAGAGAACCATAGGCCAGGTTTGTCTTCCACTCATACAGTGTTGGGCACAGCTTAAAAATAAAATGTTGTGCTGCCCATGAACATCAGGGTTTCCCATTTTTCTTTCAACTGTCTTGAGCAATCTTGAGTAAGCAGCCTATGACAAGCATTATCTAAGTTCAGCATCACCACCAGCACCTAGGCAATCATCTTTGTTTCCTGCAACTGAATCCAGCCCTGAGAGCAGCTCCTCTTTTTCATGTTAGTTTCCCAGATAATTAACATACAACACAAATATTAAGGAACTGTTGGAAGAGTAAGAATTACTGTGAATTTTCTAAAAGGACTTAAAGGCAATAAAGGTTACCACCATTCTTCTATCTTTCATAAGGCCATGCAAGGTCACAGGACATAATGGAACAAAATTCAGGCAAGCTTCTGGCTAGAATTTGTGCATATGTACAAAGTGAAATTCTTGTTATCTATAGTGTTGTTGTTTTTTACTTTATGTAGCAACTTGATTACTGCAATCCTAAAGAAGTTAATTACAAATAATTAACATTACTTATGCCGGATTAAGACTTCAATTAATTCAATCAGAACCACTTTGAAAGTTAGTAGGATGAAGACATTAGAATAAGCAACTGTTATGAACACAGTATTAAATGCATTACATTTACGTGGTTCATCTTAAAAATGTATTGTGAGAAGTTAAAGATGCCTTTTACAACACTGAGCAAATAAGCAGTATCTGTGTGAACACATTCCCACTAATCTCACTAAAAATACTAGAAAAAAGAAGCAGGGAATCTAAAAATAATAATGAATATAAGAAGCATCTTCTCTCTGGAAGCTAGAATTTATGTGCTATTGCTGTTTGTTTGTTGCTTTATCTTGGCCAAGGCAACCCAAAGTGACTTAAAACCAACCTACCAATCAACAAGTCCACCCATGGATATATTAAAAATAAGGAGGATGGATATATTAAAAACATCCCACCCACTTTAAAAAAGGCCACAGATAGTTAAAGACCTGGTTATGAGGACAGTCTTTGTCTGGCGCCTAAATAGAGGCCTGTTTGGGTGTTGCCACCCTCCAGAAGTGTCTCAGAGTAATTGGCCACAGGCCCTCCAAATCTCAGTCATAAGGTTGTTCAGTTGGCAGCTTTGGTACAGTGGTACCTCAGGTTAAGTACTTAATTCATTCCGGAGGTCCGTACTTAACCTGAAACTGTTCTTAACCTGAAGCACCACTTTAGCTAATGGGGCCTCCTGCTGCCACCGCACCACCGGAGCACGATTTCTGTTCTCATCCTGAAGCAAAGTTCTTAACCTGAAGCACTATTTTTTGGGTTAGCGGAGTTTGTAACCTGAAGCGTATGTAACCTGAAGTGTATGTAACCCGAGGTACAACTGTATTCCTACAAGCTGCTCATGTTAAGAGCTGGTTGTGCCCAACACATATGTACACTTTTACTTCATAATAGCTGACAATACATGCTTTATGTTTATTACTTTCTCATCTGAAGCTATGGAGGATTCCATGTCTTATCTATGAGCACAGGGCAGATTACCTTATGATCTGGCATGTCCTAAATTATAGGTTCCTGAAAAAGGGGGATTGATTAGCAGGTAATGGAGCATTCTGTTGAATTCTGTGCTTTCCTTGCAGGCTATTTTACACATCCCTGCCCAGCAATAAATAAAGTGTTAACTCAGAAATATGTCCCATTGTATTTGACTGCATTTAATGTGGTCTATTCCCCGACAACCACACAACTGTCTGGGAATAACTCCTATAATGGCACTTCTGAATCAATATGTATATGTTCCACTGCATGCTATTACAGCCCCTCTGTAGGGTGTTACAGTTCTCATTCAATGTTTTCATGAGCTGATTGAAAGATCCCACTAATGGAGGGGGGGGGGTAGAAACTATTCTGGTTTTTGTAAATGAACTGTCTGTTGTGGCAGCATTTGTTTATAGTGGCTTTTTGGGGGGGGGTACAAAACCCTTTAAGACAAGGACTGCATGTCTCAGTAGAACTATTGAGCTTGCTAATTTCTCAGTAGAAAATTATTTAGGGGACGATTTCCCTGAATTTTGTGTATGAATAAAAAACGATGAAGACTGAATCATAAATGAATTAAATGATCTCCTTGCATGATCATATCATATTTTCTCTCTCCCCTCCCCTCTGGTTGATTTGGCAGCAGTGGAATGGCAGAGACACAGCTTTAATGGTCACCAGAGTCGTCAACCATAGACGTTTTTCTGCTACAGTCAGCGTAGCTGACACTTCTCAGCGCAGCATCAGTAAATACCGATGTGTCATCCGCTCAGATGGTGGATCAGGAGTTTCAAACTATGCAGAATTAATAGTGAAAGGTAAGTGGCAGCTAATGAAGTTTGTGTGTACACATGTGTATTGTCTTCAGTACCTGCGCGGGACACAGAGCTCTGACAGTAGACCAATGAGTCCAATATTAAAACATTTAAGAGGGGAAAAACAGCACCCCCCAAACAAATTTCAGTCCTAGAATTTCAACCTCATGAACATGAACAGGAAGTACTTGCTGACCATAATTAGTGTACCAGATTTTATTAAGTTACTTTACTTTTAAAAATACATTTTAAATATTGTATTGATCTTTGATTTTTATGGACATCATCCTGGAATCCACATTTTAGATGAAGGTGCAGTTTAGAAACGTTGAGGATAATTTTAGAATTGAAATTTAAAAATATTACCAAGAAATAACAACGTGTCTTTATTACTAATGTTACTGATATTTATCAAATATGTGCAGAAAAGAACCCTGAAATATTGTCTAGAGTTAAACTTCCACAATGTGAAATCATTAATTCATTTAAAAATATGCATGGGAGAGAGAAAGAGAGAAAGAAAGAAAGAGAGAAAGAGAGAGAGATTGGTGTGGCTTTGAGACACGGACTGAAATTATGGTACAGCCATCTTCAGATATCTGAAGGAAGCTTGTTTTCTGCTGCTCCAGAGGGTAGGACCTGAACCAAAGTATTCAAACTACATGAAGTGAGATTCTGAACATCCCTAAGCATTAGGAAGAACTTTCAGATGGTCAGAGCTGGTCCATAGTGGAATGAACTTCCTTGGAAGGTGATGGACAGTTGACAGTTTTTAAACAGAGTTTGGATAGCCATCTATCAGGGATTCTTTAACAATGATTCCTGTATTTCAGAGGGTTGGACTAGATGACCCTTGGTGTACCTTACAATTCTACATTTCTATGATTCTGCTTGATATTTTGTTCCAGAATGGAAGTTTCCAACGAATTTCCCAGATGCCTGCCCACCTTCAAAATTTCTGTCAGCTAGGTGGATTTCCGTTGTGTTGTTACTACAACAGATTGACACCCCTACCCCTCTGCAAGTTGTGCTACATTGCTCCCGGGGATGATTTTATTTTGGTTTTTAGATTAGATAAGGGCACTAGTTTGAAGAGATAGGAATCCAATCCTTGACCCAAGGTAAAGAATATCAGTGCGTTCCCAGATTTCCACTTGGCTGAAGGAGTGTAGGAACTAAAAGCTATATAGTTACAGTACAGCTATTGTGTGATAAGCCTTAAAGCTGTACATTGTATATTTAGAAGTGCCTGAATCTATCCATGGAGAAGATGTTGGACAGTCTATGTGTAAAAAGAAGGAGCACTAGCTTCTGAGTGAAAGTATCTGTGGACATCTATCTTTAGATAGAGAAGTCAAGAGCTGGCCATTGATCAGAAACGTTGCTGCAACTGTAATCCTGTAATGCAGTGGTTCTCAACCTGTGGGTCCCCAGATCCTGTTGGACTACAACTCCCATCATCCCTGAACTCTGGCCTTGCTAGCTAGGGATGATGAGAGTTGTAGTCCAACAACATCTGGGGACCCACAGGTTGAGAACTGCTGCTTTAATGTGAGCTATAAACAGTGATGAAGTGATGAACACCCAGGAGTCAAGACATTGATAGATTTTATGTCGAGAGTAAACAGATGGGGAGGTGGAGGAGCTGTTGTGGTAGACACTGCTGTTTTTTTTTGGGTGGGTTGTTTTTTTTAAAGGGTGGGTCAAGATAATTAAGTGCAGATCAAGTATTATATTGCCAAGACTTACTTTTCTTTGTTTCCATCCTCTTATTGATCAGGTAAATTTGTGAGAGCTTGATGCGAGGTTAGTCTAATGAAGTACTGCTGTCCCTTTGTAATTGTATGGATCAGTGCTTCCGAAAAGACCTAATTTGGTGAGGGTAATATCAAATTTGTAATGATGTGCTTGCACAGAATTTGAAATGAAAGCAAATTGGAATTGCCTAATCCCAAAGAGCCGCTTATTAAATTGCAGTGATGTGTTTGGATATACATTATATTAGTTTGTAATTGAAGACTAGGTCAATTGACAGTCTCGTCTCTAAATCTGTAGATCAAGGCAAACTCAATTCACCCAAGTGCACAAAGGCAGAAGGGAAGTAAAATGTTACTTTTCTTTTGTTGAAGAAAATCCTGCATGAAATACATGGCAATAGATGTGAAAGGGGGGAAATGTGTTCACTTTAGAGAAGATGTAAAACAAGATGGTCACAATTGGGACAAATTTAACAATCAGCATTATGCCAAAAAACTGAAGTCATTTTCAAATGTTTTTTGAATTGGGGCAGCAACTTGATTAAAGAAAATTCTATTGATTAATTGTGTGGGTGATATCTAAGGTGACTTACCACTAAAACTGTCGGTGAAACAGAGATGGAGGTAATTTTGGCAATTTTCCTGCAGTACCCCATACCCTCCTTTATTTTTTTCTCAGAAGGGTTCCTACCTTCTGCAACAGATTAAGACAGGAACTACAGAAGGATCCCTGGGAATTGTCTTCCCCCTTTACTACTGATTGCATCAGTGGACAGTCACCATTGAGTATCACCTTATGGGTTTTAGTTGATTAATCTGTTGATCTGAATCTATTGATCTGAATCTATCTATCTATTTCACATGTCATAAAAGTGTGCATCACCTTAGAAGAGATATTATTTGTTATGAAAGAGAGAAAAGGGGGTTAAATACTCTCATAGGCAGTTTTATAAGCAATTGTTTAAAAGTATTTTTTTTAAGTCTACTGACTAATTAATTCATTTGATGATAAAGTTTTAAAATGTTTAATCTAACACTCAATTAGAGATTGCAACCTTTCTTAAATTTTTATTTAAATGTTAGAATGGAGTCTAGACTCCTTTCAGTCAAGAATTCCCAAATTGCATGTGGAGTCTCTCTCTCTCTCTCCCCCCCTCTCCCTCTCTCCCTCTCTCCCCCCTTCTAACTTTCCAGGCACAAATTAATATGCTGGTATTTATCTTTAAAGCCCTCATGGGTTTGGCCTATGTGTTTCCTAAGGACCATTTCCTTCTCACATGTTCGATAATTATCTAAGGAAATTCCCCTGATCCTCCAGTCTGGTGAGACACAGCTAACTACTATCAGGGCTGCCCATTTTCTGTAGCAGTGGAATGCTTTGGCAAGCAAGGTGTGTTAAGCCCTGCCATTGTACTGCTCTAGGAAGCTGGTAGAGACATGACATGACTCTTCAGAAAGACCTTCAGCTTCTTTTTTCGCTGGCATTCTGTTTTGTTTTGTTTTGGGTTTCTTATGTAAATATTGTTGAATTTTTACAATTATGTTCAATTTGGGGATCATTATGTATTTTAAATGCATAATGAAGTGTTGCTTTGTTAACTACCTTGTTTGTTGGATTGTGTGCTTTCTTTAAAAATGGAATAGGCAAGATATAATTGTTTGAAAAAGCATAACATTTTAAAACACATGAAATCTGGGCTGCGTGTACACTACACCTGTAAAACACATTTGGAGGACATTCTTTCCCTCAAATAATTCTGGCCATTATGGTTTACCCCTCACAGGCTTAAAATTCCCAGTAACCCGTAACAAAACAAAGTCTTAAAATGACTTTGTTAGTTGTTCAAGGCAACTACTAAGTAAGTGTTTATTCTGTGATGAAACAATATTTAAATGACATTTTTATAAGGACTTTAAAAAATGCAAATTAAAATAGGACAGGACAGATTTATGCAAATTTGACACTGACTGGAAATAGACACTGATCCATTTATCACTACTTATATGATCCCCCCAATTGGAAATAAGGATGCTAGTTAGATAGATTTTGCTTCATGAGTACCATCAAACCTTGGCTCCCGAATGCCTCCATTACTGTACATTTCGGCTCCCAAACGCTGAAAATCCGGAAGTGTTCCGGTTTTCAAATGTTTTTTGGAAGCCGAACATCCAGTGTCGCTTCCGCTTGAGTGCAGGAAGCTCCAACAGCCAATTGAAAGCCGCGCTTCGGCTGTCAAACATTTCGGAAGCCGAACAGGCTTCCAGAATGGATTACGTTTGACAACCAAGGTTGGACTGTAATCATCATCATCATCATCATCATCATCATCATCATCAAGGCTCTCCACATTTTCATGAACATTTTGTACCAACATTGCTTTCCACACAGGTTAAGCAACAGTAATGAGAGTTTATCCCCCAGGGTTGAATGCTACAATATTATATTTTCAGCTTCAAGAAATGTGACTCAGCCAGTTGAATATGAATGTATGGTTTGCTATGAGAAGCAAATCGTGGATTTGATGTACTGTGCAATGAGGTTGCTCCATTCCACCTCTGTGTGTGCACATGTGTGTGTGTGTGTTTAAGCTTCCATAAAGGATATTCTGTTCCTGAAATAATTCACACATCTAAGGACAGCTCTGCTGTTATTTGATTATAGGAAGGGAGAGCTGTTCCTTTATGTCTGCTTTTATTTGGCCATTGCAGTGAAGTGTTACATCATAGAATCATATAATTGTAGTGTTGTAGTCCAACCCCCTCCAGTGCAGGAATCCTGCCCACAGCTGTTCCTGTGTGGGCTTGAACCACCAATCTTCTGGTTAGCAGCCAAACACACTGCCCCACTGTGCCACAGACTGTTGCAGTCCAGTGCTGGGATTGACCTTGAAATAACAGGGAGAGGGAAGAAGGGAGCAGAACATAATTTTATTTTACTCATTCACTTCAATTTGTGTCACACCAGATTCTGAAAGTTCAAGGTGAATTTACACGTCTTTAAAAAAATAGTAGGGCAATAATTTGTGTCTCAACTGATTATTCCTGTTCATTTATAGCACTGTTCTACACTCTTTAGCTAAAAGACTCCCAGAGCAGATTCATATACTATTAATTAGAATGAAGTGGCCACATTTTTCGGGAGGAAGGCCGCATTGACAGTAAGACATCCATTCAAAGGCCATGTATTACTGGCCATGTACACACATGTATAGAAGACGCATGTAGACTATGTGCACACACACCACACATGCAGTGCAAATAGTAACCAGACAAGGAATGGGAGAGAAATCTGATTCAATTCTCATTTGTAGGTGAACCTAGTTCATTTATAGTTTCTGAAACAATATGCAAACTGGAACATAGCCATTTCCTGATCAGATTCAAAGATAAAGCTGCAGGGGCTGGCAGGCCACTCTCTGTGCATATACTGGCATAATTGTGTATAAAAGGTGTATGTTAGGAGAAATGTGTATGAATCTCCATGCAGACCTTTCTGTAAAACAAAAAAACAACCCTCAATTATTTTTGCAGACACTGTTGAAAACTGAAATTTACAGATTCCCCCCCCCCTATTTAGAATGTGGTTTTCCTTAATCTAAACTACTGAATAGGTAACAATGAGAGTCGGATCTAATGGTATTAATCCTGTTCCCATGAGTTCCCATGTGCTTAATCATAAATAATTTGTACGAATGTTGCAGACGAAACCATTGCTTTCTGGACATGAATAAAACACACTTCACTGAGAAGGGTGAGCACATTCGATTGCTGTCACATCTTGAGAATATTCTGAGCACTTAATCTCTCCCCTTCCCCCATGAAAACTTTGACATTTCTCTTTTTGAATTCCATTGTTAGTATATGCCCTGTTCTATGGGATTATTGTTTTTTTAACTATTGATTCTGATTTTTTTTTCTTTGCTCATCCATCCTCAACTAACAACAGCAATCAATTCGCTATTCATCTTCTCAGCACTTGGATTACACATCCTGAGTGTGGGGGAAAGATGCCCACAGTTTCAAATGGTGCAAATCACCTTTTGTAAAGCCATTAAGGAGACGTTCTTTTGTTTTTTTAAGACAAAAATCCCCAAGGATAATTTGATACTGTGTTTAGACTTCTTTAGCTGCAGCTGGCAGCTCAGAGATTCAGCCAGGTCTCCTTGGTAGCATATCTTCTATTTACACAGTGCAATCACTTAATTTTGAGTTTCAAACAGGAGCCAACAAATGTGCTAACTTTAATTTGTATGTAGTCAGAGGTGGTGGTGGTGGGCCATCCTTCAGTAGGAAACGTTTTATGTAAAATAGGTAAAGTGGAAGTGCATTGGCTATTTAGTGAGCCCTACACACCCCTTCTGCACAAGGGAAGCAAACAAATTATAGGCAACTCTCCATTTGTGTGGAGGTTGTCTTCCGGGTCATCACACCAGTGAAGTGCACATAAGCCTGCCCTGCCCCATTCCACCCTTGTTACACCCCCTTTCGATGCTAGAAATGGCATGTGCATCAGTGGTCACATGCCAATCAGATATACAGGTTGCTGCCTGTATGTTTCATTTATGAATACCAGTATTATAAAAGGTAAAGCTAAAGGGACCCCTGACCATTAGGTCCAGTCGTGACCGACTCTGGGGTTGCAGCGCTCATCTTGCTTTACTGTCCGAGGGAGCCAGCGTACAGCTTCCGGGTCATGTGTCCAGCATGACTGAGCCACTTCTGGCAAACCAGAACAGCAAACGGAAACACTGTTTACCTTCCCACCGGAGCAGTACCTATTTGTTTACTTGCACTTTGATGTGCTTTTGAACTACTAGGTTGGCAGGAGAATGGACTGAGCAACAAGAGCTCACCCCGTCGTGGGAATTTGAACCACCAACCTTCTCATCGGCAAGCCCTAGGCTCTGTGGTTTAACCCAAAGTGCCACCCGCATCCCTGTGGTATTATAAGTCAGTATAAAGGCAGAGCAATCCTATGGCAGAAGAATCACCACCCTGCTGGGCTAGAGCCATTCAAGATAGAGGGGTTGCATTTTACATTTACCTTTACATTTATCTCTTTTTTTGTACTTGGTTTTTCTTTTTCATTCCACCTTCCAATGGTTTCAGAGGGCAAAAGAACCTGCCTTATCCTGAGTCAGAACATTGGACCATCTTGCTCAGTACAGTGGTACCTTGGTACTTGAACAGCTTGGCTTCCAAACAAATTGGTTCCCCAACACCGCAAACCCAGAAGTGTTCTGGTTTGAGAATGTTTTTCGGAAGCCGAACGTCCAATGTGCTTTATGCAGCTTCTGATTGAGTGCTGGAAGCTCCTGCAGCCAATCAGAAGCCACGTCTTGGCTTTTGAACCGTTTCGGGAGTCGGACTCCTGGAACGGATTAAGTTCGAGAACCAAGGTACCACTGTATTTTCAAAACTGACCAACAGCAGTAGTACAGCGTTTGACAACAGTAGTACAGCCTTACTTGGAGAGACTTGGGACCTCATGCATGCAAAGTAGCTGCTCTACAACTGAGCTATGGCTCTTCCCGAATAAGGTAGAAGATTAATTAAACCAGCTTCATGGTTTAATGGTATCCCTTCCTTTTAGAAAACATATTAGGGGAACTAAAAGGCTTTGGATCCTGCAATTCCAATGACTTCTTTAATTTGCCCCCTTTCATCCTCCGCTGCTCTGATGGCAGAGCTGCAACGGAGGCAGATCTTTCTGCCTCTGTAACTAGGCAGGCCTCTTTTGGTAGATCTCCTCCTCCATCTTTGAACTCTCAGCATCCAGCAGCTCCTCACCTACCCTCTCCAGGAGCTTAGGATTTCTCTACCTAAGAGAGCTTCTAACAGCTGTGCTAAGAAAGATATAGGCGGTAAATTGCTCAGCCTTCATCCAGTAATGTTGATGGGTCTTCTGCAAAGGTTTGGTATTGATACAACATACAAGCAGAGTTCAGCACATGAAATGTAAGGGCAGCCTGTTGATCCAAGAAAGGTGTAAATGAGTTGCATAGAAATTTTAAATATACCTAATTGCCCAGAGGCGAACAAAAATCTAGACTTTCATCTTCACTGGCAGCGTTCAACAGTGGAAGTAGAATGGAGCTTGATTATGCTCAGTTGTACTTTTTATTTCGATTGAGCTATTCACCCTAAGCCATTTCCCCCCGTCTCCACTCTTTTAATGCTGCAAATGAGGTTGTAAAAGCTTGTTTAAAGTAAAGTGCTTGGGATTTTTGGAAACCAAACTATTACTTAGAGCTGCCTATGACAACAGTCATGTTTCTGATGAGAACAAGTCAAGCCTTTTTCCACAGTGATTTTTAAATGCACGGTTGTGCCCTTCTGAGCCATACCCATGTCAAAAGATTAATCAAAAGAATGTGTTCCATGGAAAAAAATTGTGAAGGGTAGTCCACGTAGTGAACGAATCAAAATCTACTCCAGTTGCTACTTTACATTGGTATGTGTGGCTATCACTTTTTCCTCATCTTCTACCAGGACTGATGAGCTTGGTATTGCATCATTATTCCCTTGCCTGACAGATTAACGCAACAACCGAGATGAGTATATGGAGAAGATTAATTTAGGAATTAGCATAAATTGACTTGGCTTTGTGAGCAGGTGATAGAGGTTTTAAAATGACTATGCAGCAGCATAATTTTGAAACATGCCTGTTTGAATTTTACCCAGGAACATGAAAGTGATAATTTGAATGAAAGGCTCACTGTTTGATAAAAGTAACATGCCCTCGACTATCATTTTGGTCATCATGGACCAAAAAAATAAAAATAAAATGCAAATTTTATTCAGGAAATTAAATGTGTAGGTTATCACATCTGTAACCCTTTGGATCTTGATGGATTTCATGCAGGTAATTGATGATGGATAGAAATATGTTGCCCATTATGATTTTAGGGAAGAAAGCCCCTTGTAAGGGGAATAGGGGTAGAAACATGGCCACATCTAAAAATCTTAATGTGAAGATAGGCCTTCAGGTTTTGCATGAAATACAAGCATCTGTTTCAGCATATTTGTGCCTGTAAAGGTAAAGGTAAAGGGACCCCTGACCATTAGGTCCAGTCATGGCCGACTCTGGGGTTGCAGCGCTCACCTTGCTTTATTGGCCGAGGGAGCTGGTGTACAGTTTCTGGGTCATGTGGCCAGCATGACTAAGCCGTTTCTGGCGAACCAGAGCAGCACATGGAAACGCCATTTACCTTCCCGCCAGAGCAGTACCTATTTATCTACTTGCACTTTGACGTGCTTTTGAACTGCTAGGTTGGCAGGAGCAGGGACCGAGCAACAGGAGCTCACCCCGTCGCGGGGATTTGAACCACCGACCTTCTGATCGGCTCTGTGGTTTAACCCACAGCGCCACCGAAAAGCTGCTTTTCATAGCCCACCAACCCTCTGCCAAAATCTGGCACCTCTTCTTACCTTAGAAGAATACATCCTCTGGCATGGCACTAAGAATTTAGGGTTCAGGAAACATGAAGGAGTGCTTGTAGGAAGGTCTTAGGGCTCAAGAACAGCATGGCATGACACCCTATAATAATCCATAATCCAACGACCCATAACATGGATTCAGAATAAAATACAGATTCATACAGACAACCCCCAGGGAAGGGAAACTGAAACCTTATTTGTTTAGGCATGGGTATGTTGATCTTTGATTTGTATGACTACTGAAAGAAACTTTGCCATGGCCACTGTGATATCATTGGACTTGTCATCTAGAAGATATTTGGTATAGTAGACTTCAGTTTGACCTGGCCGATTTGCCAATAGTGGTTTAATCAATAGTTCCCTAGCTTGATCATATTGTCCACAATGCAATAAAATATGCCTCATGCAGTCAACATCCTGAGAGCATACACAGATCCTATTTTGATAAGGGATACCTCTCAGTCTGTCATTTAACACTTCTGATGGGAAGACATTAAATCTGGCTTTGGTGTAAAGACCCGATACGTTGGTACAGACAAATTTCTAAGATGTGCAGGTGTCTGAAAATTGAACCCATAGTGAATTCCTACTGCTAATGAGATTGAGATCGGAGATCACTATGTGATATGTCCCAGAGTCTTTGCCTCAGAGATTTAAGGGTGGTATCATAGCCCAGATGGTACAGGAAAGAAGGTGTCATACCAATCAAAGTGGCTTTTCTAACCATAATTTTCATCCATGAGCTGGTAAACTTCTTGTTGTTTAGGTATGGAAGTAACCCCTTCCCTAGGCCAAAGACTGAGATCTTGAGCCAGTATCTCAGGGCAGCCCACCATGCTTTAGTTGATAGAGGACATTCACCTGTTTCTAAAAATAGTATTGCATTTGGAACTTGTAGGAGAGACTGGAGAAACTTTGTCTGGAAGCCATCGAACCTGGAGAATGAGCCATTGAACCAGATGTTTGAGGCACAGAGGAGTTGAGAGATATATTTTGCATTAAATATCTTAATGGCTGATGGAACATAATGGCCTCCCCTTGTCTAAAATAATGGAAGTATAGCCAGTTTGCTTACCTCTGCCTTTTGATAGGTGGTCTGCCAATGATGTTTCCAGGACTTGGAATGATGGAATAGAAGCCCTAGGTACCAGAAGAATTTGGTCTGCTCTAGTTTGTGACTATCCAGGACTTTTGATTTTTCATAATTGATGAATAACCCATTACCAGAGCAGTAGTCTGAGAATTTCATGACACCCTAGCAAGAAGACCTTAAGGTTGAGGAAACAGGAAGGGTGTTCCTTATAGCACAGATTCCCTGCCAGAGGCAGAAGAGAAACTTTTCTAAGATAAGAATAGGGCTTTGCTTTTCATTTTTCAGTCCCATGGCAGTACTGCAAAAGGGAAGAAAAAAGCTGTTGAGAACCCATTCCCTCCCAATTAGCAGAAGAGAGGGGTCTCTCTGAATATGTGTCTGTCTGATTGTGTGGCAAGTGTACATATGTGAGTGTGTGCTGTATATGTGGCTAGTGCGTGGTATATATGTTCTGTATGTGTGGTTTTCATGTCATATGCAGTGTGTGTATGTGTACATTAGCCATTTTGGCTACACATCACTGGCAAGTAGCTCTTAGTTAAAGAATGAGATACAATATGGAACACTTCCCTTAAGAATCTTCAGGAATTTAGCCTAAGAGGAGCCTTTACAAAACGAAGCTGCAAGAGACATATTTAATGTTGGTAACCAGAACAACTTGACCGTCTGTCCCTGGCTGCCCATGGACCACCTGTTCCCCCACCCTCTTTCCTTCTGCATCCTCTTTGGGACTTGTCCTTAGTCTGTCTGTCTTGAATGGATGAATTCCTTTTCTAAGGCTTCCCTGGTTATTTGTCTCATGTTCTTTGCCTGCACGGCAGACCTCATTCTGTCCTTGATCCTCTGATATTGAAAGGCATTTAGAGCAGTAAATATCCTGCAACAAATTAGTTTAGAGCCATGCACTCATAGTATAGGATAGACGAAGGGAAGAAAACCTTTATGTGATCTGACAGATGAAGGCGGGGACCTTCATGGGATATGACATTGCTATCACTAGTTGTGTTACTAGCAAAATTTCTGGGGAACAAATTGGGCTTTATGCAGATAAGTATTATAGTAGTTAACACTGATGGGAGGAGCTTACAGAGCAGGGCACAGTAAACTGGTGTGTCCTATTAGAGTTAAGGTTTCTTGCACTTGCCCTGTCTATCCCTTTGCCTTTTCTTTGGGCAGATTATAACCTTGTTTGTTTTCAATGTATTTTCTAGTAAGTCTGCCGCAGGAAGTGTGTGTGTATGCATTTGAAACAGATGCAAATAGCAGAAAATTCTTGGGTTATCTATCCTTAGATACCATAAATCAGACTTAGTGTGTGCTTTACTGCCCTATTTGGTAGCCTGAAGCTAGTATTGAATTGCACAACGGTACACAATATGCAAATTGTTTGTTCCTCAGCAGGCCTGCGTTGCTTTTTTCTGTTTTCTTTCTTTCCCCCATAACAGCAGATATAAACTTTTTGTAGTACCTCTCTGATCTCATTTTCCCTTTGAATTTTGCAGAAACTCTTGGAAGGTGCTAGCAACATTATTTATAAGTAATTTATCATATAAATATGATGATTAATCCAAAGTTTTGGTGAATTGGTGTCTCTTTACAGACAGTAGGTCATATACATTTTTCTATGCTGTTGAAGGCAGATTCCAAGAATGTTAGTGTGTACTTTTCCCATCCCTGTAATACATGTGATTATCTCATTGCACCTTGTTTCCAATTGCTCTTTATGTTTGACACTCTATCATGTAAGGATGGATGGATGGATGGATGGATCTATCCATCTACCTACCTACCAACCTATCTACATTACCTATGTCTGTAACCCCCCCCCCCCCCCAAAGACAATAGAAATGAATGTTAGCAATAGAACTGCTTCATTGAACACTGCCATCCATCATTCTGCAAGGACTTCACTCTCTCTATATGTGTGTCCTTGTGTAGATCTGTTTTCCCACCAGTTTTCTATAACCCTCAACACATGTTTGCAAAAAACCCACACCCTTTGCTCACCAACAGCTCTCAAAGTTCCAATAAGTGGAAAACTAGGCATCTGATTTAAGTGTTTTGGTGAGAGAGAAAGATAAAAAGGTAATGAATAACAGAAACAAAACCCTGTTGTCAAGAAGAAAGATTATACAGGATCTGTGGACTAGGTTGATAGAGGTCTAGTAAGGTCTAGTTTAGGGATGTGGGTGGCGCTGTGGGTTAAACCACAGAGCCTAGGACTTGCCAATCAGAAGGTCGGCGGTTCGAATCCCCACGACAGGGTGAGCTCCCATTGCTCGGTCCCTGCTCCTGCCCACCTAGCAGTTCGAAAGCATGTCAGAGTGCAAACAGATAAATAGGTACTGCTCTGGCGGGAAGGTAAATGGTGTTTCCATGCGCTGCTCTGGTTCACCAGAAGCGTCTTAGTCATGCTGGCCACATGACCCGGAAGCTGTACGCCGGCTCCCTCGGCCAATAAAGCGAGATGAGCGCTGCAACCCCAGAGTCTGTCACGACTGGACCTAATGGTCAGGGGTCCCTTTACCTTTACCTAAGGTCTAACTTAGTGGTAGAGCACCTGCTTTTTATTTGGGAGATCCCTCGTCAATATCCTGTAACGCTGCTGCCCATCAGTGTGGATAATACTGAGATAGATGAACCAATGGGCTGACTCAATATAAAATAGCTTCCTCTGTTCCTATGAGTTGTAACCTTGAAGAGTATTAGGAGAGCTGGTGCAGCATAATGGCCAATTGACTAAGTTGTGGATCCTGAATTATTCATTTTTAATCGTGCTTCTGCTATGGACTCGCTAGGCACTCTTTGGCAAGCTGCTCTCTCCCAGTTTCAGCCCCCTTCTCCTCTGGGAGATAATATTACTAATTATAAGGTCATTATAAGGATTGCATCCAGATAGTGCATTTGAAGAGCTATGAGCACTTACGTGCAAGTGCTGTACAAAGTGCTTATTAATTGTTTTTCTCCCGCTGCGAGTCTTGGTGGAAACATAGTGGAACATGGGAACAGTGAATGAAGATTAGCCACATATTATGAAATAGACAGGAAAATTATTCTATGACAGTGGGGTGAGGAGGTGCAGCTACCGCCGCACACATCGGAGAGACATCATGAGCATGGTTTATGAGTAAATGTTTAGTGGAGTGCAGCCAGTGGCTGCGTTCAAAGCATTATTTTTTGGAAGCAATTGATTCAATAAAAATCTGTGGGATCCTATTCCAAGAAAATAGGTTTGGATCTAGGCCAAGAAGGATGATTTCCCCAACTGTAGCTCCTTTTAAAATGGAATTGCTGTGATGGAATGTAATGGAAGGGTGGTGAGCAGAGGTTTTGACTGTGTCTAAAGTTTAGGAAAGACTCCTGGCTGAAACCCTGAAGTCTGCCAGTCAGTGAAGACATTACTGAGTGGGAATCAATTTTGAGGCAATAGTGGGAATCAGTTTTGAGGCAAAACAGCTTCCCATCTTCTTCTAAAAGTCATAGGACTACTTTGGCTACATGTGGAAATGTCACAAAAGAAAGACCAAACTGGTAACCTTGAGTCTGACTCTTCTTTCTCTACCCCAAAGCTATAACTTCTATAATTAACTTTCATCACTTTTCTCTGGCTTTTCAGCATATGACATGGATGAGTACCTATTCTGAGACACTCCATAGAAATAGGGACACAAGGAGAGAAGTATATGAGGCAGTAAGCTTTGCATATTCCTCAGATTTCCTTGATTTGAGTAGCTTTACTGTAAAGTGTTCAGGAATTAATGGAGTTGTGGAGGGGAGCATAGTCACAATGCAATGTACTGTGACAGGGTTGTGGGATTTGGGGCTGTCTGGCTTCCTCACTCCCACCAGCTTTCAGGGGTAATTTATATGCGACAGAAGCCATGAATGAAGAATTTATGTCCCCATGTGCCCACACCAGGTTTAAATGCATTTAACGCGTGTGCATGCTAGGGACGGATGGATCGGTTCATTTCTCCTTTCCCTAAGTTTCTCATTCCAATATTAACTTCAGTACTCCACATTTCCACATTGGTTTTCTTTCTTCTTCTTCTTTTGAATGTCCTCATTAAAATTCATTAGCATTCAGCGAGGATTTTTCTCATATGCACATTTCTACAAGCAACCCCCCCCCATGCTTTTTTTGTATATTATTTTCATTAATCTATGCATTTTGCGGGGGACACACAGTTGCTGACATAAGCATTTCTGTACACATTACTTGGGTGGATAACTGCATTGCAAAATCCAGAGCAGTTTGAATTTTGAAATTGCATTTATTATGCAGGTTTGTCTTTAAATGCAAACTGAACTGCATTTCTCTCTCCTCTCCCCTCTATTCCTAGTGCCAGCACACTGGATGTTCCCCATAGCTTAAGGCTGTGTGTGGGCCCATGATAACTGGAGTCAAGGAACAGCCATTGTACTCAAGTATGGGTTGTTTTTCATCTGGCTCTGCTCTCTGCTCAGTTTTTAGCAGGTTCTTGAAGCATTGCAAAGCCTGTTTCAAGACTAAGGTGGGCAAAGGCAATTCTGTTGTACCACCACAACAAGCCAGCCTGAAAAGCAGTCCGCTACTATAGAGGCTAACCACAAAATATGTTAACAAAGGAGATGTTGGATTTTTATTTTTTTTTAATGTTGACTAGTCACAGTTTTGTACTACAGAACCAGTGGTCAGGCCTGAAATGTGGATGCAGCAGTTGGCAGCAAAATTGGTAGAAGCAAAACATCATGTTGGGCTTAATGTGAAACAAGAAAATACTGTGCTGTTTACAATAAATATAAAAGGGTGCCGTAAGTCCTGATTTTCCAGGAAAATGTCCTGGAATTTGCCTCTGAAAATGGCCTCCTGGATTAATATTTTTTGGAAATTGGGTGATGGGGGTTAAATCATGCTGGAAATGCCTCAAAAAGCTCCAGGTTTTTTACTTTTTGAAACATGGCATCCCTAAAATATAACCCTGATTTAGTTAGTGACAATTATACTATCCCTTTTTTCAAGTTTTGTGGCTTAGTCTGCATGTTGGATTGAACTTCTTTCCCTTTCCTTTCTTATCATTAGAATATATATATATAGAGAGAGAGAGAGAGAGAGAGAGAATAAAATTACCAAAACTTTTGTATGCCTGTCATTTCCAACCATTATCATTATGTGCACACACAATTGTAATGATATCAGACATTCGAACTTTTATTACCACTTCAAAATGCATTTTGCAAGGGAGAAAGAAAGAATTGATCTTTCAGTCAAATACTACATAGTCCCTTGTGGAGAGCAAACTAAATTAAGAAACACGTTTAAAAGTTTAGCTTTCAACTGATCGCTTGTACATAAAAAGCAGGGGAGCTGGTCAGCACTCAGTAGCATGGACAGTGTTTCTGTCTTACCCAGGCTGACTCTTCATCCTGCCAAAAGTGGAAAGAGGAAAGTGGAAAACAGGGTTCCATGGGGGAAGTGGGGGGGGGTTGCCATTGACTTTGGCTCAAATGTACAGGCTACATATCCTCAAGCAAGCAGAACCAGCCACCAGGATTTAAAACTGTAGTATCCTATGTTTGCTAATTAGCTTTCCATTGCATGATGTTAATTTAGGCAACAGCTTGAAAAGGGGCTAAATATCTGGAGTGCAAGATTTCACCCTTGGTTGGTGTTCAGGAGCATACAGAAGGGTTTATCTTAGTGGACAACATGTCAAAAAATTAACACTGTACAGTGGTACCTCGGTTTACAAACAATCCGTTCTGGAAGTCTGTTCTTAAACCAAAACCACTCTTAAACTGAGCCGTGCTTTCCCTAATGAGGCCTTCCGCCACCGGTGCCTTTCCACTGTTTGGATTCCATTCTTAGACTGAGGTAAAGTTCTCAAACCAATACATTATTTCCAGTTTTGTGGAGTTTGTAAACCAAATTGTTCTTAAACTGGACTGTTCTTAAACCGAGGTAACACTGTGTTTGAAAAGACAAATCAGATAGAAGTCAATATTAAGATCTTCATCTCTGATATCAGGTGTCGGTCAGGAGCAGGTCAGCAATAAATCACACAGCATCAGTGCTGTTAACTCTTTATTCAAGGAGGGGAAATCTGTTCAGGAGACCAGGCCTAGTGAGCACAGCAACTTTTCCTGCAGATCTTGCCCCTATGAAGGCAGTTATGGGGACAGACAATCCCCTCCTTCCCACAGTTGTCTAGGTCTCTTCCTCCCCTGGCAATCCCCAAGCAATCTGAGACTCTTGTCACTATGCCTGTCTTTGCTCCTCCCCTTCATATCTCTTCTGGTTCCATGAGACTGGAAACTGGAGACAGGAGGGGAAGACACCCTGGCTTCATCACCAGCCTGACTCATCACTGCCTCTTGGCATCTCTTGCTTCCGCCTCAGCTTCTGGACTCCTCTCTGCCATAGATTCTTTCTGCTCACTAAACCCTGTTACCTCTTCAGCTTCCGAAACCAGATCCCAGTCTGCTCCCTTCTCTTCCTCTGACCATTCATCGTTGTCCCACCACCAATCCTTGGGCTCTGAACCTTCTTCCCTCGGAGGTTCCTCAGCTGCATCCAGCCAATCCTTGACACCAGGGTTCACAAGTAAGAGATATGATATAATTTATGTCAGCTTTCCCCAACCTGATGCTTTTCCATTGTTTTTTGGACCATAATTCTCATTAGTCCCAGCCAGCACATTTGTATTTCCTAGGGCTGATGGGAGTTGTAGTGAAAAATCCTGGGAAGGTGTCAGCATGTGTACTAAGAAAGATTATATTCAGGCCAGTGTCTTGCTTAAATGCCTGCCTTATCTATCATCTGTCACAATTCTATCAAAGCACTCGTCCATGAAGTTCAAAGCCCCATTCCTTGGTCAATCTCATTCTGTCTTCAAAATAACTCTGAGAGGTTAGGATGAAATCCTGGGCCATGATGATCTCTCAGTAAACTTTATGATTGCATTAGGATTTGAACTCAGGTCTCCCCATTCTAGACCCAGCAGTTTCCACCTTACTGCTTCTGAAGGCACATCACTAGTAGCAACAAAGTAATCATAAAGGTTATCTGCAACCTTTATGCTTTGAGGCGTAATCTGAATACATGTTTTCACCCCAGAATAGTCCCCCCAAGTATAGCATTGCACAAATGTCAAGGTACAAACAATTTCATTTCTTCTTGCCCTACTTGCAAAATATGGATTGTGCTGTTTGAAACAATTCTTATACAATTTATCACTAAGTTCTAGCTTCTATTCATTCTTGAGTCCAGCTGAAAGCTTTTGATAAAGGGAGACAGTGATTCTTTTATAGTGGCAGTTTCTGTAATTCTCTGAGGTCTTCTTGTTCCATGTTAACTTTTTCTGAGACCTGCAATTCCATTGAAAGACATTACCCATTTATTGCCATGTTTCTCAAGATCAGCAGGTTTAGCCATGGGAAGGCAATATTCTTTTTAGCAACTTGAGGGACATCTGAGGGAAAGGATAGCCTTGGGATTTTCTTACAGAGTGTACTTTTTATGTTTTATGCTAACAATAAAAAGTAGTTATTTTTTGCAGTACTGTAAAGGAAGAATCGTATGTGAAAACATGAATGATGTTGGTATATTTTCAAATAAGCAGTAGGACATTTGTAGCGGCCTTGTCTCTCCAACACACCCACACGCCCCGCCCCCCACTGGCACAGTCCAAAATAGTGACACTTGTTGCTCTGGGATTTCATACAAGAAAGCAAGTGGAAGATACTTAATGCAAGTGATCTGCTCTTCCATTTGTTTATGCACAAATATTGTCAGATGTGGGACTGTTTGTCTTCTATAGAAAAAACTGGAATGTTGATCTAAGCATAAGTAAAAACTAGATTGGAAACCATTCCCAAATCAGATAACTAGAAACATTCTGTCAATTCTTATGTCAATACTGGCTGCAACACAGATGTGTGTGGGCATATAAAAGAGAGCAATAAGAGGTGACATAAATTAAATTAACCCTTCTAAAATAGCTGTGGCTTCTCATTCAGAATGTGCCCCCCAAAACACTTTCACATAACTGTAATTCAAACATGTGATTCAAAACACATAGTTCAGAATATATTGTATTTTTTGCTCTATAAGACTCACTTTTTCCCTCCTAAAAAGTAAGGGGAAATGTGTGTGCATCTAATGGAGCGAATGCAGGCTGCGCAGCTATCCCAGAAGCCAGAACAGCAAGAGGTATTGCTGCTTTCACTGCACAGCAATCCCTCTTGCTGTTCTGGCTTCTGAGATTCAGAATATTTTTTTTCTTGTTTTCCTCCTCCAAAAACTAGGTGCATCTTGTGGTCTGGTGCGTCTTATAGAGCGAAAAATATGGTAATTGAAATTGCTGCTATGCCTCTCTACAACAGTGATTCAGTACTGAAACTAAGAATTTAATGGCCACCCAGTTCCATCTATAGTACAGTCTTAGTGGTGCAGCCAGCACATCGAGAAGAGTACACAGTGGATATTTCTCCCCCAGTCCTCTAAGATATCATGCTTTACAACTTATGCACAACCACATTACTGATCCATTAGTAAAATCAACAGCAACATAAGTCTGGCAATCCACTGAGCACCTGCAACCATGTACATAGTTTTATTTATAACCATGTTATTAAACTATAATTATGTGGGAGTGGAGGAAAGACACTCTGCACATGATTAAGGATACTCATTATTATTTCACACATCAATATTAAAGGCACATTTAAGATTTCTCTCTCGTTTCCATCCTGCTACATGCTGATGTGTTAGGGTAAAGTTGGGCAACTTGTATATTCTGGTAACCTGTATATTTTTAAAAACAAAAATGTTAAAAAATGTACATCAGTAACTATGTGGTTGTCTTATGGACTACTTGTGTCGTTAAACAAGGCACTGCCATGACCAGCAGCCCAGAAACCATGCACTGAATGACTCAGGTGATGGTAAGACTTCAGCTCTGTCCTTGAAGGAAGAACTGCCAGAATCATCTTCCGGAGCCTCCTGACCAAAGGACACATTCTTGCCACCACCCTCTAATTCAGAGAAGGAGTAATCTCCAGTTTCCTAGTCTCCCTGGTCCCACAAAGGCTCTGCAAAAGTAGCTGAAGACCCTTTAACCAGCCAGCACTGGCGCTCATAAAGCTTCTGGTAGGAAACTGGGAGCTCTCCAACGTCCTGTAGGTGCTCTGAGTGCCTTGACATTTGATGGGACACTACTGGGCTTTCCTTGCACAGTCCTTTCTGCAAAGAGGGAAATAAAATGCTTGGAGGCAGATAACATGTGTAGGATCAGTGCATCCATTGCAATATTTTACCCCCCCCCCCCAAAAAAAGACTTTCAGATAAGAATTATACTCCCTATAGGAAATATATTTTTTAAATGTGTGACATATGGACAAATGTCAAGAAAGCCAGGGCTAAGTTAATTGCATTTAAGGTAGCCTTGTAGACTTTCTCCTTTGATTCTTAGAGTTATCAGTTCCTGTTATCTCGAGTAGCTAAATGCAAGAAGGCCGCTAATCTGCCTCCAAGCTCCAAGTGTATATCACTTTTGACCAATTCGCATTTTATTTCCCTCTTTGCAGATAGGATTGCAAATTTAGTTAGTCAACAAATGCCTTTCTTGTTCTTTAAAGGAAGCCTTAGGAGGAGCCGTTTTCATTTAGGTTAAAATTAGATTCAGTGTTTTTAATAAGGTCAGTCTGGATATTGTAATGGTTTATTTTAATACAAGAAGCTTTCCTACAAACTGATAAATGAAAGTGCCAAACACCTCATTAAAATTATATCACTTCCATGGAACATTTTGCTGGCAGGGGTGGAGAGGAGAGGAAGAATTATTTAAGATATACATTAAATAACATTGCCATCTGTTCTCAATCATTTATTTATTTATTTATTTATTCAAAATGGGCTGGAAGTATGGTTATAAGAACTCAAGCAATAATTAAAATCATGTTAGGCTCTTCTAGACTAAATTGGGGGTTACCTAAGCACATTAAAGTAGATGCAATTTGCTGTAAGCTTTTCTTGCTTTGTTTGTATTTATAGCTTCATAATAGAAGAGAAATTGTGGGAAAGTAGCTGCTTAAAACCTGAGAAGGAGGACTGAGAGGACAGAAGGACAATTATTTGCAGTCAATGAACCTTGACAGTAATAACAGCTTTGATTCCTAAAACCATTTCTGCTTCCTAAAACCATTTAGCAGGCAGGCAGGCAGGCAGGCAGGCAGGCAGGCAGGCAGGCAGGCATTTATTTATTTATTTAGTTGGTTGGTTGGTTGGTTGGTTAGTTAGTTAGTTTGCAGAGGTCAGTGGCTCCCATGCAGTGATTAATGCGGGGAAGTGATTGTAAACTTAGATGCAATGTTGGCTAGTACTTAATTTATTTATTGCATTTATATACTATGTTCCTCCATGGAGCTCAAAGTGGCATACATGGTTTTCCCCTCCCCATTTTATCTTCAAAACAACCCTTTGAGGCAGGTTAGTCTGACAGACAGTGACTGGCCAGAGTTCACATAGTGAGCTTCATGGCTGAGTGGGGGATTCAGGTCATAGTCCAACACTCTAAGCATTACACTGGCTCCCTCAGTTAAAACATGGGAACAGAGTTTGTGAATATTTAGCCCCATCCTCTGATTTTTTTTCAAGTCAGTCTATTAAAGTAGGTGAATGTTTGTGCTTCATCCCACCCATGCTGCCATAGTCACATGCCCTTCTCCTTGCCAGCTGTTTTGCCCATGTGTATCCTTGACAGGCTGATTATATAGTGCCATTAAATGAATGAACAAACGTCACTGTTTCTAATAATAATAATAATAATAATAATAATAATAATAATATAATGGTATATTACGTATACCCCGCCTATCTGGCTGGGCTTCCCCAGCCACTCTGAGTGGAAGGACAGTAATTGTATAGCCAATTGGTTATGTCTATACAGTAGTACCTCAGAAGTCAAACGGAATCCATTCCGGAAGTCCGTTTGACTTCCAAAACATTCAGAAGCCAAGACGCAGCCAAATGGAACCCACAGAACCCACGTCGGACGTTCGGGTTCAAAAGAATGTTTGCAAAACACTCACTTCTGGGTTTGCAGCGTTTGGGAGCCAAAACATTCGACTTGTAAGGCGTTCGACTTCTGAGGTACGAATGTATAACAATATTGGCAAGGACAAGTTAAACTTATGGGTAGCGCCCTCACACTTAAAATTGCCTTCAGTGATGTAATCATTTAGATTGTACAATGCCGTTGGGGAATGTGGCAGTAGAAGGAAGTAAAAGTGACTGAAATAAAACAGCACTCCACGGGGACAGCAAACAGCTGTTAATTGCTGCATTGTTTCTAAATGATGTACAGTTTTGAGAAACTTCAGAAAACCATATCTGCAATCACCCTTTTATGTATGTAGTGAATTCATGCAGCCATTCATATGAGAGTGTCCAGGAAGACAATATAGATGAAGAATATTGCTCCTTTTACTGAATCCACATATGCAGTTGACCATATATTAGCACTGGAAAATAAACTGCTAAAAGATTAAGAGTAAAAATGGGGGGGGGGGGAATTACTGGCCTGGTGGAACAGCTCTGTCTTGCAATATAAAAACACATACCATAATAACAAACAAAAACAACCCCACCACCACCGTGACAGTTTTAAACAGGCATAGGCAAACTCCGGCCCTCCAGATGTTTTGAGACTACAGTTCCCAACATCCCTGACCACTGGTCCTGTTAGCTAGGGATGATGGGAGTTGTAGTTCCAAAACATCTGGAGGGCCGGAGTTTGCCTATGCCTGGTTTAAAAGGCTATAGATGGTTTAATTAGCCAAAAGCCTTGGCTGTGAGTTCTATTACTAGGGCACTGCATGCAAAAAGCCCCTGTTACATATCACCACCAACTGCAGCAGTCCTGGTGGTGGACTTGAAGCAGGGGCTTGAATAAAGACCACAATTGATGGACAGGCGTATGCAGCAGAAAGGCAGCGCTTCAAATACCCATGTCACAAGCAGGCCCAGCCCACCCATGAAGCAGGGTGAAGTAGCCTCCTCGGGTGGCAGAAGCCACTGAGGCACTGCCCCCCACAGGTGCCCCACCTATCCTGCTGCCTCCACTGCATATCAGCACCAGTGGTGCAGCTGGTATGGCAGTACCATTGTAAGTGGATGGCGATGAAGCAGTGTTGTTGGAGGCAGGTGGCACAGCAGCAGTGCCAGTGGTGCAGGTGGAGGGATGAGCAGAGCAGCATAGTGGGGTTGGACTTCCTGTTTGCCTCAAGTGCACCACCCCTGGTCACTGTAGGGATATTCCGTTCCAACTTAAGAACAGACGTGTGGAATTGTTGTATGTCACATGTCTGTTTACACTCCAGCACAGCTTGCTGGTAACTTCGGTTTGTGTATAGCTTTTGCTTATGCTGTCTTGCTTTGGGCATGAAGGAGATCGGACATGTTTCCTTTTGTCCTGATGTATGCTGAATAAACTGTTTGTAAATATGCTCACACAACTTCTCCTGCCACTTCTGTTGCGTAGCGGCTACTCTGCTGAGTAGTGTGCCCTAGCTTCTGAAGCTTGGGTCGCAGATGCTGTACCAAGGACTGGAGATCGCCCGGCACACCGTCTGGTGAGCTGGAGACAGCTGGGGGCCTGCTAATTGCCCCCGTTTCCTTGGTTGCATGCCAATAGTCACAAGCCATTTAGGAACTTCTAGATTGGTACATCATGAGAAGCAGAGTCTTTCTCAATGTGATCACAACATTCTGGAATGCCTTCCCCTGAGAAGTTTCTATAGCCCCTTCACTAACTGTCTTTACGAAGGGAGCTAAAACCCTCTTTTCCCAGCAGCTCTTGATGTATCTGGTTAGCTTTGCCCCTGTTGTATTCCATCTGGTGATTTTTTTATTGGTCTTAAAAGCTTTATATCTCTGTATACTCCTTTGGAAGGTTTTGTTCTGTTGTTGTTTTTTAATTAAAAGTGGTTATAGTGAAGTTTGAAAATAAATGAGTGAATATAGCCAAGGGAAAAGAGGTTCAGATTGAATTCCAGTCAATCTGCTGTGTTATAATATGATTTGCTTTGGATTAGATGGGTCAGTCTGGATAACCTGAAGATTGTCCCACACTTCTAGTGCCCAGGTAAAACTTAGGGTGGCTGCTCGATAAAGATTTAACACATTTTTAAAATCAGTTTGCTGTTTTTTTGCTTTCAAAGCTTTTTTGGTGGTCTCAACAATTTCCATATCCTAGGTAGCGATATTGATAAATGCTAACTCAAAGAATGATTTGTTTAAGTCAAATTGGAGAAAGCCTATTAATTATGCTGATTGTGGCTGGGATTTTGAAAATACTTAAATCCCATCTTCAGAAGCCTTTCTAGGAGCTTAAACCACTTACTGCAGAATAATCCCATAATTGGGTCTGAAAGCCCTCAAGCCATGATGAAGTCATTTGAACTCAGCCCAGAAAGCCAGAAGTACTCTGTGGAGAATAGTTGAAGAATTGCAGGGAAAATCTTTCAGAAAACCAGTAAGACTAGGCTTTGAAGTTAAAAGTGTCATAATGTATAACATTGTCTCGTGTGTGCACTGCTCCAAATGAAAGATGACCCATGATTCTGCCTTTAAGGTGTTAGCTATTGAAAGGCACATGTGGGAGACCTAACAGATGAAAGTGTGCTATATAATTTTGAAGCAAGTGTGTATGTTCTGAAATCCAAATGAATTTTAAACTGTCAAGAGAAACCTAATATTACAAAGTACTCTGCACTGCATTGTTTTTGCTTTCTGGAGAGAAGAGAAACTCTATACAAAGATATAAATATTTGAAAGACTTTGCATGTGACATTTACAGCTCAATCATATACATGCCTACTCTGAAGTAAATCCATCTGAGTTCAGTAGCGCTTACTGTAAGGGTAAGTAAGTGTGGGATAGCAGCCTTAAAGTGCCTTTGAGCCTCTCCTCTCCTCTTATTGTACACTTGTTTGTTTGTTTCATAAATTTATATGAAATATAAGCCCAAAGGGGCTCCTAGGACAGCTAACAAATCCAAAGAATTAAGGGCAACAAACTATAATCTTCAAGCACGATAATAATGGCAGAACAGCAGCATATGAGAAAAGGATATTAAAAGCAAATAAAAAGTAGGGCCAGTGAAAATGCAAACCATTATTAAAACAGCATAACAACAATAACAAAATGTTTAAGCCTGGTGCTAAAAAGATAGAAGGCACCAGATGAGCAGTCTCCAATTAAAATGACAATTTCACCACCTTAGTTTTTCTTTTTCCTTAAAAGAACATGTATGCAAAACAGCGCACGCGCATGCACACACACACACTTTATTTAAACAAACTCCCAACTCAACAGTTGGTGACGCATCCATGAAATTGAAAAGCTTTCCCCTGATACTGTTGATTTCCCTGGAGAGCATTGACTCTCTGGCACAGAGGGACGAGGGCAAAGGAAATTGGAATCAGCGAAACTGACAAGAAATTGAGAGGCTCAAGAGACTGGAAACAGTGAAGCAAATGGCAGTGGACATCTATGCAGACATGTAGGAGAGTCTCCATTAATGTTATGGTAGCTCATTTTGAGAGCTGGTTTGGTGCATAACAGTAACTTTGGGTCAGCAGACTGGGCTGAAAGGCCTATTAGCCTGCCTAATGTATACGATTCCATGATCGTCAAAATTGGAGAAACTTAAGCACAGGCTATTGGTTGCTTACATAGAGTGCTTGATTAAAACTCCATCATTCAACTGTGATTTTTGGAGTGCTAATGAGTGGTTGACTTGTTGTCTGCTTCTGTGCCCCTTTGCCATTGATATGGAGATGAATCTACACACAGTAACACACTGGTATGTAAAATATTAATGTCTTTCAATATGATAATATGCAAGAGAAAAATAAATCTTATACTGGGAGGGGAGGTATTTTTTTAAACCAATTTTGCCCACAAACTTATTTTGCAATTGCATAAGGAACCTATGTTTTACTCTTCCCCATTACCTAGTTCTGTCTAAGGAATGTTATACACACTTTTAAGACTGTTGAACTGGCACACAAAATCATAAGCAGCACAAATTTTCCCAATTATCCCACTCAGGGGTGCAATTAACTGCACTTTTCCTGGGTGTCTTCTTTCCTCTTAAGTGAAAATTACTAGGGAGGCTTTAAGCAAATCAGCCGTCATTTTCTTCCATTCTAACTAGCACAGGTCCTGAGGAAACCAGGTAGTTTTTGTGGTTGTTTTTGTCTCAAAAGCTGGAGAGAAAGAGAGAGAGAGAGAGAGAGAGAGAGAGAGAGAGAGAGAGAGAGAGACTTACCGAAGAACAATAGCTCATCAAATTCTTCATCTTTCTGGGAACAAAACAAAATGAATGTTGACAATTCTTACCTAAATCTTGATGTGCGTCTTGCTAAAACACACATCACCAAGTGCTCCATCATATCCTAGACAATCTGGCAGCTGTTTCTGCACTGTGGTGTGGTAACTCAAAGTGCAACTCAGAAAGTCCACCTGCATTGCGTTCCAGCGCTGACTGGAAGGAGAGAAGAATTATTGTTCCTATGATCAACATCAGAAGCTGCCTTATAGAAGGTCAGGCTGTTTTCCCACCTAGACCAGCTGTGGGAAACCTTTGGCCCTCCAGATGTTCCTGTACAACAACTCCCATCATCCCTGGCCATGGTCCATAGTTTCTGGGTGTTGTTCAGCAACATCTGGAGGGCCAATGGTTCTCCACAACAATATTATCTACTCTGACAGAAGGCTCTCCATAGTCTTGGGAAGTGGTCTTCCGCATCACTTGCTCCATCCTTTGAAACCAAAAACCAAAAAAACTGGAGATGCTAGGACCTGGAGAAGCAACCTGGGGCCTTCTACAGACAAATATGTTCCGCCAAGTAAATGACCGTATTTACACAAAAGTAATGTGCACATTTTCCCAGTAGTGATGTATGGAAGTGAGAGCTGGACCATAAAGAAGGCTGATCGCCAAATAATTGATGCTTTTGAATTATGGTGCTGGAGGAGACTCTTGAGAGTCCCATGGACTGCAAGAAGATCAAACCTATCCATTCTTAAGGAAATCAGTCCTGAGTGCTCACTGGAAGGACAGATCGTGAAGATGAGGCTCCAATACTTTGGCTACCTCATGAGAAGAAAGACTCCCTGGAAAAGACCCTGATGTTGGGAAAGATGGAGGGCACAAGGAGAAGATGACGACAGAGGACGAGATGGCTGGATAGTGTTCTGGAAGCTACCAGCATGAGTTTGACCAAACTGCTGGAGGCAGTCCATGGGGTCACGACTAAACGACTAAACAACAACAACAATGTGCACAAATTAGATTTGCAAAATTAGATTTGATGGTGTATTTACATTCACCATCAAATACTTTTTGGTTTCAAGGTTTTGAAAATTGAGGTGTGCATTAGATTCAATGATGCATTAGATTCGCGTAAATACAGTATGCTTCCTGTTAATAGCCTGGATGACTTCCCCTCTTTTCTAGCCCATGCTATGTCCTGAGTACACACGCAGCCCAAGGAGGACAAATGGCTGGCAATTTAATTCTTTATTGACAAAGCACAAACTTACAGTAGTAGCGCTAGAGGTGCACAGACCCACATGCTTCTGGTAGCTAGGCAGCTGCTGCCCTCCCTAATCTTATGCTGTGAGCTGAACTGTTGGAGCAAGCGGTAGCCAGGCCACCACCCTAAAAACCCTCACCTGATGGCATAAGCACATGCAACCTGTGACTCTTTTGATGCAGAAGTTGTCACTTTGCCTGCCTCTTCGGGCCCCTACTGGTCCTGGGGGACAGCGGGGGAAGGAGCAGAGGGAATTCCACCCCCTCTCTCTGGCACTGTCTCTCCCTCAGCTCCTGGCATCCTCCATCATCCTCCAGCTCTGACTCCTGCTCACAGGAGGCACAAAACCCCATCAATCACTATCCCCTGGATCAGTCTCTGGCCCAGCTACCTCTTCTGCCCATTCCACAGAGCCCTGCCAGTCCCTGACATCCTTTGACTTGTAGGGCAGAAAGGGCAGTATTGTAATGCGGCTTCTTGGATCATTCTTCAAGAATGGGGGATAAAAGGAAGGATTTCTTAACGCTGATGAATAAGAGCTTTTGCTCTCATTTTGCATTGAGCACAGCAGAAGTAGAGCAGAAAGTCTTCAGTGTGGATATCAAACGGGACAGTTGGAGGTGGCATCTAACAGAATTTTTCATTCATATTTCCTTAGTGTAGCTTCCAGCTTCAGCTTCAGTCTTAACAATCATTGTGAGCACCAACCTGTTCATCACTTTCTTTTTAAGCCCTGTTCTGTCTTTAAATCTCTGCTGTGGGGGATTCCCTCCATCTGCCTCCTTTTCTCTTTCTACTTTGAGAACAGATACCAAATGCTCAAACTTTTACAGGCTTATTAGATGTGCTCTTGAGATCATTCTCATGTAAAAAAATAATACTGTTTGCTTAAAACCAAATAAAAACTCTATTAATTGATTGAACTAGATTGTTCAGTCTCGATTGCATAGAGTTTTTAAAAGGACCATTCAATACAAACAAATGCTTGTCATGTGGGGGCAGGAAGATAACTATCTCTAATAATATTTAGATAAGAGATTTTGTTTTTCAAAGTAGAATGAGTCTTCCCCCCCCCCAGAAAAAAGTCATTTGTGTGCATCTTTTTTAAAAATACATGTCATAACCGGCAAGTGACACAGCTATTGCTAGAGTGAATAAGTGTGTTTCATTGTACAGATTAACAAAGCAGTTTAAAACTTAATTATTGCTGTGGTTCAGCATTAATGCTAATTGACTGTCAAATCTGCTGGTGCCAGTTTTGATGTGTTATCAAAATTCCTAATCAGTGTATTGCTTACTATGTCAACATTGCCATACTCAATCAAAAATGAATGAATAAGGTGGGAAAGTGCTTCAATCTGGCCTTTGTAACCTGATGGCTTCGTGCATGCAGCCATCAATGAATGTGCACATACATTGCTCTGAGCAGATCTCAGGTTTCCATTTAGCTAGGTTTGGATGTCTCAGCCAGGCAGGAACCCTACATGTTATGTCACCTTAATTTTTTCCCCAGCTTACAGTTCTCTGAAGCATTGCAGGAAGAATCTTCTCACAGCAAACACAACATTCTGTTACATGGATCACTGATTCTTATTCTTTCCCAGATGGACTGCCATGCCTAGGTGGGAAAGAGGCAGCAAATAATCTGTGTTCACTCACCAGCTACTGTAACAGATGAACTTGCACTGTGACTTCAAAACGGGTTATGATCCAGGCTGCAACTTGAATGCGCTGACTTCTTAAAATGCTTTTCCAATGAGACTCACACAATGCAAAAGCACACTATATGCATGTAATGACTGCAGCTGACTGGGGTGGTTGTGGGTGACCCAAATGAATCCGGTCATCCTCCGCTATTATCAGAGGGCCTTTTGTCGGTTCCCTCACTGTGAGAAGCAATGCTAGAGGGAACCAGGCAGAGGGCCTTCTTGGTAATGGTGCCCGCCCTGTGGAATGCCCTCCCATCAGATGTCAGAGATAAGCAACTACCTGACATTTAGAAGACATCTGAAGGCAGCCCTGTTAAGGGAAGTTTTTAATATGTGACATTTTAGTGTATTTTTCATCTTTGTTGGAAGCTGCCCAGAGTGGCTGGGGAAATCCAGCCAGATGGGTGGGGTACAAATAAATTATTATTATTATTATTATTATTATTATTATTATTATTATTATTATAAAAAATCTAGTGAATGTGGAATGTGGAAGAACTATTAGATCCCAAATTCCCAAATTAGATCCCAGATTCTTACATTGATTACTTACCATGTAATCAACCTTTGTATTTTCAATGATGTGGATTTAAAAAGCATGAAAATATATGTATTCCTTCTCTATTCAGGTGTAGGGACTTCAGTGTGTTAAAGCTGTGCTAGTTAATGAGCAAAGACTGAAGAGGGTGCATTTTATTCTGGGCAAATGTAACTGATGTAAAAAGGGTGGGATATCATGCATGTTGCTGAAGTTAGCATGTCCATATTGCTCATGAAGCATGATTTCTGCCTACATTATATGCCTGAGGAATCAGCATGGTTATGGTTACTATAATGCTGTACCAAAAAAGAGATGTAGCCTCTGTTGCTGGACTTAAGCCAAAGAAGGGAGAGTTTGTGTTTTTTTTGTTTGTTTTATTTTTAATGTTTGTGCCCACAATCTTCTAAGAAGCAAAATCTACTGAAAGGCTAGCTGCCAACTCCGTATTAGTGTGATGTGAATATTAATTGTTGTGTAAATAACTCCCAAGACTTATTGATCTCCCCAATGCTTGATTTTTCCCCGTTTAAAAGGTAATGTGACAAGACAATGCACAAAGATGCAAATGGACTAAGCAACATCAGCTTATTCTGTGTATAAATTGCACATTAGTATTCTTTCCTGCTTTTTAAAAAAAAATGCAAATGACAATGCTATGAAGAATCCGTTCCAAACTCTATCAAGGATGCACATATTACATTTCGTGTGTTAAGCATAGTCTTATGAAAACTATAGAAGCTTAGCAGAGTGCCCCTGAACACCAAGCTTCCAAGTAACATAAGCTGAATTGAAAGCTGATTAATTTGCTTTAAGCTAATGCTTTGTTGATAATCGCTCTTTCACATCCCTGATAAATTTAATGCACTGAAGGCTGCCAAGAAGCAAGTGAAACTTGCTTTGACTGACTGGAATTGTCTTGCTGCTGTTGGATTGATTGTTATTGAGGAGTCTCAGTTCTTAATATGGGATAAGGTATATGCATTTTCATCACTCATTTTCTTTGATGTCCAATACAGGGCATCTCTCTCCCCCCCCCCTTATTTTCCCCATTTGGCTGTGGAAGTTTAGCATTATAGGCTTCCTTGCTTTCAAAGAGGTAAAGGATAGTGTGATTCATTGATAAATTAATCTGAAGAAGTAATTAACTTGTATCAGATAGGATTTCATGGAGCCAACGCTTTCATGTGGCACTTTCCCTTTCATGTGGCTACTGTGGGTGTCTCAAGAGATGGTATTGATTTGAAGAGCCTGCATACAGCTATTATATTAAGTGCAGAGGTGGCGGCGTACAAATCAAAAAGGAACGTGCGGGTTCATAACATGCAATTTATGTGAAATCCACTTCAAAGATGCTTTCAGAAGTCATTAAGGTTGAGTTATTCAATTATCAGTGTTAGCTTATGCAGCACACTTTGACCAAAGAACGGTGGTGCTGGCTAGGATTTCAATGGGAAATGAGGTGCCACTGTCTGGGACTGACATCAGATATTCAGTCAGCATTCTTTTTGTCCATTTATTTTGGAAGTGCTGAAAATCCTATTGACCGATTGCATTTGCAAAATAGATTTCTGTGCACCAGAGCCAATAAATTCCTTCCCAAGTGCCTTATCACTTGGGCTTCATAGAAATGCACTAGGTAAGTTGTTAATAAGTCTTTGCCCTACATTTTCAGCCAAGCCAGCCTCTCTTTCACTTCTGCTCAGTCTAGTCTACACACAAATGGGAGCTATAGCAACTAATAAAAAGTGCTTACTTCCTTTCCTACACACAATTATACACACATAAAGCAGTGAAGTATATATTTTAAGCACAAATAGCAGCAGAAGAGGGTTGAGAAAGGGATAAACTTCTGAAAGCTTATCCTTTCATTTCACAAATCCATAATCCTTCTGTGGCTAAGTTGAAAGCAGGGCACTCAGGATATTTTTGTGTGGCTGAAATTGGCCTCTGACTGTGTGTTTGCGTGTGCATGTGTTCAATACTTCCATAAGCAAGAAGCAGGTGGGGCAAGTAAACTTTGTACATAAATTTTAGCAAAGAATGTTCATAGGATGCAAATGGCATGCTGTAACAAAGGAGGGTCTCTATTTTCATGTACCTGTTCCAGGTAAAACACTAGTGAAATGGGGATGTTTTAAACAAATGTTGTTAGCGTACATACACATGCATGGATACAGCATACACATACAGTGGTACGTCTGGTTGCGAACAGGATCCGTTCCAGAGGCCCGTTCGCAACATGAAAAGCCAGCAACCTGAAGTGCCGTATCTGCACAGGTGTGTAGCACGATCTGGCGCTTGTGTGCATGCGCAAGCGGCAAAACCCGGAAGTAACCCTTTCCAGTACTGGGATGCAACTTGAAAAAAAGTATCATGAAGCAAACGTAGCACGAGGTATGACTGTATAGCTATTTCAGTTCCCTCCCCCAGGATTCTGGCACTTAAATTTCTAAGGCTATGATCTAATACAGACTTCTGTGTAAGTCCCATTGAACTCCATGATAATTACTTTTGCATAGGCAGTATAGAGGACTGCATTGAAAGTGATGGCGAGGAGGAGATGAAATATGAGTGTTCTGCTTCTCTTCTGTCTGTTCAAGGTAATAAACGTCATTGAACAGTAAGTGTTAAAAATATATAGCAAGGGGGCATGATTGGGTTGTTGTTTTTATTTTGATTATATATTTTGTGGTTTTATATTATTTTGATTTTGTTCTGTGAACCACCCTGAGACCTAGGTAAAGGTAAAGGTACCCCTGCCTGTACGGGCCAGTCTTGACAGACTCTAGGGTTGTGCGCCCATCTCACTCAAGAGGCCAGGGGCCAGCGCTGTCCGGAGACACTTCCAGGTCACGTGGCCAGCGTGACATCGCTGCTCTGGTGAGCCAGAGCCGCACACGAAATGCCGTTTACCTTCCCACTAGTAAGCGGTCCCTATTTATCTACTTGCACCTGGGGGTGCTTTCGAACTGCTAGGTTGGCAGGCGCTGGGACCGAACAGTGGGAGCGCACCCCGCCGCGGGGATTCGAACCGCCGACCTTTCGATCGGCAAGTCCTAGGCGCTGAGGCTTTTACCCACAGCGCCACCCGCATCCCACCTGAGACCTAGGGCGGTATATAAATTCAATAAAGAAATAAATAAAAATAAATAGCAACTGGCATGACAGTTTAGCCCCAGCAAAGAGGTCCATCTTTAGTCACCACTTAAAGACGTTGATGACGTTGGCATCAGATGCAAGGACTAATTTTGTTATGGTTGCAGTTAGGCGTCTTTTAATATGTTGTAAGCCACCTTGAGGATGGTTTTAACTTTGGAAAGGCGGCATAGAAATAAAATGATTGATTGGTTGATTTATCTTAATTTGCAGGCAGGTACATATATGAAGAAATATTCCCTTGGGTATTTGGGTCCCAAGTTTGCATTAGCACCTCACATTGACTCAGAAATGTCTAGACAGTCAGTGCAGTTCCTTCAAAGGTGGTGGATATGGTACCAAACTCTGTGCCAGTTAACATCCAGGGAGCTACATTCAGTGCTATTTGCAGCTGTCCAACTCTTCAAGGAAAGCCCTACATAGACAACATGAAACCCTTCCATAGTAGGCACACACAGACCAAATGGGAGGTGACCAGAGAACAGGTTACTCTTGAAAGAGATCTTCATCTAGGAATGGCCATAGGTGGTGCACCAGCCTGAATCTTGTGGGAGGCACTCCTTTCCAGTGACACCATTTGGGCCCCCATGTGACTTTGGCCATTGCTCTTACTGACTTTCCTGGCCACCCTCCCTCTTTTTAAGAATTCATTTTTTGCTATGGACATTGACTAGCCACCAGCTGGCAATGCTTTAATTTTACCAGCAGTTGGCCTGTTCAGTGTGAGGTTGTTTGACTTTCCCCATAGCCTGTTCTCTTGCATCTCTGACACAGGTTGTTCCTTGCTGGCACTGGAGGCCAGATCTGTTAAAGTCACTAGCTACGATTGGGACTTCCCAAGAGATGTGCTCCCCATAAGGAATATTAGGGCAGTGCTTCAATGGCCTTTCTCAGTTTGGGGGCTGGCATATCTACCAAGCATGCAGATTGCAGGATGGATGCATGCTATCTGTTTGTGCCCTGCTGGGCTCCAGATTCCTCCCACTCCCACCAATGTTATCTCAGAACATAGGCTGGCCAATGACTGGATTTGATCTGTATACCAGTCTTTCCCAGCCTGCTTTCCTCCAGATACATTGGACATGCTGGCTGAAGCAGGTGGGTGATGTTGCAGTCCAAAACAGCTGGAGAACACATAAAATCACAGAATTGTAGAGTTGGGTCATCTAGTGGCCAACACTGTAATTGATAATCAATAAAAACAATGCATTGAAATGCATTATTGCCTATGTGTGGTTGTTGGCCCACAACAGACAATACCCACTAGATGTTGCTGGAGAGACTGTGGTGGATATGAAGCAGTGACTTTTGTGATAATTGGAGTGTGAGTATACAAACGTGTCTCTATATTCATCTGCAGGGTTAAAGGACATGTGAAAGCACCCATGTCCAGAGTTAATATCAGTGACAGCGATCCCAGAGTTTGTTGCTGAGACCAGTGATGAATGGCTGTATTACAGAGCCCAGTGATAAATTTTTGTGGACACCATCATACATCAATCTGCTCTTTGCTTGCCTGAATCATCTGGGTTTGGCATGCTTTGTGTCCTGCCCCAAATCTCTGTGTAGTCAAACTCCTTGCATCACTTGTTGAACAGCCACAGTATTGGGTTCAAAGGAAAGTGTCATTTCAGGCCAAACCATGGAGACAGAAAGGACAAAAAATAAATAAATGAGTGGCTAAATATCAGAGGAACTCTGCATACAGATACTACAGAAGACAGCGAGTTTTCAGATCAGCTGTAGGAATGCTGGAGACTAAAACATAGGTGCAAATGCAAACCATGTGTGAGAATATGTTGCTCATTGATTTTCTCAGGTATTATGCAATATTTAGTTTTAACAGTATATTAAAGCCGTCTGGAAGTTGGTTTGCTTTCAAATGGCAAATAGTATTTCAACTAGCACTCAATCACAGAAATCACAGATGTATGTGCATTGGTTTTAAATCACCATGCAAACTCACTGCATTCTATATTTTGCTCAAAGATCTTTCAATAAAACATTTATAAAAATAAAATAGAGCTGTCAAATGGGATTGCCAAGGGGAATTGCAAAGACACAGACAAAAACATGTTAAAGGGCTGCCAACGCTTTGTGGAAATTTATGAAACATATCTTGTTTGAAAACAAATCTGCCACTTTCTCTTCCGTGTTCAAAAATACGTTCATTATCACTTGTATTTAATTGCCCAGAGGGGGGGGAAATCAAATCTAATTTTTGCATAAAGAGTTTTGGAACATCTGATGAACCCTGCTGGATCAGGCTACTGATAGCCTTACCTTCCACAAATTTGTCAAACTCTTTTAAAAGTAATGGCCAAGTGGGTGGTCATTACTACCTCTTTTGAGAGAGAATTCCATATTTTAACTATGAACCGTCTTTTGTCTGTCTTGAATATTCCAAGATTAAGCTTCATTGGATGGCCCTGGGTTCTAGTATTAGAAGAGAGGGATAAAAATATGTTTTTGTCTATATTCTCTACACCATTCGTAATGTTATACACACCATCCCCCCTTACCTTATTCCTAAACAAAAAAAGGTCAGCATGTGATAAACCTTCCTCATTGGGGAGTTGCTCCAGTATATTGATTATTTGGGTTGCTCTTTCCTGGAAGAAAAAGAGTTTGGATTTGATATCCTGCTTTATCACTACCCAAAGGAGTCTCAAAGCAGCTAACATTCTCCTTTCCCTTCCTCCCCCACAACAAACACTCTGTGAGGTGAGTGGGGCTGAGAGACTTCCAAGAAGTGTGACTAGCCCAAGGTCACCCAGCAGCTGGATGTGGAGGAGTGGAGACGCGAACCTGGTTCACCATATTACGAGTCTACCACTCTTAACCACTACACCACACTGGCCCTCTTTTCCTGCTCTATATATCCTCTTTCAGGTGATCAGTTCACCTCACCTGTAGGATACTTGACACTAACCTTCACCCCAGTTTTCTCACAGTAACCCTGTCTTTTGAGCAGGACTGTGTCACATAATATGCTACATGTTGGATGACTTTTAGTCTGCCTTTAGAAGACAGAAATTGCTAGGCAAAGGCACATGGAGAAGCAAGGTTCTTCATACATATACAGTATGACAAAATCACTTCATGGTGGCTTTTCCATCTTGGCTAAACCAAAAAATATGCTGATATTTCCCAGACATTAGCTGGATGGTTGACTCACAGATTATATCTGGGATATATTGGCTGCTCAAACTGAGCCTATGAGTATTGGATTTTATGCATGCATAAATGTTGAATGTTACACTCATTCATGGAAGTCCTTGGCAGTGCATGTAGGATTGCTGCCCCAGTTGGAGAGGTGGTTTGAACTTGATCTTCACCATACATGCATAGGTGAGTGATTCAGGCAAACCACCCTCACATCAAATGGGATATGTTAACCAGACATCAGTCATTACTCAGATCAGACAAAAGAGAATGGGATTTCAATTGAATGAGGTTTTAGAATCATCACTTCTTAAGCCACTCAAGTGCTTCATATATAGGCAATGAAAATTTATGCCATGTGGCATCTTATTTCATCGTGTGAACCAAGCACTAGTGGTTTTTATTAGACGCCTTCCCTTCCTTCAACTTTTGCATCATCAAGGGAATAATGCTGAAAAGAGCTTTATGACTGATCCTCTTCCCTGCTCAAAATTTAGAAAGAACAAGTGAAACAAACCTACAATATTTTAACAATCCATATCTCATTCCACATTTCCAGCAGCCATGGGCAGTAGGGCCCAAGTAATGGGAAGTGGGTACCTCATTTGGGCATGGACATTCACAGATGAATTCCAAATTGAATGGATTCCAAACTCATGACCATGAGAGGAAAAATGAAGAAGAAGAAGAAGAAGAGTTTGGATTTGATATCCCGCCTTTCACTCCCTTTAAGGAGTCTCAAAGTGGCTAACCATCTCCTTTCCCTTCCTCCCCCACAACAAACACTCTGTGAGGTGAGTGCGGCTGAGAGACTTCAAAGAAGTGTGACTGGCCCAAGGTCACCCAGCAGCTGCATGTGGAGGAGCGGAGACGCGAACCCGGTTCCCCAGATTACAAGACTACCGCTCTTAACCACTACACCACACTGGCTGTGGTGAGACTCAATCTTCATTGACTATAAGGTCTGTGTTAAAGAAAGAAAATAAATAAATAGGGGAGGGATTTAAGGACCAATAACTCAATAGATGGCTAGAGTAGTAAGGTCAAGATTTATTTAAATGTCATGCAAAGTGGCTCTTTATCTATCTATTCTGTTCTTCACAAAAACCACTGTGCTGTGATAGAATAATTTTTGTAAGCTCTGAAATCTGTTGGAGTGTTTTTACTTCTGTAAGGGTATTTCTATTGTAGCAGCAACCCAGGAGATGTATTTCAGGCAACGTGCTTAGTACATTTTGAAACAATAAAGCTGTCTTGAATTCAACAGCTCCTAAACTGTGGAAGGAGCTGAAACATGGAATTGACATCATTCGACCGATTTAAGCAGATTCATTTACGCTTCTTCTTTTTGTTGGAAAGCTGCGCATTTGCATTTGTTTATCATTTAGTTAAATTTGTATCCCGCCTTCCACCCAGTGGTGTTCATGGCAGCTAGCAACAGTAGAATCCACAGTAAAATGCAAAATACAAAATAGCAATAGAAACTTTTTTTTAATGGGAAAGGTAGCTAAAACAAATAAAAACTGATAAGAACAGATTAGAACAAATGGGGCCAAAGGCTTATTGATCCAAAATGCATGTCATCAGCAGCAATACATAATCTGCATGATCTGCTCCAGAGTCAACATCAGTTTAAGATCCAAAGACCTAGTCAAATAGATATATTTTTCACTTTTGCCTGAATGTGTCCCTTTTCAGATTTGACCAAGCACAGGGGACTGGCTGCCATAGGAGTTAATGGACAGAAGGTGACTAGAATGAGACATGCCTTCCTACCACATTGTGGCTTTTGTGTTCCTATCCACAAGGACTGTTCAGCATCCTCTATATCCCCTCTCTACAGGCAGTGACATCTACTGCATTTCAGTTCCCCAGTTCCACTCCTACTCACTGCATTTAGGATACTAAGGGTTTTTCCAAGTCTTCAGGCTCAGAGCAGAGAAAGTTTAATTCCAAATATATATATATTTATTGATGGAGTATGGAATAGCATTATCATACCTTCCAACGTTTCTCAGAAAATAGGGGCATTCTACACCAGTATCACTGCTTTAAAGGGACAGGTGTCCCTTTTTGCCCAGAGTCTCTCGTCTCGCTTCTTCTCTGGCACTCTGCCACCCTCCCACCCCAGCCTGCTGTGGAGAGGGAGGAAATGTGTATGTGGTTGCTGCTGGTACTTCAATTTTCACTTCCATCTGTGTGCCAAAGAGAGAGAAGGTTTGTCTTTCGCATACTACTACAGGCAGCAAAAGGGGGCTGGAGCACTCAAGTGATAGGAAGCTGTGGAGGTGAAGGGGTGTGTGTGTGTGTCTATCTATCATCTGTCTATATCTATCTCTATATCTATCTATCTATCTATCTATCTATCTATCTATCTATCTATCTATGTATCATCTATCTCTATCTATTATCATCTATCTACATATATTGTTCTCTACCATTGCCTCTACTTCTCTCTTTTTCTTCTTCTCTTTTTTTATTTTCATTGTGCAAACCTACCTGGATGCTTGTCTCTATGAAAGCAAACCCCATGGAGTGCAATGGAATTTGCTCACAGGAAAGTGGTAAACATGTGTAGGATTGCACCTTCAGTTGCATTGTACTTTGAGTGTGTTGCAGGGGTGCCAAGTTGAATAAAATATTGTGGGGAGCCACATAATCACTCACATGATGCAGTGCACACACACACACCATTTGAATGGGAGGTGAGCCTCCCATTCAACTTTGGGGGGAGTCCAGCCCCCTCAATATTTCATTATGGGGACCGAAGCCCCCATGGGCCATAGGAGTTGGCTCCTATGGTGTGTTGTGCATATGATGCACAGTTCCTGCAGGCAAGGACCTGATTATTCCAACACTGCTCTCTGTATATGCAACAAAAAAATAAACATAGCAATAATAATGTATTAATGTGAAAGAGGTATTTTCCCCACATTGATATTGGACATCTGGATACCTCCACATATATATTTAAGGCTACAGCCCTTTGCAGTATACATTTACCTGGGAGTAAGTTTCTGTGAACTTAACTGTGTGTGCTTGAGTAGGTAAGGCTTGCCCTGTATTTTGAAACACTTCAAAGAGCATTTCAGCCAGATTCCTGGTTTGAATGAGTTGAAAACAACCATTGCAGGTTACACTTCAGGGCCACAGTTGGTGCAGAAAAAGAATGAACCTTACGTTTCAGATTTTTCCTAAAATAATTTTGCCATGGACTAAACATGTACTAAATTTCAGGATTCTTCTTCATTGTGAAGTACAGTACCTTAAAAATTCAACACTTGAGGGAGCGGGGGAGGCTCACAAATGCTTCTCATTTCTTATCATATATACATATCAGCAGCTACCCTGTGAGGGAATCTTAAGCTAAATAATGGTATCTAGTTCTAGCCCAAAGTCAATATGGCACTCTTTCTACTGCATCAGATTTGCCCATGATACAAGCAAATATTGTATTCATTAATCACAAAGCAGAACCGGATTTGAATGTTAAATTTTAGCTAGCAGAATCTGACAAATTATGAATAAGACACTCTGTTTTCAGCAGGAGACATGAGCACAACAGTACACGTAACACATGCTTCCTACAGTTTTTTCAGGATGAAATTAAAATGCTTATCTTAAGGTAGAATGCAGCGCTTGAAATCTGCATTTTGGATTTTTGTCAGGAAGCCTGACTGTCTAATAATCGATTTTAAAAAGCCAGCTGAACTGGCTGAAGGTGCTTTTGAATGTAGAATCAAGCTTTTTTTCCAAGTCTGTCAAGGAACTAATCTGATTTTCATATATGCATATATATTTGATATACCTATTTTTAGTAGCAGGTTGGTGGGGAAGGGAGAATATGGCCGTTAAGCAGCCAGTTGATACTTTCCTCAGCTGAATTATTTCTGAAACAGTGGCAGGGTTTTCACAGCCACTGCAAGCCTGTCAGATGTTTTTAAGCAGTTGTGCTTCAGAGGCTGCAGGCCTGTTCAAAGTGTGTTCAGGCAAATTGGAATCGTCAGAGAAAGCATTCTGAAAAATGCCTCTTTGAGCTGGCACATGGTCAGGGCTAAAAGGCCTCACTCCCGGGTGTTTTCTAAATCAGACCAGGCAGTAGAAATAATGGAAAGCTTTGGGTTTTGTCTTTTTAAACTTAGCTTCCTTGAGGGAATTTTCAAACAGTAGTTTAAAAGCAGAAGTGCAGTCAAGTTCAGGTGCCCTGTTGCTTACTCTTCCATTTGGCGCACAGAATTAAGTGGTCCATTCATCAGAAAGGACAAGGTATTGCTTTGTATTTTATAGAGCCAACTTTCACTTAACGTATTTTAGTAGAAATTTTTATGTGACTGGTAGTCACAAACAACTGAGACCAAACCTCCCTGTTAGGAACGTAGAAAGCTGCCTTGTGCCAAATCAAACTGTTGATCCATCTAAGTCAGTATTGCTTTCACTGACTGGCAATGGCTCTACAGGATTTCAGTCAAGAGTTCTCGCCAGCGCTCCTTGGGGTTGAACCTGACACCTTCTGCATGAAAAGCCCATGCTTGCTCTATCATTGAGATACAGCCCTTCTCAAGGATCAGCTATGTCTGTTGGTGGAGACATAGCCATGGTTTAAGAAAACTATCAATCGACCACAAATGTGTGTTCCTTTCTTTCTGGAGCACATTTCCCCCTTCATCCAGCTTCAAGTTAAGAGAAACATCAGCACAAGCTTAAACTTGTTTGAGAGGCAGGGAGTTAAGTCCCTTTCAGTGCAGTTTCACTATATTCTCTATGCAATATCTTGCTCTGAGAGGAAATTGCACCCTTGCCTCTGGTGTTGCTGCAATCCTGGGGTCAATAAAGCATGCTCTACTGTGCCATTAAGTCAAATATTCCCTCACCATCCTCGAGAATCACTGGCTGCTACATGGGTGAGACACCCATGCTGCTACTGGGTGAGACACTTGTCCCTTACTTAGCTTATTCACAGAATGACTTCATTAGGGTCTTCAAACTTACCCACAAATGGCAGAACATTTAATTCTTCAGTACAGTGGTACCTCGGGTTATATACTTAATTCGTTCCAGAGGTCCGTTCTTAACTTGAAACTGTTCTTAACCTGAAGCACCACTTTAGCTAATGGGGCCTCCCGCTGCTGCTGCTGCCGCCGTGCTGCCGGAGCACGATTTCTGTTCTCATTCTGAAGCAAAGTTCTTAACCTGAGGTACTATTTCTGGGTTAACGGAGTCTGTAACCTGAAGTGTATGTAACCTGAAGCATATGTAACCCGAGGTACCACTGTATGAGGAAGTCAGCCTCCTATGGAATCTGGACTGTGTGATGGGGACTTAGGGATTGCATTCCCTTCTCCTTTCTCTTCCTTCTGCCCACCTAGACTTGAATCTGCAAAATGAAATATTTGTGTAGGGTGACAGAAAAGGCACCAAATCCGAAAAGTGCCAGCGTTTCCCCACAAAGGAGCACACTCCGAGTGTATTCCCGATTCTTCCTTTGCAGCTGTGGCATAAATTCAAGCCGTGGCTTGATTCTTCCTTGAACTTGCCCAATGCCTGGCATCGCATGATACCAGGCCCAGGAAAGGTGAATGTGGTTTGCTTAAAGCACCCTTTCAGTTCAACCTGTGAGGCTTGGTGGGTCAAATTAGGCCTGCAAGCCAAAGATCCCCTAACATGGCCATAGACTATAGGCGGCGACCATTTTGCACGTGTTCAACTGACACACGACCGCCAATGTGTGGGTTGTTTTGGACCAGGAAAAGGGCAGAATGGTGGGGTGAAGGGGGTGGGCTTCTGTGCACTCTGTTGATGTGTGCAAATGCCCAGAATGCACAAACGGGGAATTGCCTGTAATGTTCTGAAGGCTCTACTAACTCCACATACTGTCTGGGCAGAATTCAAGATGGTGGGCTTGATGAACAACACTAAGCATACTTGATCCCGTATACCTTTGCCCTATATTTAGTGTGATGGTTTCATGTTTGGGGCCTTTTAAGTCAGGTCTTCAGGCCTGTGACAATAAATCTCACTGCGAGTGCAGCACAGTGTCACAATTGCTATCTCTACCCCACACCCCGTTTGAAACTATAAGCAACTGCTGCCTCAGTTCAAGTTACTTGTCTTTCTCTCCACTGTGGGCAGGAGCAGTAGGGAGTGGAGGGTAAAGGGACTCTCTGTTCCTGAAACTTTATGAAATATTCTGCCTTAGGCTCTTAGCTGCCAACCTAGCAGGTTGTTGCGTCTTAAACTGCATAATCAATCCAGACAAATTCATGTACAGAACTTTTGTTATGAATCCCTCCAGTGACTTGCTATTTCAGCAACTTGCAGTATAGGCTAACATCCTTTTCTTCCGCACAAAAGGAAAAGTGCCACACAGCCAAAAGTTTCTAATTGCCTCTATAGGTAAACGTTCTAAACTTCACTGCCCTAATCGCTTCCCTCCTTGTAAACAGGTAGCATAGGGGCTGATGGAGCTGCTTAAGCTCAAATTGACCTGAAATTACACATTTCACAGTTTGCATGGGTTCCCTCCCCATGGACATTATCTCCCCTCCCTTTTCTGCATAGTGCTTGTTGAGTGTAAATCGCCGGTACCTGTGGGAGATTAGCAGCTTGCTCTTGCAGAAAGCTGAAATGGATTTAATAACGTATGATAGACGAGCCAGAGCAGAACGCGGCACTAAGAATATGAGCCACAACTAAAGCTAGGCCAAACTACTTACTAGTGCAAAGAACCTTCCTTTTGAAAGGAAACCGGTGCCATTTGGGATTATATTAATCCACTCCACAGTAAGCTTCGCAGCTTTGCCGAGTGTCACTTCTGTATCCTTGTAACTTGGTTAGCCAGCTATCATGATTCAACAAATCCTTGATAGGTGTGGTATAATGTATACATTGGCACAGACTGCAATTGATCCCCTGCATTTCTTTTTACAAAACACTGGAGGATACTCATGCCGTTAAGGGGCACACACTCAATTTTAGGGGCATATTGATTATTGTCATTTAAAATATCATTTTGACGTGACCACTTATACTATTTCCCTTTAGAAAAGTCTTCCATTGCCTGGGTGGGAGGGTGGCCAGTGGGTGGGGGCAGGCAGAAGAAAGCATTTTGTCCCCTATTTTGTGAATGGGAGATGGGTGATAGGTAATTTGGGCCAGACATGTCACGTAGCAGTACCCACTTCCCCAGACAAGGAATGCACTTACCTCATTTCCTTCTTCCTAATAGCTGCCATCAGAGCAGTAGGAGCACTTAGATTTGGGTGAAATGGGAGGGAGTTTGAAGATGGTGGTTGGGTGTATAGGTGGATGAGGGCAGGACAGCAATTCCTCTTCAGCTCTAAGCCAGAGAAGAATGAAAAGGCCATCATGCTTACCTCAGGAGCATTAAACAGCACTGTAATTGATATTTCTGAGCCTGGAGATTAAGGAAACAACAAATTAATGAGTTAAAGATTTTGAAAATAAAGATATAACTGATGAATAATGGAAGGAAAGAGAAATAATAAATGGGGGAAAGTGACAGGTAAACCCAGTTTAATGCAACAATTTTATAGGCTTGAAAATTAAGTAAGTACAAGAATGAGAAAATTAAATAAGACACAGAGCAATAAATTTCTGAACTTAAAGGTAGGGAACTATCGACACACATGAAGGGGTGTCCCAATTATGAAAAGCAACAACACTAGGTAGTTCTTCCAAATGTTATTTGTCTGTATGAACTTCCTTTCATTTTTATTTGATCAATGTTACTGTAATTATTCCTCTTTGATTTACAATAGGAATGTTGAGAAGGCTCTTCCAAGTAAGACTTAGAAATGAACTGGGCAGGGAGGCTCCTAAAAGCCTGCGGCAAACCACAGCCAAGTTGTTAAAGCTCCAAATTCTTCTCAGACTCAGATAAAATCTAAGCCAAAGGAAAATTCCTGGCTTCCCACCAAACTACCACACTCCTCTTTCCCTCCAGCCATTACCTGAGTGCACAGTGGAGACAGTAGTGGCACACACAAGCAAAGGGAAGACAAGGATTCCTCCCTTCCCTCCTATCTGGTGTTTGTGCATCCTTCTGTGTTGTTCAGCTGGAGAGGCCCTCTAGCATGTCACATAAATAGTGGACACAGGAATGCAAAACCTTGGCTAGGAGCAGCGGATTGGTGGATCTTACCCAAATCTGTGGTGCTTGTGATGGCGAGGGCAAAAGGTGGAGATAGTTTTTCACAAGTTTTGTGCTGCACCAACTCTAGGCTGGTAGAGCTGAGGAACTCAAGGACTGGCTCTCCCCGTAAATCCACAAAGCTTTGGATCCCAAGGTCCTAGTGTCCTGTCCCAACACATCTTGTTCCATGGCTTTTTGCTGGTTGGTAGCAGCAGTAGTTCCCCATGCACCGTGGCAGACCTTGCAACATCTGAGTTGGTGGAACCCCATGTGACATTGTAACCTACCCATCTAGCCATCAACATCAGAGACACAGGTTGTGGAGATCTAATCAATACGCATCATTCCCCTCATTGACAGGTTTTCTTCAAAAGACTTACTTTGTTTCATCAAGAAGTCAGTTTTGCCTTCTGCTTGTCCCTCCCCCCCCATACTCTCCTCTTCTGTTGTCATACACCATTGTCTTGTTTATGATTTTATTATAAAATTTGAACTTACTTCAACTATGTAACTGTTCCTTATATTGAATATGCAGGGGGGGGGGGAATATGGAATCCTATTAACCAAAAGTGAGAAAACTGACCTGCGGAAAATAAGGGGCAACGTTGTACTAGGGTTTTATCATGCTTCCTTTGTGCGGACTGCATTTTGTGTACTTTTTCTGCTGTTTTGTGTGGTTTATGGGATGCAGGGAAGGGGCAGTTAACCTTAACTATGCAGTAGCGTTGCATGGTACATGCAAATCCGGTGGCCAAATCAAATTTTTATGCAGTTTCGCCCTCAGAATACCTCTCATATCTACAAGTCAAGGAAGGACTAACATAATGCAATATGTGTATATCTGCATAAATTCAGGCCTCCAGTTGATGCTCTTGGGCCTTCACAGCAATTTGATGTACAGAAATGGGCACCTGAAGGGAAAGGCTCTAGCTCTTTGACATAACATAGGCTTTGCCTACAGAAAGTCCCAGGCTTAACTTTTGGCATTTCTAGGTCGGGTTGGAAATGTCCTCGGTCTAAAATCTTGGAGAGCTCTGGCAGTCAGTGTAGATAATACTGAATTAGATGGATTAAATATAAGGCAGCTTGCCCTCTTTACAGATGCTGTAAAGAGTGCTGAAGGAGAGCCTAGTTGAAAAAAAGTTGGCAATCAGAAATAGAAGACTTACAGAAATGAATATGAACTAATGGTAACTTGTGGGCTTCCATATTTTCTTTGTGTGTTTGTGTGTGTGTGGACACACACTATATTTTAGTGATAGCCTTTTTAGGGTTTTATAAGTTTCTTTTTAATGCTTCATTGCTCTGTGTGATGTCTTTAGTTTATCTCTTCATATTTTTCCTTATAAGCCATTATCTTATTTTCTAAAGCTATTATTTTATTCTCCACTTCAGAAATTTTACTTCCTAATTTATTTTAACTCTCTCCTAAGAACAAAAGTGCTTACCGAGAAGTTCTGCCATCTGTTTAATGGCAAGTCTGTCCTAAATTTCTTTAACTATTGCTATATATGTCTTTCTTCCCTTCTTAAACTTATAATGCATCTTTATCTTTTTATCCATTAATTCTATATGTTTTAATTTCAAAATGAATTACTTGATAGTCATTCAGATTAAAGTTAATTTCTTACATGTAAATTTCAATTTAATTCCTTAAATTCAAAACAAGTTAATCAGCTTTTCCCACAATTACTTCAAAACAAATTAACCAGCTTCTACCATAATTATATTCTTCTCCTATCAATTAATTTAACTTACTGTATTTTGCTAATTAATCCACTTGTTTGGCTTCCATCCGTATTATTTCTTCTAAATTAACTCACTTCACTTAAATGCATTTACTTATGTCAATCAATATACCCCACAAGCAACAACCAATTCAGCTTGTAAGTGAAAGAAAGCTATTAACACCTAATATATCACCGCTTCAGCCATTCTTTATCTATTATAAATATGGGCAATAACTGATGGAAAGAATCTAGTTGATTAGCCCCATGTCTTATAATTGATTAATCAGTTGGTTTATGACTAATTGCAATTTAATTATTGCTAAATTGCTTCAGACTATTTCATGGGAAGGGGTTCATAAATGAAATGAAATAAATAATGAAAAATGTCATTGTTACAATTAATTTAATATAAATGAATTTGTGTATCATCAAAACTTAATGACTGGTATGTACTAAGGAAAATGTTCTGTCAGCACAAGGCTTTCTCCTTGTGCAACAGTTATGCTTACCATTGATGGTTTGCAGCATCCTGGCATTGCGGTATCGCACCACCATCACAGTCTTTTGACCAGTGGGAAAATAGGTTGAATCTGGCCCAGGCACAATTTGCCAATGGTAGCAGGGCCAGTAGGTGGGCACACACTCTTGGGGTAGGCCTGACTGAGTGCTTCAAGGACTTCACTCAGGTCCTCTCCCAGGGTATTTAAAGATAATGCCAGCAGCATGCTGAACACTTGGGGTTCATCGGTTCTCCCACCCTTTCTCCCTATTGTTAGGCTGGCTCCTACTCATTCCAGGGCTAGGAGAAGTTTAATGACCTTGCTATGGGTTATGATGGGCCGGGAAGGAATTTGCCCTTTGAGTCAATTGTATACCCAGGGGTTTTGCCTTCCTCATAACAACTGTCACAACTTTGGTGGATAAGGCGTTGGGTTAAGCCTTAGAGTTGGTTGGAGGGGAGGTTGCAAGCATAAATGGGGCATAAATCTTAGCCTTGTGAACATAACTGGTCTTCTTGAGCCTTCCTTGAATAGTAAGTACAGTGGTACCTCAGGTTAAGTACTTAATTTGTTCCGGAGGTCCATTCTTAACCTGAAATTGTTCTTAACCTGAAGCATCACTTTAGCTGATGGGACCTCCTGCTGCTGCCGCGCCACCGGAGCACAATTTCTGTTCTCATCCTGAAGCAAAGTTCTTAACCTGAGGTAATATTTCTGGGTTAGCAGAGTCTGTAACCTGAAGCGTATGTAACCTGAAGCATATGTAACCTGAGGTACCACTGTACCACCACCATATATATATTCCCACATGAACGCCTAGGTTTCTCAAAGCTTATTTCCTCCAGCTGCTCATAAGCCCCATGAACAAGATGCTAATATGAGTGATTACTCAAAAAATCTCTTTTTTACCACCAAGTTCTGCACACAGGTGGAGAAAAGTCCCGAATCTTCAATGTATGAAGATTATAAAAATAAATGAATGAATAATGGAATGACAATGACATGCTTGCAAACAAACTATAAAGGATACTGTGATGTTGTTGTTCTTTTTTGTAATGTTCCACAACCCACTTCATAAATTCCTGTATATACAAATAATGTGTGCCATCTTAAGTTGCTCAATTCCTTTCTTATTTTCTTTTTGCTATGAATCAGCTATATAGTTTGAGTAGGCCAAGGCCATTTGTCAAAATGGCAGGTGAAGACATGTCTTACAGAAATATTAAGCCCTTTTCCACCACCTGCCTAGCTACCAAAGTACACAACAACACTGAACTTTCCCTTAACATTTGTTATAAGGTTGTTTTCATGGTTGTTTTTTGTTGTTGTTGTTGTTCAAGCAAAAGTTTCTTTCAGTTTAGTCCAAGACTTTCCTCCCTCCCACATATGTTCTCATCAATGTTTGTAGGTTAGCTTTTGAGTATTGGTTGTTGTTGCAAACTAGACAACACAATTCAGAAAAAAAATGGCTGGCAAGATTGATACCTACTCTCTTTTTAACAGTTTTCAGAAAGGCGCAGCTTTCTATGAGAAGATGCTTTTACAACTCACATTTTTTGTATGGCTAATGTTCTGCTGTTTAAAAGAAGTAGGAGAATAAAATGCTTGCAAAGATGAAGTTCTGTGCATGTGAATAAAATGACTCATTGACTAGATATAATTAGTTTTGCTTATGTAGTCATGCACCATCCCTTTCAATTTGGCATTTTTTCAGTTCTTTTCTTTCAAAACAGAGCAGTGAAATCCATGTCAAAAGTTCACCTACTTTTGCAAATTTGATCAAACAATAACTGAGGTTGGTTTTACATTTCTCCATCCTCAAGCTCTCGCTTCAAGTACTGCTTTTACTAATACTGGCTGTGAGATGGCTCTGACATGTCTTGATTTCTCTTCCCCTGAAAAGCGCAAACAAAGTGAAGCATTCAGTTCTAATATATTTGAGATCCGTAATAAGCTTCACAATTAGAGCAACACATCTTCCATCTAATTCACTTAATTTACACTGGGAAATGAGATACAATTCCACTAATCCAATGCTATTTTCCACTTTATCAAAGAATGAAAGCATCCTCTGAAGCTGTGTTGGGATTCAGAGTAAATCTAACAGGGCGGGAAGGGAGGGGAACAATGATAGATTCATGAAATAGAATGGCTTGTTAATTCCCTCTTTTCCACATCCTCTGTCTTTACACTTTAAGCTTGTTACTCATTTATAGCAGTGTAAAATTCCATTTTGCAAATGAGTTTCAACCAAAGTAAAAAGGGGACAATAGAGTTGGGAAGCACTGGCCTAATAGGGTAAGGGAAGATACTATAATTCTACTGGAGGGCAGGTGGTTAGAGTTCTCTTTTCCATACTCTCCAAATCTCAAGGGAAGTTGAGTCACAAAAATTATTAGTAAGTAGCCTGTAGGCAGAAGACCATCTCTCTCTCTCTCTCTCTCTCTCTCTCTCGGCTCTGTAGACTGGATGAATCAAGGAAAGAAATCAAGACAGCCCCAAGGTGAGGAAAGAGGATAGATTGGTCATTGATAGATCAGTTGAGAAACTGACTACAGATTCATATAAACCTTACCTTCATAAATGAAGAATCTGGGATACTGAGCACTAGGGTGGTCACATAACATTTAGAAAGTGCCCATAGTACCAAGATAAGGATATGGTGATTGTATATATTTGCAAGACTAAGCTAGATCTCCTTCCCATTCATGCACATTTTATCAAGACTCCAATTTCCCACATCATGGTTTGAAATGAATTGCTAAATCGTGGTGAAACCTTAGCTGACTTTCATCAACTTTGGCTTATACAATGTGTTATTTCAAGCAAACATTGCCACCAATGCTGAGGTTGAAATAAGATGTCTTGGAGCCCTGTGCAGAGGTTTATAGTGATGCAGTCCTCTAGTGAAAGTCATAATAAAAATATGTGAGTCTTTTTCATCTCTAAAATAAAATAAAATATTTGAAGGTTCAAGGAGATAGCCAGTAACAGACACATCATGTTTACAGTGCGTGCCATAGAAATGTCGTGTAAGAATTGCCAGCATAAATACTCCAATTCAGAGAATTCTGGCTGCTGATTATTAAAGTGTTAAAAAGAAGAAGATGGGGGAAGGGAGAGAAAGCCCTTGGACAATAACTTAAAGTGAATGCTGAGGGGAGACTATGAAACGTTAACAGCAAGTAATAGTCATAAAACCATGTTAGTAAAGCAATACGTGAAACACTGCTGACATCCTCCAGCCCTTGGAACAAAGAACCAAGAGCCTCTAAATGTTCCCATTCTTTTCTGAAAAAAGCTCCGTTAACATTTCAAATCCAAATGGAAGAAGTCCATCATGTGTTACAGCAGCTTTTAGCTTGTTATTTGCCCTGCAGCTATTGAGAAGGTGCCTATACAAACTTGGTTGGGTAATGTTTACTCTGCTCTCAGTGTTGAAATCTTTCGTACTGCAGGCCTCTTCAGATGTTACGATATAAAGAGTCAAGAAAACATGTGAAGCAGGGCAGGGCAGATGAGTATGCTATCTGCATCACTTGTTGCCATTCCTGACACTTTCTCTTAGGGCTGTTCAGGGAAGCGAAGAGTGGAAACTTGCGGGTGTTGTGAACTTGTCACCACTGATGTTATCCCTGGTGGTTGGAGACTGTCTACCTGTCCCTAGATAGCACCCCATTTTGGGGCAAAAGTGTCCCATTTGGACTTCAAATGGGATGCCTCCCCCCCCCCATATTTGAGCTCAGCTGGCCCAAAATGGCAATTGCGTTGCTGTTGGTGCAGCTGATGAGGAGCCCAGCCTGGTGCAAGCAACAATAGAGAGAAGGGGGAAGGAGTGACCTTCTCTCCCTCCCTCACCCCCTTCTTTCCTTTCCTCTCGCTGGTGCTCCTCCTCAGCTGCTGCCCACCATTCTAGCAGGGTGTGGGTCCAACACTGCTTGGCCCTCTCCATCACCCCAACCTGACCTCTCCTACCTCCTGCTCCATGCTTGACTCTCTTCCAACGCCAGCATGGGCGAAAGGCTGGAATTGAGCCTCAAGTTGCCTGTGGAAGCCTGCCTGCCTACATGAATTGAGGGGAAGAGAGGGGCCAGGGGGTGGGGGTGGGGGTAAGGATTGGGTGGGAGACTAAAAGCAGGGAACCCTCTTCAACAATGGGGGGAGGATTTGGCCTCATGAGAGTGTGCGTGCCACCCAATCCCCACCCCCAGGCTGTCCTTTAGTTTGCCCAACCTGGCCCGTGTTTCGGCTGGTGAAAGGTTGCAACCCTATTGAAGGCAGTTTGATTAATTAAATTATAGAGCATAGGCCATGGGTAGGCAAACTAAGGCTGGGGGCTGGAACCGGCCCACACCTTCTAAATCCGGCCCACAGTGTTTTTACATGAGTAGAATGTGTCTTTTTATTTAAAATGCATCTTTGGGTTATTTGTGGGGCATAGGAATTTGTTCATTTTTCTTCTTCAAAATATAGTCCGGCCCCCCACAAGGTCTGAGGGACAGTGGACCGGCCCCCTGCTGAGAAAGTTTGCTGACCCTGGCATCTGCCACAGGGGATGGAACAGGTACATTATCTCACAGTAGGATCCTGCACACATCCACTTGCCTCTGAGTAATCCACCTGATTTAGAATACAAAAGCAGAGTTGCCAGCTAAATTTCCAGAGCCAGCTTTGGAGAAGATGTTCAGGGACTCATTAACTTCTGCCTTGAAGGAGAGGAGAACAGAGTTTTACACGTCCCAGATCCCCCCCCCCCCCCGGCTAGATTTAATTCCCATTTATTTCAGTGAAATTTAAATGCATCCTTGTACTGCACTCAGTGTAAAGATTAAAGAGCACTTTCCATATATATAATGAAAGAGAGAGAACAAATATCTTTAAAGTTTTAGATATTACCAGTTGCAGTTTTAAAGACTTCCTATAGAGTTTGACCAAGCAACTATCAAAGAGTTGGGGCTTTAACCATGTCTGCGGAATATAAAGAAGGATTAATTGTAATGATGAAATTGTTAGCAGCTTGTAAACGACAGGCTTAGTTCTCCTAGAGATGAAAGATCTGTGCTCTCTATCATATTACAGCAAGTAGCTTCTAATCCTGAATCAGAGGAATCACTTTGCATAGTTTCTATAGCTGATAAGACAAAAATATAATTCAGAGTGAATGCTAATTATACACAGCTAAATTTGGTGTGAAAGAAGAATTGCCTGCGTGGGTGTTGCCAGTGCAACAATATCACAACTGTAGGAGCAAGCAAGGGACTGGGGGGCTGAGATTACAGATAAAGTAAAGTTAGAAATTCTTCCATGGGTTTTGTGCAGCATGACCACAGCTTTATGCCAGTGATGTGGTGGAGTGTAACCATCTCAACAGAAGAGGATGCCATACGTAAGAATGTGGAATCATGCCTTTGAAGGGATCTATGTCAGAAAAGAGGAAGCCGCTGTTGTCTTGGCAAATTGTTTTCAGAATATATTAATGTTAATCCCACCTGTGCTGGAACATAAGGGCTTTTTGTCACAATAAAGTTTTGTAATATGGAGGGGGGGAGTGATAAACCACATGGGTTATTGGCGGGAGAGGAAGGATTCTGGGGAAATATATGAGCTGGATTTGTTTCCGTCTGTGTGCAGGAGAGAGGAAGAGGGAGAGAGAGAGAGAGAGAGAGAGAGAGAGAGAGAGAGAGAGAGAATGAATGTTTACTCATAATTGTTCAGCATTTTCAACTTGTTTTAAGTATGGGCTGCCTTTGATATACCCTGCGATGCTACTTCCATGGTGACATACGCTATTGTTTCTTTTGGGTAGAATTAAGTGTCACACACTTCCAGCCATTCTATCTGGGCAAACATTCAAACTTGCCAGGCAGAATAATACATCCCCTCACCATTTGCAGTTCTGGGGGTTCTTCTCAGCCCCCTGAGCCAATTTCAGGAGGTGGGAGAAAGAAAAGGGGGATAAGCTCTGTTGTGCAAGCAGAAGTCCTTGTGCAGGTCTTCCCTTGATGGGGTTGGTGAGGTGAATGCCATCCATAGTTTTCACACAGCCAGGGATATTTGTGCGCTCAGGTAGAATTTCGATCCAGCCTCTATACTCTCATTTAGCATTACAAGCTCTGGTTCATGTACACTCACGTTAAAGTTTCCAGCCAGCATAGCAATACATTTTGTCAACCTTAAATATTTACTTGGCATGGAAGTTTTTATTTCACATTTTAGTGGGGTCTTTTTAATAGGCTCTCACTGGTTACAGTGTGAAAAAGGCCTATACAGGAAGCTCCAGCAAGAGTCTATTTAGTCTCAGACTAAATATTATTTTGTCATAATATTTGCGAATATTGTTTTGTCATAATTATAAGGACTGGATGGTTGCACTTTCTTGAAGAGCTAATATTGTACCATTTGAAACAATGAAGAATTTTGTTGGCACCATAAAAACTATTTAATTGATTATACCATAAGACCTCATGGACTTTTATCCACTTGCTCAGGTGCATGAAACTTTACCCTCTGTAGGTATAATGCATGCAGATGTAAGGAGGGGAAATTGTAAAAAGTGGAGTGAAAATAGCAAAAACATGCAAAACTTAAAGCCTGTAAAACTTCAAAAGAAGCATTTGAAGTTTAAATGTATGTAAAAAATATTTATTTTTTTACTTAGATTCATATTCTTCATAGAATCATAGAATCATAGAGTTGGAAGAGACCACAAGGGCCATCGAGTCCAACCCCCTGCCAAGCAGGAAACACCATCAGAGCACTCCTGACATATGGTTGTCAAGCCTCTGCTTAAAGACCTCCAAAGAAGGTTCTTCCATTCATCACCTTTGTGATTCCAGAGTGGGGAAACAGAAAATTGAATATTTTAACAAAATTAAAACAAACAATTTACGATAAAACACAATATAATGCCCGCAACAAAGATCCTACCGTGACAAATTGTTACAGCAACATCTGACAAAATATCTCTGCAAGTCCCCACTAAAATCCTTGGAGAATAAAAATGTTTTTAATTGGTATCACAAGGTGACCAAAGATAATTTCAATCATAATTCATATGATTCACACACACACACACACAGCCTGTGTGCTAGCACAGAAAAAAAGCCCAAGAAGGAAACAGATATTTTACTGGTTTCTGAATATTGCCGCTTCTGAAGCCAAATCTGTGTCCATTTATTCTTTTGCATAGACAGGAGGAAAGTATGTAATAATGACACCCATCATGCTGGAAGACAAGAATGTGAATGAGCCCCACATGCTATGACGTCTTGCGATATTGATGCCAAGCTGGAGATGGACACAAAGTTGGCCTTTGGGTCTGGTTCATGTGTGTGTTTATGTGGCATGTGGTGCTGATGAGCAAATCTGTTAGGCTAGTGGGCTGTCTGTAAACAAATAGAGACTTATCACCAAGGGACTGTGAGGGGGGAAATAGCATCACCAAGAATGTGCAGCAGTGGTTATAGCTGTAAGATGTAAGTAAGAAGTGGTGTGCTCTCACTTTCTCTTCTAGGTTTTTCCTGTAGCAAATTATTGCTAAATACCAATCTGATGGGGTTTTTTTTTGGTTGAATGACCATTCCCCATCCATTGAGCCAGCCAGCGGTTTTTGGAAACATATTGATTTTTCCCTTATCCCCCTTCAATGAATGTCTGGTACACCTTTATTATAAAACCTTAATATCAATAATTACTGCCAGAATGATGTTGTCTGCAAATCTGTCCATAGGTGCAACTATAGTTGTCGCTTTCTGTGATACATAACTTGGATAAGAAATAAATTAGGGTACTGGTGGTCTATATGTTGAGATTGGAGTCCACCTATGGTGATAGTGCCAAAGCTTAAAACTATGGAGTGACAAGTTTGTTCATTTGGGTAGTAGACAGAAGACCCTTGCTCATGTCCTGAGCTGCGCCTGTGCAGATTTGCTGCTACACAACGGTATTATAACGTTTCATCAGGTCACATAATTGCTTCTCATGGTACTCAGTGGGAAGAGGCCTATAAAATATATTGTTAGAGAGGTGCACTTAGCATTTGAGGTGCCCATGGAGTTTCCATCATGATTGATAGTATAATTGTGGCTCTAGTCTTCTATTCAGAGCTCTTGCTTTCCCACTGTCTTGCTTGATACCAATCAGCATTTCCTTATGAGAATTTGTCCCTTGGCCACATTTTGCTCTGTTCTCTGAGCTGTTGCCCCTAGTTTTAATCACATCTTGCAGTTTCTGCCACTAGCAGGATTTATGGGTGCGAGGAGATATTGTTAATTTAAAGCAATAAAGATTTGTAGGCTTTTGTATGGAGGAGAGACACCTGCTGGAATAATGCTTCCCTCTAAGGCTTCATTTGGCATTTTCAGTGTGACACCCATTGTTGATTGGGCTGGTATCAGAATATAATGTATCACAGAGGCTAATTTTCAGAAGCAGTTTTACCTAATCTTTCTTCAGTTCTCTATAGATCTAATGATGTGCATTAATCAGTAATTCCTAAGATTACTTACCGTAAATTTCGCTCCATAACACGCAGTTTTTTCCTCCTAGAAAGGAAGGGGAAATGTCTGTGCGTGTTATGGAGCGAATGCCTACAGATGGCGGGGGAATCTGCTGCAGTCGTGAGCAGTCCGTGGCTCGCTTTGAAACAGCAAAGCGGGTGTAAGCGGCTCCTGTCAGCTAGCGGAGCCGGGGAGGAGGGAGAGAAGCCGAGCGGGAGTTGGCTGCTTTAAAACAACCCATGCTCTCTGTCCCTGCCTGCAGTTTTTTGCTGTCCGATTTTGGATTAGCCACTGTAGGGGCTGTGTGTGTGTGTGTGCTTGAGCTATCGTTCTCCTCTTCCTGCTTCCCCTTCACTCTCCCAGCGCCCCTGAGACTTTAGAATTGACACTCTGTGTGTCTGTGTGAGGACTCCTTCTCTTGCTTCCATTCACTCTCCCTGCACCCCTGCAACTTTAGAATTGACACTCTGTGTGTCTCTGTGTGTGAGGGGGCTCCTTCTCCTTCTCTTGCTTCCCATTCACTCTCCCTGCACACCTGCGCTCTCCCAGCGCCCCTGCGACTTTAGAATTGACACTCTGTGTGTCTGTGTGTGTGTGTGAGGGATCGTTCTCCTTCTCTTGCTTCCCGTTCACCCCCCCAGCGCCCCTGCGACTTCCAGGGCCCTGCGACTTCAGGGCCAGTTCTCTCTGTGTGTGGGGGTGTGTGTTTTGACCTCACTGCACTTGTTGGGGGAGAGTGCTGGTTGCAATTTTTCTTGATTTGTCTCAGAGTGGTTACTATCGTAGTTTCCTTGCCGGGGAGGAGGGAGAGAAGCAGAGCCTGCTTGTTTTAAAGGAGCAAAGCCGGAGAGGAGCCTCTCCTGCATTATTAGCAGCATCCTTCTCCACACACCCCACGTATGCTCCTTGTCCCTTGAGTGCTTTTCCTTCCCTCCCCACTTAAAACATGGTTACAAAGCACGGATCCACATGGATCCTCAGGATTTTTGCACTGGGTCACCCCAAACTCACCGTCAGTTCACATGTCTGTGGCCACAGCATGAACCACAAAAAACATACATCCACTGTTTCGTTTAGAATATTTTTTTCTTGTTTTCCTCCTCTAAAAACTATGTGCGTGTTATGGTCAGGTGCGTGTTGTAGAGCGAAACTACTATATACGGTAGTTTCTCTTGAAATATATAGAAACCACTATATACGGTAGTTTCTCTTGAAATATATAGAAACTACTATATACGGTAGTTTCTCTTGAAATATATATCTGGCTGCTATTCTGCCCTGGCTGACTATAAAAGGAAATTGCATATTCCTGCTAAGCAGCCAAATCATTCCATTATTGACATGACTCCAAATGTTTTATACAGGGATTTGTCTACTTGACTAGTCATCATGTTCTAGCATCCCATGTCTTGTTATTGTTTCTAAGTGATGGATTAGCCATTATGTTGAAATGACCTACTAAGTAGGGCTAAGACAAATGCACATGTTTTTTTTTTGTATTGTGAACTAGATCAAGCATGCAAGTGTGTATATCCTATCATAAAGCAGGGGGAATTCACCACAATCTTAGTTGAAAGTAACCCCTATATAAATAATTTCCTTTCTTCTTTTAGGACATACGATATGTCATTTGAGGCCAGAAATTCCTGTTTGAGTTCTCCCCGCAACACTATGAAATACAATATCATCATTGGAGACAAGTTGTTGTTGTTGTTGTTTAGTCATTTAGTCATGTCCGACTCTTCATGACCCCATGGACCACAGCACGCCAGGCACTCCTGTCTTCCACTGCCTCCTGCAGTTTGGTCAAACTCATGCTGGTAGCTTCGAGAACACTGTCCAACCATCTCCTCCTCTGTCGTCCCCTTCTCCTTGTGCCCTCAATCTTTCCAAACACCAGGGTCTTTTCCAGGGAGTCTTCTCTTCTCATGAGGTGGCCAAAGTATTGGAGCCTCAGCTTCAGGATCTGTCCTTCCAGTGAGCACTCAGGGCTGATTTCCTTAAGAATGGATAGGTTTGATCTTCTTGCAGTCCATGGGACTCTCAAGAGTCTCCTCCAGCACCATAATTCCAAAGCATCAATTCTTCGGTGATCAGTCTTCTTTATGGTCCAGCTCTCACTTCCATACATCACTACTGGGAAAACCATAGCTTTAACTATACAGACCTTTGTTGGCAAGGTGATGTCTCTGCAGCTTCTACAGGTCTTTCACCCTGAGGCTGGCATTACAAATAGTGGGCAGAAACAGCAAAACATAGTATGGGATCATTTGGCAGTGGATCTTAGGTATACCATCCATCTGCATTGCAGGGAGCAACTGAGCAAGAGAGAAGATCCATGACACCACACCACTAGCAGCATGTTCATGCTCCTATGCAGACAGCCACATTCAAGAGGCATGCAAGGCTAGTGCAAGAGGGATATATTTCTCTTGCTCTCACGCTTCCTCCCCACCCCGTTACAAGAAATAGAAGCAACTTAGGCAGCCAACTATGAATGGTTTGGGGTGGGGAAAACATGGCTGCCTACCATAGCGTTCTCCTGTGATTTCACTGGCATGATTTTGCTTCCGTGAAAAGAGAAATCAGAGTTACAGCTTTTTAAAAAAATTCCTCAATAGTGAATGGGAGAGGAAAAAAGCCATGTTTTTCTTGAAGTGGACTTAGTCCTCAAATGAAGTTTGGCAGCTTCCAAAGTGCTTTGGACCAAGACGAAATGTTTTCTTAAGTGGCAGTCAGTATCTACTGAAATTAGTCAGGAAGAAATTTTTGACATTAAGAGCTTTTAGACAATGGAACTAACTCCCTCGGGAGGTGGTAGACTCTCCTTCCTTGGAGGTTTTTAAGCAGAGGTTGGATGACCAACAGTCATGGGTGTTTTATATGAGATTCCTGTATTGCAGGATGGTGGATGACATGACCCTCAGGGTCCCTTCCAACTCTACGATTCTGTGATCTTGTGGTTGGAAACATCCCTATCAGTAATGAGAAGGTCCTATTTTCATGCATACAGCTGTTTTATTGCCTCATTGAAAAGCTGGCTATATCTATAGAAAAGCTTTAAGTACAATTTATACATACACTTTACACATGTTTTCCCTATGAGTATCGGGGAACGGGAATGTGGGGTACCCAGCCATCTGCAAAGATTGTGCATATGTCTGTTTTATCACTTGTACTTACATTGGGAAATTGCTGGCGGAAGTTGATTCTCAGTGTCTATAAAATGCACATAGTAGAATACATTTGCATATTCTTTACACATGAGATTGCGTGTGTGAGGTTCATCTGCTTTCCCTACTAATGTAGGGGAAAAAGTATCATTTATGCAATGCCCCCTTAGATGGATGATTCAGCAGCTAAAATACAGGATCTGGATTGAACCTTGGATTTCATCCTTTCCAAATTGGTGCCCCACTTTGAAATTACTGATGGTAGACTTGGAACTGCAGTGTGCTTTGCCTTGCCAGCGCTTTGCTAGTTTGTTTTGCTCCGTCTTTTGTTGTGCTTTACTCATTTGCAGTGATAGTGCTGCAGCTGTCTCTCAACAAAATGGAAAGCAAAACAAACATTTTAGCAGGTTCCTTAGCATGTCCTCCTTGCATTTTGGAGGGGATAGATTGCTAGAAAACCCATTTCATTGAACAGGTGGTAGCCCTGTCGTCCATCCAAGAACAATGCAATAGATTCAGCTATCAGCCTGGCATTCGTCCAAAGTTTTATAAATTAGAGGCCTTTCAGAGGGGCATTTTTATTATGGTGACCTGGCTAACTCAGTTTTAATCCCTGTAGTAAATAACATTGCTTAAAATACATTTAGAATTAATTATCGAGGAGGACAATTAAGGATAATTAAGATAGCATTTTCAGAACAAGAGCAGGCAGTTCATCTGTATACTGTGCAAGATAAAGGCCATCAGCAAGTGGACCTGTTGCAGTTTTTTGAGATTATAGCTTTATTTTAATATATTATGTGATAAAATGCAAGTGTAAATGCTTAATTACGATTCAGTTAATGTCAGTGTTAACTCCACAATTGACTTCAGTGGCACTGAAAATTAGCTCTAGCAAATCAGTTAAATAGAAGATTTCATTACTTACTGAAATGCATGGCACTTTAAGAAATTACTAGCATATTGCTATTTCAAGTGAGTAAGTCAGTTATTAGGTAGACTTGCCACCTATAGATTCTTCTATGTTAGTGAAACCAGGCCAGTTTCTATTGGTACATCATCAAATTTTGATTTATTTTTTTAAAAATGTGAATGTTACCTGTGAGAACTTCTGCACCTCTGCATATTTTTGCACCTTGTTTATTTTTTAACATAATATGCGTACCACTCAATTGTAATAAAAAGCCCTCTAAACGGTTTACAAAAATATAAAACGAAACATGAAAATTCTTGATTAAAAATCAGTTAAAATCAGGTATTTAAAAACATTCAAAAGATTACTTAAATAAACAGCTGCTGAGATATGAGCTTGTTCTGCATCCAGTGCAAAGTCTCTCTGCCGGTAACCCATTTTTGTCTTAGGCAGTTCCGTTCCTTGCCACCAGCCTCAGCTGCTTCCTCTTCCCTCTCCTTACTCAAATATTACCACCATCTCAGAGTGGGCTGGGTGAAAAAGAGTAGGTGAGTTGCACGTCAAGCCCCTCCCCCCATTTGCTGAATAATAAAACACACGGACGCCAGTATTTGGGGTTAATGGGATGATACCCAGCTCTACCTCTCCTTCAGATCAGAACCAGTGAAGGCGGTGACGGTCCTGTGTGAGTGTCTGGAGGTGGTTGGAGGATGGATGGCGGCAAACAGATTGAGATTGAATCCTGACAAGACAGAAGTACTGTTTCTGGGGGACAGGAGGCGGGCAGGTGTGGAGGATTCCCTGGTCCTGAATGGGGTAATTGTGCCCCTGAAGGACCAGGTGCGCAGCCTGGGAGTCATTTTGGACTCACAGCTGTCCATGGAGGCACAGGTTAAATCCGTGTCCAGGGCAACTGTGTACCAGCTCCATCTGGTACGTAGGCTGAGACCCTATCTGCCCGCGGACTGCCTCGCCAGAGTGGTGCATGCTCTGGTTATCTCCCGCTTGAACTACTGCAATGCGCTCTACGTGGGGCTACCTTTGAAGGTGACCCGGAAACTACAACTAATCCAGAATGCAGCAGCCAGACTGGTGACTGGGAGCAGCCGCCGAGACCATATAACACCGGTCTTGAAAGACCTACATTGGCTCCCAGTACGTTTCCGAGCACAATTAAAAGTGTTGGTGCTGACCTTTAAAGCCCTAAACGGCCTCGGTCCAGTATACCTGAAGGAGCGTCTCCACCCCCATCGCTCTACCCGGACACTGAGGTCCAGCACCAAGAGCCTTCTGGCAGTTCCCTCACTGCGAGAAGCCAAGTTACAGGGAACCAGGCAGAGGGCCTTCTCGGTAGTGGCGCCCTCCCTGTGGAACGCCCTCCCACCAGATGTCAAAGAGAACAACAACTACCAGACTTTTAGAAGACATCTGAAGGCAGCCCTGTTTAAGGAAGCTTTTAATGTTTGATGTATCACAGTATTTTAATATTCTTTTGGAAGCCGCCCAGAGTGGCTGGGGAAACCCAGCCAGATGGGCGGGGTATAAATAATAAATTATTATTATTATTATTATTATTATTATTATTATTATTATTAAGGCCACAACTTTACTGGTTACAGAATGTGAGTGGTATTGGCTTAGGCATTGGAATTGAAGCAACTATATCTGACTCCTGCCTGCCATGCAGGTAGTCTAGTAAGGGTCAACCACCAGTAAGGGGAGCTCTGCTGATGCACATCAACTGAGGGCTCCCCCAGGGTCCCTGTTGGGGTCATGGCATGGCCCTAGCCCATACTCGGGCTTCAGACGAGATCCACACCCCCAAATCTCTTTAACGGAATACCTTTGTGGGCGGCTGCTTAAATGGCCCAAGCCACGCCCCCGGTTTACTGGATTGGTCGGCCATGGAGCCGGGGGGCTCCCTGTGACACAGGTGGCATCGCCACGCTCCCCCCATGCACGGGGAGAGTGCGTGGCCTGGCTGCAACACTGCCCCCCCCCCCCGCCGGGAGGGAGAGCGACTCTAGCAGCTGTCATTTTCACCTACCATCGCTTCCTCCTCTTGCCATCACTGGACACAAGGGAAAGATATGTGATGGCCACGTTAAATTGCATGTGCTAATAAACCATGAGTTTCTTTCATTCTCAATGGATGCATGCACTTTTTAAAAAAATAGAAATACTTTAGATAAAAATATCATTTGGGGGGTGGGAGAGAAAGGAGGTAATGGTGGCAGGAGAGAGAAGAACTAACTTTCCTTCACTAGCAGTTGACAGGAGAGAAAAATATATATACTGTAAATGGCCAAGCTGTTTATTCTTCACCTCCCCCCCCCCCCCCCGGTTGGTTGGCAACTTTCTGGTTACTCATTTGGAAGTATAGAACTCTCATTATCATTATTCATGGCTCAATTAGCCATATTCATTATCTCTGTGTGTAGGTCTAGGTTTGTATAACCTCATGTAAACAGCACTCTTTTTTCTGATCTAATTATCTGACATATATATATATATATATATATATATATACACACACACATATAATTTAGCATGCTTATTTTAGTCTTGCTCTCTAGAGGTTCTTAGCTTGTCATTGCCAGTGTCTCTCCTGCCACCAACTCCATACACTGAACTTGATCGTGGTTTTGGGCGTCAAATATAAGTAAGCATAAATGATTCAAAGAGATTTGCCTGATCTCAGGCTTGACAGTAGATAATACATATCATCTCTGTGTCTGTGTATAGGAAGACTTTGTCTCTATTCTATCCAGGATATTTATTTATTTTTACTTTGTTTATTTATTACATTTCTATAGTACCCTTCACCCAACGATCATAGGGCAGTTTACAACATAAAAACACAAAAAAATACATAACATAGTAACAAACAAAACAATAAGACACACACCCCAACACAGAAAGTTTAAAAGACCATATATTATTTAATTAGCTAAAGGCAGGAGAGAAGAGGAATGTTTTTCCCTGGCACCTAAAGATATGTAATGAAGGTTCCAGGTGAGCTTCCTTCGGGAGAGCATTTCACAAAGGGGAGCCACTGCAAAAAAGGTCTGTTCTCATGTTGCCACCCTCCAGACTCTCGACATACGAAGAAGGGCCCCTGATGATGATCTCAGAGTCTGGGTTGGTTCATATAGTGAGAGGTGGTCCTTGAGGATATTGGATCTTACAGCGGTCATTGCAACTTACAAGGCACATTTGAAATCCCATCTGACATAGTGACGGGCATTTTCGGTGTTAGCATGGGATAAATGGGAAGAGGCATGTTATGCAAAGATGCTGAATCCCTCATATTGGATTAGCCACAGAAAACAGAGCCAGTGTGTTGTAGTGGTTAAAGAGCTGGCTGTTGGATTTCTATTCCTCTCACTGTGCAGATATGTAGGATTGGTTCATCACATGTCTGTGTTATGCATTCCAGCACCGACTGTTGGAATCATGGGAGCAGATGTTTACTGTACTCTTTCTGTTTGTTTTTGCTTTCACTTCTGACTTCTGTTTGAGGAGGACCAGAGAGAAGAGACATGTTTTCTTTTGTTCTGCCTTATGCTTAATAAAGTAGCTTTAGTGCTTATAACCTCAGCCTAGCTCTGACTGCATTTATCTCTGCTGGACACTGTATATGTACTCAGTGTCTCCAAGACATGAGTCCTTATAAATCGTTGGGGAAGGTGATTCAGAACTCCTTAGAGCTACACACTGATGGGAGAGACAGGCTGGAATCGTTCCTGTTGTATGCCTGGGGGTCGTCTTAGCCCCTGGCTGACCCGCCACTGGCTTGGGGCCTAGGGAAACAGATCTTGTGATCATTTGATTTATATGTCCTGCTGGGTCTTCAGACCACTCTGTGGTGACTCTCGACACTGTAGTGTCTTCCTCACGTAATTGTTGGCTTTTTGATGAACAGGAATGCGCTGGAGAAGCCTGACTTGGAGTGGCCACTACCGTCTCAGGTCGTGGATGATCTTCGATGTATGTTGATTCCAAGTCCGGCATGGAGGGGTGGAGGGGCGACGATTTATCCAGGGGGGTGTTATCTTGAGTTCCGTTCTTGGATCGGTTAATCACGGAGGGAACAGATAAGTCTATTAGAAGCAGGGATGAGTTACCAGCGTGAAGGGGAGGAGAAGAGTCTGCCTCCAGCAGTGAGACCTTCCCATCCAATGCAGACGGCACCTTATATGCTGGGTATTGGGGAGTTGTTGTTTCCAGTTCCATAGGGCATGGCACCGCTAAATTAGAGTGGGTATTATTCGTAGGAACTACGTTGCAGGCGATACTTAGGAGCTGAAGTTTAAGTAAGTCCAGCCTATTTATAATTTCTTGTTGTTCCATCGCTGGTAACTCTCCAAAGGAGGCGATAAGCTCTCTTTCCTCCTGGGGTGTCAAAGAGTTACTGGCACAATCGTAGTGTTTAGTTGTGGGAGTGGAGGTACTATGGGACTGGCCCAGGCATGGGGTGTACAGCTCAGCCCTCTTTTGTGGTTCAGGACGGGGAGGTTGTACCATCTCCTTGGTTAATCCCTCCGATAGGAGGGGTCTAATTATGGAATCCATGAAAACTCTCGTTGGAAAAATGCCAAGACTATTCAAAAACACTTTTTGCTTAATAATAAGAGAGGGGATTTTTGCAGAGTGGAAAGCCAGCATCATTCTCTGATATCTGTTCTGGCGGTTTAAGGGAAGCACAGCACAAAGATCTATTTCTGATGTCTCGAGTTTTAGAAGCCATCTGAGGTGCTCTTTAGTCCCATGTAGCGTTGCCCAACTTGGGTCCCTTTCCCGGAAGGTTAGGGAAATCTTCCTTGGATGTAGGGTCAGGGATTGGCGATTCAGTGAAGGGTTAAGATTGTATTTGCATTTCTTCATACGGTCAGTGTTTGGTGGCGCTTTCTGCCGGCACAATGGAACATCTACTGCCCCTTCTTGGGCTGTCTGTACCGGCTGGTCATCCAGTTTTTGCTGAAGGCTATACAGCTGAGAGGATAGGCCGTCAATTTTCTTGAATATACAGTTTAGAGTTCTAATTATTAGATGGAGTTGCTCGCATCCTGTGCAGTCCGCAGATTCAGCTACCAACACCTCCTTCGGATAGGGACCATCCCCATTTGTGTTACCATTAGCGTTTCCAATTTGTAGCGTCTCAGGGGCCTCATCTTTTGATGTTGTTTCAAGGGCAGTTAAAGGATCGAAACGATTTTGAATTGCTATTGAGTAAGTACATTCCTCGGGGCCGCTCCCTCCTTTAAGTGAACCCTTCCTCGATTGCTTAGGCTTAGGAGAGGATAATGCCTCGTCAGAGTCTCTTGGGCGTTTTCCATGGCCCATAAATCAATTTTGCAGGGGAACCGTCGTGGGCACTGTGCTAAAAACTAAAAGGAAAGAGCTGGTCGACAGGGCAGAGGATTTATGCCCAGGAGAACCTTTCACTTATCTCTCCCAGTTAGGGAGGCGGCGGCGAGTCCGGGGCGTCGGAGCAACCCAGATAAAACAAAAATAACACAAGTGGAGAGATATTAAAAGACAGCCAGCACAGCCAGCAGATCATTAAAACTCTCGGATAAAAACAAGGGAGGATAAAAACCGCTTAAAACCACTTAAAACTTTGATAAGGGTAAGCGAAATTACTTAGTAACTACCTTTGTCGCCATGTTGGACTCCGCCCTCCTGCGCATCTAGGGAAACAGATCCAAATCTCTACTTGGCCATGTAGCTCACTGGGTGACCTTGGACTGGTCATCTTCTCTCAGGCTAATATGGCCCCCAGCCTTGTTCAATAAAATAAAGTTTTTGCACAAAATATACTCACCCAGTTTTTTGAGTCACTGAGACGCCAATTGCACCTGCGAATGTCTGCAAGCCTTAGTAGATGGACTGAATGGCAACACTCAGTCAAGGATTTTTGGATATCCATTCTCAGGGCCAGCCCACCTATTAGGCATGGCAAGGTGGCTGCTTCAGCATGGCAGGCTCCCAGAGGCACTGCAGCTGGGCTGGGCACTCATGACCCACCGCTGGGTGTTCACTGCTGCTGCTGCTGCTGGGTGCTCTCCTCCTCCTCCGCCTGTACTGCTGTAGTTGTACCCCCTCACCACTGCAGTCACTTCACCTCCTCCATGGCCCACCCACTGCTGTGCCTCCTCCTCCTCTGCCTGGAGGTGGGCTGGGAAAGCCCCAGTGTGCTGAGGGCAAGGAGCATGGCAGCAGGCGGCTTGCAGTGGTGGGGACATGACCGTGGCAGGGTGTGGATGCAGCAGCAGAGGAGGAACAGGAGGTGGAAGGGAGCACACAGTGGTGGTAAACACCTGGCAGTGACAAACTGGAGACTGGGGAGGGGTGTAACAGTGGGCGGTGCCTCTAGGGGCAGGAGGTGGTATTGAGGGGTGGGGTTGCCTCTAGTAGTAAAACATCCCATCATTCTTCTCTGTTCACAGAAAGATCTTAGCGAAATGTGTTGTTGAGGGTTGCCCTCAACATTTCTGAGGCACAATGTTATGGGCCTCCTTCAAAAGAATAAGTGAAGTCCTCAGATTTAATGGTTGGCTTCAATACCAAGCTATCATATGAGAGGCAAGCTTACACCTGTCTGCAGCCTGTGAGATATGCTGACCAACATTCAGTCACAAGCCTTCATTCTAATATGAAAATTTTGCAGCTGATGAACAGTTAGTGCTGTACAAAGAGTGCTGTCCAAGGGGCAGTATATACCATGCAACATGACATCAACTTTGTGTGTTTATTGATGAAGACATATATGTGGTGGGGAAACTGAAGCTAGCCCAGCAACTCAAAACCTAAGCCAGACAGTTGTTGAGAAACTGTTGATACATTTATAATGTTCTGAATGGAATATTACAAATTGATAACATCTTTTCCAGTGTCCCACTGGCCAGAGTGTTCACTCAGAACAACCTGACTCTGGCTCATGCATTCAGAAAAACAAACAAACCAAAAACCCCAGAGTTCTTTGTCCACAAAAACCCAGAAGTGTCAACAGCAACTTTTTAAATAAATGATGCATTGAGACTTTCCAGGACAGAGTAAGAAACAAAATCAAAGCAAACTAGTAAAGAAAACTTCCAGAGAAAATGAAAAGAATGTCTTAATAATGTCCATTTCATTTAATGTTTTCAGTCCCACAAACTACAGACAATACTTTGAAGGTTCACAAAGTGTAAATGGATTGCCAATAAAATAGTAATAATAAAAATGATCAGGGCAGGGACTGTAGATGTTATATTGATTTTATCAAAGGGTGCTGAAGAGATGTGCTTTTATTAACTTACTCTCTATTTTCCCACAAAAGTAATAGTATCTGATTCATATCTCCTAATGCTGTAATAGAGATCTTTCTTGCAGAATCCATAAGCATTTTGAAGGCTTAGCTAAGTGCCCTTGAATATGAAGTTGCAAAACTTTTCTTGTTCTTGATTCGCATGGAGTGAACATGATGCATTAACAGTGGTGACATTGTTGGCAACTACTCTGTTGTAGACTGAAAAGTACCTTTTCCATGATGCTGTTTCATCTGGACTTTTTCCTCCACCCTCTATTTTAAGAACACTTTTAAGGACAAATGCCAACCCATATGGGGCTGGCAAGGTACTTGGATATGCTTCAGAGGACCTGATCATCTGTAAGGCTGATTTAGCTGACAGGCACAAGAGATGTGGCTTTTTCCGTGATGGGACCCCCCAAAAAACCCTTCTTTATAAAGAAACAGGGTTCATCTGAACCCTTTCTTCAAAATAAAGCAGTACTGATTGTCTCATTAGCATGTGAAATGTTGGTGTCATGGATAGTTAATTTCTCTGTATAACTCTTGTATGTTGTCTACTGCTCCCATTGCATTGCATAATGACAACCCATCTACTCCCCACCTATCACCCACAAATATCTCCATTCTTCTTGCTTGCAGAACCTCCCACGCCTATTGCACCTCCAGAACTTCTAGCAGTTGGAGCCACCTATCTATGGATCAAGCCAAATGCCAACTCCATCATTGGAGATGGACCTATCATCCTGAAAGAGGTGGAGTACCGTACAACCAATGGGAACTGGGCTGAAACCCACATTGTTGATTCACCCAATTACAAGTTATGGCATCTAGACCCCGATGTGGAGTATGAGATCAGAGTGCTTCTTACCAGACCTGGAGAAGGAGGAACTGGACCTCCTGGACCTCCGCTCACAACAAGAACAAAATGTGCAGGTAAGTCATATTGATTTTAAGACTCTGCGAGTGTCATACAAACAGGGGCATGTTATGGTATATTAGGCTGGTTTTCTGTTGACCAAATAATCAGATGTAGTATATGGCCCAAGTAAGTTCCTCCACTCTTATTGTACATCCCCTGCCTGCTGCATATTTCCCGCCCCCTCATTTTTTTAAAAAAGAGGATATGTATTTCATTTTATTTTCTTATGACCTTATGCCCATCCCTATCCCATAAGTTCAGGTTGTTTTATAATCAGTGCTTTTTTTCTAAAAAAATGTTTAGGGGTACTCTCATTTTCCTACTCGTATTGAAATACTGCCCATCAATGAGACCAAACTTAGATTCACAAAAAAATTAGGGGTATGTGTACCGCTGCACCCCCCCCCCCCCGGAAAAAGCACTGTTTATAATATATTGAAAAGTTTAAAATATCTGAATTGTGGTACAATATAAATGACTCTGCTTTGTAATCACATTGGTGTATTCCATTTTGATTTGTGCATGCACATGCGCGCACACACACACAGTCACTCACATAATGTGAGAAGGAATACATGGCAATGTAAGTGATGTGGGCTGCTCTTTTCTTATATTTCCTTCAAAAAAGAATCGGGAATCATTGGGCCTCAAGACTGAAGTAAGTCAGAGAACAGGGGTTTTGACCAGAGTTTTTCATTGTACTTCCACTTTTTGGAGGGCTCTTTCAAGAGTCTTCTCATTGTGATGGGACTTATGTAAGAAGAGTCGTCCATGTCATGTATGATAAACTGCATAATACAACACTGTTAAATCAGCTTGTCCTCTGGCATATCAATATTCTGCATCTGAATTTATGGTTTCTGTGTAGAAAACTGATAGTGGGACTTCAACATTGTACTCTGATGGACACATTCGCCTTACTGCATAGGGTTTATGGACAGTTTTATGGATGAACATGAAGGACAAAACAATGGGGCTTCTTCTGCTACCTATTCGTTGTTATGCCAGGAATATTAGTAGCATGAGAATTTGGAGAGTTGCAGTGTAACACCAAGCACTGTAAGTGGGCCCTTGCGGGCAGCCGGGTACACTTATCCTGGGCCTCAGAGGGCAAAGCCAGTTGGGGCAGCGTGTGGGACTTCCAGGGTTCTGTTGAAATTAGGCTGTCATGCCAAGCATACCCCATGCCTCCCAGTCAGCCAGGAACTCCTGACTCTGGGCCTCAGACAAGCTCTACATGAGCCTGACTATAAACATACATTCAGAATATGCACTGTCCTGGTTTGCATGTTGTGGTATGTCAGACTATGGTTTCCTGGGACCACACGAACTTGCAGGCTACTTAAGAGATTCTTGTAGCCACTCTGCTCGTCCCTGGCCTTCTTTACTCTCATACTAAGCTAGGCTAAGCTAAGCTAAACTAAAGCCAAGGTTTGGTTTGGTTCAGTATACCATCTGAACCAGACTCATGGTTAAGCACTCTCTTCCCTAACCACATGGGGCAGCCAAGAATAAACCTTTACAGTCATACCTCGGGTTGAATATGCTTCATGTTGAGCACATTCGAGTTGCGCTCCATGGCAACCTGGAAGTAATGGAGCGTGTTACTTCTGGGTTTCGCTGCTCGTGCATGCGCAGACGCTCAAAATGATGTCACGCGCATGTGCAGAAGTGGTGAAAAGCGACGTGCGTGTGTGCAGTCGTGCCGTCGCTAGTTACGTTTGCTTCTGGATGCGAACGGGGCTCTGGAACGGATCCTGTTTGTATCCAGAGGTACCACTGTATATTTTTTGGAGAAGACAGTGAGAAGTGATTCACACTGTTTTTGAGTAGGCTATTATCTCTATAGTGGCACTCCATAAAAGAATGATGGAGACAGTAACAGACAGAGCTCTGTGAAGCAGGCGACTTTTTAAAAAAGTGTTTAAATAATCATTTGCAAAATAAAAAGGGGGGGAGGGAGGTGAAAGGCTTCCCTTCCCCAATGCAAACCCACTTCTCATATTGGGGGATGAATTGTAGGCCTTGAAAGGGTACCCAAAGGGGCACCCTCAACAGGCAATGGATGGCTGGATGGGCTGGTTGAATTGAATGTGGCCACTTCTGCCCTAAGCTCAAACTCTGTGAAAACTTTGGGCCAGATCTTGCTTCATTGGTGGTCTTGGAATATAGCTCAGGTCTTTCCACTTAGCACCCAGGTGTGGGTTGTTGTTGTTGTTGTTTTGCTTTTGTTTTAATGTATTACAGGCAGTAATCAGCAGGTGGCTTTCAGAAGCTAGAGGGGAAGGACAGGTTTTCTATCGTTGTTGCTGGTGGTGTGAGAGGCACAAAAAAGTGAAAAAAAATAAACTGTCATCCCAACAGGGCTTGTTATCTGAGAACATGCCAGTCTCATCTTCTGTAAATCCTCCCAACGATGAAGTCACTGTCAAATCCTACAGCCTGAAGCCAAATTTTGTGTTGTAAAAGATTGTTTCAAATGACTCTAGTGGAAAACAGAGTGATTCTGAAAAGTCAAAGCTGCTAGAGATGGGAGGCTGGTTGCTTTATGAAACAGGATACTTGCAGCTGAGACTTGGTTGCCAGTCACAGCTCACAGTTTCTAATGTGAGACTTCACTATTCACAAGAGCTGACAGTTAAATGACAGGATGTGCATGCCCTACGAAGTAATCTGATATGATACTCTGCATCTGCTGTGCTTCGTGCACCTTCCATTTTAGTGTCTCATCTCCCCCGCCCCCCAAAGTATTTAATGCTGTCCTAAGTTGGGCCATAAAAGGGAGAATTTCCAGCATTTGTCTGGTTCTCATAGAGAAGAAAACCCATGATTCAATATTTGTTTTACTGTAAAGGAAACATTTATAAGAATGTTGAATTACAGAAAAACTACAAGAATTTCAAATCTCTCACTTATTCAAATCTCAGAGTTTTCTAGAGGAAACACAAATTTGCCCTCTCACACCTGTTATGTCCCATTCTTAATAAGAGAGCAATCCAGATAAATTAATAAAGGTTTTACTGTTGTAACAATTGTTTTCTCAAAATGTATCTTCTGTATCATGAAAATAAATAAAAACAGTATTATTATTAATAATAATATTAATAATAATAGTTTTTATGTTGTCACCAACAACATTTGGATGTAGCCCACCTTTGCACAGGCTAACTAGCATTGGTACAGTTAAATATTAAATTGGGTAGTGGAAAACAGTCACATAGACAGTAATAGATAATTGACATTTGCTCACTTGCCACCTGTCTTTTCTTGTTGAAGAAAAATTCACCATCACAGAGATTTCACTTAGGTAGTGTCACGCTTCATTATTTGCTTTTTGATGAGAATGAGAATTGAGACGGAAGTTCGCCAGTTTCAGATCATGAGCCTCCCCTATGTCAATACAATTGATTAAATGTTCTTGGCTCTGAAGACAGAATAGCATGATAAATACCATTCTCTAAGTATGTCTTCAGCAGTTACTATCATTATCATTACATATATATAATTTTATCCCGCTTTCCCCCCTAATTTCAGCTGTTACAATAAAAAACAGCAGCCACCCTTTCATTAAAAGCAGTCAATTCCCAAAAGCCTGTTAGAAGAAGAAAGTCTTCACCTGACAGCAGAAAGACAGCAAAAAGGGAGCCAGTCTAACATATTTAGGGTTGGAGTTAAGCCTGGGAGCAGCCACCAAGAAGGCCCTGTCCCACATCCCTACCAAGTATACCTGTGAGGGTGGCCTCTCTACCTGACCCTTGAGTCTCACTTCAGATGACACCCTCTCTCCTCAGGCCATAGCCCTCACTCATCCTGCTTTGTAACCCAAATATTTTTGCTTGGCTGGAATATGTCAATGAACCATGATAGTGCTCCTTATTTGCACAGCAGCAGGATGAGAGAGGTGTGCGAGTGTGTGTAGACACTAGTCTACTGTAGAAAAGTAAAATTTACATTTGATTTTCTACTGGCTGTTGCTTTTGCCTCCGCTCAACACTGGCATGTGGTCCTCAAAAGGTGGCCCAGAAAGAAATGTGGCTATTGGGTTGAAAAGGATTGAAGTAAGTGCTGACAGAGATAGTTTCAGCCATGCCTGATATATTCATTTTCCCAGAATTTTGGTACTCTGGAGAAATCAGGGTGTTGGGTTTGGCTGGACTCTGGAACCACTTTCTCTGGTGCTTCCATGAACTGTTCACCCACTTATCTCCCCACACCATGAAATAAATGAAAGTGGTGGTTACTGGCCTACAGTACTACATACATTGGCACCCCAAACATCTGACACTGTTTCTGAGGGTCATTTGAGGACCCCCAGGACTTGCAGGGTCCCAGACCTAGGCTTCACAGGCCATGGACAATGGCAGTACAGAGTGTAGAATTATTTTGCTGCATTTTATAAAATGAAGTGAGCCAAAATGCTCTCATACTGAAATCTTATCTTTTAAAAAAGGATCACAGATATATAGATCCACAATCCTCCTAGCCTAATATCATCTACCAGGCTTTTCCATGGATTAATAACTCGCTATACCAAACTTGATTTATGTCTGCTGTTACAATATATCAATGTGCTTTATGCATCTTTCTCTTTCCCTCTCTATTCTGAGCATGGCTCTGTTGAAGTCATATTTATGGGCCCCCAAGGTGTCTGCAGAAACAAGAGTGCACTATATTGATGATACAATTAATACAATATCATTATCTTTTTCTAAGACGGCAGGTGGGCAGCATCACAGTATATTAGTGAAATATTATGTGATTTTGAGATAAAATTCCCTGAGACTGAGGGGAAAGCATCATAGATGAAAATCTCGTTTTTTTTCAAATGCCTAATGCTCCAATCGATACGACCAGGGACTGCAGCATTTTGTGGCATTTTTTTGCCGGTTTGTCATAAGATTTTGCTCTCCAAAATAGGATTCTGTTTAGTAGAAGGAGGCAGTTGTTTTCAATGCATCCTCTTTTTCTTATCTATTAGCTACAAGTGGAGCACAGTACCTGGGAAGACTTGGTTGTTTTTTTCCTGCTTCAGTGGTAAATTTGGAAAGTGACTTGATTATTATTTTAATAAATGCTCAGAAAGACAGGCTGTAACATGCCTATTCTTGCGGCTCATATTATCTCTCCAGCTTGAAACCTTTAAAACAAAAGATGTTGCTATTATGGTACAATGAAATTGAAGCAATTTGCTGGTGCAATATTTCCATAACATTTTCAGTCTGATAAGAACGGAACAAGAAATGTGAACTTTACTTATCATCATCATCACAATAACCTTAAGATGTAAACCCCTTGAATTAGCCTAGTCTCTTCTTCCATGTACAGTGGTACCTTGGGTTAAGAACTTAAATTCGTTCCGGAGGTCCGTTCTTAACCTGAAACTGTTCTTAACCTGAGGTACCACTTTAGCTAATGGGGCCTCCCGCTGCCGCCACGCTGCCACCACACGATTTCTGTTCTCATCCTGAAGCAAAGTTTTTAAATTGAGGTACTATTTATGGGTTAGCGGAGTCTGTAACCTGAAGCGTCTGTAACCTGAAGCATCTGTAACTCGAGGTACCACTGCATCTCTTGTGCTTTCTGACTTCTTTACATAATGCAGCCTATTAATTTGTTAGTTTCTGAGCCTTTTCCATGTCCCCACCTGAATGTTGTCTATCTTCCTTTCACGATTATCTCCTCTTAAGCACCCAGCACATTGCTAGAGTACTACTTCTTCTTCTTCTTCTTCTTCTTCTTCTTCTTCTTCTTCTTCTTCTTCTTCTTCTTCTTCTTCTATCACTTGTAGCTGACTAAGATTGTCTTCCATGAATATGGTCTTAATATTGTGTCCATAATTGACTGTGGAGGCCAATTCTGGATCCGCACAACCTTCCACATGGGGACAAAGGTTTCTGGGCAGGAGTTGATCACAGTGAGGATTTGACAAATGTGTCTTGCTCTTAGAGTACAACAAAGACCTGAACAACTTGAGCAGTGCATTGTTTGGAACCCCCTGGCAAGGAAGCAAGTGGCAGAAATGAAATTTCACCAAGTGACAAGAATTGTTGCATTCTACATTTGGTTAGTTGGTTGTGGATTTCCATAGCTGAAGCAAAGGGGAAATGTTTATTTAGGACTTGTTCCATTTGAATGACAAAAGAATTACGCATTCACGTTTTCCCTCAGTGTGAGAAGGGAAAACCTTTACAAGACTTGGAATAAAAGTTTCCCCTGTTGCTTCTGTCTCTGTTTTGCGTTGCTGCAGAATGGGAAGCAGTGCAAGTTGTACTGTGAGTGCGTGGATGCCTCAGTCGAGAAAGGTGGCTCTTTTCATGATCAAAGGTGTAGCATGCCCTGGAGCAGATTTTGATGGGAGTCATCAAAATTGTGTGTTTGTCTCACTATATTTTTCTTCATTTTCCCATTCCTTTTGACCTCCCTTGGCCCATAAAACCCACGTGTTCAAACTGCTGTGGCAGGAAAAATACAATGTACTTGCTGATGTTTATTGCCTGTGAAATAGTGAGACCTGATTCACAGTTTGTCTGTCTTCTCCGTAGAACTAATAATACTGGCAAACATTGTTATGTAAAGGAAGAGGTGTTCTCAGTTGCCAAATAAGTCTTCATTTCACATGTAGTTATTCATCATTTATTTTTATATACCACTTAATGCCAAAATAGGCTTCTAAGCAGCTTAACAAAGTATAAAAAACAAAAAACCACAAATAATCACTATCCATAATGAAAATATGCAATAAAACAATTTCACTTAAGCTACACAGCTAGGAAAATCAGAGATTGGGGTCCAGAGATCCAGGGAATACCTGAGGAAAGAGGTGCATCTTATATTTCAGCAAAGGGTGCATTCCATAAATCTGGTACCACCAGTGAGAAAGCACTGCAGTAAACTGGAAACCATCAGGACCTGGCAAGACTATCAGAATTTGTTGATCTTCATGCCCTTACCAGGCACTGGAGATGATGTCAGTCTTTGACTCAGGGCCTTAGTAGTGTATTATCCTTGAGACCTGGAAGAGGTGAAAAGTAGAGTGCATTTTACACACACACACACACACACATATCAATATAAATATCTTTTTTGTTCTCAGTGGCAATGTGTTTTAAGAAGTTATCTTTTATTTCTGTAACTGCCGGAAAACACACACATACACAGTTCTGAGATTAATTCCATATTCAGTACTTGTGGTTTAAGTGGCCTCACCAGGCATAGTCATATATTGTGCAATGGTGCCGGAACTAAACTCAACTATTGAGCATCCCTCAATGGACAGATCTGTCAGTTTTGATTTCTCTCAGTTTCTCTCTTTTCCAGTCTTATTTTCTGTTATCCACCGTCCCGATTTTTTGTGTGTGATATATCCTTTTTAAAGCCCTCCAAAAAATCATCAGCATTTGGTCTCCCATTTCAGTGCACTTTTCTCCTCCTATATACATTTGCATTTGGGATGTTGCTTTATACACACACTTTCGTGAGCCATTTGCCCTAATATAATGCATGTGATATGTTATTTTCACTGACTTAATGGAGTCAATGGAGCACACTTTTTGCTCCAAATATGCATTGTTTGCACTTTATTTGGTAGGAGAGCTGCCTCACAAAATCCAGTAAAGTACAAATTTGAGAGTATAACTGCATGTCAGTATGAATATCATTTCAGGGACTGTAAAGTAGGCAGACTCACAATAAAATGTGAATTGAACTGAATTTCTCCTTTATCCCAAGCAGGGAGTAGATGGAAGCAGAAAAATAGGAGCCACACGCCAAGCTAGGTTGAAAACACTCCTCAATTTTGTTCCTGGTACACGATAATTAATATATTAAAATACACAATGAAACAACTCCATTGAGCATATTTTCAATATAATCGTCCATATTTAAAATATTGAATGAAGCAATCCCATTAGAATTCAGTGATTAAAACAACAGGTCAACGTTGCTGACACCCCAGCAGTTGCTGACAGGAGAAAACCAAACCATCTTGCTTGTTGGGTTAACCGGGGGACAAAAGAGGGTATTAAGGCAAAATATGTTGTCTGCAGCCACCAGTTTGAAGGTTTGGTTGGTTTCCTATTTCAGTGGTGGACTGAGCTGACCACTCAGACTAGTAGGCATGCTTAAGCCCCTCCCATTAAGATTTGTGATCCCTCCCATGCCCTCCATCTTGCTGAGTTCTGATAACATCACTTAAGGTTGTATTTAGCACAGTGCTAAAAAAGTGTCTAGATTTCAGGATGGTGGAGGCATGCAAAAAGCGAGGACAGCTGGGAGAATCCATTGTGCTAGCACAGGAGAGGATAACTTTTAATAAATATATATATATTTACTGTATTAAAATTATATACCACTCTTCATCTGAGGATCACAAGGCAGTTTACAGTATTAAAAATATATTTAACACAAAAACAAACATAACAATATCCCCCTCACACAAGGCCATAGATTGTTTAATTAGCCAAAGGTCTGGTAAAAGAGGAATATTTTCACCTGGTGGGACTTAAAGGGGAGGGAAACTTGTAGAAAGGGTTTAAGACAGCCCTCACATTCTTGTTTGAGCCCCTGGAGGCTCGAATGGGAGCACAGGAGCTGTCTTAAAGTCTTTGTCAAAGCCTCTTTGATGCACCTTACGCACACTTTTGCACCTGGCTTTAATCTCACTTGGTGAGTGCTGATTAAATCCTGTTGCTTTGCTGTGTGATCTTGAGACCTGCTTGGAACGTGAGTGCCCAGTGAATGCAGGATTAAATTCTGTCCTCCTGCTCATCAGCTGAGACCACTAGTGACATCAACTAATGGATGAGTGGCTATGATTTGAGAAAACAGCCTTGTGGGCCAAATTAGACTCCCTGGTAGGCCTATAGGCCAGAGACTCCGCACCCCTGCACTAGTGCAAATGATTGAGCTGGCACAACAATTTGGTTGAATGCCTCCCGTAGTTGTGAATCAAAACCCAGGTCTTTCCAGTATCTCCAGTTTGGGTGGAAAAGCGAAATAATGTACTGCCCTTTACCTGGATTTTCTCCCCTCTCTTTTTAAATGCCAGGCATAGACAATAGCAGAGTCTACTCCCCTCCAATAATCCAACTCATTCCCAGCCTCCAGCTAACAAGTCCTGGCACTGTTGCTTACAGTCTCCCCCTTGATCTCCACCATGTCAGGAAGAAAATGGTTGCTTCCTCCTAAGTGTGCTTCTTCAGTTATTTCCAGATAATTAAAGAACACACATTTATCTTTGTGATATACTTTTGCTGGCTATGATCCAACATCATTATCCTATCCCTGCATGATGGCGGCAGCCTTGCTACAGGGGATTTAGTCTTGCTGTGAATGAATAACAACTTCTGATCCTAAAGTCCTAATAAATCAGGGCAGGGGCAGATGCTTGCAGCAGTACAGGAAAGAAAAGGTAGCAAAGCATTCCTGAAATAGCAGGTTATTGCTGTGGTTTGTTTGTTTGTTTTTATTGTACAGTGGAATCTCGGGTTAAGTACTTAATTCGTTCCGGAGGTCCGTTCTTAACCTGAAACTGTTCTTAACCTGAAACACCACTTTAGCTAATGGGGCCTCCTGCTGCCGCCACGCCGCCGGAGCACAATTTCTGTTCTTATCCTGAAGCAAAGTTCTTAACCTGAAGCACTATTTCTGGCTTAGTGGAGTGTGTAACCTGAAGCGTCTGTAACCTGAAGCATATGTAACCCGAGGTACCACTGTATGTCTATACAGCCCTTCATCCAAGGATCACAGGGCAATTTACAATATAAAAGGACATATCATCGTAACAAGCAAAAACAACCCCCTCCCCACAGTTTAAAAGGCAATAGATTGGGGCAGGGGGCAAAATATATAGTTCATTTTGGCTGGATGCATAGCTCCAAATTGCTATGCACACTCTCCACTAAGAGAAAGCTCCAAGCAGAGTTTTAAAATCACAAAAAGCAAGCAGCAGTACAGCACATAAAACCTTTCAAGTATCCTGTTCTAGGTACTACCAAAGCTTCCCCAGTTCTACCCCTCTTAGCGTTCAACAGAACACACACTTCAGTAAGTTTAAAAATGTTTTACTTACAAAGTTCCAAAGGCCAAATGCATGCATTTATCCTAGCAGCAGCAACTAAACACGGACAGAAATCTTGAGATATAGTGAAATAGCTCTAAGCTTGCTTCTAGAAAGCAAGCAAGCTCAGGCACATCCTACTTCACTAAGTTCACATGGTGAAGAAGGGAATGAAGAAAGAAGCTTAACTTCCTTCCAGGTGAGGGGCATGACCTAGCTCAGGCTTCCTCAAACTCGGCCCTCCAGATGTTTTTGGCCTACAACTCCCATGATCCCTAGCTAGAAAGACTAGTGGTCAGGGATAATGGGAATTGTAGTTTCAAAACTACAATTCAAAACCAAGTTTGAGGAAGCCTGACCTAGCTGAATCGAGGAATAAAATTATATGATCCCAGTGCCTATGCATTAACTAGCCCTAACATTGCTACTTATAGTTGACTGCAATTTCCCACAGATTGTTTAATTAGCCAAAAGCCTGGCTGAAGAGGAATGCTTTTGACTGGCACCTAAAGGGGTATAATGAAGGTGCCAGGCGAGCCTCACTTGAGAGAGCATTCCACAAGCAGGGAGCCATGGCAGAAACAGCCCATTCTAATGTTGCCACACTCTGAACCTCTAGCATAGGAAGCACATGGAGAAGGGCCTCAGATGATGATTGGAGGGTCCAGTTTGTTTCATATGGCCCTTGAGGTGGTCCTTGAGGGATTGGCTGGGTGGGTGAGCTTTATGGGTAATAAATGTTTTGATTATTATTATTATAAGGCTGGATGAGCTACAATCAATTCAGTGACATCTTGTGTGAGCCCTAACCTTTCTTCATCATTAGGAACATCGCTGACACTATCCAACAAGTGCCCTTGATACGCACACAGCTATTTTTCACACAATGTTTCAGCCATAACGGAAGGACATTTTTGGGGGGTGGAGTGAAGGAACTGTTAGAATTCCTGCTCCATGACTGCAGTCATGGGATCACTGCTGGGAAAACACCATGTTTTCAAGAGAATTCCTCACACCTCCAGAGCAGATTTTGAAGGGAGCTTTCAGGAGGGAAGAGAGGGAAAATGGAGTTGCGTTGTGCCAGTGGAAGTCTGCTCTTCTCATGCATGGTGTAAGGGACTGGACTGAAGGGGACAAGATTGAGGAGGAATGGTGGAGACCACCCCCCTTCTCCTGAAGCTTCCAGAGGAGAGGAGGGCAGGACTGAATTACAGCAGAGGTTTGAGGAAGGTCACAGGCAAACAGAAGAGTTGGGACGTGTTGGGAGCAGGGAGTGGGGAGCCAGAGCCAGGAGAGCTAGTTGACATGTTATCACTGGAGGGTATTTCTGACCCCCCCCTTCTCCCAGAATGCAGCGTTCATTGAGAGTGCAAGAGCAAAGGAGTCAGAGACAATTGGCCATTGGTGGGCACTGTAAAGGGAAGTGCTGTTGCTAGGAAGGGAAGGGGGAAGGAACTCGGAGCAGCACGATTATCAGGAGGCAGATTTCATTCCTTTGTCTGTCGCTGTGATGATGGAATAAACTCATTGGTAGGATACTTCCTTGTTTTCTCTCCTTCTTGCTGCCACCGGGGGAGGGATAGCATGGACAGTGTTGGACATGACCCAAAGAGGCGATCCTCACAAGCTGCTAAAGGAAATTTCATAAATTTATTTGTGAAAGCCCACATCATTTTCAGTTATGCCTTACAGATATTGAGTTAACAACTCTTTGTCAGACACAGTGGTCTGTTGTCTGCTGGATGGCGGGTTTAGGATCTAAAAAGGTAGTAACCAAGACGAATGATATTTGGATCCCTGTAACAAATAAGTGAACAGCTGCACCTTGCATCTGGAAAGAGGCTGTGAATCTTGTCTTTCCTTGCAACAATATAGGAAATGGGCTTATATCAGGCCAGGATGTTTGCCTATCTATCCTAGTATTGCCTACTCTGCTTAGCATTTAAAGCAGGGGTCAGCAAACTTTTCCTTTGGGGGGCTGGTTCACTGTCCCTCAGAACCTGTGGTGGGCCAGACCACACACACACACCTTCCTTCCTTCCCTCCCTCCCTCCCTCCCTCCCTCCCTCCCTCCCTCCCTTCCTCCCTCCTTCCTTTGGAGACAGAGTGGCTGAGATACCTCCACTCTCCGCATTCAGACAGAGCGAGCTGGGCTGAGGAGGGGCCAGCCTGCCAGCACTGGGTCTTGGCGTGTGCAGAGGGGCCGCAGCCACCCCGCCGGGAAGGGCCCCTACCCTGAGGTGTCCATGACCATGCTGCTAATGTGCCACCACCGAGCAGCACAGAGGAGTCCTCCTCTTCCTCTTCCTCTTCCTCTTCCTCCTCCTCCCTCCTCACAGGCTCTCTGCTCCCGCTTCTTCCCACCCCTTCACTTCTCCTCCTCCCTTCTCAGAGCTAGACGTCAACAAGGTGCCCTGCCCTGCGCCTCGCCCCGTTTGGAGCAGTGAGCCTCTGGAAGGGTCACCATTGGCCACCGGCTTGTGTGAAACCGGCCAATGGAGGGGAGGCCTGAGGTTACTAAGGCTTCAGATTGGCCAGCATCATGGAAGTCCGAGCAACCTTAGAGCATGCTGGCAGATGTAGTCCCAGGAAAGTGCCTCTCCGCAGAGCTAAACTGGAACTAAACCACCATGGCACGACAACTGACCGAGTGGGCAGCAGGCTCTGCAGGCCGGATTTATGACCCTGGTGGGCCTTATCCGGCCCCCGGGCCTTAGTTTGTCAACCCATGATTTAAAGCAAGCCTTTTGCTTGTGAAGCAGTTGTTATTATTTTCTTTTTTTGTTCTCAGAGCACAATATTGTCTCCGAGTAATCTTTGGCACTGTATTAGTGCAACATGTTTGTCATCACAGGCAGATGTCTGCTTGGTTTCAAATGGGAAGGTATTTAACAGAAAGGGCACAGGTGTGTAATAAAGTGGCTGGGTGCACCATGGGAGATGGAAAAGCAATGAAGTCTAAGCTAATTTGCCATAGCCATGTCACAGGAAGTAGTGATGAATTAACCAAGACATATTGTCCATCAGTAGAATTTAGGAGCAGAAAGGGACATGAGATTAAAAGATAAGAAATGGAGTTTGGGGGGTGCTTAATACGATTTGTCTAATTCTCCTTGGGATACAGACACATTATGGATCTAATGCTTCCGTGGAGATGAGGATATCCAGAAAGGTAGTGTTACATTCTTAATTGGATATAGTGGCAGCTTCTGCAGCACGTTAGCCTTGGAGGGGCATTTCGTACACTAACAAGACCAAGCCTTTGGCTCTTAGAGAAAGGAGAGTAATTCGTGGGATAGGAAGGTGGTAAGGAGAATCACATAATAATTGCCTTGCTGGTTAGGATAGGATTCTTCTTCTTCGTCTTTGTCTTCTTCTATTGGGAGGCCCAAAGGGACCTCAGCCCCTAGGAGTTGGCTCCTCTTAGTATATCTGAGTTGCTGTTCTGGATGTTCTGCAATCATAGAACTGTAGAGTTGGATGGGACCCTGAGGATCATCTAGTCCAACCCCCTGCAATGCAGGAAAATGCAGTTGTCCCACCCAGGGATTGAACCTGCTATCTTGACATTATCAGCACCACACACTAACTGAGCTATCCAAGCTGATTGATGATTCCCTGCTCCTTGCAATACCCCTTACAAAACTGTGACCTGTTCTGTTTTATCTTCTGGGACATTCATCCCTGACTCTTAAGTCCACAGTACTCACTCACATTGATTCAGAGACCCCACCCATTAAGGAATAATTTTTAATACTAAGAACCTGATACTGAAGCTTTCTGAAAGGTCTCAGCTCTTCCAAGTACAATCTGCAGTCCAATCAAGTCTGTTTGGGTGGTTGCAGCACTCAGTCACATAAAATGGCAGAATAAGGTAACTCACCTGCTTGCTGAATATAGTGATTTGAATCATGATGCAAACATTTCTGTATACATGAAGCTAGGAATTCCTCACAATCCCTTCTTTTTCCTGATCCGTGCATGAAATCAGCTTGTGTCTGGAGCATGAGATTTAAGTATAACTGTGTCTCGATGCACACATAAATGCAGCCCTTGTAAATGTTATTGAGAAGCTATCATCATAAGAGCATTAGGGCTTCCTTTATTCCCACAGAGATGCTTGCTAAAACTGGACAAATACTAAGGGATTTATTATTAAGAGTTGATTTTCTTTTTCTAAACCCAGATAAATAGTTCGCAATTCTTTTCACACATTTTGTTTTGTGTTTAGCTATTCATTTCCACGTCAAGCTGTGTTTCCATAAATTATTTTTGGTGTTTCGATTTTTGGCTGCTTTATAGCAGAGTGTGAATTTAGCATTCTGTTCTGAGCAGCTAGAGACATGGCAATTAACAGGTTACCCTCAAGGAAGGCATGGGGTCTCGTGTGGACCTTATGCTGTTGTCACAATAAAAATATAGATGATATCAATAAAATGGCCTCTATTTGAAATTGCTCACTATACTTTGTAGACCATAAGTAGAATAAGCCGTTTTCCATTTCTTTTGCATTTTAGGACATTTTAGCTACATCCTGCATCCTTCGAGGAGCCCCCCCCCCCCAATAAATAGTGGCTTAAGCCCACAGTTTTGACAAAGATTAATCTGAACCAAGATTTCGCCTCAACCCTGTTTCAAATGCCAGGGCTTTTCTCTGGAACATGTGAAACTGTGATATGACGAATGTTTGGATAACTTCTGTGTCACCTCTGAGTAACCTCAGTTTTCTGGGACTATGGGAAATTGCTTCCATTATAGAGGATGTGGGTTCAGTGTGGCCCTTGTGTTGAACACAGTTTATCTGTGAAGCACGGAAGTTGGACAGTTGCGTGTGAAGACCCCCAAACCCCCTCCAAAATAAATCACAGGAAACAGAATATTTGTTTAGGATTTTTGGCATTAATTTGACCACAACTTTCTTGTTTACAGCATGTGAGTGTTTGCTTAGGCATTGGTTCAGACTACCTGAACCTGCACTGGCAGGAACAGGAATGACAACTGGAACCTCCAGAGGTCAGTAAGGGAAAACATACTGGGGGAGCCCAGAGGCGGATTTCCGCCTCTTAGTTCACCCCAGATGCTCCCAGGAACCCTGGCATGGTCCTACCCCTGAGAGGGGATCAGACAGAGCAAATTGAGCCCCTGGATTCCTTTAATGGAATTCCCTAATAGCAGCAACAAAATTGTGGGGCAGGCAATCCATAATCCCCTCCACCAAAGAATGAACCAATGCCCAACCGCCAACCTTACAAAGTTGTGACGATTTGCTACACGGTAGGCAAAAACCAAATGGCACCAGCCAATTAGCCAAGTGGCAAAATTCCTACCGGGCCCTTGCTCCAAAAACAGGCAACCACTAGACAGGCATAGCAAGGTCAAAAACACAACCTAAAATTATAGGGAGGGAGGGTGGGAGATCCGCTGCACGGTGCAAAAGAGGAAGTACTTGGCCACCTGCAGCCCCTTAAATAGCCCCTCAGTTGCCAATCAAACCCCAACCGACAGAAATTTGCCCCAGCGACAAAGGGGCGACCAATGAGGCAAGGAGGTCATTCAAACGGGCCCACCCCAGAACAAGAAGGCATTTTGGTGATCTCACCACAACATGTGGCTCTCCATGATTTGGAGGACACGATTTGTCAAGGCCCAGCAGAATCAGCAGCAAATGGGGTGATACATTCAGGCCCATTGCAGAGGCAGATTTAGGGCAGCACGACCAGTTCCGCCACACTGGGCACTTGGTGTCCAGGGCGCCACAGAGTGTTACAACTATGACATAGTAGTGAATTGAGCAGAACGGAAGGCGAGTGGCAAGGAGGCACCAATTTTTTATCTCGCACAAGGCATCGCTGAAATTTGACAGACCAGAATTTGACAGCCCCTGTGTGTGTGTGTGTGTGTGTGTGTGTGTGTGTGTGTGTGTGTGTGTGTGAAGTCAAAGGCCTGGGTGAAGGGGAGCCTCTTTATGAGTAAATGTAAGGCAAGCCAAAAAGGTGTATGGCCTAAACAAACCTCTATAGACATGAAAAGAAAGTTCCTTCTGTGCAGATCTGTTAAAAAAACTAGTGTTTGTATGTTTTATTTAAAACAAAAAATAAAACAACCCATGGGAGAAAAGAAAGGAGCATGGAAGATAAAATACAATTTGGCAAGTACATTCTTTTTCACATCTAGTAGTAAAAATGCTTTCAGTCCATAACAAATTGCTTATGAGTGTATTGTGAATACTTGTGAAAGGACTGGAGGGGGAAACCTTTTTGCATCTTAATATCCCTCCTAGCCAACAGATGTGTCTTATGTGAATTTACCAAATGAAAATATTAACCTGTCATTTATGAGGATGTGACTTGACTCCCTCCAGTATTTTTTATTAAATATGATTTTTTTAAAAAAACACCTTGTCTTTTCAAACTGCATTTTAATAAGTATAATTACATTGAGGCAGTAGAATTGCATCAGCTGAGAATCTTCCCCTTCCTGCAATTTACATCATAATGTAAACTCTTAGAGAAATAGGAGAGAAATCTTTTCAGTTGTCATACAATTCTCAACTAAAAGCAGTTTGCTCAAATTGCATGGTGTCTTGTACTGCTTGGTTAAGTGGCACCTTTCTTAAGCTGATAGTCTTCCCGTGCCATATTATTATCATTGTTTTTGTGGGGCGACATATGAAATTAGGATTCTATATGTATTTTGCAGTAGAAATATGGAAAGTAAATGATATTGGATGAATTCCCAGATGCTAAGCCATAGCATAGATGCTGTGAACATGTTGTTAAGACTTTATAGGACATTTTCCATTGACATATGAAGTTATTTTAATCAATCAAACAAACAAATATTGTTTCTGTTAGCTGCTGCCTTCCAAGGTGGCATATTTCCTCCAAAAAGGTTACTTTTTCCTTTCTGCACCATTCATATAGGTGATCCTAGAACATCAGGGATCATAGTAAACCTGCTAGTTTCACAACGAATCAGATTTTACTCAGAATATAAAGCATCAGAGTAAACAAGCTGGCTTCATGAGGAATTGGATTTGACTATGTGCTGGCATCACTGTGGACCATTTGTGTTAATGTAGATTCAGTGCATGCTTCCTTTCTGACTGATAATTGGCCAATCAGCGATCCATAGCTACCGTATTTTTCGCCCCATAGGACGCACTGGCCCATAGGACGCACCTAGTTTTTTTTGGGGGGGGGATAAAGAAAAAAAATTATTTCCCCCCCCCCCCCAGGTGTGGGGCTGGGGTGGGGGAAGCCCGAGAACAGGCTGCTATCCACTAGCCGTGGGAGAGCCGCGCGGAGCGCTGCACGAAGCCCCAAGCTTGGGGCGTGCTGAGCTCAGCGCGCCCCAAGCTTCTGGGTGCAGGCAAGCTCTCTGCTAGCCGTGGGAGAGCTGCGTCTCCCATGGCTAGCGGATAGCTTCCTGAAGCCTGGAGAGCGAGAGGGGTTGGTGCCTGCATTCACCCCATAGGACGCACACACATTTCCCCTTCATTTTTGGAGGGGGGAAAATGCGTCCTATAGGGCGAAAAATACGGTAAATGATCACATCACATTGGTCAAATAAAATCAGTTTAAGGTGGAGGCAATGCTTTCTGAATTGATGCACAGTTTTTGAATTGTCAAAATGGGGAGTATTTTTCAATACGGATAGTGAGCAAGTGTAGATCCAGTGCCTGACAAGAAGTTATCCCTTATTGGGTAAGCAGCTGGAAAGTAATCTAACTTTTATTTCGGAGAGACAGAACTAAATACAATGGTGGAATGACCACTGCATCCAAACAGAAACTCAATGGACAAAAGATCCAATGGATCGTTGATCAGCCCAGATCCTCCTTGCACCCTCAATGATGATGATGATGATGATGATGATGATAATAATAATAATATATTTATACCCAGACCATCTGGCTGGGTTTCCTCAGCCACTCTGGGCAGCTCCCAACAGAATATTTAAAATACAATAAAACATCAAACATTAAAAGCTTCCCTAAACAGGGCTGCCTTCAGATATCTTCTAAAAGTCAGATAGTTGTTTATTTGCTTGACATCTGGTGGGAGGACGTTCCACAGGGCAGGCGCCACTACTGAGAAGACTCTCTGCCTGGTTCCCTGTAGCTTCATTTCTTGCAGTGAGGGAACTATCAGAAGGCCCCCGGAGCTGGATCTCCCCCCCCCCCACACACACACTTTGTTTTGTAGTTTTCTGCAGGCTGCTTCCAGGGGTGGGGCACCAGTGGTAGTTTCCACCCTTCTGCACTTACAGTGGGAACCTTCATGGGAGCAGAGGCTCCCCATCTGCAAACCTGCCAGAGCTAAGCAGGGAAGGAACACCTCCACCATTGCAGAAGATTAGGGGTTTAGATTGCCCTGTTAGCAAAGTCCTTGGGCACTCACTTAAGTAATAACTTCCAAGGCCCTTTACTTGAGTGTGGCCAGACCTGACATCTTAATGCTGTTTCTGTTACTTACTAGACTGGAACATGTTTAACCTCCAGACAAGTGCAACATTATTTTGTTCCCTGTCGTCTGTTGTACAAACATGTACACAGGCAGCCCGCCTGCTCACTATATATCCAACAAAGTAATAGGGAAAATATCCAAAAGTTCAAAACATTAAAATGCAGCAGATATTTGATAGTTGGTCGCAGGAATTCTATCCTCTTTCCTCTACCCCCTAGGATAAATGAGAGTAAAATTTTGCTTCAAAAGTTCTAAGGAACATCTGCAGGTGATCAAATATGTGTAAAGCACAAAAATTATACGAATCTTAAAACACAGATTGTGTTTTTCAGTCAACACACTTACAACAGGAAAGTGTTGAAAGCTGTTCTCCAATTTCCTGCTTCTCTGTTTGTACCTTTCGCTTTTCTGGAGACAGCTTGAAGCCTAAATGACGCTTCCATTTTTTCAAATGTATTTTTAATGTGCACAACTCTGCATTAAAAAGCACTCAAATAATAAGAGGCATTTTGGTTTACACACTTAAAGTGCCCAATTTTAGACATTACACAGAATAAAGTGCACTTTAATCGGCTTTTTGAAAGCTCTAATGTGCAACACAGAAGGTGAGAAAGGGGCCGGGTTTTAAAAGGACACTGTTAAATACATTTTTATAGAATTACGCTTTCAACCTCAGATATGTAAGCCATTTTGGAGTGAATTTTTTTGTCGCATATTGGATTGATTTTCATTATGGCAAAGATGAATATTGTATTGTTCCCTTAACCTCCATCCCATGAATCATGAAATCTTGCATGGAACATGGAGTTTTGTGTAACCTTACACCATTCAGCTATTGCCATGGACTCAGTAGCATCAACATTTCTCCCCTGTAGAGCAACTGAATATGTATTGCTGATATAAAGCGAGTAGCGCAAGGCAACGAGCACAAAACAGCCAGTCACCCATGAGTGCTTGAGATAAAGGTCTGTACCTTGTGTACTGCAGCAGTTCCAATTCCTTGTCACAGTTTTGCATCAGCATTTTCTTTGTGACACTGAAAGCACTATGTTTCTAAAATATGTTGGATTTCAGCTTCTGGAAGTAATGTTGGAATGATGTGATGTTGCCTTCCAGCCATGAAAAGAATCGCTTGGAGCAAACATTTTGCTTCTAGCAACGTGGCAAGACCTATGTAGCACATTACCAAAGTAATGTACTGTCTGAGCATCCATGTCAGATTTCGTGATATTTAAATTTACGCAGGGCCAGCTCTACATGTTTTGCTGCTGTAGGAAGAATGTCTTGACCCCACCTCTGCCCCCACAACACTGCCCCCCAGATACAGGTCCCCATCCCACCCCCTTCCTGGACCCGTTGTTTCACCCACGCTGCTGCCAGCCCCTGTGGCTGCACCAATACTGCCACCACAATGCAGCAGCAGTGAGGGTGCAACAATGAGGGCATTGGTGGTGTGGGCGAAGCTCTGGGTGGGCTTGCAGCCTTGCAATGGTGGGGAGAAGGTGCTTGGATCTGCCTCCTGAAGCAAATGGCTTCACCTCACCTAATGCATGGGCTACTCCTGCATGTATGAGATAATTCACTGCTCCAGGGTCTCTGGAGAACACCCAAGAATGACCGACCGACTGCATGTACTGCCTTTCCTTGAAGGTGCTCAACGTGATGCAGATGAGGTTCCCAGATGGTCTCCTTTCCCAACACACCTTCATAGCTGCAGCAAGGTTGTTTCATCCTTAATAATAATATCTCAAAAGGCGCATAGATGTCCTCCCTGCAGAGACTATGCCCGGTGATCTCCTGGTCCTCATATAGCTTCTTGTTTCATATCTTCATCTGCTGCTTCTTGTACCAGGGATGATAGGAGTTGTAGCGCAAAACATCTGGAGGGCATCAAGTTTTGGAAGGCTGGCCTAAGTTGTGCTAGCCATTAGTGGCAAGCAATAGATGACTTCAAAACAGGCAGTGTGTTTTTATTTCTGTCACTTATTCAAAAAGAACAATGTTTGCTGGAGATTTGGAAGTGAGCTTCTTTCAGCAGCTCTTAGCCTTGTGGTTAGTGACTACTGAATAAAGCTAACCTGCTTTTCACTAGTAGCCACAGACTATTTTCCTTGCTTTGTAACTTTTTTCCCACCTCCACATTTATAAGCTTATCTTTATAACCATGTCAGCTAGAAATATTGTGAAAGTTGGGGTGTCCATAATTCTAGCAAGAGCCAAAAACCATCACCAGCCTTTAGGGGTATGAGGGCATTATTAAGGATGTCTCTAGGCTGTTACTGTTTTATGGGAGGGGTTGAAGTGCTTACTGGAAATTAAAGTGGATTAAAGCACTCTGCTGCCTTACTGCAACAAAGCCACTTGATTAAACTAGAGAGAACTGTTTGCAGTTAGAAAAGTTATGGGGAACCGGAGTGGAAAATGTGACCTGAACAATGGGCAGACACAGAAGCACCCTGCAAGCAGATCAGGATGAATGCTCATTGTCATATAAACTCCCACAAACAAATCTTAGCAAACCTTCAGTGAAGAGCAGATATATACCAAACGCTGTGTAAACTTTGTTCAAGCAAACTGGGAAAAGTGCTCAATAAACAGGTTGTCTGGATGAGCCCTAAATGTTAATTTTGCTGCCTCTCTTGATAAGAGCTCTTGCTGAATAATGTTTCGAATCTGGTTGCTGTCAGAACAGCACATACCTGACACATGCTGGCTACATGTGGCTCTGTGCATTGGATATGAAGTGTGCACCCTCTTCTAATCTGTTGTTGCCAGCCATAGAGGACTACTGGCCAACGTGCAGCATCTTCTTGACCTTGTTGGCAAAATAGAGCAAATATTTACTTTTTTCATACTGAAGTTAATTTCTCACTGTACAGGGATATGTAATGTTTTTCCCCTTTTTCCTGCAATTAGGTGATGCATAACATCTCATCATTTTTACATAAAATGATTAGTGCCTTAATCCGAGGTGGGTTCCCCCCCTTTGGTTTATTTGTTCTACTCATTGATGCATCTGGACTCAGCCAGCTTCCTGCACACTAACCTCTTCTAACTGATTAGAACAGGCTCATTAGTATGAATGACTGTTTGTCTATCTTTATCTGTGCAAGCTTACAGCCAGAAGATATCCTCAGATGTACTAAAGGATAATCTCCAAATCTGATCAGGAAGACACAGGCTGAAAAGAATATTGTTTTGGTAAATTGCACTTTATCTTTAGGAAATGCACCTGCACCCAGAAGCTACAGTCATTATTTTATTTCAGATTTTGTCTAAATTTGCCAGATGGCACAAAACTCAAACCCATCAAACAGCAGTGGCTAATTTCTAAAGAGAGAGCTGTCTGGAAGTTGCATCCTCAGACCTGGAAGCTGTTAAATCATGCCCCATGTGTCGGGGCTGCTTGTGATTACTCAGTAAGGTTGAGGAAGACACTCTGCTTTGCTCAGAAACATTGTCTGGGACACTTAAAGCCCCAAATAACCATCCCTTGCTACCATGCTTGCTTGGGGGCATATGTATGTCTACACATGTCTGATGACTACTTCTCCATCATCAGAGAATAACCCCTTTTGTATTGGATAAACAGGGAAAGTTTAGGTCAGATGTGTCAGAGGCTTAGTGCTGTCCAGACTCCAGGCTCCCAGCCAGTTCCAAACAATTGATTTATTTGACAAAGTTCAAACATAAATCTCCAGCATTTCCATTAACCTCCTTCCCCTTGTGCGCAGTTGCTCCCTCTAATGTTACTTCCTCCTTTTCCACACCCAGCATGCAAGTCTGCGAAAACTCCTCCCCTTACTTCCTCTGTGTACAGCATGACTTGTCCCAGGCTCATCCTCCTCCCCCTCTACGTCAGACTGACTGTCAGACGACAAGCTGCTGATAATCTCTTTAGGCTCTCTATAACTGCTGGTTTCTGTCCTTTCATCTTTTCCCGTTTGCCTCTCCCTGACAAGATGTGTTAAGTCAGGTGAGAGTAACCTGCACTTCATGCAGGTGGCAAGAAGAGGCAAAGGGGGAAAGACGAGAGAGGCTATGTGCCCCATCTGATTTTGGGTCTTGTCTCCCACACTACATTGAGCCCCTAATAGGTTGTATCCCAATAGAACAGTTCCTGTGCTATGAGAACCCACTACAACTCTGGCTGTGTCCTTCTGGAGACCTGATTATTATCCAAGTCATTGTCCCCCCTCATCCTTGGTGGGGGGTTTTTTGTCCTGGGAAGTGTTGGTCTTTAACTACTTTGGGAAGAGTAAATTTAAAGGCCATTTACTATTCTCAATTTTCCTTCATAAAAGCAGTCATTAAAATCCTATGCTTTAGATCATTTTCTATATTGAAGGTTTTTCTTATCCTTTAAAATGTATAGCAAAGTATTTAAAATTGTTGTAGAAATTCTCTATGATCATGCACACTCATCCTTCAGTGTTTATTCCCCTCACTCATTTACTCCCTTTGAATCACAGTTTCAGGTTATTTAAATCTGAATCCAATCCATTTACCTGCTAACCTTGTACTTTTTACAGTTTGATGCCATCAGGACACTCTGATTGTTATTTTCTCCTTTGCTCCCTGCTGGCTAAGTCATGACTTTATAATGCTACAGTTGTAATAGCAAGGTTGTTTTAATGCAACAAACTCTGGCCAGTAAAATCATCATTCTGGGTCTAAGGGAAATGCATTTTGCAAACAAATAGTAATGCAAATAGGTTTTAAGATACGGGGGAAGTTATTATTTTCTTTTTCAAGGCAGGCTGTTACAAAAAGAAAAGAATAGCTCATAAAATCAAAAAGTTGTTTGAAATTGAAAGTCTTTCTTTTATAATTTGTACAAGTTCATGCCAAGAACTTTCAGGGCTTCGAACATGGGAAATGAAAGAGAGTGCTGATTGCAGCATGTGTAGAAATCTAATTATTGTTCTATGGGATCAGACAAAAGATCTGACTTGCCCAGTGCTCTGACTCGAAAAGTTGCCAACTGAATGTATGTACCCAGGAAATTTATAAGCAAATATGGTGGTAAAAGAAATGGCTTGTGTTGATGTGTGTATACAGAGAATGAGAGAGATACAGTAACTCTGAGCAGAGAGGTTCCATTTTAGTTAGCACATCAACTGCCCCCCCCCCCCCCCCGTATTTGTAAGGAACTTCCTGTGATGTAGATCGTGAAAATTCCTGCTTTACAGAAGGGAAATTGAAGTTGAAAACATGCAATTTGACCAATGCAACACAATTATTTAGTACATCGATAAATATAAAACTCTGTCCAGATGGGCATCATCTAGCATGAGGGGAAAAGGAAGAAAACTACAAGGAACAAGCTCTAAAATTGTGTTTGTATTAATTAGGCATTTCACCAGAAAATCCATAAAGGTAAGGTGTAATTTTGGTTGAAAAACAAAGTGTGTCAGAAGGCAATCTTGACTGCCATGTATATATCATGCTAATGGGATATTAGTATGAACAAATCAATTTCCTTTTTAGGTTTGTGGGGAGTGGGGAGTTGACCTCTCTGTTTCACATTTGTATTTAGAAGGGCACACAGTGAAGTTTTCAATCCAGCAAGGGCCTTTGAACATTTTCTTCATTTGAAAAAGAAACTGGAATAAACTGCGTTTGCAATAATTATAGAAATGGATGTTGATGCATGTTTTGACTTAGCAGCAGAAGTAATATTTTCTCCTCTAGCTTAAATAATTTCTTTTGTTTCTAAACAGGGGCAGGGGGAGGAAATGGTGATTTTAAGAAATGTATAGATATAATCTGACTTGTTACATTCATACTGTGGCAGATAGATGGATGGGGGAAAAACTAATTATTCCGGTAGAATATTCATTGTAGCATAATGTATGTTCACTCAAGTGATACGGTATTATTAAATGTTCTGCGTGAATCATTAAATGCTGTGCAAGTTTCTCAGGAGCTGTTGACCTGGCAGATAGTTTCTCCTGCGTTTTGATAGCTCAGCTGTGCAGGAGGGCAATGCAACAGTATTTCTTGGATGATTTAAAATTGCAGTGGATATAATTGAAATTACCGTGACAACTGAATTCCTTGCTGGATGCTTCAGAAGAAGTAGATTACCAACATTGCCTAGAATACATTACCTGTAGACGTCATTGAGGAGAGTTCTTCTCAAACCCATTGAACACCTTCACCTCCTTTCTTAATCACTCCCTCTAGTAGCAAACCCAGGTCGTGAGCACTGAGAGAAACTGAGCCAACAGATCCATTGAGAATCCAGGCAGAGTTATGAGCATGTTTTGGGGAACTCCGCGGAAGAACATATCAGAGTGTGTAACATAGGGACCAGCCTTAATCCAACTCAGACAATTTGTTCATCTAAGTCAGTACAGTTTAGTGTCATGGCGACTTTGCAGGGTTTCAGGTAGGGGTCTCTCTTAACCCTCTCTGAAGATGATGGGAATTGAAACTGCGACCTTCTGGATGCAAAGCAGATACTTCTGTGGCTCTTCCCAAATGGTGTTTGGTGTCTTGCAGATAAACAAGGTGATAATAGGAAAGAGCATTGATGACTGGCGGTGTAGTGGGCTGCGATCAGGCAGGCTGATGGACAGCCATATGAAATTTGGTGGTATTGATTTTGATGGGGTTCAAACCCAGCACCACTCTGAGCCAGGAAGAAGCTTGTGGTAATATTGCCTCCTGTTTAATGCCTGATCATAAAATGTTGAGGCAATGGTTTTCCTGACAGCGAACAAGAGAATTAGTTACTTTTCCTATTGCTTTTCAAATTAATCTTAACAATGACTGAGAGAATAAAGCTGATGTTACATTATTAGCTACCTTCCTATCACGCTTATCTGCACTGTTATATGTTTATAAGGACAGGAGCAAAAAAAAATCTATAAAACTCTGAAGAATTTATTGTACTGTCATGCATGTCTGAATAGTATGTAGATCATAGCACAATTGGAAGCCCAGATGCCCTTAGAATAACTAGTTTGGAACAGGCCGCTATCTAAAAACGACAGGTACTTGGTAACAGTTATTTGTTCAGTGCTGGTTCTCTTGAGCTCCAAGCCTTCCTTCTGTTGGCTGAAGAGTCCTCAATGAGTATAACATAGGTGTGTTGCTTGTGCTGCGTGGGTGTATAACTCAAACACAATGCCACCGGTCAGGAAATGACACAGGAGCTGCAAACAAGTCATTCAGATACCACAAAAGGGTAACAGATTGTGGTTTGTTGGGGGGTTTTTAATCAGATTTTCCTCAAGATTCAATTGGGGTGGGGATTGTGGGCTGGTATTTTGATGCCAACAACATTGTGTGGATGCTTAAAAAAATGTTTGCATGCATGGGCAGCGCTGCTCCTACAGCAGTCATCCACCAGGAATGTTTATCCATTCAGTAAATATATAACCTGCTTATCAACTTAGAGTCCCATAGATGCACATCACTCTACAATTCAGTGCTGGCCGGCCCTACCATTAGGTAGAATAAGATTGCCACTTATGGGGACAGATTTGGTTTGGTGTTTCTTGGTGAGGTGTTGGAGGACAGAGCTGTGCATTCCACTTTGACTGCCCTGTGCCTCCTAAGATATTCTACTGCAGAGTTTCCTAAACTTGGGTCTTCAGCTATTTTTTGGACTACAATCCCCATCATCCCTGACCACTAGTCTTTCTAGCTAGGGATGATGGAAGTTGTAGTCCAAAAACAGCTGGAGATCCAAGTTTGGGAAGCCCTGTACTCTGCCCTACTGTCATAGGTATAATGGAGAATGCTGCCGTCTTACCAGTGTTTAAATAAGGGCTCATCCAGACTTCTTTTTGTGCCATGTTTCTAAGCATAGGTTAGTGCTTTAAAGCTCCATTTCCAAGCGTCCCCCACCCCCACCCAGTGCTTTCTCTACAAAAACTTGCGCTTCACCGCTGAATCAGAGTAAATGGAAATCTGTAGAAAACTCAAATTGCCATTTGTTCTGATTCAGTGTTAGAAAGTGGGTTTTTCTGGTGAAAGAGATGATACAAAAAAAAGTGCTTGGGCGCAGAGCTTTAATGCCCAGATCTGTTCCTAGAAAGCTTGGGACAAATGATAAGTATGAATGAATCTTAAGATTCACCTGCTTGTTTGGTTGACTTCTGGAGACGAAATGGAAGGACAAGCCTGATCTTATCCTTCACCCAGGCAACCAAATATTTTAACCCTGCTTCAGTTGTCAATAAAATCATCTTCAGAGCCATATGAGGGGTACATTTTTTTTCCCCAGAGCAGAAAACAGTGGATGAGATAGATTGACCTAGCAATCTATCTGCAATTAATGTGTATGCGAAGGTGGAGATGGATTATCGATCCTGGATTGCCAAAAGCTGACATACTTTAACTAGGGCTGCATAAATTTGCACTCAATTTTTTTTTTTTAAGTGAAAGAGGGAATGAGGAGAAGAAATGCAGGTTGAACGCTGCCCTTCAGCCAATAAAGGTTAGCTACCCCGCTACAGATATTGGCAACATGATGGCATTATGTTCTCAAGCAGTCAATCAGATTTTGACACATTGGGAACCTGCTATGCATATGAGCTGTGGTGAGCTTTGAGGTTTCATCTCCCCATCTGTTCCCCACCTCCTCTTTCATGGATCAGAAGCTTTTGGGTTGTATTCAACCTACTTAGTCCTACTAGTCTAGAGACACTGAAAATAATGAACCTCACCTGGTCATCTCAATTGACTTCAACAGGTCTACTCTAACCAGGATTAGTACTGAATACCACTTTTGTTTCCTGCTTTAAATAAATCACTTTTACTGACTATGTCCAGACTTTGGGAACTGATTTGTTAAAGAATGACAGGATTTCAAATATAAATAGTATGGCTGAGGAAATCCATCCCAGCAATTCATGTAAAAGTGTCGAAAGTTTCCTAGCTGCCGCCTGAACCTTAAAAAAAGTAGCTGTTACATTGCGTACTAATTTATCCTTTAATAAAGAAGTGGATAGTTTTAGCAACAGTAGCTATTTTATTTAATCATTGAACAATTTCATATTAGAGTTCTTTAAGAACTCTTGGAGAATGGCATCACTACCAATTACACACACACAATTATGAAAAATTGTGAGCTGGAAGCTCTATGGAATATATGGTGTATAACACCTTGTGACCTTGACTGAATTAGCAAATGGAGGACAACTGAGTGTTAACTATGTCAAGACTCTAAGCTATATACTGGATACATTCCTGTCTATTATTTTGACAGGAAACTTTCAGCTGCATTTCATTTTAGTTTACCAGCTCCTTTCTAAGCTAGCTCACTTTTCTGAGACAAAATGCAACCTTTTGAGTCAAAGTGCTCACGGAAGGGTCAAAAAGTGGTGGGAAAAATGTCCAGCAACACTAATGTTGCTTATGGAAATCTTGAAAAGCATCACTTGAGGGGCAGCAGTTCATTGAGGTATAGCTCATTGGTTTTGGAACACCCATAAAAACGGTAGGGCTCAGGCAGGCAGGAGTAAAAGAGGACTGAGAATTTGGGTTTGAAATAGGATTGGGTTTCAGCCTAGGCTGAAACAGAAGGCTAGGTAGGAAACAAGTCTGGTCTGGAAATGAGAGGAGTTCTGTTGCATAGGCAGAAATTATAGGCTGTAAGTGCTAGAGTTCACAATGTTAAAGAGTTTATCACAGGCTTCCTCAACCTCGGCCCTCCAGATGCTTTTGGCCTACAACTCCCATGATCCTTAGCTAGCAGGGATCAGTGGTCAGGGATGATGGGAATTGTAGTCTCAAAACATCTGGAGGACCGAGGTTGAGGAAGCCTGGTTTATCACATGTAAGAGCCCCAAAATGTTATTCTATTGAGGTTGTTTGGGCACCAAAAACACAGAGCCAGGGCATTTTTTTCAGCCTGAACTCACCAGAACTCAGTTCTGGCACCTCTCAGGTGGATGCCATTGCTATCATAAGAGAACAAGGGAGGCATTCATGGTGAGATCCGACACCTCTTTTTCTAGAAAAATAGCACTGCACAGAGCTGGGATGGCCGAGCAAGCAAGATTCTGGCCTTATTTCCAAAATGGCTTTCTAAGAACTAGCATGGTTAACAATGGCTTTCCACACTTTTTCTGAAGGGGGGGGGGGCATAGTGACCACTTGGCTACCTTATCACTCTCTGGACTAGCACTGTAGCAATAGATTCATCTGTTGAGAGAGAAAGGAAAAGAGGAAGTAGCTTTGCCCAGGTATTGTCCCTCTGAGAGATTAGGATTCATCTGTTGGAACTAGACTTGCCAACTCCTGGCTTTTTTTAAAAAAAAATCAAGTTACTGGCAATAAGACTAGTTTGGTCCATGCCCCTGCAGTTTTTGGCAGCTCTGGGACTGAGATAAATAGTTCCTGGCATCAGTAGCTGGCACATTGGGGCAGTAGTGCAGAGTGCAATTTGCTGGAATTGTGTGGGACAGTGCTATTTTTCTAGAAAAAGAGGTGCCGAAACTCACCACAAACACATCCCTTGTTCTCTTAGAATGGCAATGGCGCTCACCTGAGAGGTTCTGGAACAGATTTCTGGTGAGTTTTGGCTGGGGGGAAAAAGCAGTGGTTTGGGGGTGGGACAGGTGGCAGTGAGTTTGGGGCTGCACTGTGGCACTGGTGGAACCAATTCAGTGTTCCCAATGGTGTACATCCACAGGCCTTTCTGCGGCGTGAAAGAGGAGAGAGTTTTCAGTATGAATACAGTTGTGCCATATATATCTGAGATATATATTTCCCCTTAAGCTTTGTGTTGCACTTTTAATTTGGAGAGAAAAATGCTTTGTCCTAACTCCATGAAGGCCATTTGTAAATCACCTGAGGCACAGGGCAGATTCTTTAATGCAGAGTTGTTGTCCAAAAGTGGTTGCATGAAAGGGATTTGGGATAATTTCACTCAGCAGGTAGCTGCTTAGACCAGGCTTTAAAAGGCGCCATTTAGGTGGGAAGGGAAGAGATGTTCAAAGCTGGCATTTTTCAAGTAAATAACTCTTTAACTTTGATATGCCTGTATCATGCTGCCTTGTCAGTCTTGAGGGAAAACATACCCTAAATCAAAGTAGATAGCTGAGAAGAAAAGCAAATAAAAGCTTATAATAAAGAGAAGAAACACAAGGCATGGTTTTATCCCATCACAGCAAGCACCCCCAGGAATGAATTTCTAGCATGCAGGCTAGAGTGGGATTCACTGGTGAACTTTTTATCATTGCTTATTTAAAACTCTGTAAGGCAATATCAAACATGGCAATACGAAAACCCCTACCGTGTATTCTCCATTGTTGTGAGTTTCTGGTATTGTTAACAACAGCAATCAGGGGTGAAAAGGCACTCAAATTGCAAGTAGCTCTGAAGCCTGGGAATGGGCATTTCCCCATAGCTTCATATGTTGTGTTTGTTTGATCCAAATGCTTTTAGCAATGAAAAAAAAACCAAGTACAATTAAATATTTGATCAGAATATTAACCAGCTGGTGATTTCTGGTGAAAAGGAATCTGAATTTGGTTGATACTGTGAACAGGAAAGGGTTTATTTGCCACATTTTAATTTAAATTTATGAGGAAGAATGCAATGGTGGAGTACAGTAAAATAATTTAAAAATCATAAAAAATACAATAATAAAATACAGTGCAAATGATCAAAACCGAATCAAATTAGTTATAAAAAAAATGTTTTTGTCAGGCGACAGAATATCCAAATTGTAGGTCCCTGTTTAATTTCAATAGGAACCATGTTTCAAAACAATGGTGGAATCAATAAAAATGGTGATCAGGAGGGCCTCTCCAGATTATCAGGGATCTAGCCAGTATACAAGGGACAAGGTGGTCCTTCGGGTAACCTGGATCTAGGCTGTTTAGGACTTTGCACACTAACATTAATACTTTGAACTTAGCTAGATAATATGCTGGCAGTAAGTGCAGAGCTTTCAGCACAGGTGTAATATGCTGATACAGGGCTGCTCTGGTTAAATGTCACACTGAAGCATTTTTCACTAGCTGCAATTTCTGAATTGACCTCAGGGGTAGCCCCACACAGTGCCTTGCAATAGTCCAGTCTAGAGTTTACAAAGGCCTGCAACACTGTGCCCAATGGTCTAGGAGTCAGTTCTTATGTTTCCTGTTGCTTAAAACTGTGCACTGACTCCTTTTGGAAGTAAAGCATTGTCCAGACCCATGGAAATATTATTCAAATTTTACTAGAAGAACTCTTCAAAACAAAACATAAGCATGAAAAATACAACCAAAATATCCATACAGTGTCTTGTGCTGTCCAGCACAGGCTCAGCATCTTACAAGATATGAAATAATTCCAGCAGACCCAGAACCCAAGGTTTCTGTCTCCACAACTGTATTCCAGCCTTCATTGGCCTTATGCTGTTTACTCTTCCTTCAGGAGAGCGTAATTCACTTCATGGAGTTTGGGAGACAAAGACTCAAAGACAACAGCCTTCAAAATGGAGATTTGTGACTCAATACCTTCATCACATGATCTAAGGTTACAACACTCACATGTTAGCTAGCAGAGAACAACAATCAGTTAATCATTAACTCAGCAGGAGCTCAAAGTGGTGTTCTTGGCTTTAATATAACCCCATGTTAACAATACACATTTAGCCATTTTCCATTTTAAACCTTCATTAATACACATACATTTTTCATTTCTGTCTGAATTAAATCAATTATACTTAACAGCCAAACTCTCCTTGTCAGGGAATGGTTGTTGATGGCAAAGCAGGAAGAAAGCACTCTTAGCCACTGAAGACCTCTGCGACTGCAGCGACTGTCTAAGACTCTAAGAGTACTCCCAAGCTTTGCACCTTCTTCTTCATATTGGTTTTAACCCATCTTCTTCAGGGAAATGGATTGATGCTGTGCAGTAGGGGTCAGCAACCAGAGAGCTCTGAGCCAAATGCAGTTCCTCCCCCTTGGCAATTGCCAAACTTAAAGGCAAAAGTGAAACAGGAAAATGGGCAAAATAACAGATTGGCACAGGCAGAATCATGTTACACAAAGCGCTATTTCATGATATCTAGTGGCCTTTCAGGACTGTTCAGCCCATATTTAGGATGTTTTGAGTCAAAATTATGTGTACACAGCATTCGCTTCTGGGAGAAGGGTAACTTTTGTCATAAATACCTGGAACAGAAGTTGAGACAGAGTAAGTGAAATGGAGAATTCTGTGGTTGTGGGATATTATAAGCAATGATTCTAATGGAGATATTCTAGGATGCATTCCGTACCCCATTTCAGCAAATGACAATTGCCCCTCTGATTGTAACAGAAGAGGATTGAGCTGCATATCACTTTAGGAAAATGGTGCACTAATCACATTTAATACAGGACTATTATCTAGCGAGTGGCAGCAGTAGTAGTGGTGAGAGAGCACTATAATGTCTCAGAGAAGTCTGCCAGTAGCCATGTGCTGATTAATGGATTATGTCATGCATATTTCAAGTATAAAACTCTCTGATTAAGCCACTTGATATCTAAAGTAGATGATTTGCATCATTAAATGACCTGCCAAACAACAACAAAAACTCTTTTCCTTTTTGTTCTTAATGAACCTGAAAATCTATTTACATTTTTTTAGGAATGAAACGTTGATGTGGCGGAGGTTGCAACACTGTATATGTGTTCTGATGGTTCTGAAGGCATGGTATTTGGGGGCAGAAAATTTATGTTCTTTGGTGCATCACTTCTAGGAAGCAACAATTGTGTTTTGCTAAGTTCCCTTCCCACCAGCTGAGTGTTTTAGGCAGCTGGTTGGTGTCACAAAGAGCTTCAGAGTGTGTGTGGGGGGGGGAGAGAGAACCTTTAGTAAATGTCCTTGGAAATAGTGAACTTCGAGAGCAACAAATATCAGTTATGCTGCCATCACATTTTTCAATTTCTTCTCCTATCAAGAGGCAATTAAAAAAACGCATGACAATTGTGGTGATTCTCACAGTAAAGTGCTCAGGGAACTAAATGGAACTGGCAACAGCAAAACCTTTTCTGAAAAGAACCCTCTCAGAATCATGCCATATTGAAGAATTACCGTATTTTTCGCCCTATAGGACGCACTTTTTCCCCTCCAAAAATGAAGGGGAAATGTGTGTGCGTCCTATGGGGCGAATGCAGGCTCCTTGGCTTCAGCCAAGCGAAGCCCGCGCTCCGGAGGCTTTGCGTTACTTTCGCTGAAGCCAGGAGAGTCTGCTCTTTGAGGCTGGTGGTAGGGGAAAGCAGCACTTCCCCCCACCGCCAGCCCCACAAGCTTGGGGGTCAGCGGGAAGGTGGAATTCCCCTTCTCCCTCCTGCGTGCTTTTGCGGGAGGTGGGGGAATTCCCCCACCTCCCGCAAAAGCACGCAGAAGCCGCGCGCTCTTTAAAGGCTGCGCGGCTTCTGCTGGCTTTTCTACGAGGTGGGCGAATTCCCCCACCTCGTAGAAAAGCCTGCAGGATGCTGCGCACCCTTTAAAGAGTGCGCCACTCTTGGGGGCTTTTCCCCGAGGAGGGACAAGGGACTGACTGGCCGTTTCAGTCCCTTCTCCCTCCTGGTCGAAAAGCCCACAGGAGTCACGCGCGGCTCCTGTGGGCTTTTGCGGGAGGTGGGGGAATTCCACCACCTCCCGCAAAAGCAGGGAGAAGGTCTTCGAGTAGCGGACAGGCTCCACGCACAGCTGCGGGGGGGGGGTCATATTTTTTTCCTTGATTCCCCCCCCCCCTGAAAACTAGGTGCGCCCTATGGGCCGGTGCGCCCTATAGGGCGAAAAATACGGTACAAGTTTCTAACACTCCAATTTTGGACAGGTGATTCCAACCCATTTGCAGCTTTTTCTCTATGATGTATAGAATTTAGATCCATTTCAGTTTGGTTTTTCTCCTAGTTTTGGGGCTGCGACAGCTTTTGCCCCTTAGATACCAGAGATATATGGAGCAGAGCCCTATTGGTTCTACTAGATGTTTAAGCAGTTTTTGGTACCATTGTACATGGCTTTTTTCTGGTTTTCCTGGCTGTGATAGCGATTGAGGGCACTGTTTTCTGGTGGTTTCAGTTTTTTCTAGATAGTAGATTCTTGAATATGGTGCCAGGGGATTTTCTTCTTCTTCTCTACACCTTGTCCCCCTGCTGCTTGACAGGTAAAAGAAACCATCGAAGGATCTATGGAGTTAGTTGCCATCAATCAATTTCATCCGGAGTATTTGAGATTCTGGATCAGTGTCTAACAGCTGTAGTGGACTGGATTTGTGCTAACAAACTGACATTTAATCCAGACAAGAGAAGGCAAGAGTCATTTTGATCAAGCTCATCCTGCTCTGAATCGGCTTGCACTCCCTCACTCAGATTCCACTATATCTCGAAACTCATTGACTATGTGAAGTTTTATAGTTATACAACTGGAAGGCCAACTGTCCAGATTGTGCCACCATTGAAAAGAGTGAGCATACCTATCTGCCTTTCATTTGGGCGATCTGCCCTTCAGAAACTTCACATTTCTCAAATAACTTTTTGTCCTTACCCAGTGTTTGGCATCTTCCACTTCTAGCTCGTCAAGTCTTCCTTAAGTTCCAATTACATAAAATGAGGCCCATTCTACACATTATGCATTGTTTCTAACAAGAAAGTACTTTCATATAGGAAAAAGAATAGGGCTAGGGAACCTATGGCTCTTCAGAAGTTCTTGGACTATATCTTTCTTCTGCCCTGGCCATTGTCTATGCTGCCTGGTGCTGATGGCAGTTGGAGTCCAACAACAGCTGGAGGTCCACTGGTTCCCAGACCTGATGTAGACAATCACATATTACTGAACCTATATAGTATTTCAGTATATTTTGCCTTTTACCTTTACCCAGTATTTCAGTACTAGAAAGTAATGGCAGACCAATAACATTGCAGTTCATAAGTAACTAGTGGATGTGTAGTGAAATGCACATGGGATTGCCATTGTCTAAGGGTGTGTTTTATATTCTCTTGTTGTTGTTTAGCCATTTAGTCGTGTCCAACTCTTCGTGACCACATGGACCAGAGCACGCCAGGCACTCCTGTCTTCCACTGCCTCCCACAGTTTGGTCAAACTCATGTTGGTAGCTTCGAGAACACTGTCCAACCATCTCGTCTTCTGTCGTCCCCTTCTCCTAGTGCCCTCAATCTTTCCCAACATCAGGGTCTTTTCTAGGGAGTCTTCTCTTCTCATGAGGTGGCCAAAGTACTGGAGCCTCAGCTTCACGATCTGTCTTTCCAGTGCGCACTCAGGGCTGATTTCCTTAAGAATGGATAGGTTTGATCTTCTTGCAGTCCATGGGACTCTCAAGACTCTCCTCCAGCACCATAATTCAAAAGCATCAATTCTTTGGCACTCAGTCTTCTTTATGGTCCAGCTCTCACTTCCATACATCACTATCTATTCTCTTAGATGGAAGTAGCTTTCATGTCTGACATGTATTCTACTTGAGATGGCCCTGAGGGACATTGGGGGGAAACAAAGGGAGTCAAAAATATCCCTTTGGGGGGGGTTCTCAATCTTAATCTAAATAGATAAAAACAAGTAGATAAGGTTTGTGAGGCTGGCAGATAATGTAATATTTGTGTCTTCCAGGGCCATACGCTGCTGTAGGTTTCTGTAAAAGCAATCGCGAGCCTCAGCTTTTTTAAAAACAGCCGCCCAGGCAGATCTGAACTCTCATGATCAAAGACAAAAAATCTTAAAGTGATTGAAGAGATTTTGAGTCAAAAACTTAGAATGTATGTTCTAGTTTTAACTTGTCAGTTATTCCAGTATGTTTGCCTGCATATGGTGGCATGGAATACCAATTTAACTTCCTCCACTGCTGCATTTCTTCCATACTGAATTTCATCTGTTTCTGCACATGGTTGTTTCTAATTTGGGCAGGAAATGAGGATTAATAGTGCAATCCTGTACATGTTTACACTTAAATAAATCCCACTGAGTTCAGTAGAACTTACTTCCAGGTAAACTTCTCCCACTGAAAAAAAAAATCTGACGTTTATGATTGGATGGTTCTGCTGTATTTTCATTGGTGGTTTGAGCAATTTCCACTTCATGTCTTTCCGCCATCTTTTCTGACAGGAGGTCTGTCACTGCAGTCTCCGAAATGGTGGGTAGCTCAGACAGACACAATTGGCTCAAATAGTTCCTGCCATCTAATGTCTTAGGATGTAGTCCTCAGCTCAGATTGTCCTGGGTGAGAAGTTTAGGATCCAGCTGCCATCTAACTGGGGAACAGATGGGTGACACCAGAGGGCACCAAGCAGCTCCATGGCACAGACTGGGGCGGGGTTGGGGAGACACTTCATGGCCTGAATAACTCCCTGGCTATTATTTCAGTGGGAGAGTTAGTTGCAGTAATTGTAATCAATTAAATTTAGAAGCGTTTAACTTTGGTTGGTTTGTGCCTTTGATACTTGAATTTACTGGTGTTAATATTTTCAGCTGTCTCGTCTGTAGGGCATAAGGTTGTGTTTTAAGTGGGGGAAAATCCCTCATTGCATTGTTTTTCACAACATAAAAAGGTATGTTCTTCCCTCCCTCTAGTCTCAGTGAAAACAAAGGACAGGAAAAGGTAGTGTCTCACTACACTGTGACCTTGATGTCTTTCAGGCAAACTTTCAAATGAATATGCCTTCTTAAAAAAATGCCAAGATTGGATGCCATCCTGGAACTGAAATATTCCGAGTACTTAAATTAGAAAAGAAATCTGAAATGCACACATGAGCTTTACCGCCCAGGGCTCTGTGGAGTGTGCTCTGAGTAGAAGAGGCTGTCAGCAAACAATACAGCATGTTCCAAGAGAACAGTAAAAGCAATTATCTTCCTTGGCACCCTTGCTTTGAAAAACAACAGTGTTGTAGGGCAGGGAGCTAATTGTTCCATCTGTTGCGTTGGGTCTGCGATGAAGAAAGTGCTGTTTTGCTTCATTGTCTCACGCTTGCAGTGCCCAATATGAAGAGGGCTACCATAGCAGAAGGTGATGGGCTGTGAGCTATAAATGCTAAATTTGTGGCTGCAAAAAAGTGAGGACATTTTACTGTTTTTATTAGGCCCATCTGGGAAACATATTTGCTGTAGTGAGGTGTGATTGCTGCAGACTTTTGTGGACTTGCCGAAGAAGGAAAAATTACATTCAGGCGGTACAGGGAAGTCCTCCTGAGAAAAGGCATCATCTCCTTCAGGGTTGTAGACATCTCCCTTTTCCTTCCAGCTAGCTGATTTCAGTAATGTCAGCCAAGGGTCAAGAGATCATGTGGAATTATGAACCCCTGCAAGTGTCCTGTCTACATCCTAAAGCTACAATAACTTAAACTGATTCACAGAATGAGACCAGACAGTACTCTGGTCATTTCAACCAGACAGGCATCAAATACGGCATCAAGTTTGGTGTGAATGTGAGTGACTTGATCCTCAAAGTGCTTTGCAAATTTGTCACATCAAGCTTCTGAGTGTTCCTGGACCAACTTTTGACGAACATTTTCACCACACTAAAAAGCACTGCAGGACAGCTACTTAAGAATGCAGTGGTTGCAGAAAAGCACAACTTCTTTGCCACTGCCATATGGTATGCACAATTATGTGCTTTCACCTGAGCTGAATTATAGTCACTGGGCACCTTGAACTATCTCCCAGTTCCTTCCTGTGAATCTGTGTGCATCTCACCTGACCACTTCCAACCCAGGGGGTTATGACTGACATGGTTAGGCAAGATGAAGATGTAAGGGCCAATGGTAGCCTCTTGTTCAAGAACTCTGGGAACCTGGAGCCAGTCCTGGATGGTTCCAGGTGCTAATTTCATGACACATAAAAGATGTGAGATGAAGAAAATATCCATGTGCTGATAGTGATAAGCAAACTCCCCTCAGGTCCATTTGGAAATGGGTCAGAAATTACAAACATCTAGCAAGTTATTGTTGCTCAGTGTCACTTTTTTAAACAAACGTTTAGGAAATTAGTATACCACATTTCTCCATAAGAATGCACTCCAAGCAGCTGAAAATAACTCCATTAAAATAACATTAAAACAGTCACAACAATACAACAGAAGCAGAAACAGCGGAAAAAATATCAGTATAGCAAAAAAGATAAAATAAACAGGTTACCAGCAGATTAACAATAATTCATCCAACTTCAGCAGCTTCCAAGAAATGCAAGGCACAGGGTAAACCACAAACATATCAAAACTTCTTTCAGAGTAAATATTCATCTGATTCAGCTCTAAGTCTTATTAAGATTGCAGTCCTATATACACTTACCTGGGAGTAAGCCCTGTTGAAAGCCTACAGCAGCTGAAAAGCGTCCAGTTCAGGATAAATATTCCCCAAAGTTTGACAGTGAAAATGCTTGTGATTATCCATTGGGAAAGCAGTATGAAAGTGCAGGAGGAATGTGTTAGCAATTCAAAGAGACCAATGCACCACTGGATTAAAAAAAATATGCCAGGGACATTTGGAGAGAGCCAACATATTTATATGCTAACACTAGAGGCCTGTGACCCAAACTGGGTAAGCTGGAATGCTTGGTTTTAAAGAAGAACATAGATTTAATAGTAGCTAACTTCAACCCTGCCATGTGGGAATCCTTTACAGATGACTGCAGTGTCTGAAGACAGATAGTCAGGTTGTGTATCCATAGCAGTGAGCAGAGGATGAATGACTGCTGGGAGGAGCACAGAGTGAAGAAACGCCATGGTGTATCTGCTGCAGCACAATTGGACACCTTCACCTGCCTTGACTGCAACCAAACATGTCACTCCTGTATTGGTCTCTACAGCCAGAGTAGGTGCTGTAACTCTCAGATGGTTTGACTTCACCCCCCAAAGGCACACTCCTCCATTGTCTCCCAAGACAGACAGATGCCAACTAATGGAAACCTGGTGGAATGGAGAGAACCAATGGGATGCATTTACATTTTGATGCAAACTTTGGGAAGGGCATGGTGGAGCTAGTGTCTCTTGTACATCAAAGTGGACATAAGTGTTGAACAAGCTAGCAATCCTGAAAGGGCCTGAGTATTTCACAGAATCAGTATGGATGGATAGCAATACCAGTTCTCATGAGTAATGAGGATGGTGATCACAAATAACCTTGAAGACTTATTTTTCCATGGTGTGGGTTAAAATGTTGCATCTAATTTATATCGAATGCTGTAAAATTAACAGCTGCTTGTCTGGAAATACTCTTTCTAAATTCTTGCCGAGTTAATTTTAACAATGGAAATTACTTCCTCCTCCTCATGAAACTATTCTTAAATTATGTAAGTATAACCTAAATAAGAAGCTACTTTCTGTGTACAGTATCAGATTCCCCAGAGTAGAAGTTTAAGGATAAGTTCTGTTATAGCAACCACTTACAAAAAGGTTATTGAGCAAGGGAGGAATAGTCTCCTTCCTAATACACATTTAAATCTTCCTAGAAACAGAATCTGGGGTTCATGGGTTGGTACCGGAGGAAGCGAATAGCAACTCAGTTGGGCAGCAGTTCTATTAATTACAGTTGATCAGAGACAGAAGTGTGCTATGCAATTGCTCTTCCTAATATTTCTGCCATGAGAAAATGAAGGAATATAGGAACCTGGCTTTCACATCACTCTTCTTTACCTTTCCCCATTGATTTCTTCTTCAAGTGACTGGGGAGCGGGTGTATAAACAAGTCTAAAGCTGTTTAGGGCCTTTTGTAGGATTCATTAATCTGGATCATTAATCTGGATCTTTTCACCTGGTCATATTCTTGAATTAGTGGTCAGAATCACTAATGTCATTTAGACTCCCCTTTCTAGTAATGAAAATGTAGGGGGGGTGCCTGTCACTTTAAAATGTTGTCTCTAAATTTGTTCTGATAGTATCCAAGAATAGTGCTGATCAGTGCTACTTTTCCAGAAAAAGAGGTGCTGGAACTCACCATGAAGGCCTCCCTTGTTCTCTTATAAAGGCAATGTTGACCACCTGAGAGGTGTTGGAACTGAGTTTCAGCAAGTTGTGGATGAAAGAAAGCCCTGGTGCTGATCCACATTGAATGATTTTGTGCATGATCGTAACCTTAATGAGAGGAAGGATGCCTTTCTTGCCACCATTTTTAGGCCATAAACCAGGGGTAGCCAACATGAGGTGCTCTAGGTGTTGCCAGACTGCAGCTCCCAACACATTTGTCCATTGGCCTGAGAGCTGGGACTTGGGAATTGGAGTTCAACAACATCTGAAAGGCACTACCTTAGCAACCCCCACCATAAGCAATTTAATCATTTGTTTCTTCTGTTTTGTTCCTCCTGCTGCTTAGCTGGTCTCTTTTTCTGAGAGAATGATGGCATAAGCATATCAATTTATAATAAAGCCATAAGAAACTAATGAGTGAAACAATCATTTAAGCACACAGTTTTAAAACATAATTAATTTTAAAGGCCAAACTGCAAGCAGCATAGACTTTATAATCAAGAAAATGGTACCATATTTGACCACTTTACAAAGGGTAAAACCTTCTGTAATGAATCACTGTAATGAACCTGTAGACTTAAGCAGCCTACTAAAGGCTAGTGCATACTGTATCAGTTTTTGTTGTATTGTGTTTAGAGAGAGGAAGGGGAGGCAGTGGAGAGTGGAAAGCAAAACAGCAGAATAAGGAGAGAGAGAGAGAGAGGGAGGGAGGGAGAGAAAGAAAGAGTAGAGAAAAAGGTGAGAAGGATGGTAGCCATTAGAATGACAGCTGCTTCAAGGAGGCACATGCTGAATGGAAAGGAGTGCTCATTGTCATAATACCATTTTAGAAGTCTAGTGTGCAAGTGTGTTTGGAATACAGAGTACAGTTCTGGTTGCCTCACCAGTTATTGTAAAATGGATATTGCAGAGTTTGAAAAGGTTCAGAAAAGGGCAACCAAAATGATCAAGGGGATGGAGCAAATTGCAGTATTCAGGACTTCTTTGTCTAGAGAAGGCAAGTGAGAAGAAGAAGAAGAGTTTGGATTTGATATCCCGCTTTATCACTACCTGAAGGAGTCTCAAAGCGGCTAACATTCTCCTTTCGCTTCCTTCCCCACAACAAACACTCTGTGAGGTGAGTGGGGCTGAGAGACTTCAGAGAAGTGTGACTAGCCCAAGGTCACCCAGCAGCTGCATGTGGAGGAGCGGAGACGCGAACCTGGTTCCCCAGATTACAAGTCTACCGCTCTTAACCACTACACCACACTGGCTCGAGAGGTGATATGATAGCAGTTTACCAAAATTATGCATGTTATGGAGAAAGTGGATAGAGAAAAGTTCTTCTCCCTCTGGAAATCATGGGCATCCATTGAAGGTGAATGCTGGATGATTCAGGACATATATAATAAATGACTTCTTCATGCAATGTATATAGTTAACTGTGGAACTTGCCCTCACAGGAGGCAGTTATGGCCACTTGGGTAGCTTTAAAGAGGATTAGAGAAATCCATGGAGGACGGGACTATCCATGGCTACCAGTAATGATGGAGGCCATGCTCTGCATCCACAGTCAGAGGTCGTGTGCCTCTGAACACCAGCTGCGGGAAACTGCAACAGGGGAGAGTGCTATTGTACTCAGGTCCTGCTAGTGGGCTTCCCACAGGCATCTAGTGGACCACTGGTCTGCTAGACTAGATAAGCCATTGGCCTGATCCAGCAGGACCGTTCTTATGTGTTTTTTTGAGGGAAAGATGAGAGGTTGCAACAGGGTGTCACCCCAGCAGGGGACAGCAAGTAACAGCTTATGACAGAAGGTTGCTAGTAGGCCTGGGGTGTGTGTGTCATTTTATCCCTAAAAGGACAGCCCCGATGACAGGCAGTGACAGACCCCAAGAACCAGGCACAACTGCTCAAGATCGTCCTACCTTGGTTTTTCCTACTGCTCCTCAGAAGGGCCAGTAAGTCATTTTCATGCACTTCCCCAAGTTTCCATATTTTGTTTCCATTACTCAGTTATGGAATATGGAGGGTTTGATGTACCCTTCCCAAGAGAGCATGTGACAGCCACATTTTTTTTAAAAAATGAACCACACTGTAAGAAACTTTTGGGGCTTATTATTTGGGCAACCCAGAAACATGATGAACTATGATTAGTATATCTAGATTTCTTGTTGCTTTTCTCTCAGTTGAATCCCACAGAATACAAGTTGTAAGCTAAGTTTGTATTGTTACATGCAACTGTTTCCTGAATATATGCAAAGTGGTTTGCTTAAAACTTCTACACTTCAGTAATCATTTGGGCCTTCATGCTGCCATCATGTTTCTTCTTCCCTTATTATTGAGACAGCTGTGTAAGACATGGGCAGCTCACCATTAGAGAATAAATATGAAGTTTAAAAAAAGTTCCTAAGCTTTCAAGAAATGAGGAAGGACTGCCTTGAGCTCTGTGCTTGTCATGTACAAATCTTTTTAAAAGTCTCTCCCCCCTCCCTTAACTGAATTTATTTAATGGCTTTTCTGCACTAGCTTTTATTTCCGTTTCTCATGGAGAATAAAGTTGTAAACGCACATTTAAGGCTGGTGAAAGTCAACAGCTTGGCAGCCTTTTGGAAATTGTCTTCCAGACAATTTCCCTGAAAATAGTAGCAAAATAAGCTCCTTTCTTTTGTCTTGCTTTTCTCCACCTGCTCTCACAGCTGCTGCAACTCCACACATATAGGATAATTAAATATTCTCTGTCTCTGTCTCTCTCTCTCTCTTGTTTTGTACCCCACATTTTTTCATAACTAGCAGCACAATCCTATCATGCCTACTCAGAAGTACAGTTCAATGGGGCTTACTTCCAGGTTAATAACTATCGGATTGCAATTCAGCAGACTTTGGACATTGTATGGACAGATGTGAAGCCACCTTGACTTGGCTTCCAAAAATCGTTTGGGTATCTGAGCAAAACAGACTCCTTTTGCCTTCTCACTGAGACTTTCCAAATCTAGTTGTCAGTGATAAGATTTGTTTTGCTAAAGAAGGAATGCAGATTTTAAGTATTGCAGGAACTCAGGTGATAATGCTCTTCACATCACTTTCAGAAGCCTATAATAAAGCACTCTAATGAGTTACGAGTGTGCTGTAATCACAGGTTTTTCTACTCAAGAATGTGAGCCATTGCATCTTTAGAACTGCTAGGTTTGGGTTTTTTCCCCCATTTGCTCTTTGGTATAATCAGATAAGTCTTTGTGTAGATCCTAAAATTTAGCCAAAGTATGAGTCTTCATACTTAAAATAATTTATCTGGTGAGATGACAGCGACAAATATAGCAAGTAGCTGTAGCTGTTATGGCTGGCATCACATTCTCTAACATTTCACAAGCACATGTATGTACTATAATACGGCTAAAGCCTCTTACAGGGGGTTCCCTAAATGAGCACCCCCTCCATTATTAGACTTCGTTTAAATCTTTTCACACCCTTATGTGTGCTGCCTGAAACTCTCCTTCCATAGCTAACTGTTCACTGGCTTCCAAAACTTTGCACACTCACACACCCAAAAAGAGAGAAAACAACAACTTCAGAGAGGGGAGAAAGAGATAAAGAGGGAGAACAAAACAGCAGCAAAACATCTGAACTGCTCAACAGTCTGCTTCCATCTCATAATTTTAATATGATTTGTACTGGTTGCCAGTTTCCAGGCTCATTTCAACTTTGTGGCTTTAAAGCCCTGAACAGCTCGGGACCCGGCCCATTCCCTTCCTTTGCCACAATGCCACAGGCTTATTCATTTCTCCTTGCATCTGTTTCTTATTTCCCCTGGCTTATTGCACCTCTGGCATTCTCTTCCTTACTTCCTGATTTGCCTCTCATTTCGCTCCCCTCACCTTCTTGTAGCTCTGTGGCTCGTTGCTTCTTCCCTTCTCTCTGCCACTACTCTAGGGTGGCCATATGCCCTACTTTACAGAGGACTATCATCTATATATGAAGGAGTTCCCTGTCTGAAGTGCTGTCTGATTAAAAAACAACAACAACCCAAGAAAGGAGAGCAGGGGTCTTGAAGCTCCCCATCAACATCATCTGGAAAGCAGACTGAGTAGACAAACAGGCCACCTGACCATAATGTTAAGATGCATTATTTTTCTATTAAAAAACATAGTATTTTTTCCCTAAATGAGCATCCATACATATAAATTAGTCTATGCAAATCTGTTTCATCTTTTGTCCTTTCATTTTGGTGATGTATTACCCCTCTTTTGGCAATGTGTAGGCAACCTAGGGACGCGGGTGGTTCTCTGGTCTGAACCACAGAGCCTAGGGCTTGCCGATCAGAAGATCGGGGGTTTGAATCCCCACGACGGGGTGAGCTCCCTTTGCTCGGTTCCTGCTCCTGCCAACCTAGCAGTTCGAAAGCACATCAAAGTGCAAGTAGATAAATAGGTACTGCTCCGGTGGGAAGGTAAACAGCATTTCCGTGTGCTGCTCTGGTTCGCCAGAAGCGGCTTAGTCATGCTGGCCACATGACCCGGAAGCTGTCTGTGGACAAACGCTGGCTCCTTCGCCCTATAGAGTGAGATGAGCGCTGCAACCCGAGTCGTCTGCGTCTGGACCTAATGGTCAGGAGTACCTTTACCTTTAGGCAACTATCCTAAACTGCTCTCACCTCCTGCATATCTTATTTCTTCCTAGACTCCTTTCCACTTGTATCTCACATTCCTTCACCTGGCTTTAGGAGATGGGGAGGACCTGTTTGTGTATGTGCAAGGTCCAGCCCTGTGCTGAGGGAAAGTTACTAGCCAAGGATGCTGAGTGCATGCACACCTAGTTCTCAACACCCAGTGTGGTCTGTGTGTGTGCTCCTTTGAGGGGCTGAATTTTAAGTGTTGTGTGCACACCCTAGGGTTCCTCTGGGTATGCTGAATTCTGTGGTTTGTTGGTTTATGAGAAGAAATGATACATGGACTAATGTAAAGAGACTGAAAATAGTCCTCATTTCTGCTTGAGATTTTCTGCCTGTACCATAGAGAGATGTGAACAACAGATCAGCATGGGGTACCATTGCAGGCACTTGGGCACCACAAAAAGAACAGTTAACAATGGGACCACAAACCTTGAGGGATTTTATGTGGATTACAGCTGTGAACAGTTACATTTCGCGCTCTTGAGGCAAAGTATTATTTACAACAATAATGTTGTTTGAAATTTACAGAACGGGGAGGAAAATCAGTTTAGGCTGAAATAAACACATTTTGTTTCCATTAGCCCACAATGTTTCCTCCCTGCTCCACCTTAAATGTTCCATATGATAAAACTCCACAGTTCCACTGTTTCATCTTCTCTTAAACCTTGACATTTCTTATCAGAATTTAGTTTTGAACATTGTTTTGCCAAAAGTATTTAATGGTACAGTTTGAACTTCTTTTTAAGAAAGTACTTTTCATTAAGAAGGAAATGAAGGTGCTTATTCCCTCAGCATTGTGCTGAAGCAATCTTGACCCAATCTGCAACTGCAGATTAGCCCTTTCTTAGTCCTAAAGCTGCCCTTGTTTTAAAAAGAAAAGATTCATTGGAAATGCATTGTGGTTTTAAGAAAATCAAGAGAACTTCATTCAAGCATTCAGTGTGAAAGTTTATTCAGATGGGAAAAGATCCATCAATTTCAAATGAATCCTTAGTGAATGAGAGGTTGAGATAATTATTTTCCATTGTGAATAAAAGCTGAACTGTATAAAGCATATAAGACATCTAAGGCTCAGTTTACGCTTTCCACCATTCTGTGGTGGTGGTGAGTCTTCCTCTGTGGAGGTCTGAGAAAAGGATGGGATTCAGAGGGCTGGATTCAACTAAACAATTGCTTTAGTGCAAGCCAGCACTAGTCTCAATAGCCAACTGACCTTTTCCCTCCCACTCCTTTGCTGTGTGTCCCTTGCACCTGTCTCCCAAATCAGCTTCTAAGGGTGGAGAGAACCCCTCCCCCCCCAAAAAAAACCATTCTGTGTGGCAAACACAAATGTTTATGCCGGTGGAATGACTGTAATAGTGTGGCATTGAATTTGACCCTGAGAAAAGAATTGAACTAGTCAGCCAAGGCAATAAAGGGCATTTGCAGAGTACATCATCATAGTCTTGTCTTCTCGGTTCAGAAAGAAGATATCGTGCATTAGCAGTGCACAAAGAGGGAAGCAACAGCAATGTCTTCTGGTGGTGTTGTTGCTGCTCTCTGGGACACGATGGAGTGTGTCAAGGTGGCAGGAAGATTGGAGGAGCTCTGAGCTGGCATTGGTGCTGTAGGTGTGCAGACCACCAGGGCTACCACAAAAGTGGAGGTCCCTCAACCTTTCCCATTCCAATTCAACAGACACTGCTGCCATCTGGAGGGTGCTGCCACCACTTCACACCTTCATGAACTGCTGCTTGGGCCATGTTGTTGATTAGTCGTTTAGTCATATCTGACTCTTCGTGACCCCATGGACCAGAGCACGCCAGGCACTCCTTTCTTCCACTGCCTCCCACAATTTGGTCAAACTCACACTGGTAGCTCCGAGAACACCATCCAACCATCTCATCCTCTGTTGTCCCCTTCTCTTTGTGTCCTCAATCTTTCCCAGCATCAGGGTCTTTTCCAGGGAGTCTTCTCTTCTCATGAGGTGGGCAAAGTATTGGAGCCTCAGCTTCAGGATCTGTCTTTCCAGTGAGCACTCAGGGCTGATTTCCTTAAAAATGGATAGGTTTGATCTTCTTGCAGTCCATGGGACTCTCAAGAGTCTCCTCCAGCACCATAATTCAAAAGCATCAATTCTTCAGCGATCAGCCTTCTTTATGGTCCAGCTCTCACTTCCATACATCACTACTGGGAAAACCATGGCTTTAACTATATGGACCTTTGTTGGCAAAGTGATGTCTCTGCTTTTTAAGATGCTGTCTAGGTTGCTTGGGCCATACTGTTGCTGATTTCCCCACCCCACCCCACCCCACGCCCAGCAGTTGCTAATTTGCTTTGTCTAAGTGTGAGAGGAACCTAATGTTTCAATGGAGCAGGCAGGAGGCGCTCTAGATGCCAGAATAGTGCCTAGCACCTCTAGGAGGTCCCTCAAGCACCCTATTTTTTTTCCTGAGTACCACAGTATGCCAAGGTGGATATGATATTAGCCTCAGACTAGGTTAGTTGAGAAGTGGGGAACACATGGCCCTCCCAGTGTAGCTGCACAACAACTTCAATCCCATCATGCTGGCTAGGGCTGATTGGGCTTGGAGTTTGTTTGATGAGGCCTTGCATGCAGCCATGTGTTAGATGTACTGCAGGTAGAATTATATTGCCCATTCTGGAATACATGAAGGGTCGATGCCACTGACCCATTGCCTGCTGCACCAAACCCACCTAAAATATCTGGTGATTCCCAGCTCAAGTTGATAGGGCAGTGATATTACCTCCCCAATGACAGCTTCAGAGTCATCAGAGCCAGGAAAAGAAGATTGACCATGGTCCGGGAATAGTCTCTAAATCTTTGCCAGGCTTGCAGTCCTCTGCTGCAGAGCATGTGGGCTTTATACATGTAGGTATAAAGTGCGCAAGGGACTGGCCAGGCACATATATGCCCCACTCTCTCTGCCACCACCTGTTCTACTCCTAACCTTCATGCATTGGGGAAAATTCTGAGGTGGCTTCAAAGTATTTTGGCTGATCACACATAGAAGCCTCCAATAATCAGGGTTTGCTCTCTTGAGGAGACTTCTAAGTGTGTTCAGCCAAACATGATTAGCAGCCTACGGCAGATCTTCCTTCTCAATTTGGAAGAAATGGCATCAAGGAAGAATGCCCCCAATATGCAAAAATGTTGGGGACCATGTACATACACCCAGTGCTCCTGCACAATTTATGCCCACACATTTCCTTTTTGAATGCATAAAGAAGGCTATAGGAGTACTCAAATAATCTATTTTGGTGGTGCAAATGGATCTAGACACACATGAGTGTTCCCACTGATTTGACCGGGACCATACATGTTTTAGCGTAAATATGTCAGGTTAAACAATTTCCTGACCACACTGTAAAATACTCTGACCCATTTTCCAGATAAAACATCTGAAATCAAATGCTCATGGAAGCAAAAGCCTTTTTTTTTTTAAAAAAAAAAAAAAGCAACCAAATATCCATGGAATTTGAGTTACTCATTTTCCAACTGATGTTGGAAATTGGGTCTATAGGAAAGTGATTCAGGACTTAATTTCTCGGAGAGATGCTGCCTGTATTGTCTGTTCCAGCCATCAAAGCACATCTCGCTTTGATGGAGGTAATATTTGTTTTAATCTGTCTTTCACCATGATGGATAACACACTTATTCAAAAGCTCAGTACATCAAGACGAGCAATGTATAAAAGCAGGAATGGCTTATTCCTTAGTGTTATAAAAATAGATACCATTTCAATCTACACTGCATCAAAATAATATCACAAGGAAGACTCCCTGAAAAGTATATTCATACCAGTGAGAATGCTTGTGTAGAAGAGTGGCTGTTTTAGAAGATTTGCAGTGGTTTATAAATTAATATGGCTCAGTTTGGGGATTGATTTGTTCATCCTAAAGAAGTGTTCATCCCTAAATGTGAGCAGGGGCAAGTGTGCTAGGTCCCATTGACCACATCACTATGCCTGTCACTCTTGACAAGTCTGAATCAGGCAGCCTCTTTTGCTCCTGTGGATTCCCTGCTTGATTTAGAACCCCAGTATTTCAAGGTTCTTATGCAAGTGAGCTCCCCACTTCACACACACAAATGTATACACACAGAAATACACCTCCCCTTGAACAATGCTAGGGTTAGCTCAGAGACCATACAGCTTTTAGAGCCTTAAAAATATTATTGGGTTTTGCTTCATGTTTGGGACTCGGATTTTAAAAATAAATAAATGCTTTTATATCTAGTCAGCAGGACTTGCAACATTTAGTCTTTTTAAACTGTTTTTCAGTAATAGAAAACCGATAGCTTTGGCTAACTACAAATAATTAGAATTAAAGTATGCTATCATGGTTGTTCTTTATGCTGTACGTACAACCTTGTACAGACCACTGTAGAATAAACATAAGCAATAAATCCAGTAATGCACTTTGAATATTCAATGCTTTTCTGCACAGATTAACCCATAAAAACTAAGGTGTCAAGTTTCCTCTATAAATACTTCATGGTTATTTAAAAAATCTTGACAATACTGTAAGTGATTTTGATTTGACTTATTTCACTTCTTCCATGTCTTAGGCTGTTCAATTCAATTTCCCCCATAGAGGAAAAAATACATAATATGATGCATACATCAACATAAAAACACCTTCCACAATGTGAAATTATTGGGGAAAAATAAGTGTGTCAACAGTAATCCTATGCACACACTTGGGATTAAGAACCTTTGAATTCAGTGGGGCTTCTCAACATGATTCAGATTGTGCAGTAATTGAAACCTATATAGAAGCAGGGCAACATCTCTGCTAGGTGCTTCTTACAATGGCACTTTTGTGAAAGCGTACACAGTGTGCCATTTTAGCAATACTTCTCTGCATAGCCAGTTAGCAAAAATACGGTAAAAAGATCTATAGGTCATATTGTTGTTATTATTTCCAAAAATAATGTTTCTGGATAAACCTATGTGTTAGAAAGGATTTTAAAAGGGTAAAGGACCCCTGGACAGTTAAGTCCAGTCAAGGCAACTATGGGGTGTGGCACTCATCTTGCTTTTCTGGAGGAGGGAGCCAGCTTTTGTTCACAGACGGTTTTCTGGGTCATGTGACCAGCATGACTAAACCGCCTCTGCCCCAACGGGACACCTGAGTACCAGAGTGCATGGAAATGCCATCTACCTTCCCACCACAGTGGTACCTACTTATCTCCTTGCACTGGTATGCTTTCGAACTGCTAGGTTGGTCAAAGTTGGGACAGAGCAACAGGAGCAAACCCCATTGCATGGATTAGAACCACCGACCTTCCGATCAGCAAGCCCAAGAGACTCAGTTGTTTAGACCACAGCACCACCCACATCCCTTTTTAGAAAGGATAAGATCAGCTGAAGTTCCTCCTGCCATACCCCAGTCTGCAGGTTGATGTTCCTTCTGATGGTCCACAGTACACTAATGTACAAAATGTTCAGCATTACTGTCCTTGTTAGGCTCCAAAATGACTCCAAGAACATACAACACATTGATTTTCTCTGGCCTGGCCTGGCTATAAATGCTTCCAAGTGGGGCCTGAGTCTTTTGTTAAAGCAACATTCAATGTCTTGCATGTTGGTTGCAGCCAGCCTTAAGCCTGACAGTTTCGCTGCTTCTCTGCTACCTTCCTTTTCCCTTGGACTTACAGCTCAGCCTGGATTCTGGCCAATGAAGCATTTGGCCATTGGACATCCCGTTTGAAATATATTCCAAACCAGGGCTGGGAACCATGAAACTGTCCACATGTGATTGAACTACAATGCCCATCATACTGGCCATTGTCCATGTTGGCTGGGACCGATTGCTGTTAGAGTCCAATACAATTTAGAGGGCCAGAGCATCCCCAGACCTTTCTTAAACCTTGGAGTAATGGCTGCTGGAGCTTCTTAGCCCCTGACTATGCCTGTGACCGAGCACTGACACCATGGCACACTACATGGTGAGAAAGCACTACACAGAGAAAGATGTGTCAAAAATGGACATGCACACCCACTCTAATTAAGAAACACTGGACCCCATAAATCTCAGTATGAACTGTCAGCCAAACCACCTTAATTCTGTCATAGTTTGGCAGGAAGGTATCTAACTAAAACTTTTGATCTATTAGCCAATTCCATGAGTTTTCAATAGCCTGACATTGTGAATGCCCCCCCTTTTTTAAGCAGACAAAAAATTCTGAAGAAATACAGGGGTTGGGATCTTATTTATATCTCTGGCCCTTGGCAAGCATAGGCTGCTATAAATTCTGTTTACAGTGGTTAGATCTTCCATGTGTTTGCAATGTTAAGAAGAAAGGGTATTATGCCATAGAATCCAAGCATGAATAAAACACAAACTGATGGGGTACCAGGAGGACATAGGAAAGAAAACAGATTTCTGGAAGGCAGCAATTCATCTACAGAAAAGCAAGGAAGATAGATGAGTGGACTGTAAGATTACAGTTATTTCGGCCCTTGCCTTGATTTTTCCATATCTTTTCAGCTCAGTTTTCTGAAATGATGTGCATATCATCTTGAGGCCGTGCATAAATGGTGTTTTTTTTAAAGTATTTCTTTTCCTTTTCCAAAGATAACTCTAAAAAATGGTGGAGTAGATAAAATAGACTGTTGTGTCTTGAATACTAGGGGTTAGTTACACAACCTGCTGCAGTATCATCCTTGAGCCAAATGAAATGGATTATTTCCAGAGTACATCTACACCCTTTTTGCACCTTTGCACATGCAAATATTTTATTTTATTGTGTTTTATTTAATTGTGCAGTAGGCCTCAAAAATACAGAGTTATGATTTGAGACCCAACACAGCATCTTTCGATACTTAGACGCATACCTTGAGCAGGTATATTGGGAAATCCGGTGGAGAGCTTCTTCTCCTCTGACATTTTTGACCTTCACACATTAAAAATGTCAGAGGTGGACTTTGGTCTGTCAAATTTCAGTTGCGCCCTGTGCAAGGCCAAAATTTGGTGTCCCCAGATCTCTCACCTTCTGTTCTGCTCAGTTCACTACATCATAGTTGTGATGCCCTACAGTAACCCCTAGACTTGGCACTGAGTGCGGCAGTGCTGCCCTAAATATGCCTGTGAAAATGTTATTCAGTAGACCATCATAATCATGGCCCAATTGTCAGACTGTGAGATGAAAAAGAGGAGCCCATTCTTAGAGGGTGTGATGATGAAGATAAGAAGAGCTCTCCTGGATCAGGCCAGTGATCCATCTAGTCCTGCATCCTCCTCTCAGTGTCCTACCAGAGGCCTACTTTGAAGATCAAAAGCAGGATCTGAGCACAACAGCACTCTCCCTTATTGTGATCCCTAGCAACTGGTATTCATGGGCATTGTGTCTCCAAAAGTGGAGGTAGAACCTGAAGATAAATATTACTGTAATGGATATTCTTATGATTATCAAAAGTCAGTGAAATCTCATCTGGTATACAATCCTTCTATGGAAGAGTATTGTCTATTTATTTTAGTTCAGCTTGTGAAAGAGAAGATTTTAATATGTTACACCCGTTAAATCCTACTATACCTGGGTTGTGGGGCAAAGATAAGCCAAATAGTGATGTTCTCGTGCAAATAACTATCTGTCTGTTACTGTGAAGGAAAGGTAAAAGTATTTTGGGATTTTCTGCCTCAAGTGTCAAAATGATTTGAGTGGCTTAGGGTACAATGCACTTTGCGTTGTTCTTGGGTGGGTGTGCAATTAGCTGTTTCATTTCAGGCACTGCATTTTGCCCATATGCTTCCCTCCCTGCAGCTCCCCACTCATTGTGCATTGTAGATTGTAAACAAGTTGAGAAAAGGGACCTATGTGCATTTCCTACATAATGCTGTAAGGTGTTGTGCATGCTGATAGCTCAGCTGTAATGTGGATAAGTTATTATGTTTTATAATTTGACTGCTTTGTTGCTTTCTCGGTAAATAACTCTGAGATGCTGTGTGAAAAGTTAACTAGAAATGTTTTAGATAAATACACATTTACTTTGTGTAGTTTATCAGATATATTTGCTGTAGTTTGAAGTCTGTTTTTACGCCACATCGGCAGATTTCCTGTTTTAAAAAATGGCATCACAGTTATTTGTACAGATGTTGGGTTGTTTTTTTTAACACCATCAGCAAATAAATGGGTACCCGCTTGTGTTGGTTTGAACATGTGCACTGTCCTCCTATGCAGTAGGGACTCCTACACAATCCATTGTATGTGTGCTCCACTGGGCTGCCCAAGAGGCAGGATGAGGCAGATGCCTCACATTGCACACCCCAGGGCTGCAATGCACCCCCCAAGGCACAGCCCAGCTTTGCCACCTGGTCTCCCCGGTGTCTAGGGGCAGATAGGGACTGGAGGCAAAACTCTGCAAAATGCCTCCCCTCCTGCCGAGTAAGCAAGAGGGGAGGCATTCTGCCACCCAGCTTTTTTACTACACAGGAGGGGAGAGAAGTCCCCCCAGTCAAGCGGGGTGGTGAAGCTTTGCACCAGCTTTCCCCAAAGGAAGAAGCTGGTGCAAAGCCCTGCCACTGAATGGGGAGGGGGTATCTGGAGAAGCTCTTTTGGAGACCCCCTCAATTGTGGGGGCGGCAATGAAGTATTTCACCTCAGGTGCAAAAACGTTTCCGACTTCACTTGGGCCTATTTCAAAAAGTGAACATCTGGACAAAAATGTTATTGACCTTTTTTTAGTTTTGCCCAAAGTTGTTGGGCCTTTTTTTTTTTTTGCGTGTTCAGACCCAGAAACCTCCCCCACTAAATAAATTCACACTTGACTCAAAATTTTGGCTTGGTTTTTGGCAGAATTTAGTCCACAACTTCATTGATTACAGAAAGTGACTGGTTGCATAGGCTCTGGTTCGACTAGCTCCCTGCCATGCAGGTAGCGCTGACCCAGGGCACCAGCATAGGTCAGCGGAAAACCAGGCATGGGCTAACTCCGCCAACCAAATGTCCCCTTGGACTCAGGCACGGGCACAACCCCCTCACAGGGGCTGACCAAACCATCGAGTCCCTGGATTCCTTTAACGGCATACCCTTCACATAGGGATGGCGAGAGCGTTCTCCCATCCCTATCACATGAACCAGAGCCTATCCGCAACTTTACAAGTTGTGACAATTTGCTATGTGGCAGACGAAACCCAAATGGCAACAGCCAATCAGCCAAGTGGGGAAAATTCCTGCTGTGCCCCTGTCCCAACGACAGACAACACACGACAGCATAGCAAGGTCAAGCGCAAAGCCCTAAAAGTAGGGAGAGGTGGGAGGGTGTTCTGAATGCACACGCCAAAAGAGGAAGCTCTGGGTCATGTGCATGGCCATAAATAGGTCACTCAAACCATTTGGACTGCGTCCCATTGGCCAGATTGTACCCAGCTTTGAGGGACCAACCAATCGGGTGTTGTGGCTAACCAATTGTACCCACCCACAACACAGGGTGTCGGTTGTCCAGGTCTACCGCAATACTGGCCCTCTTTAAGAGAAGACCCGATTTGGCAATTTTGAGCTATTTTAATGAAAAATTGGCGAAAACAACACTGCTGAGGTAGGTTGCCATACATCCAGAATTTGGCAACCCTAGTGAAACACAATATCAGGAGCAGGAGGTGTGCTCCCACTCTCTATCCATGCATTTTACATAATTTGTAGAGGGCTCTGACATTCCTTCAATTCAGCTCTTTATCTCCTTAAACCAAGTTGTGGTCTGTTGACAAGAGTTGCCAAGTACTAACTGGAAAATGTGCTGTGTCAAAGTGGGAGGGGCATCAGCACAGCTTAAGTTCTGCACCCCATATATAAGTTCCTGCCTTGTTCGTGTAACATTTAGAGTGTGATTTCCTACGACAGGTAAAAATAAGATTGATGAAGGCACGGGTTGGACGAACCACACCTGCAGTTTTGCCCACTTGAGTTGATACTTTTAAGGAGCACAACAGGCAACCCTGTTGACTGACTGTGAATATTTTGAATTATAGGTATTTTAGTAGCCAATGATGAGAACCCATGCGTACAGTAATTTATATAGAGTGCTTGGTTAAAAATGATCTCTGGAGATGCTGGGCTTGGAATGCAAGGGTTAAAACCAAAATAAAGTAAAATTTGTTTGGCTTTTTATGTGTGAACAGTTTTGCAATGCAATAGTAGTAGAACAAAGTGCTTGATTAAAAAATACAAGAAAAATCACCATTCTACTTCATATAAGAAGACATTTCCATTTATTTTACTTTTGTCATACCCTGAAGCTGCTCTGTTCATTTAACACCTTTAATAGAATTCAGAAAGTGTGCTAAATGGAAAATGTAGTTTGTTCATTTGTTTCTTTTCTGTTCTTGAAATGAAGGAAGATGGGGCCATTATTCTGAATCTTTTTGACTGGTTTTGGTTTTAAGTGAATATTTCTCTGCACACACCCATCTTTGCAATACACATCACTCAGAATATTAGATCTATACCTTAAAACACATATTGTCTCTCTTCAAGGAAGTGTGTGTGTGTGTGTGTAATCTCTTTTTATACTTGAGGAGAAGATTGGTTTCACCTGCCCAAGTGGAATAATTGGAAATACATTTTCAAGTAAGACTCTGTTTCACATTGAAGCATTTATTCTTCTCTTTTAGTTATCCTACTTATTTGCATGTATTTTGCCCTGTTTTAGAAAGATCAAGTTGATGAATTACCTGATTACCAATTGGTGTCATGGCAGGTGTATCAATAAAACCCAGTGCCTTCCTCCAAGCACTGAGGCCTAGGCTGTACTTAGTCTTAATTAGTAATAACTCATGGAGCTGTGTAAGAGATGTTCAAAACAGTTTTATTCCTAAATGGTTGCTTGGCACCTACCGATCTATTATAGCGCATTTAGTGAGTTGCAAGGATACAGTTAGTATTATCCGTTGATCATATTTAGAATGTAGTAACATTTATATCATTTTTTTTAATAAAAAATGGGAATATTGTTGAGTATTAACATGTGCTGCACGATGATGTATCTTCATGAATAGGGGATAGTTTATTTACACACACACCCCGCCCTGAGTAGTAGAATTCCATGAAAAATCTGTTCTGCAAGTCCCACTACCTGCCTGAAGGGTGTGTATGATGCTGGTTGTTTTATATGGAAGTTGTAGCTCTAGAAAGAACTATGTGAGTCCAACTGTAGGCATGAATTTGGGGGAAATTGTGGAGAAATCATGCTGTGTGTGCCTGTATGTTTGTGGTTTGTATCATGCCCACAACAGTTTATTAGGCTTCCATATGTGCACACAGAATTAGAGTTTGCAACCCCACACATGTCATAAATTATGGTCCATAACAAACTGTTTATGAAATGAAGGTGTCACAATATTGGGGGTTTTTTTCTGCAGCAGACTAACAGAGCTACCCCTTTGGAAACTGATTGGACCCAGGCCAGTGACTGAAAGGGGGTTGGTTAGCATTTTGTGGCTTCGTATAGCATTTTGTGGCTTCGTATAAGTCAGCAAGGCATTTCAGAACACCTTTCGGACTTACGGAAACTGTAACTTTTGACCCAAATTTCACATTTATGGAAATAGCCTCTCCACAAGCTAAGAAAAGAAAGGGGCAAGCATGGGCTGCCCCGACCTTAAATGCCCCTTACAAGTACTGCCCCCGCCGCCAGCCGATTGGCTGGCGCGGTGAATGATGAATCTTAATGACCCCGGGATTCCCCAAGTCCCGCGGGGCTGCAGCCAGCCACGCGAGGGTGTGAATGGGGCGTGAGCCCGCAACCCCCCCCCCTCCGTATGTCGGGAGTGGCTTTCTATTAAAGTTGATAAAGTTTTAACAGAACATGTAGGATGTTAATTGCACTCACACAGCAATGCTTTTAAAAAGATAGATGGTATTTTATTCAAATTAGACTATACTTATAACTATACTTATACATTTGTAGTAATTGTGTTTAAAAAGCAGAAGCTAGCCATTGTGATTGGAGCCAAGATGAATATTGACATTAAATACCTTTATAATGGGACTGCATTCATTCAAACTTAAAATGTGAAACTCAACACTGTATTTATTATCCTGTAAGAAAAGAAAATTGCATATGTTGATGTTATTTGAATTTACCTCTTAATATTTCCATATCTCAGGTATTCATGCATATCTACACAATACAGACACATTATCTTTCTACCCATCTATTTATGCACACACATACAATTTCCGTGTAGCAAATTGGGCCAAGAGAGTCAATTGTTCTCTAAAACACAGTGGTGGCTGAAAAAATTCTCCGAGTAAACTTTTGTCTGAATTTGGGGCCAGAGGTCAAGAAAAATACAGTTTCTGAATATTTTTTAAAAAATAAATTTCTATACCACTTAATATATTTAAAATATCTCTAAGCGGTGTACAAAAAACTGAAACAGCAGCAGAAAACACAGTTACATTTAAATATGTTGCAACAAATGAACTTTTTGGTGGAGCTGGAATAAAAGCCCCTCTTCATTTTGCCACCCCATTCACAAGCTGCAAAAGGCAGGGTGGGTGAGTGGTTTGGAAATTGTGATTTGTTTCTGAGTAAGCATGTGCAGGATTAGATTACATGTCAAAATGCAAAACACAGAGTGAGGGCAGGCATTTCTTTTCACTATTATGGAATCCCATGAGTTGAACTGAGAAACATCTTGTATAATCAGATTTCATTCCTTCAAAGGAGAAGCAGGATTGCCAACAATTGTTGAAAGATCAACTTATCTGTTACTTGCAGAACAAAGAACAAGAATTTCCATTGTTGAAGAAAAATATTGTTGGGCTGTTTTTCTTTTTCTTTTTAAACCCTGCGTTCATTGAATAGACCCCTCTCAGGAGACTTGAGAAATGAACCACAATCCCAAAAATGCTTCTGCTTTTTTTAATGTGAGAGAAATGGGAGGAAAGTGCTGTACACAGAATACAATAGCCAATTCTTGGGTCCTCTTTTGTGTGAACTGTTTTCAGAATGTGTTCTTTCACAACCCTTAGGACAAAATTATGGACTGAGTGGGAAATTTAGGGATCCCTATAGCTAAAGCTCATGACCTGGAACTCTTCAATTACCTCAGTGGGTCACTAGAAGCCTTTATGTTTGTAAGATCATTCACCCCTGGTTGAAGTACAAAGGTAGGAGGTCACAGAGATTCACTGGAATAGGAGCACAGAGTGCTTTGAATAGCAGCAAAGCTATTTTCTTAGGGGCACACACTTTGAAGAGATAAGCACAGAAAACACAGATCTGTCAAAGTGTACATAACCAAAGAATACAGAATGAGTGGAATTTTCAGATCTCAGTTCTTTGAGTGCTGATGCTTAATGTAGCCAAACTGGCACAACCACATGCTTAACAGGAAGGCACCATCAGGTTTTGGGAACCTCTCACGCAGACCACTACTGAGTTCACAACAACCCTGTAGTACTATCTGTTGCAGGGTTAGGCAACCTAAGGCCCATGGGCCGGATGCAGCCCAATTGCCTTCTCAATCCGGCCCATGGACGGTCTGGGAATCAGCGTGTTTTTACATGAGTAGAATGTGTGCTTTTATCTAAAATTCATCTTTGGGTTATTTGTGGGACATAGGAATTTGTCCATTTCCCCCCCCCCCCCCCAAAAAAAATATAGTTCGACCCACCACATGGTCTGAGGGATAGTGGATCAGCCCACGGCTGAAAAAGTTTGCTGACCCCATATCTATTGCATTTATTCCCATTTTGCAGCTTGGGCTGAGAGAGTACTGAAGTGCAGTATTGTTCATGGTTATTTCCCTTTTGCAGTTGAAGGACTATGCTGTGAGAGAGGAGCTTATGACAACCTTGCAGTGTAAGGTAAAGGTAAAGGTACCCCTGCCCATTCGGGCCAGTCTTGCCAGACTCTAGGGTTGTGCGCTCATCTCACTCTATAGGCCGGGAGCCAGCGCTGTCCGCAGACACTTCCGGGTCACGTGGCCAGCGTGACAAGCTGCATCTGGCGAGCCAGCGCAGCACACGGAACGCCGTTTACCTTCCCGCTGGTAAGCGGTCCCTATTTATCTACTTGCACCCGGAGGTGCTTTCGAACTGCTAGGTTGGCAGGCGCTGGGACCGAACGACGGGAGTGCACCCCGCTGCGGGGATTCGAACCACCGACCTTTCAATCGGCAAGTCCTAGGTGCTGGGGCTTTAACCCACAGCGCCACCCGCGTCCCTTACCTTGCAGTGTAGTCCACTGTTATAACTAAATTGCCCTTTCGCTTGCACATGGAAACCTTCTGCTCTGTTGATTTGCACGTGGGCTAGTTGTGCTTTCAAATGTTCAGTAATTAAATAGATAAATACTGTATATTTTTTGCACATGAAGCAAATAGATAAATACATTTTGCACATGAAGCAAGACCAAAGAACAGGGACTTCTGCCTTGTATGGTAACTTTTATTTGGTTTTTCCAACTCCCTCAGATGACACATGTACACACCAAGGATACATTTGGTCATAGGGCCATCACTTTTTAAAGCTAACATCTGGTTTCTAGGGGCATACTTGCTTTGCTATTCTGTATGGATCTTGTCAACAGGTAGAAAGGAAGTATATGTCAGGAATTAGCCAGCTCCCAGCAATGGTTTGCAGCCAACAGCAGAAAGCAGCCAGGAACAGAGAGGCTTAGATATTAGTCAGGCAGGGGAGAGCTGGCAGCTGCAGGCTTCGGCTCTTCCTGACCTGGATGGGCAAGCTGATAAGGCAGTAGCTGAGAGCAGGCTAGAACACAGCCAAAGCTCACAGGAAGCACAAAAGGTGCGAACAGTCTCAGAGACAGCCTCTCAGACCAGGAATAGGTTGGAGCTGATCCGCTAAGTCCGAAGAGTCGGCAAATGGGAGGGCTGCTAGATAGGAAGCAAAACAAGAGATGTAAAAGTCGTAAGTTCAGTATATTCTGTAGATGCCGGAAGAAGTCTTCAGAAGGGTCATCTTAAGTAATGAGGCCAGAGGCTTTGTTAGAGCTGTCCGGAGCTATCTGTTTGTTTTTGCAATAAATCCTCCTTTTTAATTACCTACGCTTACTGTGTTATCAAGCTGAGAACAGGGACTCCTGACAGTATATAATTGAAACCATATTACTTTTCTAAGGCTTTGTAGTGAACCTTGCATGGAAATAGCTGGTTGGAAGGGTGTTGGAATTGGAGATGGTGGCTGAGTCTAAGTGGTTAATGGGGAGAATGCATGAGGTGGGTAAAAATAACATTTGAAATGGGGCAGATGGTGAGTGTGGAGAGAGAGGTGGGGAGGAAAGTGGACAGCTGGAAAAGATGCCTATTTATGATCTAAGGAAGATCTGAGAAGAAGGCGCGAGAAGGATGTGGAAGCTAAGGGAAATACTTTGTAGAGGAAGCCCTTTGCCTTCTGGTTCCTAGAAAGAAATCCTCATGCCAAAGAAAGGACTGAGAATGGAGTTGGGAAGATCCAAGAAGTTTAGGAGAAATTTTGACTTGAGTGGAAAGATACACCATTTGCCACGGTAAAAATAAAAGCTGGGAAATAAAAATCAAAAGACTGTGTTCTAAAATCAAAACAAAAAAAGACAAGGAAGGAATAGCATAATGGTTTGGGGAGGATATGGGATTATGGGGATAGGATTATGGGGATATATAACCAATAAGCTACATGAACCATGAGGTTTTCACCTTCCCCAGAATATGGATGTGTGTGTGTGCGCACACATGCATGCATGCATGTTAGAAGCCTAGTTATGTTTATGTCACAGATATGGCAGGAGAGGACATTGGGCAGGAGTCATAGTTTACAAGGGGCTGCACTTCAAGACTTCCGTTCTAGCTTGGTTTGGAATCAGCTGTTGCAAACCTGAGGAGCCTTGGTTTGACTCATTCATTGTCTCTACAAATATCATTCCTGTATAAACCATATGGAGGGAAGACAGTGGTTGAAAATTCCAATCTTCCATAATATGTATCATGTTAACTTGTCTGTCACTTCACTGCCTCCGAGCCATTTTCTTCTCTCTCACCTTTCAATCTCTGTTTTAGTTGAATCTTTTATAAATCAGAGCTTCTAATCCTGCAATTATATGCGCAGCTGGCTGCAGTTTCCACTGTGTCCCTGAGCAAATGACTACCAGGGCCCCCTCTAACAGATTTCCTTACAGCTTACATGGAATATCAGGTGTTTATAAAGGTTCCCATCATGTTCTAGCAGCATCCTTCTGTCTTGGGAGACAGTGAAAGGCTGTGCTTTTGGGGGTGAAGTCAAACTGTTGGAAGGTTGCAGTGCCTGCTTTGGCTGTTGAGACTGATATGGTTCTGCTTTGTTACAAAATCCCCCCCAGTAAATCAGCAAAGCAACCCCGCAAGTGGATTGGGAACAACTTAGATACTTTCATATACATGACCTGTGACTATTTATGTACTATTTATATACATGACCTGTGACTAACAGTGAACAGTCACTGTTCACCGGATTTGGAATATGTGGCTGTTAAATGTAGACCAGCCTATCTCCCTAGGGAGTTCACAGCTGTTATGTTAACTGGTGTGTACGTGCCACCAGATGCCAATGCCAACCTGGCTTCGGGATGCCTGCAGAGCCTTATCAGCAGCCAGCAAGACAAGTATCCTGAAGCTGTGCACATCATTGCGGGAGACTTCAACCATGTTGAACTTAAAACAGTGCTCCCAACGCTCTATCAGCATGTGAAATGTCCCACAAGAGGGGACAAGACACTGGATAAAGTTTATTCGAATGTAAATCACGGCTATAGGGCTTTACAGCTGCCACACTTGGGCCAGTCCGACCATATGTCTCTGTTCCTGGTACCAGCATATATCCCACTTAGGAAACGGGCTCCCACAATATTAAAATCTGTTAAAATCTGGCCTGAAGGTGCTATTCACCAGCTGCAGGACTGTTTTGAGAGAACCAATTGGGATATTTTCGATCATACAGACCTGGAGGAACACACGGCGGCAGTTCTGTGCTATATCAATCACTGCACAGACACTGTCACAGTAAATAAATCCATCCGGTTTTACCCCAATCAGAAACCCTGGATGAATAGAGAGGTCCAGTGCCTGTTGCGGGAAAGGAACAGGGCTTTTAGGTCAGGCGAGGTGCAGCTTTACAGTGTGGCAAGAGCAAACTTGAAGAGGGGTATTCGACGGGCAAAATTGGATTATAGGCTGAGGATTGAGGATAATTTAAGGAGCAACAACACAAGACAGATGTGGCAGGGGATTCAGCATATTACCAACTACAAACCTAACCTTGGTGCTGTCGACGGTGACCCTTTGCTGGCGGAGGAGCTTAACCTCTTCTTTGCTCGCTTCGAGAGGAAGCCACCTGAGACGCCGGTATTACAGCCACCAGCCCATGGGGGCCCCTCATTCACGGTAGAGGAGCATGAGGTGAGACAGGTATTGAGGATGGCGAATCCGAGGAAGGCGGCTGGACCTGATGGCATCACTGGAAAGGTGTTGAAGGGCTGTGCGGATCAGCTGGCGAGGGTCTTTACTAAGATCTTCAATAAGTCCTTACACCAGTCTATTGTCCCACCCTGCCTGAAGTCGTCAACTATTGTCCCTCTGCCTAAAAAATCCACAATCAGTAGTTTGAATGACTACAGACCAGTTGCACTGACTCCAATCATCATGAAGTGTTTTGAGAAACTGGTGCGCCGTCACATTATTTCCTGTCTTCCATCAACTTTTGACAACCACCAGTTTGCATACAAGGCAAATAGATCCACAGAAGACGCTATCACCACCACTCTCCATGCTGCTCTGTCCCATCTGGAGCAGCCGGGGAGTTATGTGAGGCTGCTGTTTGTGGATTTTAGCTCTGCTTTTAACACTATCCTCCCCCATAGACTGGTGTCCAAGCTAGAGGCGATTGGACTCTCCAACTCCACCTGTCTCTGGGTTTTGGATTTTTTGTCAGAACGTTCTCAGAGGGTTAGAGTAGGGTCACATATGTCCACAGCCCTTAGCCTTAACACCGGCTCACCACAGGGTTGTGTGTTGAGTCCCCTGCTCTATGCTCTCTATACGTATGACTGTACAGCCATCTATTCCAGCAACAAAATCATCAAGTTTGCTGATGACACTACGGTGGTAGGGCTCATTTCAGGAGGGGATGAGTCCGCCTATCGGGACGAGGTGGAGCGGCTCTGTGTTTGGTGTGGAGAGAACAATCTGGCTCTTAATACGGCTAAGACCAAGGAATTGGTGGTGGATTACAGAAAAAAAAAGGCGGACATTCAGCCCTTGTATATCAACGGGGAACGGGTGGAGAGGGTGGCGGAATTCAGGTTTTTGGGAGTAACTATCGATCAGGGCATGACTTGGAGCGCAAATACCACTGCTCTGGTGAAGAAGGCCCAGCAGAGAATTTATTTCCTCAGACTTTTGAAGAAGAACAATCTGAGTGAGAGACTGCTGGTGTCCTTCTACCGAGGCTCCATAGAGAGCATTCTTACATACTGTATTTGTGCTTGGTTCTCCAGTTGTACAGCTAGGGAGAGGAAGGTGCTCCAGAAGGTCATAACCACAGCCCAAAGGATTATTGGTCATCCTCTCCCATCTTTGGAAGAACTGTACGGTTCCCGTTGTCTTAGGAAAGCAAACAACATCCTGCAGGATTCATCTCACCCGGGACACAGTCTGTTTGCACTACTGCCTTCTGGCAGGAGATATAGAAACATCAAGTCAAGGACAAATAGACTGAAAAACAGTTTCTATCCAAGAGCTGTGGCCTTTTTGAATGCTGTAACTCGATAGTGTGACCTGGGAGTGTGATGGGTGTTGGTGTGGGTGTGGCTGGAATGTGGTTTGTTTGGTTGTTGTTGTTGTTTTGCTTTTGTTGTTTTTAAGGGATGGCATCCAATTTCGTTGCACTTGTGCAATGTTGCACTTGTGTAATGACAATAAAGAATCTATTCTATTCTATTCTATTCTATTATAAAGCAATTACGTGCATCAGTTACTTCTGAATACCTAATTATAGGTACAAATAGTAGACTATGTCCTCAAAATGTGCTTCATTATTTTGTATTTGCTTATTGTTTTGTTTATTTTATGTCTTGAATCCCACCCTGGTATCTGTACACACGAAGCACAGATTACCAATAAGTGTAATTAATTAAATAATCTAACTAAATCTACTGGCCTGGTAGAATACCAGTTTTTTTTCTTGCATTCATGCCAGAATGAAACATTTTGCATATATATATGGAATTTTAATTAGAACCAGGGCTGTAGCCAGATTTTTTTTTTCTTTTAAGAGGGCAAGAAATCCTGCTGGGGCTGGTTCTTTTGTGACAAAATGTTAATGGGTGTGTGCATGGACTCCAGGATACTTCACGTGGGCAGAGTTTTAATGGGTTATTGCTGGGTCTGATGATGCCCCTAAGGCTTTCTGCTGTAAAAGCACAGCACCCACCTCCTTTTTGCCACACAGAATCATTGACTGGGAAAAATTTTCCAGTGGCAGATTCAGTCAATCCACCGTATGGGTGAAGGATGACTTAGGATCCTTGTTATTTTCCCGGTTGATATATGGAAATGTAAAAAACTGATAATCTTGGTAGAACTACCTAGCCGAGGTAAAATGTTGGTCGTACCCTGTGGTTAGCAGTGGGAATGAAGAGAACAAAGTGGGGGGTGGGGATAATGAATTACCGTATTTTTCGCTCCATAAGACACACTTTTTTCCTCCTAAAAGGTAAGGGGAAATGTGGGTGCGTCTTATGGAGCGAATGGCGCTGTGCAGAGAGGGAGAGCTGCACAACGCCCGTTCAGCATAGCGGGAGGAGGGATGCTGCGCAGCTCTCCCTCTCTGTGCAGCGCCTCTCCTGTGAAGGAAAGGTGCTGTGCAGAGAAGAACTGCACAGCGCCCCTTCAGCGACGCACCTGTCCTGGCTTCTGCCCTAGCAGTGCACAGCCTCTTCGGGCAGGGGGAGCCTTCATCCCGCTGCCCTGAAGAGGCTTGGCGCGGTTATCCCAGAAGCCAGAACAGCCACACAGTATCGCAGAAGCCAGATCCCTCTTGCTGTTCTGGCTTCTGGGATTCAGAATAATTTTTTCTTGTTTTCCTCCTCCCAAACCTAGGTGCGCCTTATGGTCTGGTGCGTCTTACAGAGCGAAAAATACGGTATCTTACTTAGCTAAGGAGTTGGGGGAGCACTAGTTTTCAGATTAAACATCTAGCAATATGCAAGCAACTTACCTTCATCATTAAGAATTCAAGCACATTAGGCAATGTTGTGGTAGGTGATACGTTTGGCCTCAGCTGACACTGTAAGGCACAAGATCAGAAATTGATTGCTTTTAGCCACCTGAGAACTTAATCAGTCACTTTGCTTTTTCCTCTTTGAAGTGTTTTGGTTACATGTTCAAAATGACAATGCTACGCTACGCTGGCAGTGGGAAGCGTGCTGCCCAGATTGAATAGACCTTTTCATGTTGCATTTATGATCATCCACCATGTGAATAAGGAAAGGGAGGACATGAGAAAGAAACTGGCTCACAATGAAATGTCCCACTGCTGGCTATAGAGGTCAAAACATTGCATAAGCTTCTCCCCAGAAATGAGCACTATCAGCAACCCATCTCATGGAAATCTCACTCATCATTAAAAGCATTTTGCTCTTGGATGTTTCACGAGGACAGCCATCCACACATTTGCTGTGAAATCTTTCTTGGAGGGAAATTGGGTGGCAGCTACAATATGAGGGTGTGAGTGAACGCATGCAATTATCCATTATGATAGCTGTACTCAAGATGTTGTCATCAGCAACTTTGCCAATGATTGCAATAGTACAAATATTTTAATGGTTCACAAGGCCCAACATTGACCAATTCTAGACTCACATGAGAATCACGTGAGCAGTTTTCTCCTTTCTGCAATGCAGATCACACTTACATGCCTAAATGATGCCTTCTCCACACGGTGGATGATCACAGGCCCCTGTGTTTCTGCTGGAGCAGATAGACACTAAACAAATGGAAATGAGCTTCAAGGTAAACCTAGAGAAATACCCCAGCATTTTCTGACTTCCCCAGCCTATTCCTAGTTACTCTGGTAGCGAGACCTATAAAATGATGGGATCAGGTGCTATTTTCCTTTGAAAGGATATTTTAATATATTGATGTGCACTGTTTACCAAGTAAATTATTATTTTATCAGTGGGTGGAGAAATGCAAATGTGGAGGGCTTGAACGGTGGGAAGTATTTTGTTTCTTCTGTTACCCCCTCCCACACATTCTGGGAGTTTTCCTTTAAGAGCCATCTTCATAAACTAGGTTTAAAAAGGTAAAGGACCCCTGGACAGTTACGTCCAATCAAAGGTGACTATGGGGTTGTGGCATTCATCTCGCTTTCAGGCCGAGGAAGCCGGCATTTGTCCACAGACAGCTTCCCGGGTCATGTGGCCAGCATGGCTAAACCACTTCTGGTGCAATGGGACACCGTGATGGAAGCCAGAGCACACGGAAAAGCCATTTATCTTCCCGCCGTAACGGTACCTATTTATCTACTTGCACTGGTGTGCTTTCGAACTGCTAGGTTGGCAGGAGCTGGGACAGAGCAACGGGTGCTCACTTCATTGCAGGGATTCAAACCGTCAACCTTCCGATCGGCAAGCCCAAGAGGCTCAGTGGTTTAGACCACAGAAAGTACATCAGCTCCAGGACGGGGACAGATTGCCATTCATGCTAGGAGGATGCTGGGGAACAGGAGAGCTTTGGATGCTGCAGAACCACAGCCTCACTCAGCATCCTCCTAACACATGTCCTTTTTGCCTGCCGCAGTGTTGGAGCACAAGCTCCTGGTGGGAATTAATTTTAGTTTTTGCTTGGTATGAGCAGTTTTTGCAATTAGGATTTATTCAAATATAATAGCCTACTCTCCGTTCAGCTGTTGATGGCCACAAACAAGCTTGTCCCAGTCAGGACATGACTGACATGGAGTTACAGAAGATAGTTCCGCTTGTCATCTAAGATATGATGCCTGTCATCTCTGTGTGTTTTTTGTTGGATGAAATATAATTGCTCCTGTGGTTGACATTGATGAATGGTGTTGACTGGAATGCATTCTTCTGATTGCTTCAATGAACGATGCGTACACCATGCTGATTTCTGAGTGACATTAAAAAAAATCTGCTTCTTGGAGCAGCCTTATGATTAACCTCTAAACAATGGCATTGCTTTTGGGATACTAATATTTCAGCAGGGTTTTTGTTTTTTGTTTTTGTTTTGTCAAAGTTCTTGCTTGTAGAAAGGTTAAGTGTTCTGAAACAGAAATTGTGTGGATAAGTAGATATATTAACTTTGTGATCAGTCTGTTGCACTAGGAATCACATTAGAGAAACATCCTTAACCTAAGAGCTGAGCATTCCCACTATACTGTCCCACTGTAGCCGTAAGGAAATGACCTTGCATACTCCAAATATTTTGAGCACTCCCCCAAGGTTGATTAAATAGGCTGTGCAAATAAATGAATTTATACCAAGGAAGCACTTCTTCATGCAATGCATAATTAAACTATGAAACTCGCTCCCACAGGAGCGAGGTGATAGCCATCAAATTCAATAGCTTTAAAAGAAGATTGGACAACTTCATTGAGGATAAGACTATTGGTGGCTACTAGCCATGATGGATATGTTCTGCCTCCTCAGCCAGAGACAGTAATGCTTATGAATACCAGTTGCTGGAAAATGCAGGAGGAGAGTGTGTTCTATTGTTTGGGTCCTGCTTAAGCATTTCTCACAGGCAAATGAGCAGCCACTGTGTGTGCAGGATGCTGGACTAGATGGGCTATTGGCCTGATCCAGCAGGCTCTTCTTCTGTACATGCTGTTCAAAACATAATTGCTATAGTACTTGTTGTTGTTTAGTCGTTTAGTTGTGTCCGACTCTTCGTGACCCCATGGACCAGAGCACGCCAGGCACTCCTGTCTTCCACTGCCTCCCGCAGTTTGATCAAACTCATGTTTGTGGCTTCGAGAACACTGTCCAACTATCTCGTCCTCTGTCGTCCCTTTCTCCTTGTGCCCTCCATCTTTCCCAACATCAGGGTCTTTTCCAGGGAGTCTTCTCTTCTCATGAGGTGACCAAAGTATTGGAGCCTCAGCTTCACGATCTGTCCTTCCAGTGAACACTCAGGGCTGATTTCCTTAAGAATGGATAGGTTTGTTCTTCTGGCAGTCCATGGGACTCTCAAGAGTCTCCTCCAGCACCATAATTCAAAAGCATCAATTCTTTGGCGATCAGCCTTCTTTATGGTCCAGCTCTCACTTCCATACATCACTACTGGGAAAACTATAGCTTTTCCTATACGGACCTTTGTTGGCAAGGTGATGTCTCTACTTTTTAAGATGGCAATAGTACTAATAATATTCAAATAGAGAGAGTGCTTTATCCAGGTTTTCAAAGCACTACAAATATGTTCTCGGCAATCCGTACAAGAATCCTGTGAGGTAGACCAGTAGCACTGTCCTCAAGCTACAGATGTGAATGACAGTAGCTGTGTGATTGATTGATTGATTGATTGATTGATTGACTGATTGATTGAGACTACCCTGCAAATTCATCATGGCTGAGATGATATTTCCATCATGGAGCGCCTCACACAATTTCTTTACTTCTCTGTGTTGCATATTGATTTTAGTAGTCCTTCACGAAAAAGGATTTCTGTTACCTAAGTGATAAGGACAGTGCAAGGATAAAAGGAAGAGCAAGGCCTAATAAAGCAGTAAGGAAAGATGCCAGTATGGTGTAGTAGATAATCCAAGATGAACACCTGAAGAAGGCTTGTAGAGATAAACCATTCTGATGTCATGGGTTTGCTGTAGAAGGAAGGGACTGATGGAGTAGGTTGGTGTTAGAACACACAAGCAGAATGAGCTCCATTTACTAAAACAGCTAAAACTTTGTTTGGGCTCTGAACAGACATGGAATCTAAGAAATGGTCCATGTCCCATTTTTGTTTTGGGTTACATTTGTCAGGCAATTCACCTCAAGCTCATATATCTACTTATTAAATGAGAATATAAAAGCAGCTGAAAAGGAAGCAATTAAAAGAGGCCTAGGGCATCCACTCTTACATGTACTTGACAAACTCATTTTCTACCCTGGCTACTCATAATAACCTACTTATTTCCCCCACCCTTTCTTCTACCTGTTTCCCCTTTAAATTCTTGCTTCCACACACTTAACGTAGTTTGGCAGGGTTTTCTAGAGCTCTCATATCTAGCATTGGCATTGTACCGGCTTCTTCTCAGTTTCCAATTTCCAGTGTGGTATAGTTGTTAGAGCATAGGACTAGGACCTGGGAGACCAGGGTTCAAATCAACACACAACCATGAAGCTCACTGTGTGACCTTAGGTCAGTCCACTGGTGGAGGAAGAGGAGTGGGGGGGGGGGAGCGCACCGCCCCCAGCAGCACGATCCCAGTGGGGTGCCTGTTGGGATGTGTCTGGGAAGACGGGGGCATTTGGTAGGCCCCCAGCTGGCTCCAGCCACCGGCCAGAAGCCGAGTAAACTCTGGTTCTTAGAACAGCATCAATCAGTGACAAAAGCCTCAGAGACCTTTAGAGAGTTGGCACGCTCTAATCAGCAGAGTGAATAACTTCTCACAACGGAAGAGGCAGACAGAGACATGTGTAGGCATTATTTACAGGCGTTTATTCAGCATAGTTCAGGAACAAAGGAAAAAACATGTCTGCTTCCCTTCGTGTCTAAGCAAACAGCCATATAGCAAAAGCAATATACAACGGAAGTTCCCAGCAGACTGTGCTGGACTGTAAACAGGCATGTGACACACAACAGTCATGCCTGTTCCTTTTAAGGTGGAACGGAACTATATCCTAATAGTGCCATTGCGGCTGCTCCCTGCCTGAGCTGGGTGCCGTGCCCCTGCAGGCGGCCTGCCATGCCTCCAGGACACACACCACACCCCTGTGGGTGCCCTGCCCCCGGGATGTGTGCCAGCCCCGCCCCACCTGCTCCCTGCCCCCCAGTGCCGGAGCATGAAGGAGCTCACCCCATCATGGGAATTCGAACCACCAACCTTCCAATCGACAAGTCCTAGGCTCAGTGCTTTAGACTACAGCACCACCTGCATCCCTTTGTTATCTTAAGCAAAGGCTATTAGCACATGATGAAACAGATGTTAGACCTGTGGCATCAGAGACTGGGTATGTGTGTTCTTCCAGACCTAGCTCACATTTACAAAGACCTAGATGGCTTCTATTTTTTGTAGTTCCAATTAAGCACTTCAAGCTTAGCTAAAGATTTGGGACAGTTTTGTGTACCAACCATTATGATTATGAAGCTAGTGTTGCCTGGTAGCAGAGTGTTCTTTTCTAAGCTAAATATTCATTCTTCACTCATACAGTTTATAACTGATTTATATTGCACTGAAAGCATCAAAGGATGGTATACATTTGCAGGCAACACTATAAAAATGGACAGGCAGTTTAGCAGGTTGAGGGAAGAAAAAAAATTATATTAATAAGCTTTGTGAGAGGCACAACATGGCTCTTATAAAAGAACATACATGAATATTTGACATGGAGAACACACACAAGTTTATACATCATAATAATATACCCAACAATAGAATGCTTAATCTATTTGCTTAACAAATAACACTGCACACTGCGAAAAGGAAGAATAAGAGGACTTCAGAAAGAAAATACAGCAAGGTGAAAATCCAGCTGAAAATATCAAGAGCCTTAAAATATGTTCTTGGAAGAACTTTAGTTCAAATTGTAGATTGATAAAATGAAATTAGCCCCCACAATGAAAATTTGCCAAATGATATCTAGGTAAAGTTAAAACTGAGGCACAAATAGGAATGGGAGAGAAACTTGTTTCAGTTCAGTTTTTCATGTGAAACTCCCTCATTCACACCTCTGAAAACAATAGTTGCATTTCAAGTCCTACAACGTTTGAAATTTGCATTTCTCCAAAATTTGTGATGGAATCATCCAACCAAATGTTTACAGAAAAGATAGATAGATAGATGATAGATGATAGATAGATAGATAGATAGATGATAGATAGATGAAAACAACATACAAATTTCATTTTATTAAGGAAAATAAAAATTGTCCTTGCAAAATCTGTAATATAGGAGAAAGTCGTACTAAAATAAAGATGAATTTTCATAGAGAAATTTAAAACAACCTTTGCATACTTGATGTGGAAATGTGGAGAACTGAACTTTGTAAAAATTAGAAACTGAGATAAACTAAAATGGACAGATATGTAGACACAAACTAGACAAAGAGAATGACAAATCATATTATTCCACACAATGCTTGTGCTATCTCATAGACATTACCTTTGTTGTGGTGCCATGGTATCCTACATTTCCATAGTTCCCATCATTTCCCTCATTGGCTTCTCACTTAGCTGTTGCAGGCACCCTTGGGTCACAGAAAGATGATTCACACAGGGATGACAGCAAGATTTCTATCTTGATTTAGTCCCATACTAATGCATTCATTCTAGCACACACTTGACTTCATTGTTTTCTTCACAGTATAATGTGCACGCAAGGTTCGCCTATTTGAATGCAAAATAAAACTCTCAGAAGTAGATGTAAATTGTCCTCAATTTGTATTCAAATACAAGAAGGAAACTATTGAAATACAAAATAAGCAGTGCACTAACAAATATGCAAGCAAACAAACGTAAATGTATTCATGCTTAGCAAGGGAGATTTCATAGTTTGTTTTACGGAACCTACCATACCAGGACAATTACACAGAAACTAACAGCTCACCCTCAAGTATTTGTTCTGTGATCTTATGCATGTAATTGAAAAGCCACAAGCATGCCAGCTATTTTCTCTGTGGTTTATATAAAGATGTAAATAATCCACTACTAAACGTCATAAGGGCACCAGCCAAGATGCTTGATGGTTCAAGAACCATTTGTCTCCAAGGTAACCTTTTTAGACAACAGATAACACACCACAGATAGAAATTTGCGGTATCTTTAGGGAAACTAAAAACCCCAATAAATATGATTTAAAAGTTATCATCTTACTCCACTACAACTGCTTAGATAGTTCATAGGAACTCTGCTAACATTGAATACCCATCTCAGAAACAAGTGGGACCTCAGAATAAAATGTTGAAGGGTATCTATCCATAGTGTGTATGTGTCACTCCAATTTGTGGCATCAGAGTTAGTTCTTGTGTGGCCGCTGATGGAAATTAAGTTTTTTTAAGTCAACACCCTTAACAAACTACAGTTCCCAAGATTCTTTGGGGGAAGCCATCCATGACACTTCCAAGTGGTATGATACTGCTTAAAATGTACAGTACTGGTGGGGCTCATGTCAAGCATAGGGAGGAGATGGGGAGACAGAGCCAATGGTCATGACATCTGCTTGCTCAAATTTAATTGGGCTGTTACTTGAAGAGTGGGCTTTAGGTCTCCCCACTTTTTTGCACTTCTGCAAAGCTTTGGGTTTCTCCAAGATCACCAGTACCTTCATGATGTGTGTGGGTGGTTCTGTTTGGCCTGCATAGGAATTGAAATCTGTGGCAGCTGCTCAGCATTACTAGGAATGATGATGACTAATTCCTGGTTTCTTGCTAATTTCTAAGAGTTATGCTAATAAAGCTGTTATAAACCTGTGCCTTTATGCTGCCTTGTGGTAAAAAGCCCAGCCTTTTTTTGCTTCATTTCATTGAAGCTGCTGTAACCATCTTTAAGATCCCCATAGTCTTCAGAAACTTTGTGCCAGAGAACTTTTGAATAAGGATCTACTATAGAATGTCTTGAGCTCAAAACATGTTTTTGTGCTACTGGAGGTTCTGCCCTACTCTCCCCCCTTGCAATTTCCTTTTTTGTTTTGTTTACCAAAGTTGTGCCTGAACATGGAGCAGATTGTAGCTTCTGCCTTCTAATTAGAAAGTGGAAAAACTTTTGAATTAAGGTGACTTTCTCTCTCTCTCTTTGGAGGGTGAGATTTGTATTGGAAAGGATTGGCTGAAGGACAGATTTTCAAATGTCAGGAATAATAGCAAGTCATCCAGTCCACTCCCCTGGGTAAAGGTTAGTGCTCATTTTCCTACCCTGGAGATTCACACTACTTAATTGTTCACCCTACCCCACCCTCTGTCAGGATTTTGTGACAGCCAGGAGCATGTGGGGCTTGCAGCTGAAAGGAAATGTCCTCCTCCTTATGCTTATTATATTCTAGGTATAATATGTCAAGTGCAGCTCTGTCATTCATATTCCTATCATGCCTGATTTAAGAACAGGCTACACTGGTGTTTTCTTCTTTCTCTCTCTCTCTTTATAAAAGTCATAAAGGACTGGGTGTATAAGAAATTTGAAGCACAGCTAAGGCAAGAACCTATCTCAGAAAGCTAATGCAATCCAACCCTTGCAGCCAGCTGTATCCGACTACGCACATATAAGTATGCCTTGTAATTTAAAGCCTTGTTTGCAAAGGACTTCAAAGGAAGTTTTTTGCTGGATCAAGCTTAAAGTGCTGACTACCTGCCTGGCAAGCATCCATAATTGACATGCTTGCAAATGGCATGCTTTGCCCTCCCACTGGGTTTGAGTAGGGTGACAAATGCAGAGTTGAGTTTTGAACAGAACGGGTTTCCTAACGTTGTCATTATTTCTTAATACGAATAGCAGGCTGCAAGCACCGCTTCTCCTCTTCATATGCAATTAGCAAACCTGGATTTACTGACAGTACAGGCTTTCCTCCCCTTCTTCTCCTCCCCCCCCAACCCCATTGCATTTGAAATATCAGCTTGGAAATGCCAAAATGCATTCTCGTGTACAGCTGGTATTTCAGCTGATGGGGCTCAGTAAGGCTGATTTATAGTTATTTCTACCTCGGTATTAATTTCCTTTTACAAAGCGCTAGACACATTCACAGCCACTGGCTGCCACATGCAGGCATTCACTTTTCAAAAACATCTCTTAAGAAGCATCGTTTGTCACAATCTCGGATAGAGGAATTAGCTACAGGAAGATATTAGGCCTGGGGTTAATAATGTTGAGCTCCCTCCTTTTCTAAAAACAAAAAAAAAACCATCCCCCCTTCTCTGTTTCTTTCCATCCTGGGGTGATCGTCAGTATGAGACATACATGTCTGTTCATTTTCTAATGCCTGCTGATCAAAACCATGTCCCTTTGGGAGGGAAGAGGAAAGCTCATTCATCTTTATTATTAGGCCACCAGATTTGCATATTTTTGGTGCTGTCATCAGTGCTGACAATGTAACCACTGTTCTTGCAGGAAGCCTGCCCTGTTTTGTAGTCTTCTCACGAATTCTGACAGCAAACTGTTGCAGTGTCAATACATGTCCTTACCACATTGGGGAAGGGATAGATTGATTAATATGTAACATTAATTGAAATATTTAATGCAAAGCACTGTGAAGTATCCCCCTCCCCTTTTGTAATAGGAACAGGATTTCCTGTATACCATTTAGCACAATAATTTTCCATCCAGTCAAAGAAAGCAACAGGCTTTCTTCCATGATTCCTCCTCTGCCCTGTGCTATCCTCACAACAACTCTGTGTGTGATTTAGGTAGAGGTATAGAAACTCATGACAGAATGGCAATTTGAACCTGGGTCTCCTCAGACATAGTCTGGCACTCTAGCCACTACACTGGTCTGGATCTCAGGTGGTCTGCCTGAGTCACTTTACATCATAACCTCAAGTTGGCCAAAACTGCATGCTTTGTTTGGCATGCCCTTGCATACAATCGAGGTTCCCAAGCATGCCACTTATGGATACCCAGCTAGATACACAAATAGTCAGAGAAATTTATAATGTTTGAGGTTGTGTTTACTTTCATGGCATGTGATTAATCCATTCTACATATAAGGTTAATTCAGTAAGCATTGTGAATTTCATAATATGTGATGCACTAAGTGGTCATGTTACACAAACATACAGTAATTAGTTTTGCAGATATTGGAGGCGGGGGGGAACCTTATGTCAGCCATAACAAAACTTGGTCTTTGTAGACTCCCAACGAGATTAACTTTAGATGCTGGACAGTTCTATAGGATAGTCCTAGCTATAATGGCAGGAATAACAACTTGCTTCGTACCAGCTAATGACTTGAAACTTGACTTGCAAAAATGAAGCTCCTTTGTTGGTTTAATCTCAGCCCTCCCCTATTTCCCCATAAGGAACAGGGGTTTAGGATTATGCTGCTTAAGGTCTACAGAAGTGCCACTAGCTCTAAAGTCTGGCCAAACCAGAAATGCTAGCATGGAGTACAGATGGAAGCGTTATAAAGAAACTTTGCTGGGCATCAGATGCGGTCCCAGAATCAGCACAAGGGAAATGTTCTCTCAAGTGAGAATTAGTTTAGTCAAGGCCCTATACATCTCAAGACCAGATTACTTGAGAGACTGCCTTACACACCCAGTTGATTTCTGTGGCCTGCATGAGAGTTCTTAAGCTCTCAGAAACCTAATCAGCATTGACTCAGTGCAGGGCTTTCAATATGACTGTCTCTGCTCTGTGGAACTGGAGAACAGCATGCTTGTTGAGATACAACAGGTGCTCACTACCTGCACTTTCTGGAAACAATAGAAGACTTTTTTGTCGCAGCAGGCTTTCCTGGACACTACCAAGAATTCAAAAAAGCTCAACAATTGTGTGGGTTCCCTAAAAAAATATCTCCACAACTTTCGGGGTGTCCTGGTTTTTTACTTTTTGAAATATGGAAACCCTATAAATGGGTGTTCGTCACAAATTTCTATTTTGTATTGTTTTAGTTTTGTTTTAAATGCCTCGACCGCTCTTTGTATTTATAACAGTTTTCTGCTGTTTTCATTGTGAATTACTTTGAAAATTGCATAAAAGGGAACTGACATTTTTGTTACTACTACTACTACTACTAGTGGGCAGTGCCTGAAACTGGCTAGGAATTTATATAATCTAAAAAGTATTCTGTTGTTGTTGTTAATTTGTCTTTTTAATGGATAGTGTAATTTTTGAGTTTGGACCAGGCACACCAAAAATCATGTGATGTCACACCAAAGTCACATTTTGATCTGCCATCCTGATTCAGAAGAGTGCTTGGCATCCAAACGTTGGCAAAGACTGCCACTCCCACCTCACGAACCCTCAGTATGGCAATGATATTTTGAGAGACAGGCAAACCCATGCCCAAAAATTGGGCCAAGTTACACCAAAGTAACGTTTCAGTCTGCTATATTGATTCAAAATGGCAGCTAGCATCCAAACACCGATGAAAACTTCCACCCTCACATTGAGAACACTCAGCCAAATTTGGTGATGATATTGACAATATCTAAGCCTGCAGAGAACTAAAAGACAGACAAACCACTTTCCAAAATATGTAGTAGATTAACAACAACAGTAATAATAACAGAAGCTGTACTACTCAAGAAAAATACCAAAGACTTCAGTATACTGAGCCAATAGATTTTTGTCTATCAAATGCTGAGAACATTGATGGTTGTTCTGCCCATCATATTGCCCTTATGAACCAGTTGATCACTGTCAAAGGTAGAATTGTAAACAAGATGAACTATTAGTCTGGTCCAGAATATCAATTCTTATCTCAGGCTTGAGCGGCCTCCCCTCATTCTTCATTTTCAACGAGTGCAGAGATTGTAAGCAACTTTATGCTAAATGTGAATCATGGGTTTGATTGCAGGTGATTTCATAGTTTATTTAGCAGTCTCAGTTTCATCCCATGTGTAAAGGCTTCCACTTGGCTGCTTTAATGTTTCATTGTAGGTTTTGAGATGTACTTTGCTTTGTACATTAATGCTTTCAAGATCAGTTCTGCTGTGCATACCATGATGGGCATTCAACATGAAATGTGTGGCTACACTCAAATGCAGCCTCCTAAAAAGGTGGGGGAAATTAAAGGGAATGATGGAGATGGCTGGTGTTTTGACGTGCCTTCTTGCAATTTTCATTATGAGCATGTGAGAAGAATGTTTTATTTCTGAGAATGGTAATGGCTATGCAATGGTTCGTGAAAAGAAGTGCAAGTAGCAGCACAGTGTGTGTGTGTGAGAGAGAGAGAGTGTGTGTATAAACACTGGGTTTCCCCAGCCACTCTGGGTGGCTTCCAACTGAATATTAAAAACAATACAGCATCAGACATTAAAAACTTCCCTAAACAGGGCCGCCTTCAGTTGTCTTTTAAAAGTAAAATAGTTGTATATTGCCTTGACATCTGCTGGGAGGGTGTTCCACAGGGCAGGCGCCGCTACTGAGAAGGTCCTCTGCCTGGTTCCCTGTAACCTCACTTCTCACAGTGAGGGAACCGCCAGAAGGCCCTCGGCACTGAACCTCAGTGTCTGGGCTGGATGATGGGGGTGGAGATGCTCCTTCAGGTATACAGGGCCGAGGCCATTTAGGGCTTTAAAGGTCAGCACCAACACTTTGAATTGTGCTTGGAAACGTACTGGGAGCCAATGAAGATCTTTGAGGACCGATGTTATATGGTCTTGGTGGCCACTCCCAGTTACCAGTCTAGCTGCTGCATTCTGGATTAATTGCAGATTCCGAGTCACCTTCAAAGGGAGCCCCACGTAGAGCGCATTGTAGTAGCCCAAGTGGGAGATAACTAGAGCAGGCACCACTCTAGTTTGGAAGAGGGAGGAACTAATTGACGAAGTGGAAGTACTGGGAACCTTGGAAGGAAGGGATCATGTTCTCTTGGGTTTCATGATACAGAGGTAGGGCCAAATTTAGGTGTGATGAGGCTCTAGGCTACTGAAGGTAATGGGGCCCTTTATATGTCCACAATTTGTCAACAACAAATTGTCAGTGTTTTTTGTGTTGAATATATGCTATATGGTAATTTATGGACCTAATAGGTATCTAAAGCCATTTGCACATGTTGCCATGCAACCAGTCCCTGTAGAATGTAGGCACCCTATATATAGAAATGAGCAAACCCGTGATATTTTAGGAAGCAGATGTGGGCCATTACTTACATCATAGGAGCCTACACAACACAAAACACTGTTGCTATGTGTAGGTTTTATTTTATTTGTTGTTTTTTTTTATCTTATATTTTGGAAATGTACATCCAGGTTTTTTTCCTTTACATTTTTTTTTGGGGGGGCCCAAGAGAGTGGGGCCCTAAAGTATAGCTTGTTTAGCTTATACGTAAATCTGGCACTGTACAGAGGCAAGGGAAAGCTGAGTGTAGCCAGGCTTACATTCTGGACTTGAAGTCTGATTTCAGAAAGCTTAAGGAACTACTGATTCTTAAGATCCCATGGGCAGAAGAGTAGAGAGTCCAAGATGAATGGGAGATTCTGAAAGGTGAAATACTGAAGGAAGAAATGCAGACATTTTCGGGGGGGGGGAGTGGGAGGCATCTAAAAAAATCAGCAAGCTGCATAAGGAGCTTACAGCTGAGCTGAGATTTAAGAAGGGCATGCATAAGAAATGGAAGAAAGGGGAAATCATGAAGGAAGAATATACATGAGCAGCCAACAATTACAGGAAGAAGGTCAGCCGGGCCAAAGCTCAGAATGAACTCAGGCTTACAAGAGAGGTTAAAGAGGATAAAAAACAGTTTCTTTTGTTATGTTCAAAGCAAGAGGAAGAACAAGCATGTACAGTGGTACCGCGGGTTACATACGCTTCAGGTTACATATGCTTCAGGTTACACACTCCGCTAACCCAGAAATAGTGCTTCAGGTTAAGAACTTTGCTTCAGGATGAGAACAGAAATCGTGCTGCGGGGGCGCGGCGGCAGCAGGAGGTCCCATTAGCTAAAGTGGTGCTTCAGGTTAAGAACAGTTTCAGGTTAAGTACGGACTTCCGGAACGAATTAAGTACTTAGCCCTGCAATATTCTGAAGCTGAACATTCTAAGCTTGTGTTTTACTTCATTATTTTAACTCCGTATTCTGCTTCTTCATTCAAAGAGATTGCAGGACAGTTTAGAACACAAAAATACAAAAACACATAACATAGTATGTGCTTTATGTTACCCCTTATCCTATTTCCCCCTTCTTTTTCTTTCATTTCTGCTTTCATTTCTTTGTCAAATAGGCCTCTTCATTCAATTGCTTCTAGAAACGTGCCTGCCACTTTTAAAGCATTACATTTGCAAATTTATTGCTAATGGACTTTTAAACATGCCTCTCCATGTTGTAAAGTACTTTTCCTTCTTCTACTCAGAAAAGGCATCCTTGTCAATATAGGGAACCTTTGTTGTTGCTTCTGTTATTATGTTTATGATAGCATTCCTACTGGAATCAGTGATATTGTATGAGTTCTCCTTCTTTCTTGAGGTAACTTCATGATCCCTGTGGCAGAGGAAGGGGGTGTGGGGGTGCAGTTCACCCCGGGTATCATTACTGGGGTGTGTGTGACAAAATGAGTTGTTTTTTAAAAAAAATAAAAATGGGCTCATGAAACTTTTTAGGAATGACATGATGGCTTAGGCACCTGCAGGTTCCATGCTGCCTGAAATGGCAATGTGGGGCTTGTGTCTGCCTACTGCCTCTCCCTCAGCCACCCAGCTGAGGGGGAGGCAGTGGAGAGGCTCCAAGCATTGGAGAGGCTTGCCCCGCCTCCACGGGCGAATTGCCCCATGCCCATGGGCACAGATCACCCCGCCCCCAACTGCAGGACACGTCCCTGCACCCATGCGGCTAGCTATGCCACTGCACGATCCTACTATTTTATGTGTATAATATTTGTTAGAATTGCAGACTTTAGGTACAGATAGGTCTGGCCACTGTGATGGGCTGAATGAGGGTGAGTTTTTCATTTGAGACCATGAGAGGCCTTGATAGTGCCTGAAACATGCAACAGAATTTGCTGCTATTGTTACTACTACTATGGCATTGGATTTCATTTTCAACCAGAGTCTGGACCTGAACCATAGGTACCAGATGGAGTGATCCCACCTCCCCACCTCCAAAGACTACACAATTCACACTGGAGTTCTGGTAGAGCAAATGATTTTACCCCCAAACTCCATCAACATCTCCTGGAGCAATGTGGAGCAACTCACCCCTAACTGTAGACTGTGATTCAGCAAAAGGAAGTGAACAGATGTCGATTTGCTTATAGATGATGTTTAACTGCTACTGAAATTTTCTCTCTTCTGTGGCGTTTAAAAAAACAAAACAACACAAAAATGTTTATTTACTTATTTTAAGGCTGAACCACTCAAAGAGTCTACATATTGCAGCTATAAGTTTGTAAAGGAAAAGTCGCAATCACCTATTGGAACAAATGTCCATATGTTTCTGCTACTCAGTGTTAGGGACTGGCTCCCTTGACACTTATTTATTAATCGCATGGTCACCTCTTCATTTTATTCTCACAACAGCCCTATGAGGTAGGCCACACTGAGAGTCAGTGATTGACTTTCTGGCTGAGTGGGGATTCAAACCCATGTCTCTCATGCTCGCCATCTTTTCTCCACCATGAACCCAAAGGAAAATTATTAGCAGCTGGAGGCAGGCAGTAGATCATCAGAAAGAGACCATCTTCATTCTCTCCATGCAACATGTGCATGCATTCATATACATGCATATGCTACTAGAGAACAAAGGGACTGTATGCCATGTCTTCCCTTTGCAGAGCAAATGAGAGAAAAACATTGTCTCGGCAAGCATCCACAAAGGCTGCCTGGACTAGATGCACACAATATTACAGCTGTGGGGGAGTCATTGAAGCTTTGCAGCCTAAACTTTTCCACATCTGTTCAGTAAAGGCAGACGCTGCTTTGTATGCTCTCTTCTTTCTGCTGCACTTTCACAGTGTAATGCACTGATACTGTAAAACATTGGTCAGGGGAGCATTAGTGTGAAAATGGTGCTGGAAAAAGAATTTGCAGGTAATGGCTGTTTCTGCACTGGGCTTTCTAAGTTCCCTGGACAGCATCACTTTCAGCAGTTGGCGCTCAGAGCTTCACTTAAAGCAGTGAGGAGGAAAACTAATCTTTTGTGCTTGCTTTTCTTCAGTGGCCCTGTCTCATACTCTGATCCTAATGGGGCGGAAATGAGCTCAGCTGCCTAATTCTATTAAAAACGCTGGCTGTTATTTGCACATGGATGCTCATATGCTTGCTTGCAGCCTTGCTGCTATAATGCCATAGCAGAATGGAAGTGAGCCAAAGTCCCTTACAGTCTGGATCTCTGTCTGTCTGTCTGTCTCTCACTGCACCAACACTACCCACACAAACCTTTCCAGCAATCTGCAATGAGATAAACCATTGCACAGAGGTGAACTTGAAAAAACGATACATGAAATCCCACTAGTTAATTCCCGAAAAGAAAGATGTCGTGGCCTAGAACGCACATTCTCTACTCTGGATGCAAGAATCCTTAACTCCAGATGGGTAAGGCGGCAATCCAAACTATTGTCAGCTAGGCTAAGCCTCCCAAAGTCTACCTGAGAGGGATCAGGATGAGGCAGAAGTGTAATTCTGCTGGCAAGGCACCTCTCGACAACCCCTGGTACACTTGCAGAAAGTTACATAGGTAGATGATCCTGGTGGTGATCCTACCAGTGCAAAGGGCTAAAACAGGACAGGTTGGAAGTGTTAGGTTTCTGTTATGCCACTGTGCAGTTCTTGGAGTCACAAGACTCTGTTGACATTCCAGACTGTTGGAAGTCTCACAGGAGATGGGAGACAAATGTTGATGTTACTGGTTTCCTGTTTCTTTGTTCAGTTGTTTTCTGTCTCTCACAGAGAGCAGATGCATATTTTTTTCTGTCTTGCATAGTTAGAAACAAAGTAGCAATGTAGCACATATTTCTGGCTCTTTCTGCTGCTGTCTGGGTACTCTGCGCAATGGAGAGCATGCCTGAATCCTCATACAAAGGCTTAGGTCGTGAATCACCGTCGGAGGAGAGCCTGGATGGGTTCTGAAGATACGGCCGGAGGAGTAGCCATTACAACTTGATCGTGCGGAGGCTATGACAGGAAGTAGCCTGTAACCCACAAGATCCAAAGACCTCACACTTCCTAAACAAATCCACCAGATTCATTGCTTCATTGAAACAGCCCTGTACTGTACCCCTTAACTGTACTAATAAGGCAGAAGCTGGCTAATTTCCCACTAGTTCCAATGGAAGCAGAGGTGTAGGAAGGTCAGGTGGTATCTGGTGTGGAAAATTTCTTGTCACTCCCCCACATCAATTTTTTATATATTTTTGCCTGCAAAAATAGTTTTACATTATTTCCTATTTTCTTACAAAGGAAATAATAATAATAATAATAATAATAATAATAATAATAATAATAATAACTACTTTTATTTATATCCCGCCCTCCCCGGCCAAAGTCGGGCTCAGTGTGGCTAACATCAGATACACAACGTTGGTATAAAATCAAACAATAATTAAATTACCTCCTAAAAACACGTCAAAATCAAATTAAAGACTCATTAGATGGCTTTCCGCAGGGTTAGGGTTGGGTTGGGAACAGTAAGTGATCCACTGAATTGAAATTTCAGCTTCACAACATTTACCACCAATCTCTCCCCTACCCCATAGTTAAGATTGTTCTTCCATTAGTGCTGGTTTTAAGTACTGGATACAGTAGAACTCTGTAGATTTCAGGCAGGCAAAAGCATTCCCCTCTTTACATATACCTGCAAATATTTTGTGAATCTTCTGGGGTAGAGGAGGGAAATTTTTATAATTTTTGTGTCGTCTTTAAATATGAGGTTGTTAAAGGTTTGGTTCCCCCCCCCTCCTTTCTTTTGCAACAAAAAAGAATAACTGGCTTCCAATCATTTGGAATTTTGGTTTGGCTTGGTTTAGGCATGCCATTTTCTGGACAGAATGCTCTAGGGAATGATGCTACATCATGATGTAGAATTGATTGCATTGGCATTTTTCATTTTTCTTTTGTGGGGTTGGTTGCTTCAATTGTGGTAGGTTTTTGTTTTGTTTCTTTGTTTAAAAGGGAGGGAACGCTTGACCACTTTGCATTTTAGAAAAACCCCCAACCCATCAAATATCACTCCATTTTTGCAAAGGGCAAATGGCCCTGCAAAAGTGGAGATGGTATATTTTGTGCATGTTTAGTATTGATGGCTTAGCTGGTTGCAGAGACAACTCACATTCTGAGAGACACTCTGCTCATTGCTGTTGTTTAACTTCCATACTCAACTTTGGGTTATACAGACTCATCTTAAAAACATTTCTCTTTAATTTGTTTTTGTTTTAATACTGAATATGCTCTGTGAGTGGTTCTGTTATTGTTTACATAGTTATGTGTTAGTTTGCACATATCTTTACGACAAATCAACTAAAAAATGATGAACACTAGCGCTGACAATGCATCTTGGGGTTGAGCACTGACCAGTATTAAACCCTATAAGGATGTCTGCAAGACTACTTTATATTGATCTCTCATTCTCACTCTTTTACTGTTATGATCATTTGCAACTAAAGCCCACTTTGAGTTTCCTAAGTGGGAAATGTAGATTTCAGTTGCCACCTATTTCATGCTGAGCCTTCTGTCAATTTATTCAGTGTTTAGTACAAGTCAGGCTTGACGCTTCCAGTATAAGAAATGCACAATTCTGTACCTCTTGCTATGTCAAATGTTGCATCCTGAACTAACTCAGAGCATGCCCAGGTAATAGATGTGTTCAGTCATGCATTTCTTGCCAGGGGACTATGGGCAGATTATAGGTATTAGAAGCTTTAAAATCTCAAGTGAGTCATTTGCTGAGGAGGTAATTAATCCATTGCATTTTTTTTAAAAAAAAAAGCTTATGGGTTTTCAGCAAAGTATGCTTGGACTTAAAAGAAAAATCGTGACTTAAAATATAGTGGATTTTGTCAAGGCTATAGTAATTTCACTCCTGTGGCCCGCATAATGCTTCTTGCCAAATCACATTGGGAATACCAACTCTGGAAGCTAGTTTACTTCAAAGGATTCATTTATTTGAATGGGAAAAGAGGATAGATCCTTAAAAGTTCACCAACGTTATGCAGAGACGGGAACATTCATGATCTAAGTTAGCCAGTCTAAATTGCATAGATTTTATGTCATTTTGGTTGTTCTGCTAAACCTCATTGAACAGGACAAGAACAAAGGTGTGTGTGCATGAGAACATCAAAGTATAATAAATGTATATGGGCAAGGCTTGGTTTTCTTGTAGCTGTATGCTGTTGATTTTATATGTGCATATGTGTATGTGTATATATAATTGCACACTTAGTCAACTGTGGGGAAAATCAAAGTATAGGACATTTAATGTATGCTTGATTTACTCTGCTTCAGCTAGCCATGAGACAGAAGTCATGAAGGGCAATAGTTCTTGGTTTCACCAAGCAATGTACAGACATTTTCAAGCAATAAATGCTGGGAAACATAGTTTAGGGCTGTCATACATCCGGAATTTCCCAGACATAGCCAGGATTAGTCCATCAAAAATGGCGTCCAGGTGAAAATTTTGGCTATCGTTTAAAAAGCTCAACAACCTTTGTGTCCGGATTTTCACTTTTTGAAATATGGCAACCCTAACATAGTTAATTGGACGCGGGTGGCGCTGTGGGTAAAACCTCAGTGCCTAGGACTTGCCGATCGTATGGTCGGCGGTTCGAATCCCCGCGGCGGGGTGAGCTCCCATCGTTTGGTCCCAGCTCCTGCCCACCTAGCAGTTCAAAAGCACTCTTAAGTGCAAGTGAGTGGTACCGCTTTATAGCGGGAAGGTAAGCAGCGTTTCCGTGCGCTGCGCTGGTGGTGGCTCGCCAGAGCAGCTTCGTCACGCTGGCCACATGACCCGGAAGTGTCTTTGGACAGCGCTGGCTCCCGGCCTCTTAAGCGAGATTAGCACGCAACCCCAGAGTCGGTCACGACTGGCCCGTACGGGCAGGGGTACCTTTACCTTTTTTAACATAGTTAATCTGTGCATAGCAAAATCCAGAAAATGGTATAATCCAAAAGGGAGTTTCATTTTGATGTGCAAGCCAGCTGGGGAGCTTCAAATCTGCTTGATCTGCTGTCAAAGGTAGACCAAACAAATTCCTTTCTCATCCCTACCTGGACAAAAATATATGAAAATGTAGAGCATTTACTTGTCAAACAAGAACTCTCATGGGGTAAAGGTCTCAAGGGGTGGGGAGCCTTCTCCAAAGACGCTTGTAACTGATGACCTGCTTCTGCACCAAGCTGAGGGGAGCGTGTCCATAACTAATTACCCTTGACTTTCCCAGTTTTAATCTAATTATATGCAGATGCACAATAAATGCATAGGCACATATTGAAAGCTGAGCAATGCCTTCTATTTTGGGCTACAATCCTAACCTCCCTTCCCTAGGGGCAAGCCCCATTGAATTCAGAGGGACTTCTGACTAGTCATAGTAAGGTTTGCAGCCTAAAGTCTTGCATGTGCATTCTCATATGTTGCACATCAGAGACTCCTGGAGCTTCAAAGGAATTCTGCCCTGGACTGGAACCCAACGTTAAGTAGTTTCATATGGACCAGTTGGCTGATCTTTAGGTACCATATGGACAGATGCCGAAAGAACAATGTTGACAGTTCTTGTGTTATCACAAAAAAGAGGGAGAGCTGTGATGAGGCGGGGCTGGACTGAGCTCAGCCAAAATGGTTGTTCTTTTGGCTAAAGTTGACAGGTACAGGTCATCTGTGGTGTTTGGGACACTGCTATATCCAGTGCTATTTTTCTAGAAAAATAGGTGCTGAACTCACAATGAACTCCTCCCATGCTCTCTTAAAACGGTAATGGTGCCCACCTGAGAGGTGCTGGAACTGAGTTGCAGCTGGAAAAAACGCCCTGGCTATATCTGTCATGTTGACTGCTCTGAGAAGGCCTCTCTGTAGTGACTCTCTATCACCAAAGAAAGTCATTTTGGGAAGAACATAATGGATGGAACACTGCTGCAGTCTGATGGTGAGCTTTTTCATCTGTTGTTTTGAGAAAGAGAGAGATGCCATCAGTACACTAAATACTAATGGGAACTCTCTAGTTAACTCATACCTGAACCATGAATTCACTTAGGTGACCTTAAGCAAGTCACTATCTCTCAATCTTGGCCTCCCTCTCTCCTGCATCTGTGATATGTGGATAATAATAGTAGCCTTTTTGACATGATTGGAGCTAGGGTTTACAGAGTTTTGGATGTTTGCTGTGTTGTATAAAATGCCAAGCAGTATTATTGCTGAAAATAAATAAGCTGTTAACATTAAAGTTTGAAGGTTGCAGGCAAGTTATATGGAAAAAATAATTCTACTAGACACCGTAGAGGAATAACCTCTTATAATAACCACTTCAATAAGATCATGTCCCTGCCTGTTAATTAATGAAAGCAATAAGAATTGGTTTTGTTTCTTCTTTGGAAGTGTTTATATTTGTGATAAAGGAGCCCCATAAGTAATTCATGTAAGCAGTTTTCTGTTTTTCTTATTAGCATTAGCTGTTTGACATAATCATCCTTTCCCCAGGATTGTGGTGTTCTTGTTCCTTGCAAATATTTATCAGCTGAAAACTGCTGACAGAATAGTGGCAGAGGACTCTTGTCAGCAGGTTCTTTAAATGGACACTAGGAAGATGAAAATCATATGAAAAGTCATTCCTTGTCTGGCAGTTACTTGTAATGCCCTGTCTTATGAATATTTTAAATCACTTGATGAACATTAGAGCCAAGAATGCAGAATTGTGTATGCGAAAAAGGAAAGAAAAGAGGATTCTCATTAGTATGTCTAATTTGTGTGCATAAAAACCCAATTGCCCATTTGTGCCCATTTGTTGTGTTTGAATATGTAGAATGAAGTTGAAAAATGATGCTGAGCTTAAACCAAAGCTCCATATGAGAAAACGCAGTGATTGTGTGTGTGTGTGTGTGTGTGTGTGTGTGTGGATTTCACTCTGACCTTTCCCCATATGTGGCCTAATTGTTTCAGGATGTAGAGTGTCGACTTTTACACTCCCAGTGGCCACAATAACCACATGTGCTTGCCCGTCCATTTTCATAGCAGGGCTGGCAGGCAGGCAGGCAGGATCACCCACAGGTCAGAATGAAGACTCAAGACTCAACAGGAAGTCAGCTTTTTTATTCAGAAATGGAAAGCACAGCAGAGTTCACCCAGGCTCAACTACCCTAGTTGACAGGGCTGTCTTAAGCATATGCGGCACCGGGGTGCAAAAATATTCCTGACCCCCCCCCCCCGGTTGCCCAGTCCCAGGAGCGCGGAGGCGGCTAGCCGCCTCAGTGTCTCACTGGCTCGGTTGCCCCCAGAATTGTGGTGCAGAAGAGCCCGCTGCAGTGCTCCGACCGATGGGTGGGCTCTTCCCCGGACTCAACTCTCAGGCCCTGGACTCTCGGCCTGGTGCCCCTGAGAGCCCAGTGCCTGGGTGCCCCGCACCCCTAGCACCTATGGGTAAGACGGCCCTGCTAGTTGAAGATGTTGCTGGGACTGGGGTCTGGTTCCTCCTTCCCTCTCTAGCCCTCTGCCTCTGGAATCCTCCGAAGCAGACGTAAACTATGGTGAGGAAGAGGGACCCTCCCTCTGGGCATGTCTGGCCCATTGCTCAGCAACGTACAAGGCTCTTTGCAATGATGATGTCAGTGGATGAGGAGAGTCCACTTTAGAAGGACTTGCCCACTGCTGTGAAATTGAGGCAACGTCTGGCTCCTCTTGGTCAGAGTCAACACTCCAACTGAGATCCTCTGCACCCCGTCCTGTCCTGGGAGGGTGTTCTTCTTCTGACTCCCCGTGCTCACTCCCAGCTTGTCCCCTCCTGTGCCCCCTTCCCTGTGTCCCACCACCACTGCCCTGGTTCTAAGACTTCTTCCTTTGTGTCATCACTGGGGGGTTCATGGGCTGGCACCTCCCACCGCTCTTCATCATCCAGCCGGTTCCCAACAGTTACATATAAATCAGACCCTTGATTTTTTTTTAATGTTGCAAACAATGTATTACTCTTTGCTCCCTAAAAAAATTGAGAAATCTTCCTGTCATGTAGCCCTGTTACCATTCTTAATCGTTCTTTTATAATTAATCCTCAGAATAGTTAATAATGTAGATTCCATTCCTAGCTTTGAAATAATATCTAGTTCGGTGAATGTATGATGGATGCTTTTAATAAAGTCAGTAATTATCTTTTATTGTTGATGGGTGCTGGTTTATTTTTAATTGTTCCTTTTGTTCTTTTGTGGTTAGAGAGCACTAGAGTGTTGGGTTTGACAAAGGATTGAGCTATTTTTAAATCTTTATATAATGTGGCTACAATGAGGTTAACAACAGACTAATATATATGGGAGGGGGGACGTACAAAAAAAATAAATCAGTGTTTTTGAATGGTGCCTAATCCAAAATGTATTTAAATAGATCCAAGCTGAATTATAGCTATGTAAATTGCCTCTTGTGGTCATGTTCTTAAAGGATTCATTTGCTAAAGGATGCTCTTCCCATGCCAATTGCATGTGCCCCAGGCCTAATCTACATCATCTAGATCAGGCATAGGCAAACTCGGCCCTCTGGATGTTTTGAGACTACAGCTTCCATCACCCCTAGCTAACAGGACCAGTGGTCAGGGATGATGGGAATTTTAGTCTCAAAACATCTGAAGGGCCGAGTTTGCCTATGCCTGATGTAGATCATACCATGCAGGAAGCAGAGGTGTGAATAAAACTGCCCGTGCCAGTGGCAGCTTCATGGTTTACCATCAGCCTTCTCCAACCTGGTCTCCTGCAGGTGTTATGGACTCCAATTCCCATCAGTTACAGCCAGCATGGAAAATGGTCAAGGATGATGGGAATTGTAGTCCAAAACATCTGGAGTGTTAACAGGTTTGGGAAGATAATAGCTCACACAAATGAGATTAACCACATATAATGAACAAAATAACCAACATTGCCAGTTAGTTTGGCCTAGAGGAGAAATGATTTCCTGGCCTCAAATGTGACAGTTGTGAATTATGAAGAACGTAACGTCCTCACAGCTACATAAAAAGCCCTTCAAATGAATGGAAGGGAAATATTAGAATTTAAATACCTTTGTGAATGAGGGTCAAAATAAATATAAGCTTTGAATCCCCATGGCTTGCAACTGAAAGACTAATTTTCTGCCTGATAGAACTCTGTCACATACTTCTAGACTAAAGCAGTAGAAGATAATATTCTTTGTTTATTTTGTGTTTCTTATACTATCTGTAAAATATGGCATCAGTTGTGTATATAAAATTGTAGCTTATACATTGCTCAAACAAACAACATTCATAACCCTCCTCCTTGCATTTATGGTCAACAAAATGTTTCATACCCAAGTTTCAAAGAGAAGGAAAACTGACTGAAATGAATACAAGGGATGTGAACCATGGAATTTTTTTTAAAAGAACTGATTGCTCTTTTTTCTACTGCAAGATTCTAATTCTGTGTGACCATATAATTTAGAGAATATTTTTGTTTGGTTTTTTTGAAGTATGATTCCTTTTCAATTCAAACCACTTAAAAATATATAGCGTAGCTTTCAAAACAGAAAAAAGAGCTCTGGTCTTAAGTCTCTTGTCTGTTTGATTCCTCCAGTGGTTTGAGAATCTTAAAAATCAGTTCTGCTCTGCTTTCATTACCAGGAGTTCTGTAGTTCCTGGATTTGATAGAATATGTTATACCACCTCAGCTTGCTTATTACAACATGGTAATGAGTTATTTTTCCTCAAGAACAGCCTGAGAACAAGCAAGAGAGGAGAATATATTTTCAGTCCTTTATTTTTAAATCAATTGGCCGTCAATATATTAAAGTGTGAAATGTGTCTAGTCAGGTTCTGATCTTTGGAATGAAGGGCATTCTTACCCAGTGCAGTATGGAGGCTTTATGCTAGGGATGGAAAACACTGCATGTCAGTAGCGACATAATTTAATGAAGTGCTGAAGCCACTACCACATTCATGCCCATTTTTGGGAGGAAGACAATGGGACAGTAAGTCTTGTGCAGCAATAACATCAAAAAAATAAAAGCTGAAGAGCTGAAGCAGAGCAACGGATAAAAATCCAAATAACAGGCAGGAATATTACAAGATCAAACCACAATTAAAATGACCTCCCAGAGCAGACTCAGTAATAAGTAGTAAGAAAATAAGTAGGGACGCGGGTGGCGCTGTGGTCTAAACCACTGAGCCTCTTGGGCTTGCCGATCAGAAGGTTGGTGGTTCGAATCCCCACAACGGGCTGAGCTCCTGTTGCTCGGTCCCAGCTCCTGCCAACCTAGCAGTGTGAAAGCACATCAAAGTGCAAGTAGATAAATAGGTACCAATCTGGTGGGAAGGTAAACAGCATTTCCATGCGCTGCTCTGGTTTCTGTTGCATGAGAAGTGGCTTAGTCATGCTGGCCACATGACCTGGAAAAACTGTCTGCAGACAAACACCGGCTCCCTCGGCCTGTAAAGCAAGATGAGCGGCGCAACCCCAGAGTCGTCTGCGACTGGACTTAACTGTCAGGGGTCCTTTACCTTTAGCTTTAATAAAATAAGTATAAAACATACACTGAAAGGGAGTGGCATAGTTTCTTGCAGTCATAGTGAACAATGGCAGCAAACCTGGACTGAATAATTCATTTAGAGTGTTATGAACCCTTGGCAAAAGTGTGGGTGGGGTGGGGAGGGGGAGAAGAGTGGTGTGTGACTATGGGAGGAGGGCATGGGCATATATACCTGGTTGCACCAAGACTTGCTAGGAACAGTTAGTGTAAAAATGGCTGAAATTTGCCAAAAGATGGAGACAGTGCTGGGTAACAGTGAGTTCTCTTGTGTGTTTTCAGACATGGAGAATCAGCCATTGTTATGCTTCTTGGCCCCAGCTGGTTTTTGTGCAACCTTACATGGAACCAAAAAGCCTGCATTTAAATGTCTGCTATCTCTCCTGCCACTGCATATTAAGATGGACCAGATGGTTTCAACAACAGCCAAAAACCCCTTTTCTTTCTTCTCCCTGCATTGCACTGCTTACCACCTAGCTTGATTAAGAGTACCAGAGAATTTGAAAATTTGCACACTGTTTTGTGATGCTGTGGTTGGCTTAATTAAGGTATTGCCCTGTTGTGGATTTAGAGATTGTTATGGACTAACATGACTGTCTATCTTTACTTTCTGTGTGATGCTGAAGCACTTTTTGGATAGCTGAAGCCAATTACCCCTTCTTATGCCTTAATTGGATCTCTCTCGTGCTATAATACTGTCTTCTGTTTGAAGGCCCCAATTTCCCCTTACACTGATGACCTCATTATCATCTCAAGAAAAAAGTTGACTGTTGTGAATCTGCTACAGTTAGAAGCATCCCACTTTCTGCTATTCCTTTTTCTTAACATTCCTTTTTGACGGATGAAGATGATTTTCTTTCTTGTTTCTTTCCTGTTCTGAGATTTCTGGTTTGTAGCAAGCTGTGGGATTGGGAATTTTGATTTAGGCTCTTGTTAATAACAGCTATCTGCTTTGTCTCCTACTGCCAGGCAAGCAGAGGGGGAGGGAAGGCAGAGCTCCTATCAAAGTGTAGCGCTCTGAATGAGAGGCTTCAGCTGAGCAATGGAGCTAAATGGAGACAATCAGCCACTGCCCTTTAGGTTAACTACCTGCTGCAGGAGTCTAATTGCAAGAAATTGTTCCTGTCACTAATGAAACAGCACTACTGAGTAGAAGATGTCCATATTGCTCTGAGCCCCCCAAAGCCCATCTTTTGTGACCCTGTCGATGGCACGCAGCACAGTTTATTAATGGTGTAGATGCCTACTGATTAAATTCTGTTTCCTTCCAGTAAGTTACACAGGGACGATTCGGAAGGAAAAGAAATGAGCGTGACATATGGAATAGCTTTTAAAGAGAACTCCTCCACCTTTGATCTCTCAGATCAATATATAATACTGCTAAAAAAGGAGAGATGAATGCACCTCACATACTGATGCTTGCCCCCACTCCATGCCTAAGAAACTGAGCAGGGGACGTAGAATGCCTTGACTTGGGTAAATTCTACTGGGTATCATTAGATGTGCAGTTGGCAGTAACTTATGTGTTTCAGATCAATCCAGCTTAATAGTGATTAGATAGATAGATAGATAGATAGATAGATGCTGCACGTTAAGCCACTATATTATTTATTTATTAATTAATTTTGTATACTGCCCTTCATTCAAAGAATGAAGACTGTCTCGCCAGAGTGGTGCATGCTCTGGTTATCTCCCGCTTGGACTACTGCAATGCGCTCTACATGGGGCTACCTTTGAAGGTGACCCAGAAACTACAACTAATCCAGAATGCGGCAGCTAGACTGGTGACTGGGAGCGGCCGCCGAGACCATATAACACCAGTTCTGAGAGATCTGCATTGGCTCCCAGTACGTTTCCGAGCACAATTCAAAGTGTTGGTGCTGACCTTTAAAGCCCTAAACGGCCTCGGTCCAGTATATCTGAAGGAGCGTCTCCACCCCCATCGTTCTGCCCGGACACTGAGGTCCAGCTCCAAGGGCCTTCTGGCGGTTCCCTTACTGAGAGAGGCCAAGTTACAGGGAACCAGGCAGAGGGCCTTCTCGGTAGTGGCACCCGCCCTGTCGAACGCCCTCCCATCAGATGTCAAAGCGATAAACAACTACCTGACATTCAGAAGACATCTGAAGGCAGCCCTGTTCAGGGAAGCTTTTAATATTTTAGTGCCAGCCAGAGTGGCTGGGGAAACCCAGCCAGATGGGCGGGGTACAAATAAATTATTATTATTATTATTATTATTATTATTATTATTATTATTATTATTATTTCAGGGTAGTTTACAGTATAAAAACACAAAAATACATACCATAGTATCAAACAAAAACAATGCCCCACCCCCCAGTTTAAAAGACAATAGTTGATTGAATTAGCCAAAGGAAATAAACAACTGCCTTTTGAAGACATCTGAAGGAAATCCTGTATCGGGAAATTTTTTATTGTCAAATGTTTTACCATTTTTTATGTGCTGTAAGCTGCCCAGTGTGGCTGGGGAAACCCAGCGAAATAGGCAGAGTATAAATATTGTTTTAAAAAATTATTATTATTATGCAACTGGGGAGCCACCACAGAAAAGTCACATTCTCATGTGGATGCCCTCCAGATCTCTCACAGAGGTGTCACACAAAGAAGGGCCTCAAATGATGATCCCAGGGTCTGGGTTCGAATAATGATGGATGTTCATGTGGGGTGGTTTTCTGCAGAATAGTTTTGAAGCAACCATCAGTATAAATGGCTGCTGGTAATATGAACACACCTTCTGAAGCTAGGAAAAGGCCATCTGACAGCAGTAAATGCTGCTTACGGGACCTAGGAAGTATTATAGGCCTGTGTACGTGCAATGTTGCATAATCCTTATGAGTAATTAATAACAAATAGCTAACGATTATGATTTATAAAGTGCTTGCACTGCACAGTAACAAAAGTTAAGACAGGCACTGGTCACTAAGAAAAGGAAAAAGAAATCAGAGGAACCCACTAGGAAGGGGAAATTAAATCACCAATGGGTAGCTCAAGGTTACTCAACCTATATGACTGCCAGTGCTCTATAGTTCGGGTCTGCCCAATAAACTGTGTTCTGCAAAGCTAAATGCAGCTTACCGGCCACAGTCTGTGACTTATGAGGTGCTTGGCAACCAACAACTAGCAAAAACTGAAACACGCAGGTTTATTAACCCCACAGAGGGACATCAAAGATTGCTAGTGGGCTGCACCTGCCTTGGAGAATCACAGCTTGGGAAGACTTTGGCTGTGGAATTTATGGTGGTTGATTCCTGTTCTGGAGGACAAGGGTCAGCACTGTCTGAACTGCTGCTTTTGGCTACAGGTGGGAATGGCAGGTGGGAAAAGGTGCTTGAATCATGTGACACTTTTGTTGCTTCACTTGATTCTCCATGAAGTACTCTGTCACTGTCTTTATTCTTCCGGAGGTTGCTCTTTTTGCAGAAATGTACACTTTTAATTGCCTGTTAGTTGGCTGCCGAAATATTTCTTGTTAACATTTTGTAAGCCCCTGTTGGCTAGCCATCTGTGATAAATAAAAGGATGGTGTAGAAAGCAATTTTTAATGTCAACCAGGAGAAGAAGAAAATAGAGAGATTGATCTTAGTTCTCATCTTTGTCTCTCTCTTTTTCATTTCTAGAAAAGTCATGCTAAGAATCCCTCTTTGATTAATTGCTTTACATGCTTATTCTGTTGTGCTTTGTGCAGTATTACAGGAACCATGGGGTTGGAAAAGCTATCAGTCTCTGCATGAGAAACCTGCACTTGTTTAACTGAAGCATGTGGATTTAAATATTGTTTAGTTACATTTGGGCAGATGCTCGGAATGACACTTTTGAAGAAATAGCAACCTTTGCTTCAAACAAAACAGGATTCTTAATTTCATGAGCCTAGTCTGCACAAACCGGGTTGTGATTCAAGGACCGCCCCCCCGCCCCTCGCTTGGGGATAAAAAAGACACAAGGACACAGTATATAAGGTTAATGGGCTAGAAAAGGCCACAACTTTATTGATTACAGCATGTGAGAGATATTGGCTTAGGCACTGGATAAACAGCAGAGCTTGACTCCACCCCCTCAGGGAGGGGTGAGTCTAACAAGGGTTAACCACCAGTAGGGGGAGCCTGTTGATGCAAATACAACTGTAAGCTCACCCCTGATGTCACTGGGGGTCGTGCCATGGCCCTAGCCACCAGCATCAGACAGCATCCATGACCGCCGGATCCCTTTAACGGAATATTCATAAAGTGAAGGGGTAGGCGATGGCCACACCCTGCCCTTCCATACACCAACAACATATTCCAATGCCTAACTGCCAATACCAGAAAGTTGTGACGATTTGCTACGAGGTAGGTGTAAAACCAAGTGGCCGGTGCCATTTGCCAATTGGGTAAAAACTCCTACCAGGCCCCTTGGGCAACCAAGGTGACCAATCAGAGGTCCATAGCAAGGTCACGCACGAAGCGATGAACTAAAGGGAAGGGTGGGTGGGTGACCCGTTGAAACCCGGCAGCACAATGAGAGGAAAGAGCTGCCGCTGTCGCATTTGAGCAGCTAAACCCCGCCCCCGAGCTTCCCTACAATTGGAAGACTAACTGGGGAGCGTGGCGCAGCAGCAATGACGGTAAGCAGGGGCTGGAACGCCCCCTGCGAAGCGCGGGAACTGCTCCAGATCACAACCCCTCCCCTCTGGGAGGAGGAGAGGCTTTGTAAACAACCCAGGCTCAAAGTCCTAGAAGACTCGAACACAACCTTGTCCTTGACAGCCTTGGACATCCAGGTGAAGGGATACCTGGCTATCGCTGTCAGGACCAAATCGCTTTGAGTAGGTGGAGTGTACAGGCCCCAAAGTATGCCAGTTCCAGATCTCACTTACCATAGTAGTCTTGATATTCAAGTCTAGAAAAGAACTCTTTCACAACCGAAGGGTGGCCATGCAATATATAAGCAATTTTAAAAATGGGGGTTCCACAATTAAAACCTCACCCTCTCTGGTTGTCAGTGACCTGAATTTGGTGGTACCCGAGGAAAACCTCATCTGCTGACCTAAGTTCCTAGACAGGTGGATGTGGGAACAGGTTTTTGTTTTTTTTCCAGGTACCAAAGTCTCAGGCAGGTCGGGTGGTCCTAATGCTTGTATTCTCTTTACCCTCCTTGTGATTTAAGCTGGGTGGCAGTACATTTCCACACTTGCCTCCTTGTGAATAGTCCAAATGCCTATTCCCATAGGCAGGCCTTATTTAGTTATCCTTTTTGAATACAGCTATTGGATATTCTAGAGCAGAGATGGGGAACGTGGCTGTCAGGGCTGGCTCCGGGTCCCAGCTCACCAAGGACCAACGCTAGCCGATAGTACAGTATCAAAGTCTTTATTGAAGAATAGTCTCCATTTACAAGTCTCAGCGTCCCAGCCCTACGTCTGGACTTTAGACCGGCGAAGCTCTGTCTGCATCTCCACCCCCTGTGCACCAGTTTAAGACTCTAATCTTACTCCACCTCTTCCTTCTCTCTCTCTTCCTCTGGGTCTTACTACCCCCCGGGGTCTCATTCCTCCTGGACTCTTCCGACGCAGAGCTTGACCCCTCTGACTCCTCCCCCTCTCTTCGGCGGGCTTTAGGACCTGGCTCCCTACCCGGGCTGCCCACCTTGCCGCCCTCCTGTACATTTGAACTTGGCGCGCGCGCGCGTTTTACTTTCCGGATGACCGTTTCCTCGCTCCCTGACGAGGGTGTGGCCACTCCTGCCTCACGTTCTCCCTCTGCCTGCGCGCTCCCTGATCCCGATGCCTTGGACTCCTCCCCCCTACTGCACTCTGGGGGGGACGCTGGTCCGGATTTCCAGCTGCTACTCTCTGAGTCCCCTCTGGCCCCTTCTTCCCGAGGTGTCCCCCTGGGCACTCCCCTTGCCCTGACCATGGGGGCCCCTTTCTGTGAATCCTCCGAGTCACTGGAGAGACTCAGAGACCTTGGACTACTGTCGCCGCTGACATTTCCTTCCGACTCCTCCCCCTCGCTCTCCGTTTCTTCCCTCTCCTGTGACTCTGCTCCTGAACCCCTGACATCCATCCCCCCCTCGAAGCCCCCCCTTCCCCCCTCCCCTTCCTCCGGCGGGGGTGCTGGGTGCTCCGTCGTTGTGGGGGTGAATGGTGGATACAGTTCGTCCCCCGTGGCGTGCATCCAGTTAGAGAAATCCGGCTCGTCCTCCATGTCTTCGCCGACCTCGTTCTCCTCTGCTTCCATCTCCGTGCCGCCATGCTCGAACCCAACGTCCTCCCCCATCACGTCCATGTCCCTCTCACCCTCGTTCCCCTCTGGGTCCGTTGCCTGCCAAGGGCCCCTCAGCCACCTCTCCTCTCCTCGATTGTCCCACCAAAACGAGCGGTCTGAGGCAAACCCCGAGGGCGAGCCCTCCGGTGAACGTGTGTCTAATGCTGGTTCTTCGTCCGAGGTGAATCCCTGGAACGTGCTGGTAGAAAGCGTGGGTGTGAAAAGCCAGTCGTCGAAATACTCGGCTGGCATGGGCCTGTGTGGGAACAAGGCATGAAACTCCTCTTTGAGGAGAGGCTCGTCCAGGGCATAGTCCGGCACCCAACTGTTGGCGCTGGCCGGGGTACCTTCCCTTGCGAGAAAATATTCTACTCCCTCTTCCCCCCATCTCGAGTCCAAAATCTCTGTGACCTGGTTGATGGGTTCCCTTCTTGGCGACTCCCTCCTTGGGGGGATCTCCTTATACTGGTCTGGTGCCGTGCCCTGCGCCTGAAATCGGTGAGGTGCTTTGTAGGGCGTGAGCACCGACCTATGGAATACTGGGTGCATTCTGGATCCTTCCGGAAGTGTCAACCGGAAGGCCACCGGATTGATCTGTGCCTCAACTAGGTAAGGTCCTAGCTGCTTATGTCCGAGTTTCTTCTTAGCTAAGGATCTGGTCGGCACTGCGTGGGCCGCTAACCACACCCAGTCTCCCACCTGTATGTCTTCACCAACCCTCCTGTGCTTGTCAGCCTGCAGTTTGTATGCGTGCTTTGCCAGCTCTAACTGCCTCCTAAGCTGCTCGTGGACTTCCTGCAATTCCGCCGCCAAGACTTCCGCTGCCTGTGGCTCCCCCTCCCCCAGTCTCTCTAATCCCGGGAAGGTTCTGGGATGCCTCCCGTTGTTGGCGAAGAACGGCGTCACCCCTGTGGACACGTGCTTCGTGTTGTTGTAAGCGAACTCAGCGAGCGGCAGGTAGTCCACCCATGTCGTCGGCTGTTGATTTGCGTAGCATCTCAGGTACTGCTGCATGACGGCGTTGACGCGTTCCGCTTGTCCATTGGTCTGCGGGTGTCTCGCCGACGCTAGGTTGATCTTGACGTTCAGGAAACCCATCAGCTTCTGCCAGAAGCTCGAAATGAACTGGCGCCCCCTGTCGGACAAGATAGACCGTGGCAGTCCATGCACTCTGAAGACGTGGTCTATGAACAGTTTGGCGGTCTGTTCTGCCGTGGCCACCTTCGCGCACGGAATGAAGTGGGCCATTTTAGTGAACATGTCCACCACCACTAGCACTGCCGTTTTACCCCTTGAGCTGGGTAAATCCGTGACAAAGTCCAGGGCCACCCTCTCCCACGGTTCGCTCGGAGTCTGCAGCGGTTCGAGCAGTCCCGCCGGAGGTTTGTGCACTGACTTGGCCCTTTGGCAGGTGTCGCACCTCGAGACGTACTCCGCGACTTCCCCCCGCATCTTGGGCCACCAAAAATCTCTGGCAACGAGTTCTGCCGTCTTCTCCTTGCCAAAGTGCCCGGCGGTGGGTGCGTCGTGTAACTGCTGCAGTACTTTCGCCCGGAGGTCGTCTCCCGGTACGTAGAGGGCCCCCCTGCGGATGAGCAATCCGTCTCGTACTTGGAACTCGTTGTCCTTCACCGTGCCCTTGTGCACCTCCTCCATCTTGGCTTGTGCAAAGGGGTCCCTCTGCAGTGCTCGACGGACCGCCTCCAAGTCCACGGTTGCTGCAGCGCACGCCCACGCTTTCGGAGCGAAAATGTGCTTGGCCGCTGCTGGTGCCGCCTCTTCGAGGTATTGCGGCTTCCTGGACAGTGCATCCGCCATGATGTTGTTGTCGCCTGGGATGTATTCTATCCTGAAGTCGAAATCCGCGAAAAATTCCGCCCATCTGATGTGCCGCTGGTTTAGGAATCTTGCCGTGCGCCAGTACTCCAGGTTCTTATGATCCGTGCGGACCTGCACGGTGTGCTTGGCCCCGACGAGGAAGTGTCGCCACGCCTTGAATGCTGCATGAATGGCCAGCAACTCCCTGTCCCAGATGGTGTAGTTTTGCTCCGACTTGCTGAGCTTCCTAGAGTAGAAGGCACACGGTCTCCAGTCCCCATGCGGGTCCTCCTGCAACAGTACGGCGCCCACGGCTCTGTCTGAGGCGTCTGTTTCAACCCTCATCGGTTTGCTGGGATTCACATGCAGTAGCTGCCCTTCGGACGAGAAGAGACGCTTAAGGTTCTGAAAGGACTGCTCCGCTTGCTCCGTCCAGATGAACTTCTTCTTCTTAGAGCTGAGCGTGTCAGTAATGGCCGCCGTCTGCATCGCGAACCCCTTGATGAACTTGCGGTAAAAGTTGGCGAACCCCACAAACCGCTGGACCTCCTTCCGATTGCGCGGGCTCTTCCAGTCCAACACTGCGCGAACCTTGGCGCTGTCCATGGCAAGCCCCTTGTCCGACAGCTTGTAGCCCAGGAAATCCACCTCCGTCCTGTCGAACTGGCACTTCTCCAGCTTGGCATACAGCCGATGCTCCTGCAGTCTCTGCAGAACTTCCTTGACGTCACCTTCGTGGGCCTCCTCAGATTCTGAGAATATCAGGGTGTCGTCCAAGAAGCAGACGCATGTCTTGTAGAGGAGACCCGCCAGGACGTGATGCATGAAAGCTTGAAAACAGTGGGTGCCATTTTGTAAACCGAAGGGCATAACTCTGTATTCATATGTGCCCAGGGGCGTGAACATGGCAGTCTTCCACTCGTCTCCTTCCCGTATGCGAATCAGGTTGTACGCCCCTCGCAGATCCAACTTTGTAAAAACGCGTCCTTTCCTCGCCGTCGCCAGCAGGTCATCTATCTTGGGCATGGGAAAGGCCGCGGGCTTGGTTCTGGAATTTAAAATTCTGAAGTCTACCACAAGTCTTTTTTGGGGCGTGTCCCTCTTCTTCACAAAGAATACAGGACTGCCCCCCGCTGCCTTCGACTCCCGGATGAAACCGCGCTTCAAGTTGAGGTCTATGAACTCCTTGAGCTCCTGCAGCTCATCCTCAGACATGGAATACAGTTTCCCGGCTGGCAGCGTCGCTCCTGGCAGGAGGTCAATCTTGCAGTCATAGGGCCTGTGGGGGGGCAGCTTGTCCGCTTCCTTCTCGCAGAAAACCTCCAAAAACGCTGCGTACTTGCGCGGCACTGCTTGCAGCGTGCCTAATTGTAGCTGCGGGTCGTCCCCTTGTTCTTCCGGGCTAGGAAGGATGCAATGTTCCGCGCAATAGGAGGAGCCGAAGGTCAGTTGGCGTTGGTACCACGCCAATGCTGGGCTGTGCCTGTGCAGCCAACTCATGCCGAGGACTACAGGCGTGTCCGACAGGTGTGTGACATTAAAGCTGATGACTTCTCGGTGATTTCCAATCCGCATCACCATTGGTTGCGTTTGTTGCACCACCTGCCCCCCTAACAAGTCTCTGCCATCCACCGTGACAACGTTCAGGGGCAGCGTGGCTGGTAGCAGTGGTATATTGTGCTGCTGAATGAATTCCAGTCCTATAAAGTCAGCGTTGCTGCCGGAGTCAATGGTGATCGGCACCTCCAGAGTGCGTCCATTGGGCAGTTGGAGAGACGCTGTAAGCTGCACCACTGGTTTGGGTGGGAGGGGGTCTGTGGGTTGCAAAAGTGCTGGGGATTGTTTCATTGACTTGTCTGGCTGGACCCCAGTGCCTCTTCCTCCAGCCAGACTCCGTCGTTTAACTGTTGCTGCGTTTTCAATTGAGCTGCTTCTGCGACTGTTGCGGAGGCTGCAGTGTGCTTGTGGAGCCTCTGGGGACACTCTTTCGCCATGTGTTGAGCACTGTCGCAGATGTAGCACTTCCTGTTCCCTCTAGGAGGCTTCGTTTTGGCTGCTCCCGGCGTTAGGGCTCTGTTAGCTGACTGAGCCCTGGCACCTCCGATTTCCATCGGCTCTTCTCCCCCTCCCTGCGAGGGTGTGGAGTGCGCACGCGCTGCTTCTCTGGGAAAGAAGGGAGGTGCTCTGGCTGGTGCCCTTCCCCAACGCCCTTCTTCCCTGTTCCAAGGACGTTCTTCCAGATGCACCCCGATCTCCAGAGCCCTCTGGACTACCTGCTGGGTGCTCCTTGGTCTCTCCCCTCTTCCAATCTCCGCTTTTACATCTGCATTCAACCCCTCCCAAAAGAGGTCTCTGACTGGCGCAGAATCTTTTTCCCACCCCAGGGCATGAACCAGTCCGAAAAATCGAGTATGGTACTGCCGCACGCTGGCTTTGCCTTGTTTAAGTCCATGTATGTCCCTCCTGGCAAGATCGACGTCTACCTTTGATAAAAAGCATGAGTCCATTGCTTTAATAAAAGCCTTCGCATCTTGGAGCGCTGGATCATTGTCCCTCCATAGATTCCGCAGCCACGTTTTGGCTTCCCCATGCAAATGGGACAAGATAAACCCCACTCTCTCTCTCTCATCTCTAAAGTCTTTGTCAAGTAAATCCAGCGCAAACAGCAGGTCTGCTCTGAAGTTGGGGTACTGCTGCAAACTCCCGTCGAAATGCGATACAAGGCTTCCTCCCCTTCTCCCCAAGCCTATGCCTTCTGCCTTGGATCCCGTTTGCCCCTGTTTGGAAAGCACGTCCAACCTGGCCTGGAGATCCCGGCAGGAGGTAACCATCTCCTCCTCTCTCTTCCTGGATGCAATTACCTCCGTGCTGAGTTGTGTCACCGCTTCTTGCAGGGCTTTTATCTGCTCTTCCGTCGTCATCTTGCCTGAGTTTTGTGAGCTCTGTAAGCACCCCTCCTCTGTCCTCGCTGCGCCGACTCACGTGGCGAGGTTCTTGGTGCCAAAACTTTAAAATAGAGACAGAGCTTACTGTCAGGGCTGGCTCCGGGTCCCAGCTCACCAAGGACCAACGCTAGCCGATAGTACAGTATCAAAGTCTTTATTGAAGAATAGTCTCCATTTACAAGTCTCAGCGTCCCAGCCCTACGTCTGGACTTTAGACCGGCGAAGCTCTGTCTGCATCTCCACCCCCTGTGCACCAGTTTAAGACTCTAATCTTACTCCACCTCTTCCTTCTCTCTCTCTTCCTCTGGGTCTTACTACCCCCCGGGGTCTCATTCCTCCTGGACTCTTCCGACGCAGAGCTTGACCCCTCTGACTCCTCCCCCTCTCTTCGGCGGGCTTTAGGACCTGGCTCCCTACCCGGGCTGCCCACCTTGCCGCCCTCCTGTACATTTGAACTTGGCGCGCGCGCGCGTTTTACTTTCCGGATGACCGTTTCCTCGCTCCCTGACGAGGGTGTGGCCACTCCTGCCTCACGTTCTCCCTCTGCCTGCGCGCTCCCTGATCCCGATGCCTTGGACTCCTCCCCCCTACTGCACTCTGGGGGGGACGCTGGTCCGGATTTCCAGCTGCTACTCTCTGAGTCCCCTCTGGCCCCTTCTTCCCGAGGTGTCCCCCTGGGCACTCCCCTTGCCCTGACCATGGGGGCCCCTTTCTGTGAATCCTCCGAGTCACTGGAGAGACTCAGAGACCTTGGACTACTGTCGCCGCTGACATTTCCTTCCGACTCCTCCCCCTCGCTCTCCGTTTCTTCCCTCTCCTGTGACTCTGCTCCTGAACCCCTGACAGTGGCTTTCCAGATATTGTTAAACTGTAGCTCCCATCAGCACCAGCTAGCTGGGCACTATAGTTTGCTAAGGGTGTTAAGAGTTGCTAGGACACCCCTCACAGCCACAATTCCCAGCACCTCTAACAAAGGATGGTTCACAGGATTCTCTGGGAGAAGCCATGGCTGGTGAAGCAGTATAAGAAGTGTGTTAAATGTGTGGTGTGGTTACTAATTTTTAAGTCAGTCTTAAAAGCCTCTCTCTCTCTCGAAACACTTCCTCTTAAAAGCTGCTATCTTAGCATTGGTTATTTTAGTATTGACAGTTATGTTGGTTGGGTTGTAATTTATATTGATATTTGTAAATCATTCCAGCTGGCCTAGGTTTTTAAGATTGCTAGCATCATTGTTGTTGTCATGTTTATTTTATATGGGTCATATTCAACTGTCCAGTTCTGGTAGCAAAAGCAAGGGGCTTCTCCTCTCACACATTCCTTTCAACTCCACCAAAGAGTTGAGAGCCAGTGTGGTGTAGTGGTTAAGAGCGGTAGTCTCGTAATCTGGTGAACCGGGTTCGCGTCTCCGCTCCTCCACATGCAGCTGCTGGGTGACCTTGGGCCAGTCACACTTCTTTGAAGTCTCTCAGCCCCACTCACCTCACAGAGTGTTTGTTGTGGGGGAGGAAGGGAAAGGAGAATGTTAGCTGCTTTGAGAAAAAAGGGAGTGAAAGGCAGGATATCAAATCCAAACTCTTCTTCTTCTTCAAATCTGCTCTGGAGAGTTAGGAGAACCCTTAAAAGAGAGGGAAGGGAGAGGAAAGAGGAGTTCATTCTGGTGGGCAGGCAGAAAGGCTTCCACTGATGGAACAATCTCCTTAGTACTATGTTGAATTTTATCCCACCCAGGGCCGTCTTACCCATAGGTGCTAGGGGTGTGGGGCACCCAGGCACTGGGCTCTCAGAGGTGCCAGGCCAAGAGTCCAGGGCCCGAGAGTTGACTCCAGGGAAGAGCCCGCCTGTCGATCGGAGCGCAGCAGCAGGCTCTTCTGCTGCGGGCGGCTCTGCGCTGCGAGTTGGGGGGCAACCGAGCGAGTGGGACGCTGAAGTGGCCTTCCAACTCTGCCCTCCTACGCGCCTAGGGCTGGGCAGATCTTTGCACCCCAGCGCCGCATATGCTTATGACAGCCCTGACCCTATCTGTACTGTTTTATAATTTTATGAGTTGTTCTGGCTTTGCCCAGAAGTGCAGCACACAAGATACTTTAAAAATAAAAATAAATTAAACACTTCTTTAAATAGCAGCACACCGGGCCTGTTTCCCCATCCATGCAAGATAAAATTATTTTGCATATTTAGAATGCTGAGCCAAATTTGTATTTGTTAAAACAGGCTTCAAAATAAATGTGACTATATTGAAGCTTTTTTTCTTCAAAAAAAATGGTCATCTATTTCATAGATAGGAACAGCACACCAGCTGCTCAACAAATCTATTCCTTGTTCATGAGAAGTAAAAACAATGTTTTGCTTGTTCTCTTCTGCAACAATTTTTAGATTTTCTTCTTCATGTCACATGTGATTTTTAGGACAGATGTCTACAGGTTTCCTTAGGGTTTTTGTGTGTGTTTTGTTATTATTATTTTTTAAAAAAATAAAATACCTTTCTTATATATTTTGCTTCTACAAACTAATACAAGGAGAATATAGAATTAGCAGGCAATATAATTTTATAACACCTTGAAATATTTTTTTATTTAACAAAATGTAAATACCACCTGATTGCAGTAACACCTTAAAGAGGTTTGGAAAAAGAAACTCTTTAAAATTATCAGTAAAAACAGTTAAAAGTGGGCATTTAAAAACATTCAAAACTCATTAAACTTATACAATAAGCTAAAGTCAGATTTAAACACATGTAACTTCTACATGTCCGGATAGGTATGCTTTAACAAAAATGCTTTAAGTAGGTGCCAAAAAGAATACAGTGATGGCACCAGCCTGATGTCAGTAGAAGAGTTATGAGAAACAGAGGAATTATGAGTGGAAATTACCAGTATATATAATATATCACTATGTTATGCATGTCCATATGTGCTCTCATGGTGAACAGTTGGTGAATACAGTATTTGAGTTTTACTGTACACAGTATCGAAATGCACACAGTAATATTGTATATTATTGCATTCATAATAATGTACCACCACTGAGTTATAGCTTGTTTAGCTTATACGTAAATCTGGCACTATTTGGGCTGAATTTGTGTTGGCTTTTCTACAGATCTCACATCCAGTGATGGCAGTCAGGCATGGAGCAAATCCAGTGGAGATAATCCTTAAGACACACCCATAAACAGCATTCATCTTCTGCATGGGGCTTCAGCTGCTACAAAGCAAGCTCCATTTGTTGATCTTATGAAAAGAATCCCATATATTGTTGGTTTTCTGTTCACCACATGAACATACATTGTGGCTTGGATGCATAATGAGGCAGGAAATCTGAGTAAATTATGACCAGGTTACATTTTGCAGAGGTCACAAAAAGCCAAAGAGAATGCAATTTTGTCTCCTTGTAATTACTTTTCTCTTCTAAATTACCTCCATACAAGAACGGTGGCTGAAAAGCACCAGGACATCTATTTAAATGAGTTCAATAGCCCTGTTAGTGTACACCAAACATTCTTAATGCACGTTAATGCTGGAAGGAAACTATTTACCTAATCCAAACAACAAGATGTTATAAGAACTGAAGAAGATTCACTGTGCTAATATGTCTGCAGATGATATGTCTGCATAGGCTTTATGGAATGAGTCAAGCAACACATTACATGGTCATTTTTTCCTTTTTTCTTGCTGTATCAATAAAAAAAAAATACATGGTCATTGTCATTTGTTCAAAGCATTTTGCACACACTGTTGTAGAAACCATAAGAGTGTTGCGAAGTTAAAAATACATTTCTGGTATTAAAATTTTTCTGCATCTTCATACTAGTGATATTAGTTACTGGTCATGGTGCAGGTATGAAATTTTGTTTTATGCTGTGGCGTTTGCCCTCCTAGGTGTGTGACATCATACTGGGTTCATAAGGAAAGGGTTAACTAATTGTAAAATGACTTACCTATAGGAACCCAAGGGGAGGAGTTAGAATTAGAGTTGTTAAGAAGTCAGTCTGGAGTTAGAGAAGAGAGAGGGAGGATAAGTCTGTGGCTTGGGTTAGTCTGATGTGAGAGAGTGAGAGAATCTGTTAAGAGGAGTCAGTCAAACAGTTGAGATAATCAGTCAGAAGGTATTAGGAAGGTATAGGCCGGTAAAGAAACTCAGGTTAAGAAACTGACAAGAAAATTATCTGAGAAACCATAAACTTGTTAATGCTTATAAAATAAACTTGTTTATTTGGTTTAATTTTAACAACTGTCTGGACTCAGTGTGTACCCGAGAGTAACGGGTTGGTGGCAGCAGGGAAGCAAGCACAGTGGTGGCACAGGGATCAATAGACCGCCAAACGTCCGGGGACCCTGTGTGATCGCCACATATGCTAGTGTTGTTTTATTACGCATTGTTTGCTTTTCATTGTTTTGTACACTGCTTCGAGATTTTTGTACATTAAACTGTTTTATAATATGAATTCATACTTCCCCTGAGAGTACCCAAGGCATTTTGATCCCTGACAAAGAAATTCAAATGGCAACTTCTGTGGTACGAAAATATAATAAGTGACGTTATTGACCATTCGTTGACCCAGGCAATTCCATCCTATGAGTCTTTCAGTTTTTCTTCCATATGATTAATTCTCTGTTTGACCAAAATAACTGAGTTTTTCATCAAGTACTTAAATAGAACAACTATTATTTATTTATTTAAGTAAACTTAATGTATTTCTACCAGCAAACTTAACAAATGAGAAGAGAGAAAGGTGTACCTGTTGAATGCCTACTTACCTAAAGATCATGTGCTTGCTTCACAGATCCTGTACATGGTCCACAGAATGTGGAGGTTGTTGACATCCGATCTCGGCAGCTGACCTTGCAGTGGGAGCCCTTCGGATATGCTGTGACTCGTTGCCACAGCTATAACCTGACAGTCCATTACCAGTATGTGTTCAACCAGCAGAAATATGAGGCGGAGGAACTAATTCAGACGTCATCACACTATACTTTGCGGGGACTGCGACCATTCATGACTATCCGACTGAGGTTGGCTCTTTCAAACCCAGAGGGCAAGATGGAGAGTGAAGAGCTGGTAGTTCAAACTGAGGAGGATGGTAAGGAAAAAAGAAAGCGCTAATGACTTAAAATGTTAAAGTAGTTGAAAACACAAGTTGTGACTATCAGTGTGTACACGTGCATACACATAGACAGCCACAAAATGCAAGGGAGGCAATAATAATAATAATAATAATAATAATAATAATAATAATAATAATATTTTATATCACAACCTTGTAACTAGCCTGAATGCCCTATTTAAGTAGATGACCTGTGCAATTCTGAATACTCCTTTCTTGTGGGTGGAAATTTTAGAAGAAGGTAAAAAATAACTGCTTTTTCTCATGTCCTTCCTAGTTCCTGGAGCTGTTCCCCTTGAATCGATTCAGGGTGGACCTTTTGAAGAAAAGATCTATGTTCAGTGGAAGCCACCAAATGAGACTAATGGAATAATTACACTCTATGAGGTAAGGGGACTTGATTGTTAGATGATGCAAGATGTACTTAAACCTGTGGTGAATGTGGCATAGATGCCTTTTAGGTGTTGGCTGTGTGTCCCAAGGCCTGCACCTGGTGTTGGGAAGAAAAATCTATGAAAAATACTGCAGACTAAAACTCTGGAACAGAAGAGGCCTAGGGGCTGCCTTATTTCCAGGTATAATTAGCACTACATGAGTAGTTTTATTGCATTGCATGTGCAAATGCATTTATTCTTACATTTGTGTGGTTGATATTGTCTCATGCCCACCAGTTGGTGGTCATCTTCTGATGTGGGTTCATAGATAATGGCATCCACGTTGCACCCTCTCTGTGCAGTGTCTGGCATTTGCTATATGACAATGTATTTGCTAATAACTGCTGGGAATCTTAGGGCCTGCAGACCACATCTAGTCATTTTACTTCTCACTGTAATTCCTTTTGTTCTGTAGGGAAAAACAAATATCCTCTTTTCATATGAGTTGAGTTGTTGTTGGTAGAAATCCTTTCTAGGTTGGAAGCAACCCACAGTGCTTACAATATGTACTCTTGGCCTGCATACAGATTTCCCTGAGCTTTTCTGTTAAGTGAAATAATAGTCTTTTGGGATCATTATCCACATCATAATGGATAATGGCCATAGCAGAGAACTGGGGTGGGGGTTGCCTGTGGGCAGGATATCATTATTACTTTAATTTTAATCCACTCTGAGAGTCCTGTGTGCTCAAGAGTGGGGCAATCATTACCAATATAAAATAGAGGAAGTGAAAAATCAGCAGTGTTGACAAGGTAGCCAAATGAAGTTCATGAACTCCTGTACAAAACTTAGGTCCTGAACTCTGTATGACGGCAGCAAGGGATTAAATGTGAATACTAAAATTCCATCTAGTTTCCTGCCTATAATTTTCTTGAAAGGCCCATTTGATGCACTGGAAAAATATATTTTAAGGCAGAATACGATCTTGCCTGTTGCGTCTCATTTCAACCACTTCTATGACTGTAGCAATTCTACTGGTTGTCTGTGCTGTAAAAACAGATGGCAGAGGGCTGGCTGTTTGCAGCAAGGTTAATGTGCTGAGCCTCTCACATCTGGAAACATGATTTTCGAAAGTGGTTTGGGTCAAAGTAAGAAATTGAGTTGAATAGTTTCAGCTGAGTCTCTGGTGGATGTTTGCACATGTCACTAAAAGGCTTCCACAATTTGTTCTTCCTCGCAATGTCTGGGCAAAGGAAATCCTCAGCTACATGAGGCATTAGTGTTGAACATTGCAGCTGAGGCACATGGCAGATTGGTACATGGGAAATGGTTTGCAAATGAATTAAGACAATACTGTTTTGTTTCACTGTTTGGCATGACAGGTGTGTTGCAGATCCCAGAACGTGAAGGCAGATAATAAGCTGCACACTGAATCTTACCTCAGTGGAAACTGTTTTCTGGGAATCTGTATGATCTTGTGAGTTACTATGAAAATAAAAGAGCATCAGTTACAATGAAAAATATAACACCTTGTAATTTTTTAGAGACAGTTTGCCATTTACACTGCCTGCAGGTACAGAATACTGGAAGGATTTTCCCACTCCTGAAGTTACTTATCCGACTGAACAGATATAGAGTGGGGGTGATGCATCATAAAAATCATCTTGGTTGATTCCACATAAAAGTGTTTAATTGATAATGGTCATCATTTATTCATTCAGCTTGTTATAGAGCATCCAGATGAGATGGCTGAGAATGTGCACTGACCACAAAATTGGTTCAGGCTCTACTTCAGATCTGTTGGTCCGCAGTGATTTGGAGATTTTTCCTGTGTGTGTGTGTACACACACACAATTTTAAAAATAAATCATGCAATTATGGCCAAATTAATAATAAATGAATGAACAAGAAACTTCCCACACTGCAAATAAATAAGTTAGAAAGAATCCACCACCAGGAAACAAGAAATTGATAATTAAAGCCATGTTGTGGCTGCAAGGGGAGGAAATCTGTGGTTTAACAACTGTGAATGTGTGGAGAGGAAATTCACCTCTTACTGGATTTCAGGTGGGGGAGCAAGGGACCTAGGTCATCATGAAACTCATCTCCCCTCCATTTCCCCCTTTGCTTTGCCCTTCAGTCCCAGGCATGACATTACTGATATCACCTATTTAAGGAGGCATTTCCTGTTTCCTGACGGTCTCTTTAATTACTTCATTTTATTTTATTTTTAGGGTAATTGCATAGCTGCATAATTATGATTATAAATTGGTTTTTTTAAAAAAAAAACAAAACGAGCAATTAAATAGTACACGTAGGGTCATGGTGGTGACCCTACAGTGTGCAGAGTTGTGTCCTTAATGAATGAGCATTTCTTTTCCCCTGGCACTTACACTTACCTAGAAGTAAATCCTACTGAAAACTACCTTCTAAATATATATGCTTAGGATAAAGCTGTATTGGGCAGATTTTCATGTGGTGTCGTGAAGTGAAGTGGTCACTCCCATGAAGTTCGTTCATCATTTGACAACCAGGAGAAGCAGAATACATCAGAATGGAAGATTTGGAAGAGGGGAAGCTACTGCTGATATTTATCAAGAGTTTGTCGAGTGGATTTTATAATTTTTAGAACTTTTGTTTGTGTGTTCTGTTCTGTTTTTATTTTGTATACCACTTTGATGGTCTTATGTTGTCAAACAGACTATAAATTTGTATAATAATAATCTAACCTGCTGTCTCATAACTGATGCTGACATAAGATTCAGCTCTCAGTTTAGTTTGACTTCTGTAAATTGAGTGAGGACTACCTTCTCCTTTGCCTCAGGCAGTAAAACGGTTGCCATCCTTGGAATATCCTTCTAATTACAGTGGTACCTCAGGTTAAGTACTTAATTCATTCCGGAGGTCCGTTCTTAACCTGAAACTGTTCTTAACCTGAAGCACCACTTTAGCTAATGGGGCCTCCTGCTGCCACTGCACCGCCGCTGCATGGTTTCTGTTCTCATCCTGAAGCAAAGTTCTTAACCTGAAGCACTATTTCTGGGTTAGTGGAGTCTGTAACCTGAAGCGTATGTAACCTGAGGTACCACTGTACATCCAGATACTGTATAGCTAAATAGAGCCATGAGTGCCCGAAGGGACCAAAAAGCCATCAACGTAAACCCACCCTTCAAGGAGATCATCATGTTAACAACCTGCAGATCTAAAAGCCTAACTATCTTCACACCCCTAATAAGACTTCTTAGGATATAGAACACTGTTAGGCTAACACATGCAGACCAATGGTGAGAAGGAAGTTGCCAGCATCAACCTCCAAGCCGAAGTAAAGTCATGATAACTTTAGTCAGATATGTGAAAGCTTTGGCCCTCCAGATGTTACTGAACTACAACTCCTATCACCCCTGGCCATTGATCATGGTTGCTGGGGTTGATTGGAGTTGTAGTTCAGCAACATTTGGAGGGCCAAAGGTTCCTTGCACCTGACTTTAGTTCATAAATAACTACCTCAAAGTGTAAAACACTTTATACTTCCAATGTCCCCAATGAGACTTTTATGACTCCCTTGCAGCAGTGTGGTGTATTCTTCACACAAACACTACTTGCAGTGTTTAATAAATCAAAACTGCAGCCTAAGAAAGTGGTTTTAAAATGTTGAGTTCCACTTTTTCCAGTGATTCATTGAATCCAGGCAGAAAGGGGTTATAACACACATCACACAGAATGTACACCCTCAGAACGCAGACAGAATCTATTCCAAAGTGGCAGGTAGCTAACTATTCAAGGCAGGCAGGCAGATGATTGTGGATGTGATGACTAGAGGATGTTGAGCAGACGGAGACATGGGTTACAAGAAAAAAGAGAGATCACAGTTGCATTTTAACATCAGTCAGGAAAGAAAACTGATAGGTGACAGAGCTAAAGAGAGACACTTGATGTAGCAATGTGGAATGATTGCAGGCATGCCTGCGCAAATGTTTAAACTATGTATCCGATAGGCAGTGCAGCTTTTGCAAATAAATAAATGTTTAAAATGGTGCAGAATGGATACTTTAAGTCTGATCCTTTAAGCATCTGCAATGGTGGTGGGGCAAAGACACAACCTCTGAACCCCAGCAGAGTGATGTATTAGGAATGGTGTGTGTGTGTGTGTGTGTGTGTGTGTGTGTGTTGAGAAGCATTATATGGATGCTCCGTTGAGTCCATTTCCTATCTAGATGTGAATGGCAGACCTAATACAGTTCATTAAGGTTTCTCTATTCTTCTGAAAGCTTCCCTCCTATGAGTCAAACGTTCAAAATGCCTAAGAGGCATCACTCTGAATGATGTAGACTGCATTATGAGGGCACTCCTGCAGCATTAATGTCATTGTCCTGAATTTGTAAATACAATTATGTGGAACTTATTGAAGATGATGATGATATTTACCCTAACCATAAATTTGTAAGCCTCGTAGCCACAGCCGTCTGCATTTCTGTGCCATGTGTCTGTGTGTGTGTGTGTGTGTGTGTATATATATATATATATATATATATATATATATATATGTATGATGGAGGGAAGTTTTAAAGGGGACACAGATTTTCACAGGTTTTCATGGTATCTTGAGCTGTGTTCTAAGAACTAGTGTTCTTTGTTTTTGTTTTTTTTTTAAATCTAAATTTGAAATCCTTTTTTTTTTTAAATCACCATGACAATCTGGAGTAATGCAAGCATTCTTCTGTCCATCTTTCCCAGAATACCTAGTTAGCAGAAGAGAAGAGGCAATTAAGGCAAGCAGGTAGGAGTGGAATTAGGGTATCAATAACGCAGATGACAAAAAGAGGGTGGGGGGTCCAGCACTGGCAGTGGGATCCATAAATCAGGATCTTCTTATGTTCTTAAGATGCTACATCAGGGGTAGAGGAATAGGTTGTTCCACAGCTGATGTGTCAGCAGATCATGCTGCCTGCATCCTCTTGTTAACCTTCACACATCCTTAAAATCCTGTAGTATCACTCAAATGTCATATGAGTGAAGCGAGCTATTGATATGTGACTTTCTCAGTTAATCTAATTGTGTCACACATTTCAAATTATGGCAATTTAAAGATACCACACATGGGGGGGAATGAATTAATTTTTAAGAGTCAATTAAGCCTTGGCACTATTTAAACACGTATGTGTGTGTGTGTGGGGGGGGTAATATGTGCCTATCCTATATCTGAACTTAACCTTCTTTCTGGTTTTCCTTCTTATTGCGTTCATAGCAATTCTGCAATTGTAATTAGATGAATCTAGTAGAATGTCTAATGTTTTCAAGGGGAAAGAGTTGGGATTCATTTTAAAGCATTTCTGCTTCTATCTCAGTCAAAAGGAGTTTGTAGTTACTGGTATGTATTTTAGCTTGCATTTAAATGCAGGCTTCTAGAATACCTCTGGGATTAATACAAGCCAGAAAGGATCCCCATCTCCACTTTTGTCCTTCAGGCTAGATGGAATGTGTACTAGTTTTCTTGCAGTTCCTTATTTATAAAAAATCCCCACCACCACCACCAGTAGAGAAGAAGAATTGGTTCTTAAGGCAAATTTGAATTGGTTCTTTAAGGCAAATTTGGGGGAATATAAATAATGTTATTTTTAAAACAATACAACATCTCCAACTTTGCATTAGGACACCATCACTACTCTAAAATGGAACAAAGACTAGAAAGCATGGTATTATTTCTTCAGTCAAACTGCCTTTACTTTGGCTCAATATTCTTCATCCTCAATTTAGCAAATAATGCACTTTTTAAAGGGAAAAAGAACTGATTTGGGTGTTGAGCAATTGGCTTAATTGTACGGGGGGGGGGGGCCAGGAAGCAATAGTAATATCAAGGTGATATTCTTCATAGATATGGAGGGAAGGCAAAGAAAATCACAATGAAATGGATAGCTGGGCTCCACCAAAATGCAGTCCAGAATCCCACCCCCCGTACCAAAGTGGTGGAAAATTGGTTTCTACAACAAAGCAATTATCTGATTGCTTCATTATTTGCCTTTCAACAATGTGGTGAACAATCCACATTCTACTGAGCAGAAAGGAAAACTGAGAATCCTCCCAGAGTGAAAAATAAATTTTAAAAAATCACACTTCAATTTTGTTTTTTAAAAGCCAGTCCAGGACACACATTCAGTTATGTGAAGATAACTTCTCAACAATTGAAATAAAAATCCCAGGCCTGTTTCTGTAAGTACCCAGCCATAACTATGGGATGAGAAAGAGGAAAGGGGCTCTGTAGAGCAAATCCTGGAACAAACCCTGAGGAGCATCATAAGGGAACATGCCTGTCTTTACTTGGGAAATGGTTACCTTATGGGCTCCATAGGCAGAATCAGTTTAACCTGGCTCCACCAAGCTCCAAGTTACCCTCACGCCAGTCCTGGTTCACCCTGTTCCAAGGTAATAGGGAACAAATGATGGGTATTCAGTCCCAAAACAGCTCTAAAATAAACTTATCTGTAAATTCTAAATACTGCAGTAGCTTCAGATGCTGTGTACCATTTACAGCAAAAAAGATGAAAGGAGAGAGAGGATTAAAAGCATTATGTGGATCATTTCTTCAGGATATTTAGAATCAGGCACATTCCAGAGTGATCTCTCCTGTTACTGATGCATTGTGGAATTCTGCATACTAGGTTTGTTAACCTCCTTCTGGAAACATTTTGCTGCTTCTCCAAATTGTCTTGGCTTCCTCCAGTTCAGGAGTATGGCCAAAAGCTCTTCTTATCCATTTTTTTTTAATTGAATTGCTGAAGCAGTGCAAAGTGAAACTAATCTGGATTGTACCACTGTAGACTGGAGGTGGGCAAGTGCATGACTGAATGTTCTGCCCACTAAAAAGTTATCTGCGCACAGAAAGGAAAACGTCAGGGGGAAATGTTCTCGATTCACTGTCTCCCCGGCATAGAGATGGATGAACCCACTGTAGTCTGGCCCATTTGACTTCAACATAGGGATGGGGAGGTACATAAAATTCTGCAAGAAATATGATTAAAAGCACATTGAGACAGTCTGAAGGTTAAAGCACTGCCCTTTAAAAAAACCCTTTCTAAAGACTACCAAAATAATGTCACCTAAAGATGTCACCCCAGCCTGGAGTAATTATTATGCATATTGCTGTCATACCCTTTGAGTTAGAGCAGGTATAGGCAAACTACAATTCCCATCATCCCTGACCACTGGTCCTGTTAGCTAGGGATGATGGGAGTTGTAGTCCCAAAACTTCTGGACAGCCGAATTTGCCTATGCCTGAGTTAGCGTGATAGTACTTGTATGGTACGGGACACGGGTGGCGCTGTGGGTTAAAGCCTCAGCGCCTAGGGCTTGCCGATCGAAAGGTCGGCGGTTCGAATCCCCGCGGCGGGGTGCGCTCCCGTTGTTCGGTCCCAGCGCCTGCCAACCTAGCAGTTCGAAAGCACTCCCAGGTGCAAGTAGATAAATAGGGACCGCTTACTAGCGGGAAGGTAAACGGCGTTTCCGTGTGCGGCTCTGGCTCGCCAGAGCAGCGATGTCACGCTGGCCATGTGACCCGGAAGTGTCTTCGGACAGCGCTGGCCCCCGGCCTCTTTGAGTGAGATGGGCGCACAACCCTAGAGTCTGTCAAGACTGGCCCGTACGGACAGGGGTACCTTTACCTTTACCTTTTTACTTGTATGGTGGCAGGGGCAGGGCAGAGTGGGGGCAGTGGCAGAGCTTATGCCCGCGCTGCCCAGGGCAAGCGCACTCCTGAGGGTGCTGGGGCACCCTGCCCTCCCAGGCACGGGATAGCTCAGGGGTGGAGGAAGGGGGTGGGGGTGGGGCGGATGGCCCCGGTTGTCTTCACTGAGGGGGGTGACATTTAGCGCAGCGCCCGCCTGCGACTCCCAAGCCTCCCCCAGCTGTCAAAACTATGGCTCGGGGTAGGCTTGGGAATCGCAGGTGGGTGGCGTGCCAAATGTCACCCCCCCCCCTCAGAGAAGACACCTGGGGCAGTCCGCCCCCACCACCCCTCCTTCCTCCGCCCCTGAGTGGGGGTGGGGATGTTATATTCAACAGGAAAGTCACCTGACTTTGGAAAATCAGACAAAGCCCCACCTTAAGAGCAAGGCACAGTGTGATGTCAGGCCCAGGTGCAGCAACCTGAGGCAACCAGACAGGCACCAAGGTGACTTTGTTGTTGTTGTACACCCTTAATTTCTAACACACTTGAAACATGGGCCCATATTTAAGAGCATTTTTTGGTTTCGCTTTTTCTACATGCATTCCTGCAGTACTGTAAAACAATTTACAGATGAGGTATTCTCTGTGCTTTTCCAAGGAGCCTATTTTTTAAAAAGAAAAAAAAAACTTATACAGTTCACAGGAAGCGCTGGCACAGCAAGTTGTATGTGTATTATAGCAAAATATTCTTAGCCCCAAGGACTGAGAGGGGTACAGTACAGGAGATTGAATAACCTCTAGATGCTTTAATCTTATCAAAGCAATTTCTATAGTTGTCATTTTATGTGCTATTAAACTGAACAATGCTGTTCTCCAATAAAGCCATTTGAAATAACAGCTCATTAAAATTGCTTCTCTAATATATAGCTTTCTAATTAATGTCAATGGGTTACAGAGCTTGGGAAGCAGAATTGACTATAATGTTTGGGAAGTAGGTAAAATAAAAAATAATATATATTTTATCACTAATGACCTTTTAGTAAACCTAATGAAATCCTTAATGGTCTGTATACATCACAGTAGAGCTCACGGTTGCTTTGTTATCCACTTCATTTTCCCACTTTACGTTTACGTTGCTCCATTTAGCTTTATTTATAGCCAATGAATAAAACACCATTTCAAGGAAGCATGAGTAAGACGGCAAGAACCCAGAAAATACAGTGGATTATGAACAATACACTGTGGTCCCAGTTTGGGGGGAAAGGAGGCAGTTAGCTATGGATGAGAGGCACACCATACCTCCTTGTCTTCATTAGTATTGTTAGAAAAATTGGGTGCCACCCCCCCTCTCTACCAAGCTGGAGCGAGATTCCAAAGGGTTCCAGGCATTCACCCTGGGTCTATGGTTCTTTGCAGGATTGAGACATGGCAGTGACTGTCATTGCTTTAAGAAATATGGTTTGTTCACCTACCACCTTCAGTCTTTATGGAGGGAGTTGAGATCTTACAGCATGGTCATTTCAAGAGGGTCTTGTACTCCGCAGCAGTGCAGCCCTGGATTCAAAGGCATGTCTCCCATCCAACCAGCAGCCAGCCAGCCCAAGATGGATCCCAGTCTTCCTTCTTTCCTTCTTCCCAGCAACACTTGCTCAATAATCTTTTTCTGTCACGTCACACCTTGGCAACCTTCCAAACCCCCAATCTCTCTTTGCACCTCAGAGCAAGGGGGGGGGGGACCACACAGTTCTGTTGCATTGCCAATGGTCCTCAGTGGCCCTCTAGTGTTTCTTAATGGCCCTAGCTTGGCCGAGTCATTTTGCATAGGCTTGCCCAGAAATTCCTCTGCAGCTTGTTTTTCTCCCATCACATCCCAAATAATCAAAATCCCACCATTTATAAATTTCTAGAGTTTAGGGGAACCCTCCCAAATCTATAACACTGACCCCCCATTTAGCAAAAGGGACAGATTTACACAGCTATGCAGCAGAAAACAGTACAGCTACTGGCAACATTCAGAGCAATCCACCAAAGCAGATAATAGCATAGTGACACATTAACACAACAAAAGTTCCTCTCTACGTGATCTCCAGCTTCTTGGATTCCTTCAGGACTTCTCTTTCCTCCTGTGGTACCCTCTGGTCACCATTCTACACCCCAGTGCAGCTTATTCAGTCACCCACACTTGGCAGCCAAGATTCTTGGCACCCACACTTGGCAGCTTCCATGACATGTTTAAGCCAGGGTGTCTTCGTCAGTGCCAGAGATGTCTCGCCCACAGACTTGGACTGAATAGTTTTATTTTCAGAAAGTAATCATGGTTTGAGGTTGCAAGAAGGTTAAAACATAACAATCTTAATACTGTCACCATCCTGCCACATAGCCTCCTGATGTATGCCTAGCTGCAGTAAAGTATTAAATAAATAATCAATCATTAAATTGTCTGGTAGTACCTTAGAGACCAACTAAGTTTGTTCTTGGTATAAGCTTATGTGTATCTGAAGAAGTATGCATGCACACGAAAGCTTAGTTGGTCTCTAAGGTGATGTGTCAGACCAAGACAGCTACCTACCTGAATCTAGCTGCAGTAAACGGATCTTCTCCCCCAATCCATGAATTTCAAGAGGAGCATGAAAATTGTAGGTGGGTGGATACAGTCATGTACAGATTGCAATTGAAATGGTAATACAGTGGTACCTCAGGTTAAGTGCTTAATTCGTTCTGGAGGTCCATATTTAACCTGAAACTGTTCTTTAACCTAAAGCACCACTTTAGCTAATGGGGCCTCCTGCTGCTGACGCGCCGTCGGAGCACAATTTCTGTTCTCATCCTGAAGCAAAGTTCTTAACCTGAAGCACTATTTCTGGGTTAGCGGAGTCTGTAACCTGAAGCGTATGTAACCTGAAGCGTATGTAACCTGAGGTACCACTGTATTTTGATTCTCCAAAGAAATTACCCTCCCTACAAAAAAGTTCAGGTTTTGTCTAAAATTCAGTGTTATTCTTGACCAACCTTTAAATAAATTAGACCCCATACACAGCTTTGCTCCCAAGATACTTTGGTATAGTTGACTTTGTTCCTATTCTGTATTTTAGATTATGTGAGCTAATCTTTGAGATGTGATGTAATCTACTTTGGGGTTGGAATTAGGATGGAATGACTGCCTGAAATTAGGATAGAATGGTTGCCTACCATCCTTAGGCAACCAAATCTTAATATTACTGATATAATTAGATACCTCTGATCATATTACAATGACATAATCATCCTGTTAAAAAAATATGGAGATATCACATTTACCCAGTTAGCTGCTTAGATAAGAAGTCACAATAATTTATTTGTACTTCACAAAATCCAAGCTTTCTTTCAATTTAGTTGTCCATAATTTTTTTATCTTATTGGTGTGGACATCTCCTAATCCCTAGCTTTACCAAAGAAAACTATATTTATACTGTCCCTGTTATTTGATGTTAAAATAACCATTACTACACAGCTACTGTGTGTGTGGTGTGTTGTTGTTTTTTTGGTGGGGGGGGGGAATCACCAAGGAAATGTTTGCTCACTTGTTTCCCATGAAGATTAGACATCTTGGCTACTGCACCACAGCAGTGTTGGCAAGGGAATCAGCAAGCCCATTGCACTACTAATGCATGATGTTCTAATGACCTTGGCTAGGCAGAAATAATGAGGCATAGCCTTGGGCTATAAATCACACTGATTTGGGAACTGTAGGAACTCATTCTGTTTCGCCATCGGCAAAGGTCTGCTCTGCTGTCAGCAGAGTTTCTTAGACTCCTAGCTTCCTCTGTCATGGTAATCAAGTGCCAAGAAGACGGCTTATAAAAAGAGTTTTTAGGAAGCCCCCAGTTACCGTACTTACTACTGGTTTAACTCGCGTAATCCCAGCAGCAATACGGCTGTGCCAAGAAGGATGGTGTTGCTTCTCTTAGCTTATTTTGTTGAGAGGTTTTAAATAAAGAAAACATTATACACTTTTACAAAAAGCCTGCTTGGACCACAAAATCCCCTACAGCAAATGTGTGTTATTTTATTGTCCACAATAAGTCATATTGATGAACTGCTATCTTTCCTTGTAAGGAAAAAATAAAAAAAGCCTGGGGTTTGTTTGTTTTTCAAGTGGTTACTCTTCATTTAGCAGCTTGTGGTTTCTTTAAGGAACAATAAAGATAATGGGATAATGATAACAGTTTAAAATCTCTAGCAAGGAAAGTATAAGGTGGTTGTTGTTTTTTTGATGCTTTCAAAAGCATAACAGCTTAGTTGGAAACCAATATTTTAGAGGCTTGGGAAGCATTTTTTAAAAGTGTCTAGTTAGCTGCAAATGTTTCTTATGCCTGCAGAGGATATTGGGAGAAGTGGGGAGGCCAAGAAGGCTGCAAGTTTATTGTGTATATCCAGCCCAATGAAGCATCCATGTGTAATAGCCAGGGCCCCAGGAGTGTTTGCCTCAGCAACCCCTAGCATGAATTAGAGGAGTGTAAAATGGAAAGTGAATGGCTTCCGGCAGAAGAAGACGCTGCCTTATGTCATCTGCTATTATCATCCCTCTGGAGGCGTGGCTTATAGCCTTTCAGGTCATAAGTCTTTTCTGCAAAAACAAAAAACCCAAAAAAACCAGACACCAAGATATCCAAAGAAGCTATGAAAATGTTTTCAATGAAATAGCCCACAAGCCGGTTATAAATTAGATGTTACATGACATCTCTGTGTAGTTCTCTGCCCTTTTTTTTTAATGAAATAGAATCCAAAGGAAGTGGTGATCATGGGTAGAGGAATGATGGAGTCAGAGGCTGATTAACCCTTTATTATCTTGTTATTTTGACTCTAAATCACCACCCAATTTGGTTTCCATTCAGGGGGCAAAAACCAAGTATCTTTTCCTAAACAACTGGGGAGAAGCTTCAACAGGGGGTTTAATTGGAAGCAGCTGGCATGGTAGGGTTTGGTGGGGCAGGATGGCAGTAAGCCCATTCCAGCACTGCCACACAGACTCGACCTTGCTGCCATCCTGCCCATAGCTGTCAACGTTTCCCTTTTTTTAAGGGAAATTCCCTTATTCCGAATAGGATTCCTCGCAAGAAAAGGGAAAAGTTGACAGCTATGAATTCCTGCCACATCCCATCTAACAAAGCAGCATTGATGCTACTGTTGCAAAATCTGCAGAGCAGCACCACCAGCTGCTACTACTTTTGAAATATTTCAAATATGTGTTGCTTTTCTATAAGGCAGTTTATACTCTTTTAAAAGTAAATGAAAAGAATATAATAAACTATTTTTTTTAAAAAAAACCAAAACCACATACCTTTGCATATCTTTCGTTTTGTTTCATTTTTAATTGGTACATTAAAAATTAATGAAGTTATATTCATTTAAAAAAAAAAAAAACAGACATACAACCATTAATATTTTTGAGTTTTATAAAACTCAGGAAATTGACAACAAGTCCATATCAAAAGGCTGTTGATCTGGTGTAAGGTAAAGGTAAAGGGACCCCTGACCATTAGGTCCAGTCATGACCGACTCTGGGGTTGCGGCACTCATCTCGCTTTATTGGCTGAGGGAGCCGGCGTACAGCTTCCGGGTCATGTGGCCAGCATAACTAAGCCGCTTCTGGTGAACCAGAGCAGCGCACAGAAATGCTGTTTACCTTCCCGCCAGAGCGGTACCTATTTATCTACTTGCACTTTGACGTGCTTTCGAACTGCTAGGTTGGCAGGAGCAGGGACCGAGCAACAGGAGCTCACCCCATCACGGGGATTCGAACCGCCAACCTTCTGATCGGCAAGTCCTAGGCTTTGTGGTTTAACCCACAGCTCCACCCGCATCCCTGTTGATCTGGTGTATGTCAACATAAAAATATATTGCTTTTCTGTGCAAGAGAAGAAACATCAATATAGAAGATGGGCGCAGGGTGTGTTAAAAATACTCTTATTAGAAGTAGTATAGCTTGGGTGAGATGGGGTCTAATGAGAAACTCAACAAAATATTATTGTTTTTACTTTCAGTTTATCTAGGAAATCCAGCGACTTTGTAGGGCATACATATAAAAGTGTGGGTGTGTGCAATCAAAAAGTGCATTGCTATTCCCATTTCCTTTAGCTTCTGGCCTTAGAGATTTTGCATTTTAGCCAATGTAGTTCTGTTGTGCTCTGTACTGCATTTAACAACATACCACTCTCTGGCTTCACTGCTGCAAAACATTTTCGCTTCTAAAATTTATTGCTTATAAATATTGCCAGCAGCTAAACACATTGCAGTCTGCTGTAAGCCCATTCTGCCTTGGCAGTGCCTTGAAAGCCGACTTCATAAAACTTAGGGAAGTGCTGGGTGAGATCCCATGGACAGTAATACTAAAAGGAAAGGGAGTTCGTGATGGCTGGGAGTTTGTTAAGAGGGAGATAGTAAAAGCACAACTTCAGGCAATACCAATGAGACGGAAACATGGAAGGTGCCTAAAGAAGCCAGGGTGGCTATCTAAAGAACTTTTAACTGAGTTAAGATTAAAAAAGGATGTGTACAAAAAATGGAAAAGGGGGGAAACCACCAAAGAGGAATTCAAACAAATAGCCAGCACGTGTAGACACAAAGTCAGAAAAGCTAAAGCACAGAATGAACTCAGGCTTGCTAGAGAGGTTAAAAGCAACAAAAAAGGCTTCTATGGGTATGTTCGTAGCAAAAGGAAGAACAAAGAAACAGTGGGGTCACTCAGAGGAGAAGATGGTGAAATGCAAACAGGGGACACAGAAAGGGCTGAACTCCTCAATGCCTTCTTTGCCTCAGTCTTCTCCGATAAAGAAAACAATGCCCGACCTGAAGAATTTGGAGGAAATGATTCAGCAGAGGAAACACAGCCCAGAATAACTAAGGAGATAGTACAAGAATACTTGGCTAGTTTAGATGTATTCAAGTCTCCAGGGCCAGATGAACTGCATCCAAGAGTATTAAAAGAACTGGCAGATGTGATCTCAGAACCACTGGCAGTCATCTTTGAGAATTCCTGGAGAACAGGCGAAGTCCCGGCAGACTGGAGGAGGGCAAATGTTGTCCCTATTTTCAAAAAGGGGAAAAGAGAGGACCCAAATAATTACCGCCCAGTCAGTCTGACATCAATACCAGGGAAGATTCTGGAGCAGATCATTAAGCAAACAATCTGTGAGCACCTAGAAAGGAATGCTGTGATCACCAATAGTCAGCATGGATTTCTGAAAAATAAGTCATGTCAGACTAACCTGATCTCATTTTTTGACAGAATTACAAGCCTGGTAGATGAAGGGAACGCAGTGGATGTAGTCTACCTTGATTTCAGCAAGGCATTTGACAAGGTGCCCCATGATATTCTTGTAAAGAAGCTGGTAAAATGCGGTCTTGACTATGCTACCACTCAGTGGATTTGTAACTGGCTGACTGACCGGACCCAAAGGGTGCTCATCAATGGTTCCTCTTCATCCTGGAGAAGAGTGACTAGTGGGGTGCCACAGGGTTCTGTCTTGGGCCCGGTCTTATTCAACATCTTTATCAACGACTTGGATGATGGACTCAAGGGCATCCTGATCAAATTTGCAGATGACACCAAACTGGGAGGGGTGGCTAACACCCCAGAGGACAGGATCACACTTCAAAACGATCTTGACAGATTAGAGAACTGGGCCAAAACAAACAAGATGAATTTTAACAGGGAGAAATGTAAAGTATTGCACTTGGGCAAAAAAAATGAGAGGCACAAATACAAGATGGGTGACACCTGGCTTGAGAGCAGTACATGTGAAAAGGATCTAGGAGTCTTGGTTGACCACAAACTTAACATGAGCCAACAGTGTGACGCGGCAGCTAAAAAAGCCAATGCAATTCTGGGCTGCATCAATAGGAGTATAGCATCTAGATCAAGGGAAGTTATAGTGCCACTGTATTCTGCTCTGGTCAGACCTCACCTGGAGTACTGTGTCCAGTTCTGGGCACCACAGTTCAAGAAGGACACTGACAAACTAGAACGTGTACAGAGGAGGGCAACCAAAATGGTCAAAGGCCTGGAAACAATGCCTTATGAGGATCGGCTAAGGGAGCTGGGCATGTTTAGCCTGGAGAAGAGGAGGTTAAGGGGTGATATGATAGCCATGTTCAAATATATAAAAGGATGTCACATAGAGGAGGGAGAAAGGTTGTTTTCTGCTGCTCCAGAGAAGCGGACACGGAGCAATGGATCCAAACTACAAGAAAGAAGATTCCACCTAAACATTAGGAAGAACTTCCTGACAGTAAGAGCTGTTCGACAGTGGAATTTGCTGCCAAGGAGTGTGGTGGAGTCTCCTTCTTTGGAGGTCTTTAAGCAGAGGCTTGACAACCATATGTCAGGAGTGCTCTGATGGTGTTTCCTGCTTGGCAGGGGGTTGGACTCGATGGCCCTTGTGGTCTCTTCCAACTCTATGATTCTATGATTCTATGATTCTATGAAAAGTGCTCATTTTTGTAATGAAAAGTTAAGATCTGATGTGGCAGAGCTCCTCACTAAGGTTGTGACTGTTTTGCTTGTCCAGTATCATCCCGGTAGACATGTCCCTGGATAAATATTTAGATGAAGGAATAGTGCCTTCCGTTTGACAGCATTTGTGCTATATACAAAAGGCCCTGGAGTTAACTCTTTTTGTTGCAACATGCCAGATACCTCGTACTGTGAAGAAGACGTTCAGTTTTATATCAACGTTGCAGTCTTAAATGAATCAGATCAGAAAATGAGGAATGGAACATAAATGAGTATTAGTCTAACTCCCATTTTGGCTTACTGGAAGTGATTAGGAGGCAGCAGAGGTCCCTCTCCACACAAAAGGGCATTTCCTTCATAGTGGCACCTGCTTTAAAAGTACAGTGGTACCTCAGGTTACATACGCTTCTGGTTACATACGCTTCAGGTTACAGACTCCACTAACCCAGAAATAGTGCTTCAGGTTAAGAACTTTGCTTCAGGATGAGAACAGAAATCTCTGTTCTGGCGGCGCGGCGGCAGCAGGAGGCCCCATTAGCTAAAGTGGTGCTTCAGGTTAAGAACAGTTTCAGGTTAAGTACGAACCTCCGGAACGAATTAAGTACTTAACCCAAGGGACCACCGTATGGAGTTCACAATGGCAGTTCTTCAAGTCATTAGTAGTCAGTGTTATGTTTCCACATGGGGAGGTAGGGCAGGAGAGACACTAGGATAGGGGCCTTCTTCTTCACCAGCTTAGAGCTGTAGTAACTACAGTCATACCTTGGGTTGAATACGCTTCGAGTTGAGTGCGTTTGAGTTGCGCTCCGCGGCAACCCGGAAGTAATGGAGCGCATTACTTCTGGGTTTCGCCGCTTGCGCTTGCGCAGATGCTCAAAATGACGACATGCGCAGAAGCGGCAAAAAGCGATGTGCCCATGCGCAGACGTGCCGTCGCTAGTTATGTTTACCTCTAGATGCAAACGGAGCTCCAGAACAGATCCTGTTCGTATCTAGAGGTACCATTGTAGTTGCTTCCCTGCTGGGACCAAAGGACACTTAAAAAATAAAATAAGCAAACACAATTTACTTGTTTATTTAAAAAATGTCCTTTTAAAATGTCTCTTTAAATAATAAATAAAAGATTGCAACTTTTATAGTAGCAGAAACAGGACATGGGATGAAAGTGAGTATGTTCATGCTTTAATTAATTTTAAAAATGTGTCATGTCTAGGGAAAGTATATCTTTAAAATAATCTTTTTTATTAGACGTGTTTATGGAACCTGAATTGATGTCATGCTCAGGTTCACAAACTATAAATGTTACATTCATGGTTTATGTTTATTTTAGTGTTGGCTTATTAGAATTATTCTCTGGAATTATTTGTAGTCGGAAACCATAAGGATATGTTTTGGTCTTAAAACTTGCACCTCTGAGTGGAGTAGCAATAAATGTATTGTAGGGTGTTAATAATATTTATTCAGGTATAGATGCCTTGGAACATATAACGTATCCTAACCATATGTATAAAATGGTCAAAAAGTGTAGTACGTAAGGTGTAAAACTATGTATTCAGAAATTCCTAAAATGTGCATAGTACCATGTCTTACGTTTGACTAATGTATTATACTTTTCACTTTCTTATTCTTGAAGCAAATGACTAGCTAAGGCTGAGAGAGGTGGTGATTTGTCCAGAACTTCCCATGAAGCTTCATGGCTGGGCAAGGATTATATCATGTTGGTTCACATTCAGACTTAGCCCTGTAACCACTAGTCCTCATTGGCATTGGTCTCTTAGAGTGTATGATGTATAGGGCTTTCTCTGTGACACCGGGGAGGGCTTTTCTTCTAGAAAAAATGGTGCTGGCACTCATCATAAAGTTGTTACAGTAAATGCCACACATTTAACCAGTGTTTTTCTTCTAGAAAAAAGATGTACCAATCAGTATACCCAGAAGAAAAGCAGTGGCTATGTTCTGTGTGTGATGGCTTTCAACTAAGCCTTCCAATGTTTATCAGTTGGTAAAAGATCCCCATAACGTTTTAAGGCTCTAAATTTTCCACATAGACCCCTTTTCCTGCATGAAATGACAGAGTGTAACACAAACTGTGAGTTAGCCTTCGACAAGCAAAGTCTGAAGATAATCGGTAGGATCATAGCATTGATACAGAATTTCTTGTGCATCTTTGCCATGTCAGGGTATTATTGTTAGGCGTAGGGTGATGTACATAATCTGATGTCGTGATATAGAGGGAAAATATGTTCATAGAGATTGAGTTAGGCTGAGTGACTTGAATATTCCTAAACAGATTAGTTTGTATCACATGCTGTCCCTCCAGTGACAGAAGGATCTGGGATCCAGTGGAGGCTGTCAGCAATGGAAGGATTCTACCCCCTTCCAGCACACTGAGCCATTTCCTGCATTGTTCCAAAGGGTCCCTCATCTCTTGGAGTAGGGTTTGAGACAGCGATAGGTGCTGCTGGGTGCAGAGAATGAATATGGGGAAATTGACTTCCTTCTCCATTCCTCTGACTGAAGCCCCCACTAGTTCAGGCAGTATTCATTCATCAGAGGAACATGGTTGGATGTCGCCAACTCCCTACTGAATGAAATATATCTTCTCCTTACTAGGATCTACAGTGCATTCCCTCACAATGGCCAGGAATGCAGGAAAAAAATTCTGCCACATTTCTTGTCACTTCTTATGAAACCATTCAGAATATGTAGCACTTACTCATCCCAGTCATCAGTGATCCATGTTTGAAATGCAATGCAGAATAATTTTTTTAGTAGAAATTAATTACATGGCTAGTAATGTTCAAAGAAGACTTGAAGGTGCATCTTCAATATTGAAATACCAATAAATGCTGTTTCATATAATAACTTCTCCAGAAAGAAGACATTTCAATATCCAAGAAGCGAAAGTTGTTTTATCTTGTAAAATAAGAAGTTTGTACAGCAATCAAAACACACTCCAGCAACTCTTTGAAGCCCTATCATTCCTATTCCTACCAAGAAATGTCCTTTCATTGACATTTCCTTTTAGTTGCTTGCATTGTTTCCTCAATCTTTCAGCTTGAAAATGTAGCTGCAATAAAACAAAATGTCAGAGGAAAAAGCAACTACTGTATAAGTGATCTCTTATCCCAGTTCTGATTTATTTTTGTACAGTAAATTGCATGCTTTGCTGATATTAGGTCATCTTTTATTCTTGCGGACAAAGGCTATAGGATTTTTATCTCTTAACTAAACTTCAGCACAGCTTTCCCAACCTGGTTTCTTCCAGATGTTTTGGATTACAACTCCCATCAACCACTGCTAATATGGCCGTGCTGGCAGGGGCTGATTGGAATTATTTTATTTTTATTTAATGAATTTTAATGCCACCCTTCTTCTGAAGATCACAGGGAGGCTCACAACATAAAAACACAAAACACAAAACACAAAATAAAACAAAAACTGTAGTTCAAAGCATCTGAAGGGTGCCAGGCTAAGGAAGCATGTGTAATGGTTTTGGAGTCAAAAATCAATTGAGGGTATTGTTATTGTGTATGTAATGGTTATGGTTTAGAATGGTGTAGGTTGTATACCGAAAGTGGTATTGCAAAGTAACAACTCTGGCTGATATTTATGGTCAGTTTCACATGGCCTTGCTTCAGTTTTGTATGTTCCTTTGACCAGTGGCGTAGCGTGGGTTGTCAGCACCCGGGGCAAGGCAAGTAATTTGCACCCCCTAACCCGTGGATTTGCGCCCCCTAACCCTAACCCCCAGATGTTGCGCCCGGTGCGGCCGGCCCCCCCTGCACCCCCCACGCTACGCCACTGCCTTTGACATGCATATTTTTGAACTTAAGCCACCAGGCAGCTTTTTGACTCTTGTTGCTCTGGGACTAAACTCTTTCATTTATATCAGTATTTAACAGACAATATGCTGCTTATGTGAATGTGATATGGATATCTGCCTTTTCATGTATTATACACGTGCAAACTAAGATCTCGCCATATATGTGTATCTGCTGCACTTGTTGCAAGGTAGCTGTCAATTTTATAACACGCAAGGCTGCCTTCTCTCCCCAGTGCTGAAATTAGATGTTTTCATATCAGAATCAAAAAGCCACCGCCACACCATTTCTCAGCTCATATTTAAATGATGCACAGAGATGGAGGTTGAAGGCAGTATAATATTATTCCCTCTGGTGTCTGCCACTCAAAACAATTGCTTCATGTTTCTTCATGGTCACACCAGCCTAGTTTTGTCTGACATTGTCTCTATCTCTTAGGCTTCTTTTCACAATTGCAATGCCTAGAAGAGAGTTGGGGAACCTCCCCACCCCAAGTCAAATTCAATCCAGGAAAAGTGGGAACGGATGCCCATCGACTCAAAGTGGGTGTGGGAGAAACACCCAAAATATCTATCTATCTATCTATCTATCTATCTCTGCTGACACACAGACACCCTGAAGGGATTGGGCCATGGAGGAAGCTTCTGTCACTGACAGATTCCTTTGTTTAGTCTCCATGTGCTGAAAAAATGGCTTCCTTTTCTCATTGTTTGGAGAGAATAAATAGTAGTGTATGGGATATGATGGGAGAAATCAGGTGGTCTAGATCTGGTGTGTGGGCTGAAGGGTCAGAGGAAGTGGCATAATGCATCCTGAGCTAGAAGCCAAATTATATAATGTGTGGAGCTGATACTTAGCTGTAGTGTCTTTTGCAGAGGCCTCTAATAAATGAGATAAGAATTAGCAGTAGATTCAGGATAGAAAAAAAGGCATAATTCAAATATGAAAGTCAGGGCTCTTTTGTATAGTCTAGGATACAGTAAGATACCATCCTACTTAATACATAGTAAAATAATAATAATAATAATAATAATAATAATAATAATAATAATACTTACTGAAACTTTCTGATGCATCCTAGTTTCCAAACTAGTGGTTGGAACATGGTTCTTGTAGAGCTGTACGGTCAGATAACAGCGAGGAATGCAATTACTAGTTGCCGCAATGGCTACTGTAGTTCTTCACAATACTTAGTGAACTTCCAAATCCACTTCCAAATCCACAGAAAACTCTGAACTAACGTGAAAGTCCAAACACCCATGAAAGTAGTTACTTGTGCTCAGAGGGGTCAACCCCTGCCCTACTGATTTGTAATAGGCTTCTTTATAAATTACTCTTTTCAGAAGGATATGGCGGAAACACGGGTGAGTTAAGAGGTGGGACTTGTGGATTTCATTACTAGCTTCCTTACCTTCTCCTACCAATCATTCAAGCATTTTTGGAAATAGGGAACTTTCTCAATCAGTTGGTGGTGTGTTCTGCCACTCTGCTTTTCAAAGCAAGATTAAAAAAAACACACTAATCGTCATGCATGTTCATTGATTTGCAAAAGCCTTTGAATGCCAACCATGGTTGGTTTCCACAGCATAGCAAATGCCATATTATTAAGCAGATGTGGCCGTTAAGTAATTCCAAAACACCAAATGTATTCTCTCTTTTGCAGTGAGCAAAAATTCGGCTGACGGATACAAAAGCTCCAATTATTTTGTTTAGAGTTCATGGTAGAGAAATCGTTAACTTCTGTTTATTTAGGTCAATCAACTGGGCATCATTTGACAATCAAAAGCAGCGGGGGCACATGTATATATAAAATGTATCAAAGCTTTCTTCAGTTGCTGGGTCTTTAGGCAATCGCTTTGATGCAAATCATTACTTTTCCAATAATTACTCTTAATTTGAATTAATTACAAAAAAACCTTGATTTTCTATTACTTTGTGATGATTTCCTCACTTCCGCAGTGGATTGGTAATCCTGTTTAATTTTCAAGCTTCTGGTATTTTCCCATAAGAATAAGTAAAAGCTGTTTGAAACATGTTTCTTTCATAAGTATTTAGTCACAGGCAGAAAGACTGCAATATCACCAACTTCAAACAATAGTCAGAATAACATCTATTCCAAGTTGGAATTGACTTTTTATAGTTTTGGGGTTTTTTACACTGTCAGGATCTCTTTTGTACTTCATATTGGAGTCTCGTGTGCTAAAGGGCTCACACAGGACCTGCACCCTGTTTTGAAGCAGTAACACTGGATATTGTTTGCTAAATATTCTCCCAGCGATGAGAAATTATCTACCACAGTGGTTCTCCAACTCTTTCCACCCCGCACAGAGCACTTGAAAATTGCTGAGGGTCTTTGCAGACTATTTAATGATTTTTCTGGCTGTTGTAGCAATTATAACATACAGCAATAAATTTACAGGCACAGGTTCTGAGAAAAGGAAATCCAAGACATATCGCATTACAGTGGTACCTCGGTTTTCAAATGTAATTCGCCCTGGAAGACCGTTTGCGTTCTGAAATGTTCGAAAATCAAAAACTCAAAACGGAAATCTCAGTACAGAAGCCGCATTTCCATTTTGGCTTCCGAGGCACGTTCGAAAACTGAAGGATTTCCTTCTGGGTTTACAATGTCCGAGTTCCGAAATGTTCATCAACGGAGACGTTTGAAAACCAAGGTACCACTGTATATCCATGCAGCAAGTAATGACCACAAAATTATGGCTGTCAGAAGGTCATTCCAGAGGCTCTTTGCATCACTATGTTTCCAAATCATGGCTTTTGCCCTCAAAACAGTACATTTTACATTAGTATTAAAAAAAATCCTTTTTTAATACAGCGATGAGACAAGCTGCATTAAAAGCTTTGTCCCTGGCTACACCTCAGGGGTAGCCTATTGCATTTCACCACCTGAGGTGAAATGGGAATTGCCCCCTCCTGCCCCACTTCCGCCACCGCTGTGCCCCACTGCTCGCTGAACTTGGTGGGACCCAGAGTGCTCCTCAAAGTGTTGCCAATTGGCTCACCTCCTGCCCTGCTTGGGGGGGGGGACATAGATAATTGACAGCTGGATAACAAGGACACCCCAGCTCTCACTGAACTCAACAGGAGCTGGGGCGCTCCTCAATCTGTTACCATTTGCTTAGCTTCTCTGCTGGGGGGGGGGGGGGCAGGGAAGACGAGCAACAATGCTTTGTTCCCAGAATGCCTCCCTCTGTGGCAGAAGCAGTGGGGGTGCTGCTGCTCCAGAGAAGCGGACACGGAGCAATGGATCCAAACTACAAGAAAGAAGATTCCACCTAAACATTAGGAAGAACTTCCTGACAGTAAGAGCTGTTCGACAGTGGAATTTGCTGCCAAGGAGTGTGGTGGAGTCTCCTTCTTTGGAGGTCTTTAAGCAGAGGCTTGACAACCATATGTCAGGAGTGCTCTGATGGTGTTTCCTGCTTGGCAGGGGGGTTGGACTCGATGGCCCTTGTGGTCTATTCCAACTCTATGATTCTATGATTCTATTCTGCTGCCTGAGGGAGGGGAGGCTCTTCACCCCAAGTCCTGGGCAGGCTGACTCTGGTACAACTCATGGTCAGCGAAGGAAGAGCTTAGCTACAAGTCCCAGTTCAGAAGCCATAGAATTGTAGAATCAGAAGGGACCACAAGAGTCATCTAGTCCAACGCTCTGGAATACAAGCATCTTTTGCCGGACGTGGGGCTCAAACCCATGACCCTGATATTAAGAGTCTCATACTCTACCGGCTGAGCTATCCGTGCTTAAGGAAACTTTGGCTCAGGTCATCACAGCATGATAGTAAAAAGGACCAGAGAGGAGCAAAACCAACTCCTTTCTGGAGCCCATTTCTATGGTCTTGCTAAGCCACCATTTGGCTTGTTGTGTTGTGCAAACTGGCATCGTGTGTATGTGTGTAGAATGGAAGGCAATTTACACACACAAAATGGTGCAGAATATTTGGAGAATATTCTTCAAAGTGGCCATCTTTTTGGATCAGTTGTATTTTTTTTAAAAAAAAAAAAGTCTGATTTTACATGCTCTGCGGTTTTACACAGGGCAGCAAATGCTACGGCAGCACAGTTCCCCTGTGGAGAGAAGCACAAGTGCGGGAACAGCTTGCGCAGTGTCCCATGAGCGGAGCTACGAAGCTTGTATTGAACTTAGCACTTGTTCTTCCTGTTACTAAGTGGAATAGGAACACTACAAAGAGACAGGAAAGCTACTCCTCAGAGAAAGTGTGCATTATGACAAATGCGTTAAAGACAAGGAAAATAATTTCTTCTTCAGCAGGGAAATTGTCCAAATGTCTCCCTCTCTGACTTTCCAATTTTCCTTTGCTACTAAAGCCTAATGAGGTATAACTTTTAAGGAACCGCCAGATCCTATCAAGATCAGTTCAGTTCCGAGACTCTCAGTGTGAGAAGCTTAAGCCTACATCCTCAGCAATTAACCCCGCTCACCTTCACACCACTCACAAGTTTTAAAATGCTTGGCTTCCTCTGTGGGCTACTCACCAAGGTACAACTGTTCCAAGATTTACTTACTTACTTATTTAACAAACCCTTGCGCTGCAGCACATTTGCAACCCGTGGTATGGACAGCGACTGAGCACCTGCGGGGCAGTGAACAAATACAGTGGTACCTCAGGTTAAGAACTTAATTCATTCTGGAGGTCCGTTCTTAACCTGAAACTGTTCTTAACCTGAGGTACCACTTTAGCTAACGGGGCCTCCTGCTGCCGCTGCGTGGCCGCCGCGCGATTTCTGTTCTCATCCTGAGGTAAAGTTCTTAACCCGAGGTACTATTTCTGGGTTAGCGGAGTCTGTAACCTGAAGCGTCTATAACCTGAAGCATCTGTAACCCGAGGTACCACTGTAGTACTCTCTCTTCTTCAGTGTTTACTTATTTACTAGATTTGTATCCTGCCTTTCACAATATATCTCAAAGCCACCTGCAGGAAAAATAAGACAAAACATACAATATACAACATCAAAACCACCCATTAAAATACCAGAAAATAGCAAGCATCGGGGCAGGGTTCATGGTGCGAAGGCCTCCTGAAATAAAACCAGTTTAAACTGGCATCTGAAACTCAGCCTGATTTCTTATAGGATGCTGCCTGCCTGGTTTCTAATGGGAGGGAGTTCCGTAGAACTGGGTCCAGCACAGTGAAAGCACGAAACTTCATTTGCATGAGTCTTGCTTCTGGGCCATGGAGGACCACTAATGAGGCTCCCCCCACCCCTGATGATGTCTGTACACTGGCCAAAATAAGTTGCTAACTAGGAGACCCCCCCAGAAAAGTTTTTTGGGGGGACATGATGGCCAATGGTTTCATAGTGCCAAAATGAAAACAAACGAACACCCCATTCAGGTTTTCTTTTTCTTATTGGGCAATTTTTTGTTTTCCATCTCTAAATCAAAGAGTTCTGGAGAAGGGAGCCCCTCAGTCTCATCTGGCAGCTTGGAGGAGGATTTTCCACCTCATTAGTAAAAGGGCAAAAAGCTGATTCCCCCCAGGGGGAAGGATTAAAAAGCATATATTCATATTCAGCTACACTTTCATTCTTTTAGTGCCTGGCTAATTGTGATTTGGTTTGATTGCACTAAAAACAAGCAAGGCTGCGTTTTATAGGAACTCTTGATGGGGGGGGGGGATAGTTTTTTCTCAGTTTAAGCATTCCTATAAAATTACCTTGTTGCATGGTCAGTAGGTCTTTCTTACCTGGCCTAAATTTTCAGTTCAAGGAAATGGGTGTAGGAAAGGATGGTGCACAAATGAGTTGTGTCTTTTTGTCCTTATTTATGTAAATAATTTCTACCCTGCCTTCCCTACACTGAAGTGTACAAACCCATACTGCAGATACAACACAAATACCTGACATGGTTTTAGGGCATGTAAAATGAATCTGGTTTTAGAACATAGCTCTTGTCAACTTCATTCTGACAGACAAAATCTACTCTACCTGTTCCTAGTTAATTTTGAATAGGTTGAATTTCTGTGGTTCTCAAACTGTACATGGCTAGTCAGGCTATACTTTTAGGAAATTATTGCTGGGTGGGAAGTGTATAGGTATTAATTTTGAAAAATAGAAAAATAGGGCTGGGAAATTGCACAGGCTATTTCCTTCTTTCTCTTGCATTGAAACAGCTTCTTTTCAATCTTTCTTGGCGAGTAGAAACTCAATCTAGGACAGCTTGACAGTGTAACTTGTGAAGGCACTTATACAAACAGCAATCAGAGTCATTGTTTCGTACAGACAATGACAGGAAATGATCACACCTTCCACTTTTGTGCTTTTTTTCTCTCACTCTGCCATCTTGGGGCAAGCTCAGCGGTTAACTATAGGAGTAGATAGAATTATTCTTTTCAGCCAGCAAGGCTCCTTGATTGGCTAAATCATCTTTTTTCTTGCAAATACCCATTGAGGATGCCCCCTACAAGGGAGATTCAGATTTTTCATTTTCTCTCTGTACGTCTGGAAGAAGAGAGCTTTGTGAATCCCAATGAAATCAGTCTGGATACTAGCCAATGTGGTGCAGTGATTACAGGGGCAGCCCACCCGATTTAGCTGCTTGAAGTGAAACAGGAACGTGCCACCGCCCATGGCTGCTGCTGCTGCTGCCTCCCCTGCCCCTAACCAAAGCCAGAGTTGCACAACTTACCAGGTTGCATGGCTGCATTGACAAGCTTCTGGCAGTGGGACAGTGGGTGAACTTGGGTGAGTCACTGGCACTCAAACTTATCTACCATACAGGATTGTTGTGGGGATGAAGTGAGGAGGGGGAAGAACCTTGAGCCCATGGCAAGGGGGATATCATGCACATCTCCACACCAAGACAAAAGTGCACCAGGAAGATCTTGGGCATCACGTGGCAAGACAGAGTCTCAAACAAAGATGGGCTTTCCCAAGCTGACATTTCCAGCATGTTTGCCCTTCTGTCTCATGATGTCTAGGCTTTGGTCATATCCACAGAATGGAAGATAGCAGGATCCCCAAGGATGTGCTCTATGGGGAGCTGGCTTCAGGACCACTGGCAGAACAACTCTGGGTTACAAAGACTCTGCAAATGGGATGTGGATAGATAGATAATTTATTACGGTCAAAGACCAGCTCGCACAACACACTAATAATAATAATAATAATAATAATAATAATAATAATAATAATAATAATATCTTTATTGTCATTGCCCCCTTTGGGGACAACGAAATTACTTGGCTGCTCCATAAAAACACTAATTAAACAATATAGTAAAATACAGCAAGGGAGATTAGATGACTTTCAAAGTCCGGGCTTCCCATTCAGGGCCGAGATCACTCTGGAGAAGAAGCTGTTCTTAAGACAGCTCGTTCTTGTCTTCATCGTCCTGTATCTCCGTCCCAACGGCAAGAGCTCGAAGAGACAGTGACCAGGATGCGATGGATCTTTTACTATGTCCAGTGCCTTCCTATGGCACCTTGTGGCATAAATCTGCTCTAAGGTGGAGAGTGAGCAGCCAACAATGCTCTCTGCTGCCTTAACAACCCTGCGCAACCCCATCCTGTCCTGGGTAGTACAGCTTCCGTACCACACATAAGCCATAAGTGAGCACGCTCTCAATGGCACAGTGATAGAAGGCAAGCAGCAGTTTCTGCGGAAGATGGTTTTTCCTTAGTATTCTCAAAAAATACAGTCTCTGCTGCGCCTTCTTCACAAGTCCCCTTGTGTTGACACTCCAGGACAGATCCTCTTGTAATTCAATGCCCAAAAATCTGAACGTTGTTACCCTCTCCACACAGACCCCATCAATCAAAAGTGGCGTTCATAAAGATAAATTATACAATCAGAGCAGATTGCAGCAATAGTTCGTGAGTTAAAATTGAGGTATATACATACACCCGTACAACTGAGATTTTGGCTACCATAAAAATTGACCCTGAGGTGCCCCAAAGGGTGACTTCAGCATTTCCCTAGTAAGCTATTTTATTCTAGAGGATGATCTGTGCCTACAAATCTGGGCGCAGAATCTGACTACCAGCCAGGTCGTCTTGTTATCTTTGCCTAAGAGGAGAGAATTAAGTTTAGGCTTATCTGAAAGATTGGCGAGCCTCTTCAGCAAAGGATCAGTGGTGTCTCTACGACTCTCAACATGAAAAGGAGATCTAAAAAATATATGTTCGGGGCTTCCTATCTCCCCTAATGGGCAGGCGCAAAGTCTCTGTGCGTGCGGAACACTTCTATAGGAGCCTTCCAGAACTGGTGAGGGCAAGGCCAAGCTTCTAGCAAGAGTGAAAGCCCTTCTTGCGTTTCTGGATGCGAGGAAATAGAGATATGTTGCTGGAGCGACTACGTATCTCCCTAAATGGGATGTGAAGACTGGCAACGTTAACCCCACTGTATGGGAATCCCTTGCAGGTGACTGCTGTGTCTGGAGACTATCATTCAGGTCGTGTGTCCACAGCAGGAACCAGAGAAGAGGAGGGAGGAGCATAGGGAGAAGAAACACCATGGTGCGTCTGTAAAAGTGAAATCGGATGCCTTCATCTTCCCCAGCTGCAACAGTCTTTGCAGCCACAGCAGGCACTGTAACTCTCCAATGGTTTGGCTTTACCCCCAATGGCACACTCTTCCATTGTCTCTTGAGATAGATGGATACTAACAACAACATTTAAAAGAAATAGTGTGAGACACATTCCTGTGGTGGGTGGCGGCTAGGGACAAAAGTGGGCTTGCCCAGAGGCAAAACAGTTCAGGGCTCAGCACTTAAGACTGACATTCCCCACTGCTGTACTAAATCATTGGAGGAGGGGCAGGGAGATCGGTAAACTCAATGAAATCCTAGGTACATAATGATGATCAGCAGCTTGCTATAAAAAGGTAAACAGACACATCTTTCGCTGCCTGGTTGAAGAGGAAAGTTTTTGCCTGGCACCTAAAGGTGTATAACGAAGACACCAGGTGAACCTCACTGGAGAGAGCATTCCACAAATGGGCAGCCACCGCAGAAAAGGCCTGTTCTCTTGTTGTCACCCTCTTGACCTCTCATGGAGGATGCACAGAAAGAAGGGCCTCAGAGGATGATCTCACAGTCCAGGTAGGTTCATATGGGGAGAGGTGGTTCTGCAGTCCTGAGCTGCTTACAGCTTTAGAGGTCAAAAACAGCACTTTGAATTGGGTCCAGAAACTAATTGACAGTCGGTGTAGAACTCTGCCATACTCCCTGGCGGGTACTATGATCTGTATGCAAGATCACTGGTATGTTCAGCTGTTTCAGATTATCTTCTTCTAATGAATTTTAACTTCATGCTTAGCTTTATGAAAAACCCAAAACCGGGCTTGATAGAGAAATCCCTGAGCAGCAAATAAATAATCCAAGATTTAGCTGTTAAGTTTGATCTGGCTCTGCCTGCTAATGTTGCTCCACATAGGGCATTGTGTGATGGCTACACAGATAAGTTTTATATGCCAGTTAGCTCAAATTGCATTTCATGTCACATCACATGAGGAAGTAGCAAAAACTGACAGGAATGTGGAAGCACTGAAGACTAGGAGGGCGGGAAGTGTGGTATTCTCCTAAGACCAAACTCCCTTGTCAAAGACAAAGGCTGAAATCAAAGAAAACACTTCCTTCCCAAAGCACCATGAACTCTAAATCTAGTTACGGTTTCACTTTGAGATAGAAATGAGTTAGCAGCAACTTGGCAGGAACATGTCAAATTCCTGGAAAAACAGACTCTGGGCAAAATAGGCTACCTTAATTCTTTTTCTTTTATATTTTGAAAATGGAAAGTAATCTTGATACAGGGAGCTTTTGTTAAGAAGCAGGATTATGAGGGCTTATTTGTTTGCTACGTGGAACAAGGAAATCAAGATTGCAGCTGATGTATTTACATTGGAAGCTGTTTACAGAATTGTATTGCTGGTTTTATCAAATGCATCAGGGTTCGAGGCGGGTACTGAGCCCCATGATAATGACTTTGGTTTACAAGGCCTTAATACTTAGAACAGAAGGCCAAAGTTTTGCCGTCACTAAGCAGTTCATACCCAGTGGTGCTGTGAAGGCTAGGCTGCAGGTCTAAAGTCCAGGCCCTGCAACTCTGAAGGTCCCCAAACAATGACAGAGAAGAAGTGGTTGGAGAAGAAGCAGCACCATGCAAGTAAGTGAAGCATCCCACAAGCAGCTAAGACTGTAGCAGAACACATTTCCTCAGGATGAAAATGTCAGTGAGCTCAGCCAAGCACATTCCACATTTTGAGCTAGTGAGCCAATGAGGGCACCAGAGCAATGTAAGGGTGTGTCAACCCCACTTTCCAGCATTCTCACTAAGCCTGTGCCCCTAATCCTGTGGAACACCCTCCCACCAGATGTCAAGGAGATGAGTAACTATATAATTGCATAACCTTTAGAAGACATCTGAAGGCAGCTCTATACAGGAAATCTTTTTTTTTTTTTTAAATGTGTAGTGTTTTATTATATTTTTATATATGTTGGAAGCCACCCAGAGTGACTGGGGCAACCCAGTGATGTGAGTGGGGTACAAATATGATGATGATGCAACAACTATGCTTCAATCCTGGGGCAGGACATAGAGAAGCAGCAAAAAAAAGAAAGAAAGGGGGTAATTCAGTTCTAGGCTGTATCAACAGAACTATAGTGTCCAGGTCAAGAGAAGTAATAGCACTGCTCTATTCTGCCTTGGACAGATCCCACATGGAGTACTATGTCCTGTTCTGAGCACCACAGTTTAAGGATATTGACAAGCTGGAGTGTGTGAAGAAGAGAAGGGTGGCCAAGATGATAATGGCCTTATGAGGAATGGTTAAGAGTGTTGAGTATGTTAAGCCTGGAGAAGACAAGACTTAGAGGTGACATGATAACCTTCGTCCAATATCTGAAGGGCTGTCACAGTGCAGCTGTCACACAAGCAGTAGAATGTAATTCCATGGATGAGCACCGACCAACATATTTGCAACTGCATTCTGGGCCAACTTGACGCTTCAGAAGAATCTGTAAAGGAAGTTCCCTGTAAAGCACATTGCAGGAATCCAACCTGAATGTAGCTAAGGTGTGTGTCATAGCAACCTTTTATTTCTGACATTCTTCCCCATAGGAAGAATGCTTTCATTTGTGATAGACGATCTCATGCTTGGGAAAGCAGGCAGCTCTTCTTCTTCTTTTTTTGGTACAATGCAGTCATAGGATTTATGCCTCGATCAAGGTCATTAATGTCAGGAGAGATTTACTTCTTTTTGCCAAAGGTGAGCCCAGCTGAACTGTCACCAGTCTACTTTTTGAAGAGCGGCAGACAGAGACAACTTAGTTGACCTGCCTCAAACAGGGACTAGTGATACCACCAAATTAGACATTAATGAGCCCGCAACAACAAAAATTATAAGCTTGTAGTACTGATATATATTCAAAGGAGACCCCTTTCATTCCATCTCTTTCTCAGAATTTAACTTGAGATTATTTCAAGTGTGTGTGCTGATTTTGTGCCCATACAGTGTGCATTCATCTGCTATGCACACTGGCAGCCACAGTTGGCACATGCTCAGATTGCTTTAACCCCTTACACTCAATTAAACTGTGTTTGATTGCTGAGATTTACTCAAGCTTTTTGCCAAATTGGAAAGGCAATTTGCAATACTACACCTTTGCTCCAAGTAATCCAATTTTGCAGAGAATTTCTAAAGTTTGAAAAGGTAGGTATGCCTCCCCCCCCCAAGGGTGTGCAGCATGTAAATGGGGAGTTTAAAGCAATTCACAAGTCCAGCAGTTTATAAAAAAACGAAGAGCATTGCCTCATGGATGCACCATCTTTCTTTACCGTAAGCCCTGCAATTCCCAAATGGCAGTGTGAGTTACAATCCAATTAAGAACTTTGAAAAGTAGTCAACTTCAGGGGCAGATCTCCTATGAAACTAATGAAGCTTCAGCTTCAGGGCCTCTCATCCCAGAGCAGCCCCAGACTTGACTTTAGTCCACAATGCTTAAGAATTTTGGGTTTAGTAGACCCAATCTGAGTCGCATTGATTTGAGTCAAATTTTTAAAAATATATATTTCAACAATCCCAAAGTTTGAGAGTCAGTAGCACTGACATTGTAACCGTGCAGTGATCTGTCGTGGAACAACCCCATTGAAGAAGATAACAGTGGTTACCCAGACTTTGTTGCTGGTTGTGAAGGGGGCCCCATAACAGTTCAAGCTTCAGGGACCCCAGAATGTAAGTCCACCCCAGTCAACTTATATGTGCTGCTCTCTGATCATTCTGATGGCTGTTGTTATTATGTTTATCACTGTTATAATTTATTTATTTACTACCTTCTAAATAACCAAGGCAATATACACTAAAGATAATTTTGAAAAAAACAGATAAAAACACAAAACCAGCAAATACATTTAAAACCATACTAAGTAGACACTGGTGGTTCATAAAACCCCATTTATCCAGTTGGAAAAACCTGTTGGAGTAAAACTGTAGGCCTCTTATGCCCTTAAACTGGGTTAATTTTCATTTAAGATGAATGCATGGCAGCTGTAAGAAGTGTGTTCTGCTGCCACCACATGTTGACTGAGAGCAGGGAGAAGAAAATGTCCTATGAGGGGAGGTTGTATGTCTGTGAGAGGGAGACTGGCATTTGTATCTTCTGGGACCTCAACCATGAACTCAGCCCTCTCTCCCTCCACTGCCCATCAGGTTTGCCAAAAAGTTTATAATACTAGTTAATTAAACAGGAATTGTGAAGTGTGTGTTAAATGATTCCTCTATTTCGAAATGTGTATCTTATATTGAAAGCTACTCTAGATGTTGAAATGTATATTGATGCATTTTTTTGTTTTAAATTTCCTTGATGGGTTTAAAAATTCACATAAATAAATAGCAACCCTTTATTTCAGAGTATCAATTTATTGTAGAGTAATTGCAGAGTATCAATGAACAATATGGATAACCCTTGTTTCATAGTGTCTTGGAACGCAACAGACTAGAGATGGGAGCTCAGCCATTATCTTTCATTTTATAAATTTTGATCTAGTGACCCTAATTACCCCAACACTGGACTACTTAACACAGCTATAATGGGCAAATAATTGTTAACTGATTCACAAAAACAGCAATAATCAAGGCTTCAAAAAAGAGAAATGCTTTAAAAATCCATCAGTCATTTAATTAGCAAAAGGGGGGAAACAGTCAGGAAATACAGTCCGCTGCCTTTATTTTAATCTTGCGGGGTTCATCAGTGCTATCCACATAATGAAGGATTATTCGTGGATCTACAGGTGTGCTTGAAAAGCATTTATTATTCAATATTCACATTTGTCTCAAAGAAACTGTGTCAATGGTGGTTTCTAGGTGGGCGTTAGTTGTGGAATCAGCATTCCTTGTACATCCAAGCTTATCACAGCATCCATGCACCATTGTTGACTTGCCAGATCATAAAAAAACAACAAATTCAGACTCGACCTTTATGTGGAAAATGTAATAAGTTGGGGGGAAATTGCCAATGACCTGTTTCTGATATCTGAACAACAATGCTAAGTCCAGTCTGGAAGGACCCAATACGTAATGCTAGGTGAGATGTAAACCGTACAAACTGCCAATGGAATGAATGAGTGTGCTGTTGTTTCTTGTTTGTTTGTTTTTGTTTCTTAACCTTAAATGCTTTAGCAATTGAGCTCACTTCTGTAGCAGCCACCCGATAATCCCTAGTTTATTCTCTCAACTGGTCTGCTCCAGCTATGTGTACAAGGCTGTGACAAGCCTCAACATATAAATAGCTCTGTTTCCAGGGTTTTGGCTCCCAGAAGAAGTAAAGAATTGGTTTCTTTGTTTTGTTTTGTTTTTAAGCCAAGAAGAGATGCATTCCCCAGAGGGCCAGAGTTCAGATGCTGGCAAGGTCACAAATGCAGTGATTTCTTAAGTCTCCCCTTTCCCTGCTCCTCACTTGTCAGTGTCACAAGACCATTTGGATTTTGTGGCATGAATAAACATTTGCAGCTTCTAGACTCAATATAGCATTGGAATTAGGGCAGAAAGGTTAGCCAGGCTGTGTCCTGTGATGGGAAGTACACAGAATTGATTGCAACCTATATAGGGGAGGGCAATGTGATGAGGCTTATATTGGAGTTACCATAATAATTTGCATGCATTATAGTGGTGATTAGGTGTAACCTGCACCAGAAATACCCAATTTCAATGTAAACAAATAACCACTTAGAGCAAAGCATATTGTTCAAGCAAATCTGTACATACATACTCTGGGGAAAACATAATTATTCTGCATCTAAGATTATTCACTATCTTTCCCCGTCTCCTCCCCACTTTATTTGTCTCCCCCCCCCCGCCCCCCGCACCCTTTGACAAAAACTGGAGCTCTAATTTAGCCTGGCCTGGAGCTGTCCAAGGTACCATTGGAGCCCAGCCTGACTTCTGTACAGCTAAGGCCATAGCTCAAAACTGAACAGTGGTTCTCTTGCTGGTGGTAGTCTGTGGAAAACCCTCTAAATGGGATCTTTTGTGGTGGGGTGCAAGCACTGGCGGAGGAAGAGGAGTGGGGGGGCACACTGCCCCTGTGCCATCCCGGCAGGGTGCCATCCCAGCTGCCCGCCTGCACTGGGCACCCCACCCCCGCTGGTGACACACCACACCCCCAGTATGCACGCCACATCCCTGTGGGTGGCGCACCAGCCCCACCCCCTCCTGCTCTCCGCCCCCCGGTGCCAGAGCATGAAGCTCCGCCACTGGGTGCAAGTGGCTTTAGATTTGCAGGATCCAAAACCCCATGGAAACCATGAGAAACTTGCTCCTAAGGCTACTTAGCTGTGCCTGCTTGGAGCTGACAAGAAAAGCAGAAATCAATCCCTACCTTCTGACCTGGCCAGTCCCTGCCTTCAGGTATGATGGTGAATTTGCTGCTTAATTCAGCTGCTCCCTGGATGGGTTTTGTATTGCTCTAGTAGTTCTCCTCTTTGATCATACTTGCAGTCAGGCTGATAAAAGGGTAGGTTTTCTATCACTGCAAGCAACAAGGTAGCTACTGCATTGGTGGATGTTTGGAGCATGTTCATTCATTGCTAAAATTGACCTAAACTTTTAAAAATGGGCACTGTGCAATTCATTGTGTCTCCCAACATGTTGTGTCCTGAGGGCAGGGCATATATCATGTAAGTGTGACCTTTACAAATGCAAGTCTGACGGTTAGAAAAACAAACACCTTCAATCATTTGGGAGGAGGGGAAAACCTCATAGAAATTCTTGTCTGAAAAAAAACAATAATCAAAATACAAATTATTGGGGACCCACAGTATGATTTACTGGGATCAAATCACACAATATTTACCAACTATGGGGTAGGGTATATTGGACCATGTATGATACATGGCAACTACTGAAATAGAGGGAGTGTTGCACTCTTGCCTAGGTAATGCACTGACACCAGTGAGAAGTTCCCATCTAAGAAATAGCTGGAAAAAGTGATCCAGTTTAGGACTGTCTCAAAAAGCAATCTGCCCCCACCCCCCTGCCAAGTATACACAGATTAGACTCAGAATTGGTGAGCATACTTCACTTCAGGAGATGAAGATCAAGTCAGTTCATATTGGACTCCTCAGTGATCAAATTCTCTGCCACCCCTCATTTGGCAACCATTGGAATTGGATGTTAGAGACGACTCAAGAACCTAAGCATCTGTTTTTTAATACCTTCATTTCTCTTGCAAAAATCTTGCGGCAGGGGATTAATTTTGTCATGGGAAGTAAAATCCCATATGTATTTTTATTAGCACTGTTGCTTGCAGGACAAGGAATGAGTGTTTATTTTATACACCAGCTTGTAAAATTCCATGGCACTTTTTCTGAGCCATGTCCAATAGGCAAAGCATGGAATGCAAAGCCAGGCACTTTTAGATGCCATTGAATTCAATAGGAGATGGTTAAGCCTTTGCATAACACCTTCGTTGATATCAACAGGATGCAAAGGTGCTCACCTTTAGCTGGAATAAATATAAGAAGCCACTTTACACTAAGTCAGAACATTGGCCCATCTAGCTCAGCACTGTCTACACTGAACAACAGCTACTCTCCAGGATTCAGGCAAGGAACATACGCAGAGATGCCAGTAACTGAGCCTGGGACCTTCTGCATGGAAAGCGGGAGCTCTACCGCTAAGCTTCCCATGGGCCACTTAGTGTATTTGTTGCCTGCAGAAATCTCTACATAACAATATGTTTGGCATTGATCAATCGGTAGCACATTTCCTGATTAAATCCATTTGCTTTAGATAATAGAATCAGCCACACTTTGCAACCTTTCCCCATTCTCATGCCACCCAGGTGCATTATTTAACATTTCATACTTTCATATTCAAAGGATTTTGTTTAGCTGTTTGTTTGGCATGCAATATGTTCCTCCTAATATAAAATAGTGGTTTCTTTCCCCCACCCCAAGACTTTCTTATAACCTGTGAACTTGATTTTTGTGAAGCCCTTCATAAAAATTTGAAGGTGTGTGTATATTAACATACATTGATTTATTCACAGTGTTATATTACATATAAGCGAGGATCCTGTAATATCAAGAAAGGTTAAGGGAGCAGTAGAGCGTGGTATATTTTATTGACAGTTCCACCGAAATTGAGCCACCTTTATATTGAATTTGGAACACAGAAAAGAAATTAGCTGGTAAATAAGTCATGAGGTTTACCTCTGAATATGTGTGTACATCTGCACAGTGGCCATTGATAAGTATAATGGAACTTGGACAGAATTTCAAAAGGTGTGCTTTAAGCTTGTAGCTCTCCAAAGGGGTGTTAGTAGCTGCAGCAACATATTTATTCATGAATATTTGCTTGGGTTTGTACTAAAGTGCCTGCTTTCTGAGGTGTATAGCAATTCTGAAAGCCAAGGACAGTGATCAGAAGAGGAGGAGGAAGAATCAAGGAGAATTGAATAAGTGGTCTCTGGCTTGCAGCCGATGCTTTCTCAAATATAGAAAAGCACTGAAATGCATAGCAAAGGTTTATTAAACATTTCACTGTTTTGTATTTGACAAGCACTGTAAGCCAGAGGCCATTTAGCCCTAATGAAACATAATGAAGTTAGGGTTCTTTCATACCTTCTTCTTCTTCTTCGGCAATCACTCGTAGCAGAGTAATATTATCTTCCATAAACATGATTTTAACAGTGTCTGTAAGTGTCTGTGGAGGCCAGTTCTGGATCCACACGTCCTTCCACAGTGGAGACCTAGGTTTCTGGACAGGAGTTGATCACAGTGAAGGTTTTCCAAGCATGCCTTCCTCTTAGCACATTTCTCCCTTTCGTCCCGAGTGCGAGCGTCTTTGAGTCCCATGACACCTTTGTAAAGGCTATTCTCTAATTGGAGTGCTTGCAGGCTAGTGTTTTCCAGTTGTTTGTGTTTATGCTACATTCCCGTCATCAAGACCCAGCATTGTGTGGCCAATGTCCTATGTGAAACATCAGCTATGAAAAGTAGCTGCAAAGGTAGGAAGATACCCACCCCATTGTTGCCAGCTCATTTGAGTTGGGGAGCTTCCTCAAGCTTGGTTAGAAAAGCTTAGGGATTGCTCATCTTCCTTGGTCCTAAAAGCTTTCCTATGCCATACCTGTGTCAGTAGCTCAGAGGCTGCCTAATTCCCCAGATACATACAAACCAACTATTGTATGAGCTGTGGTTGCTACTGGAATGGGGGGGGGTGTCAAATAAGACACTTTGGGGGTGATTGCAAAGGTTCAAGGATCTTGCTTTACACAGTCCCAGTCAGATGTGAGTTTTTTAGATAAACAACTTTCAATCCATATATCAAAGCACTATGAAGTGGAACATTTGTAATCTAATTAAGATTGATAGCGAGATCGCATGTTACCAGACCAAACTGGTCTTGGATATCTATGAGACGAGTAAATTTAGCAAAAAGCTTTGGGTCAATCTTGAGATTTATTGATAAATAGTATCATTTTCTGATGTTTCCCATTAACCTGCTAATATGTTGCAAATCACTGCCAAAAAACAACAATTAAAAAATGCCCTGTGACATTTACTATAGCATGTACAAACGGTGTAATTATGATCTGATGAGAAGAGCCGCTGGGTGCCAAGTTATCTAACTTAGGACAGTTGCATTCGTATCACATCTGCTGTATAGATTTTTCCAGGCATTCTAATTGAAAGTTAGATCTTTATGGGAATAGGAAAGGGAATTAGTAAAACATTACAAAATTACACAAGGCCTCTGATTTTCTCTTTCCTTCATTTCAGATTACATACAAGGCTGTTGGGTCCCTAGATCCCACCGCTGACCTGTCTAACCAAAGAGGGAAGGTCTTCAAACTAAGGAATGAAACTCATCATCTCTTTGTAGGGCTGTATCCAGGGACTACTTACTCATTCACCATCAAAGCCAGCACAGTAAAGGGCTTTGGACCCCCCATCACCACAAGGATTGCAACTAAAATTTCAGGTACTATACTGCAAAGAAAAGAGAGATTTCAGTTTTCACAGGGGTATAGCCAGTGGGGTAGTCCTTTAGAAACTCAAAGCTTGGGTTTTGTATTCAACTGGGGATAATCTGGGGAAAATACAGGCTTTTAAGCCAATGTTGGTTATACTCAGAGTAGACCCACTGAAATGATTGACATCACTCACTTAGGTCCATTAATTTCATAGAATCATAGAATCATAGAATCATAGAATCATAGAGTTGGAAGAGACCACAAGGGTCATCGAGTCCAACCCCCTGCCAAGCAGGAAACACCATCAGAGCACTCCTGACATATGGTTGTCAAGCCTCTGCTTAAAGACCTCCAAAGAAGGAGACTCCACCACACTCCTTGGCAGCAAATTCCACTGTCGAACAGCTCTTACTGTCAGGAAGTTCTTCCTAATGTTTAGGTGGAATCTTCTTTCTTGTAGTTTGTATCCATTGCTCCGTGTCCGCTTCTCTGGAGCAGCAGAAAACAACCTTTCTCCCTCCTCTATGTGACATCCTTTTATCAGTGGGTCTACTCTGAGCGCAAGTTGGATACAACACTCAGTTTCTTTATATCTGCTCTAGCAGTGAAACTAGGGGTACAACAAACCATCTAGCACTGTCAAGGCTAACAAAGAACTAGTCTCAAAGGAAGCTCTTCAGCATTTGTGAAATGTGGTTTTTTCTCCCCCCAGTCAAGCACTGCTTCCTAGATCCATTTACCATAAGCCAGGGATTGCTCTTGAAAAGATGCAAAGCATACACTCTATCACTGAGCTTTGTGCAATCTCAGTTTTCACCTGCGGAAGCTCCTAGTGGTAAATGTCTTTGAGATTTATGACTAAATTATACTAGTAGATGAAAAATGTTTGCATTTTCACCCAGCGAGGTGGCATGGTAATACTACCTCCCTAAACATTGGATATTATGAATTATAAGTGATTGCCATATAGAACTCATTGTGCAAAACCTTTTGCCCATCCCCAGCCACTTTCTGCTTAAAACATTTTGTGATTGGGGCTCATGGGTGCTTTTCTTTTGGGGTGTAAATAAGAGCATGAATATTTCTTCCTGGCTACTAAGAAGGCTTAATCCTGGTTGTGGCCTGTGTAAAGTTCTGTTAATATCACTCCAAGCTGTGTTTAATACCATAGGTGGTTTGCTAAACATATGGGGAATGGAGCCTTGTGGGTTCCCATTACATGGATCCCATATAGTAAGGGATGCAACTCTGCGGTGTGTTTAAAAGTCCAGCAAGTTTTAATTGTAGAACTACAAATTCCCTTAATTGCATCACTCTACTACTACAGTTTTACATTTATTGTACAAATATGTATGTGGATAGAGGGGGGAGAGATGGGTTTAAGAGATGGGTGAGTAGATCAGCCCCAAAGTTCTCCACAGATTGGCAGCCATAATCTGTCGGTGGGTGGACCACTCATTGGCATCTCTCAGAGTTTCCCTCCAAAGAATCCCAACATGGTGTTTTGATTATCCCCAGTTTATCAAGCTGTTTGGGACTGTAGTACAGGAATTTACAGAATGGCAATATGCTGGAGCCATTCGTTGGATAAAAGGCTCTGGCAAGAGATCAGCTGCAAGACAAGATCTGAAATTGCAGGGAGAGCAGAATAATAAAAAAATTTCTTCCGCATCCCTTAAAAGCATTATATAGGAAGCTGAGTAGAATTCAAGCAAAGAATTGCTTGGTTCCGAACCCCTTTCATTCACGGATGGGACCAACATCCAAGAGAGGAACCCGCTGGGGAAAGGGGAGAAGGCAATTTCTGTCTAACCCTGCAGAACTCAATGCTGTTTTAGAGAGCCCCTCAGCTATTTAGAACAGATTTGTAGGGGGACTTAGTGGGAAGGGAGACTTGGCAGATGTAGATATGAGTGTTCTGTGAGTAGCAATCTGTTTGGGGGAGACTTCTCACAGTGGGAGCCAGCGGCCAATCGGGTGCCTGGGTGGCATGTGTGCCAGCTGCCCGTGGGACGGGGCAAGCCGGGGCAGGATGCTCTGTGGGGCCTCCGAGGAGTCTGCCTGCCTCCTCCCACTCAGCCGCCCAACAGCTGAGGGGGAGGCAGTGGGCGGACCGTTTGATGCAGCGCGGAGTCTGCGGGCGCCCAGGAGAGGCACATGGCTTGGACACACTGCAGGCCCCGCGGTGAGTGCCGCCCAACATTTTGTCACCCCCTTAGTGGTGACACCCAGGGCGGACCACCCCTACCGCACCCTCCTTCCTTCACCCCTGGTAGGGGCAAACTTGGGATCCCAGTCATTTTCCCTTGGAACTTTAAACATATCCAAAGCTATACTAAGGTGTCTTACAGTACTAAGGTTGAAGTCAAGAGTGGCTAAGAATAGCTTAATGTCCAGCTCTTCCTAATTGCTTTAAAATAGTAATCAGGTGCCCAGGTCATCACCATCCAAGAATTAAAATTACAGTGTTGATTCTCAAATGTCAATGTACCGTGACTAGCTTCAAATCTCATGACATGAAAGAGATCATATTTAACCCATGGATATCCCCTCTACTCCACAGCACCATCAATGCCTGAATATGATGCAGACTCTCCTCTGAATGAAACAGAGACAACCATCACAGTCTTGCTGAAACCTGCACAATCTCGTGGGGCACCTGTCAGGTAACATGCGCTTCTCTTCTCAGCTCTCTCTTCTCCCTTCTTTTACAAACATACAACAATACATGCTTTTTTTATATTAAAACACGGCTTATTTTAATTCCACATTTTAGTTTTCAGTGTGGCTAACAAGAATTGCAACGATATTTTTTTTGAAAAAAATGGAAACAACAACCAAAAAAACGCTAATAAGAAAAGCAAAGAAGCAGAGTAAAGCAGTGGCAAAAGAAAGCAAAGGTAGTCCATGAAAAGCCTGGAAGAATAATGTAGCAAATGTCCTTCAGGAGAGGTTAGACAAGCTAAGGGCAGTTCTGTTTCTTCTGGACTTCCTGGACATTGTGTTTCAGAAGATGGAAAATTCTGTTTTGGAGGCATTTGTTTAGCTCTGAGTAAAAGTTTGTGCCCAGTTTGTGGACAAAAAACTGACTCCCCACCACCACCAAAAGTGTATGCGGGAGGAACCACCTACTATAAATATATGTGGAACCCTATTTTACAAACTGAGAGTTTGAAGAATGTGTCCTGTCTAAAATGTTCTGAGCTAGGCAAATCTTCATTCTGAACCACATAATCAACAAGAAGGTTCAGAGAGGACACTAATCTGCACTGGTGCTTTTGCTAGCCATACTTAGCACCAAACCACAGTTTGTAATTATGGATAGCTACTTAGCCATGTATGCCTAAGGACTTCAGTATTTCCAGTGGATATTTTGAACTTTCTGTGAACAGTAGATCCCCATACCATAGCCAATATTTGTATATGTTGTTTCCAACATATGTTGTCAATTTCCAGTTACAGCCATCATGGCCAATAGTTAGGGGTGGAGGGAGAAATACATAAAAATGACTGCACGGCACCAGGTTGGAGAATGCTGGAATATAAAAATATACTTCTTTTTTGTTGTTTAGTATATAGGATGGGAAACTTGTAGCTTTATTAAAAGTAATATTCTCTGGTATAGATACAGTACTGTATAGCAAATGTAACTTTAGCTGACTTTGAGTGATTTTAGAAAGATATTGAAAAAGAGAAAATTCCAAAAAAAAATTAAAAATATTTAACAATATTTTTTTCATATTTCATTTTACCACCTGCTGTCATAAGCGTTGCTATTTTCTTTCTTTTTTATTGAGCAATCTTTACACTCTTCACTTTTTTAAAAAGTCTAATTTACCACACTTTTCCTATATTCAATAAATGTCTCTGTGGAAAAATGAGGCCATTATGAAAACCTTTCTGAGAATACACACACACACACACACACACACACATATACACAGAGATTATTAATTTACCTAGGGTTTTAATAGGTCACAAGATTTTATGGTAACCATATTTGTAATGTATTTTTGTTGGTGTTTGTCCTTTGATGCTATGGCCTGTCGGCTACGCAAATAAAGTCTACTACTACTACCACACATACACATGGGGACACACACACACATTATTATTTGACTTACTATTCTACTTATACAGAGGTAATTGAAATGTCACAAATATTATATACATTCTTTCCAGAGTTTGATATTTCTATTACATTAATAATATTTTCCTCACATATAAGACACGGGTTCTTTTGAAAAGTTAACAAGGGTCATGGAAGACTTTTCTTTCCTCAACCCCTACAAAAGTTTGCATCGACCTGAAAATACACCTCTAAGGAAGGGAATGCAGTAAATAGTTTTTGTTCTGTGATGATGGTGGTATAATCTATAATTTAGCAATTATAAAGTACCTAAAATTATCCAAACACGGTATGTATATTCATTTGGTAATTTCCAAGGCGGCTTCAAAGTGGTAAACAAGTGTAAAAACAATTACAAACACACACAATTAAATACACAATAAAGCAAATTTTCAAAACATTGAAACAAACTACCACAATTAAAATGTACAATAAAACATCCTGTCAAAACAGCACAACAATAAAAACCAGTTACAATATTAGTTAGAAAAATTAAAACAGGGAATTCGAGACAGGGAATCAGGGAGATGCTTATTTAAACAGGTGTGTCTTCAAAATAATTTGACATAGGTGAAAAAACAGTATGAACCAGCAGAATGCCAATAATGATGGGGTTTCCCATATTCCGGCAGGAGAAGCATTCCACCATTCTGATGCCACCAATTAAAACTCCACCTCTGTGCCACTGCAAGCAGATAATTAACCACCAGGCCGTTGCAAAAATAGTGGGTTTCCATTTGTTAGTCTTCATGCCCTTGCCCAACAATGGAGGGGAAGACAGTCTTTCAGAGTTGCTTATATGTAAGTAGGCAGGATAAAATAGTCCCTGCTTAACTCACAATCTAGTAGATGTGATATCAGGGCATAGCTGTCAAGTGTCCCTTATTTGAAGGGACAGTCCCTTATTCCAGCGCCATGTCCCGCTGCTGTCCCTTATTGATGGATGCCCCTTAAATGTCCCTTAAATTTCAAAGGAAGCAGCTCCTCTCCCTCCCTCCCTGCCGGCCAGGGAGGAGGGAGGCTCCAACTGTGTTGCTTGGCTGTGTTGCTCACCCAATAAGAAGTCTAAGAACAACTGGGAGGTGGAGCTTGCATGCCTTGTGTGTGGCTAGTTAATGCAAGCTGAGGGGTTTTTTGAATGCTGGACGCCATTTTGTTGCACGTGCTGCTGCAAACTTTGCAGTGCAAAGCCAGGCTGGGGAGCCATCTTAAGTTGAGGCTGCATAGGCCTTGTGGTGCATGTGATTCAGATTCTATTCAGTTGAACCTCTGGTTACAAAGTTAGTTGGACAGTGTTCTCGAAGCTACCCAGCATGAGTTTGACCAGATTGCAGGAGGACAGGAAAACTGGAGTGCCTGGAACAGGTGAGGCTGCAGGTCCCTTATTTTGGCTGCTGGTCCCTTAGTTTCAAGGCTGCTGGTCCCTTAGTTTCAGATCTGTAAGTTGACAGCTATGCATCAGTGGAAATAAATGAGGAGGGAAGAGGAAGGCAAGCATTGGGTCAGCTGCTCCTGCAGCAGCCAATGGATAGTATTGGAGCCTCAGCTTCAGGATCTGTCCTTCCAGTGAGTCACCACAGAAAAGGCCCATTCTCCTGCTGCATCCCTCCAGGCCTCTTGCAGAGAGGGAACCTGAAGAAGGATTTTAGATTATGATTGCATGGTTCAGGTAGGTTCATATGGAGAGAGGTGAAGAAGCAGTTCTTGAGGATTTGAGGCATTTAAGGCTTTATAGGTCAAAACCAGCACTTCTGAATTGGATTCAAAACTAATTGGCAGCCAGTGCAGTCAGGCCAGGTTTGGTGTAATATGCTCAAACTGTCCTGCTCCACTGAGCAACCTGACTGCTAAATTTTACAGACGGTTTCCAAACTGTCTTCAGTGGCAGCCCCACATATAATGTGCTGCAGTAATCTCTGCTTATGTTCCATGAGAAGTGAGCCCTCCTTGCCACCACAATCCCTCTAGTACAGGCATAGGCAAACTCCGGCCCTCCAGAAGTTTGGGACTACAATTCCCATCATCTCTAGCTAACAGGGCCAGTGGTCAGGGATGATGGGAACTGTAGTCCCAAACATCTGGAGGGCCATAGTTTGTCTGTACCTGCTCTAGTAGGCAAGTGTCAGGCAGACTTACAGAGAGTCCCTACTTGAAAGTCTATGATAGGGGCGGATAGCACAATAAAAAGTCATTTTTGTATCAGACCTAGACATTCAACAGCCTGACTTCCAATGAAAAATGTATCCATTTGCTTCAGAACACCAAGTACATTTTTGAAAACTGACTTGGTGGTGTCTGATGCCTTCCCTGGTTTGGACACAAATGCCCTTTAACAAGAATTTCACTGGCAGAAAACTCTAGCTTATAATTGCCATATAAACCCAGCTCACAAACTCCCATTCCACCGTGCCACTATCTATTATATATGGTAGTTGCATCAAGTATCTTGTGCCTAAATGTTCTGAATGCATAATGAACAATCCAAGGAGTGTGAAACTCCTGTTAAGTAATATTTTGGAGGCAAGTTCATTATCTCCAAGGTAATGTTAGTGTCAGATGTTGATCTTCTAGCTGCTGCTGTAGATCAGATCAAGAAGTAAGCTAAGAATCATTGCATTGTTGAGATTTCTATGCAAAATGAAATTGATATTCACCACTGATGAGGCATGCAAGCAAGAGCTTAGTGCCAGAGCAGGTTCATCATACAGCTCTCCATTAATTTTGAATGACTTCTTCATTCTCTGTTTGTCTTCTCTACCGGGGGGGGGGGTGTACATTTGCTCTATACAACCATTAAACAAATACAGGGGAAATATGTTTACAGAGAACGGGTAGAGAATAGGTAACGTAAAGGTATAGGTGGAAAAGGACAACATGAATTTTCTCTTGTTCTGCATACATCTGTTGCCGTCGATCTGTCGCATACTGATATCACTCAATAGTAGAATCCAGAGCACAGCTATGTGGTTATTCTGAGATTGAACTCCCATAGTGACAAGGGGCAGATGGACACAGAAGGCCTGGCCTGACCGGATGACCCTCCGGGCAAAATTAAGGTGCCCTAGGATCACCTGCAGGACACGGGTGGCGCTGTGGGTTAAACCACAGAGCCTAGGACTTGCTGATCAGAAGGTCAGTGGTTTGAATCCCCATGACGGGGTGAGCACCATTGCTCGGTCCCAGCTCCTGCCAACCTAGCAGTTCAATACCATGTCAAAGTGCAAGTAGATAAATAGGTACCGCTCCGGCGGGAAGGTAAACTGTGTTTCCAAATGCTGCTCTGGTTTGCCAGAAGCGGCTTAGCCATGCTGGCCACATGACCCGAAAGCTGTACACCAGCTCCCTCGGCCAATAAAGCAAGATGAGCACCGCAATCCCAAAGTCAGCCACAACTGGACCTAATGGTCAGGGGTCCCTTTACCTTTACCTAGGATGACCTGCAACTCTTGAAAATTACACTTCACCCTGCTCATCATTAAGCCCTGGTGGTGCCTAGTTTATCTTCAGGAAAGATAAGAGCAGGCTCGAAGAGTTTAACTGGATGCCCCAAAAATTTCACATACCTGAAGGGTCCTTGGGTTTTGTGGGGGGCAGAAGTTCTGGCAGCCCCATTGCCAGCTGCCACCACTGCAGCCTTTATGCGCTCTGCCACACCTGGCCTGAAGTTCTTGTCAAATCTCACATCTTCCCACAGTATCTTATAAGAGTTTGTTTAGGACAGGCATCCCCAAACTCAGTCCTCCAGATGTTTTGGGATTATAGTTCCCATCATCCCTGACCACTGGTCCTGTTAGCTAGGGATGATGGGAGTTGTAGTCCCAGAACATCTGGAGGGCCGAGTTTGGGGGTGCCTGGTCTAGGGGGAGGGGGTGGATCCCATGATCCAGAGCTGCCACGTTATTGGGCCATGCAGCAGTGATTTGCTGTGTGCCAGCACTTTGATTCTCCCCCACTCCTAATTGCGTCATGTAGGCATGTGGTGTGTTTCCTCTAAGCCTTGGATTCTACTCATGGTTTGGAGAGAAACAAACCAGGAACACAGCTATGACTCTGACTTGTTTCATCTCCCATGCAGCACAGTCAGCAGCACGAGAGAAGCAAAATGCTTGTGGGAATTAAACCATAGTTTGCTTATGAGCTATGATTTTATGTTATGTGCAACTGGGCCATTGGCTATTTTGTAGCCTGTTTACTGAATCTGAAGAAATTGCTTTTGAGGTTTTCGCTATCTTCTTGGATTTTCACCATCCTGAAGAGTGTGGTCCCATCTGTAAATTTGTCTTCTGCACTTCTCACCCCTGACTCCTGATCATTTATGAAAAAATTGCTGTGGGATCCAACAGCAGATTCTTTAGATCATGTTGAGAGCCAAGTCTCTGATTAGACAGAGAGTTAACTCTGTGCATCTTTTCAATGCTTATATCCAGGCCACCTGGTTCACAGTGCACCTAGATACATTTGCACCTCAATACAAAGAAAGGGGAGATTACTCAGCTCCACTTCTGCTGCTGTAGACTGAGGCATTTCAGGACTTAATTATACCACAGGTATATAAATTACGGAAACATGTTAATGTTCCCATGATTAAAATTATAGAGGGCCTAATTGAAAAAGCATAAACTGAATTGAAGAATTCATAATTATAGTTTGCTTTGCAGTGTTAATTTTCCACCATAATGAATGCATAATTTCTTGGAACTAGAAAAGGGGGCTGCTGCATTAATGCGTGGGCTGCAGATGGAATGAGGGGATTATCATAAATGCACAGCAAAGATACAAAGGAAACCACAGCGGCAATTATGGCATTTCAACCAAGAATTCTTCAATAGTTCCCCTAAAAGCAAAAGCAAGACTTCCAAGAAAGCATGGGATGGGCTTCACATATACAATACCAAATCTAAAATTGAGGATTTTTATATTTGCCTGACTATTCTGCACCCCAAACCATGTGGCCCCTTTGGTAGAAAAATTGAATATTTCAGAAAAATCAGTGAATGTTTATAGGAGAGGTTAAGAATTTATTCACATATATAAATGGCAGAGTTTTTATATTTGTCTTTCTACTTTTGGAAGCACATGATTTAGGTGGGCACATTTAAAAGATATAGAACAGAGCTTGGGGGAGTTTCAGTTAGTCTTTAAGGTTCCAGAAAAGGCTCTCTTGGTTTTGTTGCAACAGACTAAGATGGCTACCCTCTGAAGATCATTCCAATTTCATTTGTAAGCAGGGCCCTTGCTCCAGTATTGGGAGCTGGCCTGTACTAATGTGCAATCAGTTGGGGGGGGGGGTCTTATACAAAATGCATATGCATTACAAATGCGAGGGGCAGAAATTTAGTAGGGTCATATGCTCCACTCTAAATCTTCTGATCTTCCTTACAGCTCTTAATGTTGATCCTATGCCCATTGTATAGGTGGTCATCCCCTTGGTCTTTTGAAATTGTTTAGTCCCCATACCAACAATGCTTTATTCCATTGGCGTGAATCACCTTTTGCCGCATGCCCTGCATATGTCCATTTTAGCTTTGCGGCTTTCCCCACTACATCTGTAACTACATAACACACTTTGTAACACACTACAGGTAATATGCACATATTGGACACCTTAGCTTTCAAGTCTAAGGAAATCTTTTTTATTTTTCATTATAAAGCTTGAGTTTCCCCAAGACTGTTCATGATGGTGTTAGTCTCCTCTTTATTTCTCATAATATAGCTGTTGTTACTGTTGTTGTTGCTGCTGATGTTGCTGCTACTGTTGTTGTTGTTGTTGATTTATATCCCTCACCCTCATCCAAAGAAGTCCAGGGTAGCAATATTACTGTTAGTATTGTGACAGAATAACATTCATTGAAATCAGGTTGTTTAGGCTGACACAGTGTTTGCTTTTTCTTCAAAATACCAGATATTTGACACCTCTGCCTATGAGCTTTGCACATGGAGGATAAGTTCTGGAATTTCCACAGTTGCTATATGCCACATTGGGTTCTTCCAGACAACTTGGCTAGAGCATCTCCAGTCTTTGCTGAGTATTTGTTCTGATTTGTTTGTGGGGAGGTTACACAACAATATGCACTCAGCAATTACAATTCATCCTGATTTGCTTGGGTAGTAGTTGTGCACTTTCCCATTAATTATTCTTCAATTCCAAACTTTTCAGCGCATTTCACTGTCACTTTCCTAACTCCAAAAAGTCTATGTATGTGTATGTATGTTTAAATGGATTGGTCACACCCAGGCAATAGAGCATTTTAATGGTGCAAACTTCAATTTCTGGTCCTGCAAAATACTGACAATCTGGACGCGGCCAGTGTTTTGTCAAAATATGTCATCTACAAAATGTTTTGGGAGATAATGTGAGCTTTGTCCCACATTCCTGGTAATGCAGGCTATGTGAACACAATTTAACATGCTGTATGGATGATAAACTCCAGTGTAACATTTTCATGCATATTGATCCATATGAATCATAACATAAAGCAGCCTCAGGGGTTTTAGTGTGTTGCATACATATCAGCTCTTGTCCTTGGATATTTCCTTGTCACTCTGAAATAAAGCATTGGGTACCAAAAAAAAGACTAGAAGATCCCAGCCAACAAAAATCTGCTTAATGCTCAATGACATGAGCACCTTTTGGTTGCTCTATTTTGCAAATCAAATGAATAACAGGTGGTTCACAAGGGGAAAGGCACCTCTAAATCCACTAGCATAGCTCCTCTCACAGCAGGTCGTAGCTGTAGACAGTCATTATCTTTAATCTGCCAGCAAGGAGTAACATTGAACTGGAATGATAGGGGCCATGGAGGCAGCAGCTATTATGCCTAATCTGTGTTACAAGGCAGGTCAGGTTTATGGAGAAGACTGTGATGTTAGAACATGCAAACTTGAGATGTCCGCTGCTGCTTCTCAGTTCTCTCCAGGTGATTTTGATGTAGAAAAGTGGAGCAGGAAATTTTATGCTACACTACAAACATGTATTTTATGAAAAGCTATATAATTTCACTCACCTCGTGTGTGCCGTACACAGGTTCAGGTAAAATGAATGTGTAGAGAGAAAGGTGAGCATTAAATTCACCGCCCCTGCTTCAATTGATCTCAGGTGATTTCCCCCTTCTGCTTCAGCCCTGTATGACACAACCTACACTGTTCCCCAGGTCACCCACAACATTGTGCAAAAGCTTTCAGGGGGTTGTGGGTTGGGGAAGAGAAGGAAAATGCTGCTCTCTAAGTTGCCTTCTGCTTGCAGAACACTGACTACACTTTATTTTGTTTTCCATTTTTATTTCCTAATCTTACCTGATCCAAATTTTCATTGCCCCATTGAGCTGCACTATTAATTTATTATGATAAATTTACTTGGGGTTGACTTGACTGTACACATTTCTCTGAAACGGATTACACATCCCACTTTGTCTGCTTGAAATCCTTGAGTAGATTGATCAAAGATAGCAAAAGAATTAGAAAATTGCATGAATGCAAATTACTCTGAATACCTTGCCACAATTTTAGAAATAGGCATTTGAATAGCATTTCTGAGCATCTCAGCAAAATGGTTGTTGCATTTATAACTAGATTTCTGACATAATCCAGGTTTTGAAAACTAGGAAGTTCTTTATGATTACCTGTATAAAAATCTCCTTTAGTTTGAAAGCTTTTTGACTGATTCTTTATGGATTAATTTTATTCTTGAGAGGAATCAGGGTTGTTGGGATTAGAAGAGTGTTTGTATAAAGGAGGGAGTTGTAGATCTCTGACCCCTCCTCCCCTGAGGAATATACACTTTAAAAACAATTTTTGAGCACTTTTTCTCCCAGACACTTCTGTTTTAACTCCAAATTGGGCTCTTTTAGTTTATAATGTGTTCTCAGTGGCTCCATTATGCAATTTATTTCATCATTTTTAAGAATGCTACATGACTAATTGAACAGTTATATCTTAAAAGTCCAAGCCACCCTCTGAAGACTAAGAGTTTGTAAACTCTGTCGAGGTTTCTTTGAAAGGGACTTCAGTTTCATAAGTTTGCCCTGCAGGCTGCTTAGCTTTCAGAGCCAAAGTAATTTGTCCAGTTTGAAGGATTATAATGTTGGAGTATTCCTTACAAGTAGGAAGCCAAGACTCATTTTGTAAAACATTATTTAATTGGAATTTTTGTTTGTACTGCATGCATTGGCCTGTTTCAGAGTGGCAAGGATATGCACATTAGCAGGGAATGTTTTTTGGAGTAATTGTACTTGACTCCTTGGTAATTAAAGGTAAAGGGACCCCTGACCGTTAAGTCCAGTTGCGGACGACTCTGGGGTTGTGGTGCTCATCTCGCTTTACTGGCCAAGGGAGCTGGTCTTTGTCCAAACCAGAGCAGCACACGGAAACGCCGTTTACCTTCCCACCGGAGCTGTACTTATTTATCTGCTTGCACTTGACGTGCTTTCTAACTGCTAGGTGGGCAGGAGCTGGGACTGAGCAATGGGAGCTCACCCCATTGTGGGGATTTGAACCGCCAACCTTCCGATTGGAAAGCCCTAGGCTCAGTGGTTTAGACCACAGTGCCACCCACACCCCTTGATAATTAGGACCTGTTAAAAACAGGTTGTGTCTGAGCAACACATTAAACTGGAGTATAGAATGACATAAAGAAGCCTAAGGAGGCAATGGGCTCTTGTGGAGGATTCAACTATCTTGGTTACTAGTTATGATAGCCCTGTTACCTCTATTAACAGAGTCAGCATGCTTTTGAGTTGCTGGGAATCACAAGTAGGAGAGGATGATCTTGCTCATGACTTTGTTGATGGGCTTCCAAAAGGCATTTAGCTAGCCACTGTAAGAACAGAATGGGCTATTCAGAAGGTCTCTTGCATTTTCTCATCACTGCTTTTATTATTATTTTAGCTTGCCTTAAAAAAAAAAATAATTTTTTTAGACGAGTATGTCACAGAATAATATAAAGGAGACAATGATTGTTCCAACAAGTGAGCTACATGTTCAGATTCTTTTTCTTGCTTTAGCTGCCATTCCATTGTTTCCTACAATAACATTGGCGAGACATTACTCGAAATGTTTTGGGCCCGTCTTCCTGCCACAACAAGCTTCTGAAAGCAGCTAGAATGATGGGCTACTGGCTGTTCCCAGGCCTTCCATCGATCTTTCCTGTCTAACGAGACAAAGAGCCAGCCTCATATAGACAGCTGAGGGCAGCATATATGAATACTCTGATGAGAAGAGAAGCGACTTGCAGTGATACCTTTCTCTTTGTCAAATGGGCGACTAGTGTTAAGACTCAAGTATGTCTGCCTCCGCTGCCAAGTCTGAGAGCTGTAGGAATGACAGGGAGAACAAGACGCTCTGTGGCTACATTCACATGGCAGTTTATTATTATTTCCTGTCGTTTCTCTAACTTAATTTCCACAGTATAGTTGAACTTTTACACTGTGTAAAAGCTGCTTCCAGAAATATAACAGAATATTGTGCAAGTTGTTGTTGCTGTTGTGGTGGTGGTGGTGTGTGCTGTGTCTTTCTGCAGTGCTGCTGTTAAATATGTATTGGCCCAAATGTACAGTGGTGCCTCGCAAGACGAAAAGAATCCGTTCCGTGAGACTCTTCGTCTAGCGGTTTTTTCGTCTTGCAAAGCAAGCCCATTAGCGGATTAGCGTTATTAGTGGTTTAGCGGCTATTAGCGGCTATTAAAGGCTTAAGGGATTCGCGGATTAGCTGCTAAAAGGCTATTAGCAGCTTAGTGCCTTAGAAAAAGGGGGTGAGGAGCGAAAAAAAAACCCCAGGAATCGCAAGACATTTTCGTCTTGCGAAGCAAGCCCATAGCAAATTCGTTTTGCGAAGCACCTCCAAAACGGAAAACCCTTTCGTCTAGCGGGTTTTCCGTCTTGCAAGGCATTCCTCTTGTGGTGCACCACTGTACAATCACATTATCTTTTTGCATTCTCTGATGTATTAATAACACTCACATCTGACAAAGCAAAGTACTGTAACAGACATGCATACTGTATGTGCTTTGATGTGAAATTGCTCTAAAACTGATGGGTGGTCTTTTGAAACTTGACATGACTGCTTACCTTTTTATAGTTGTGTTATTGAATAATTACGCTATTTGCTGGCAACATGCTATAGTTAATAAAAGTTAATTTGAGTTATTTTTTTTATAGCTACTGGCTTGTCTGCACTGGCAACTTGCCTCTGGCTTACTGCTGGAGCTATCGCTCATATCATGTTTTACTACTGATCTTTTGTAAGCCGTTCTGTGAGCATTTTTGGTTACAGAGCAGGGTAGAAATCCTTCACATAAATAAATGATTATCACTGTGGGGTTTGCACTTCGTGAGTAGTAGTTTGGTCGTAATTTGATCAGTTTACTAGTGCATCTTTTGAGATTAGAAATACTGTCCAGTTACATCATTCAGCATTCATTATTGGGCTGTGCCTTGGCAGAACTCGCCCTAGGCTTTCAGGTGAGTGCACCATGTTTCTAGACTATGACATCACATCGCATCACATCCTGGCTGTGACATCTTAGCACATCAAACCTGACAATCCACACTTCTGTTGTGATTGGACCTGGGGTATGGAAGCTGGTTAAAATATTTTTATTTTTATTTATTTTGCTCCTTTGCCTTTTACTTTGACATGTTTCATCCCTATAACTCCAGCCATGCTTCTGGTGCTTTAGGAAAACTAGGAATGTGCTGTTGCCTCCACCATGTTAGACTTACACAGGTATTGGGGGGGGGGGACTTCCATCTGATTTGAGATTTTTCTATAGGCAGATATTTGATTATTATTTAGATTAACATTTTAATTTCATGTACTTTAAAAAATTATTTACTGGATTGGGAATTCTTGGTTTACTCAAACAGAGTCTTTTTTTGTGAAGCATTTTGCTTTGATTACTCACATGGCCCGTTCATCCTCAACTTGTTGAATAGTGCTGTTCTTTCTCTTTCAGTGTTTATCAGCTTGTTGTGAAAGAAGAGAGGCCACAGAAGTCACGAAGAGCTGCCGACATCATTGAGTGTTTCTCTGTTCCAGTGAGCTACAAAAATGCTTCAAATCTCGACTCTCCGCATTACTTTGCAGCCGAGTTGAAACCAGTCAACCTTCCTGTCACACAGCCCTTCACGGTGGGAGACAACAAAACTTATAACGGCTACTGGAATGCTCCGCTTTCGCCACTGAAAAGCTACAGCATTTATTTCCAGGCACTCAGTAAAGCAAATGGGGTAAGTGTTTAACTTTCTGGCTTCAGCCAGCCCCGCAATTGTCATCTCTGGCCTGGCTGGGATGAACTCAGTTCCATCCAACATTTTGTTAAGAATAAATGCTCTGGTTTTCTAAAATAAGATATCAGATGAAAACCTTATAACACTATTAGTTTTTAAGGTGCTGCAAGGCTGCAGTCATATTTGCACCATACATAGGAAGTGCATGGCTTCCCTCAAAGTATCCTGGGAACTGTAGTTTATCCCTGACAGAGCTGTAATTCCAAGTACAGTGGTACCTCAGGTTAAGTACTTAATTCATTCCGGAGGTCCGTTCTTAACCTGAAACTGTTCTTAACCTGAAGCACCACTTTAGCTAATGGGGCCTCCTGATGCCGCCGCGCTGCCGGAGCACAATTTCTATTCCCATCCTGAAGCAAAGTTCTTAACCTGAGATACTATTTCTGGGTTAGCAGCGTCTGTAACCTGAAGTGTATATAATCTGAAGCGTATGTAACCCGAGGTACCACTGTACCTTAATAAACTACAGTTCCCAGGATCCTTTGTGGGAAGCCATGTGATCTCAGTGTGCTTTAGATGTATGATGTGGATATGATCTCCTTGTGTTTATCCTCTGACCCTTTCCTGGCTCCTATTCCCCATTGCCATATATTCCAATTGTCATTGGTTCTTCTACAAAGTTAAGAAAAGCTTGCATAAGCCTAAAATATCTGATGACAACTGATTTAGGCCATGCAACAAGAGAGGAGGAGTGGCGACTTACACAGTCCTGCACCCCACACTACTGAATCATAACTGCGAGGCTGCAGTTCAAACCTCCTGCTTCAAGGAATACTGTTTGAAAAGAATGAATGCCTACACTTTTAATATGATGTAATCTTCCGCATCTATATCTGCCAGGATAGTCCATTTGCCAGTGTGTACCCCAGCCTTTGGGATTTGTTTAGAGCAATTATGTAATATGCAGTTCAGCTTCAAACAAGAATTAGTGGCGCAACGAATGTAGAAAGTTACCATGGTTTCGTCAAGCAGCATTGTTTGCGTTCAGTATATTTGTGAGGGTGGGGTGGACCTGTGTGGGAAATTAATTTGGGACAATTGACTTGTTTTGGTAAAAGAAGCTGATTGTATTTCTCTCTCTCTGACAAGTAAGAAACTTGGCTTAGAATTTTGTTTTGTTGTTTTCCTTTTTATCAAACTCTGACTCATTTCAGTTAAGCATCTGGCTTTTGGCAAGCCCAAGGAGCAAAATTCACACCATTCAGAAAACAGGTGCTTTGTATAACAAAGCCAAAGAATATTCTGTTTCACACATGTTCTATTTAGATTACCTTCTGGGAGAAACACCAGATAGCCCAGCTCCCTCGTGACAGCCTGCAAGAAGAACTCAAATGAGTGTCTGTCTTATCCTACACCCAAATATATGCGCATACACACAAATATAGTGTTGCATAACAAAAGGCGAGAGAACTTGTGATCGAAATCAGCTGCAGTTTACCACATTTGTTATATAACTGGCTATTAATTGTGCTGTTTTTCAGTGCAGCCCTCACAGCTAATGGTAACAGAGATAATGAGAGCTTGGAACTGAGCTCCCTTTGCTACAAAGTGTAACAGTGAAAAAAATCTTACACTACTGTTATTGCTGTTTAATCCAGTAGCTTTTAAAGTGCTCAATTAATTTATTTCAAATAAAATTTTAGCAAAGGTTTAGAATAAAACAAAAATTTACCCCCCCCCCAATATTTGTACACCTTTTTCATTTCCCAATGGACACCTGTAGAATAACACATGACTAAATTATAGTTTGTGGAGTTGCCAAATTTGGAATTGGTGGATTCTTCTTATTTATGTATGTATTGTTAAAACATTTTGTGCTTTTGAAAACCTGGTCAAAAAGGTTCACCACACCTGTAGTTAGTACCTGTGATGAGCAGAGATAGTGTGCGGCAAGAGTAGCCAATATAACCAATGCAGTGATAGACAACAGTTCTCATCTTCTCTGAACACGGCCTAAGTTTGCGAGGGCTTATGATAATAGAAAAAAGGGTCCGGAGCTCTGAGCACCAAAAGTGTTCTTCCAGGATGTTTTATCAAATATTCCACTACTCAACAGCCACCTTTTGCTGATTCTTAGTTGCCTGTTGGAAGCGCTCTCTCTCTCTCTCTCTCTCTCTCTCTCTCTCTCTCTCTCTCTCACACACACACACACACACACATACACATACACACACACAATCCAACAAAAAAGACAAAAAACCTATCTCCAGATGTTAAAGAGTATTGCACTTTTTCTTAATGCCCAGTGTGTTTTGGCCAGAACAGACCTTTCTCGAGGGCTTTTATGTTGGAGGGCTAGTCATTGTTCCCCAGTTCTGAGGCTGATAAATTAGTGGGAAGATTTTCACTTGCTGATGTGGAGGTCTAAAATATTCCTAAAGCTTGCACAAGTAGTGCTTTAGGGGGAAGAAATCATCAACATCCATGCCACGAGATATAGAGGCATATTTTTATCTAATCCAGCCCATGGAGAAAAATATTTGCCATAAGGGGGTGTTATTGAAACTGAACAATATTTTCGTCTTTTGAAATTACTGTTCAGATATGGTGATGTAGAAATTTCATACTGCAGTGCCATGCTGATGCTTGCAAAATGTGCACAAAACGTATCCATATTAATGGGGCCCTGTTTCCTACAGTAATTTATGCAGTATTCATTACACCAGAGACAGTGTAAAAACATAAGTGGAAAGGAAAGCCTGTAGCCTATTACTGCCTGACAAAGTAACTTTTCAGAACCACAAAGGCTTGCTATGTTGCGCACATGTTCATGGGCCATATGGGTGTGATCTGTGTCAATAAATAATGTAGCGAAGGGGGGGAGAGATTCTGAAGACTGGCAGTAGCACATATTTACAGTGAATTAGGTATTACTATTATTAGAAAGGGTGGTCCACAACATAAAATCACAATATATAAAGCACAAAATACATAATGAAAACAAACAAAAAAAAAAAAAACAAAGACAACCCAATAATAATATTAATAATAATAATTTATTATTTATACCCCGCCCATCTGGCTGAGTTTCCCCAGCCACTCTGGGAGACTCCCAATTGAGTGTTAAAAACAATGCAGCATTAAATATTCAAAAAAATTCTAAACAGGGCTGCCTTCAGATGTCTTTTAAAGATAAGATAGCTGCTTATTTCCTTCACATCTGATGGGAGGGTGTTCCACAGGGCGGGTGCCACTACTGAGAAGGCCCTCTGTCTGGTTCCCTGTAACCTCACTTCTCGCAATGAGGGATCCGCCAGAAGGCCCTCGGCGCTGGATCTCAGTGTCTGGGCTGAACGATGGGGGTGGACCTGCCCCCCCACATTTTAAAAGGACATTGGATGCCAATCAGCCAAAGGCCTGGTTAAAAAGTTTTTGCCTGGCATCTAAAGGTGTACAATGAAGACGCCAGCCAAACCTCCCTGGGGAGAGCATTCCACAAATGGGGAGCCACTGCAGAAAAGGCCCATTCTCGTGTCTCCATCCTCCAGGCCTCTTGTGGAGTTTTCTGCAGTTCCGGGGACAAGGAAGGGAGTAACCATAATCTAAAAATACCTATGTCTACTAGCCGTGATATGGGACACGGGTGGCGCTGTGGGTTAAAGCCTCAGCGCCTAGGACTTGCCGATCGAAAGGTCGGCGGTTCGAATCCCTGCGGCGGGGTGCGCTCCCGTTGCTCGGTCCCAGCGCCTGCCAACCTAGCAGTTCGAAAGCACCTTCGGGTGCAAGTAGATAAATAGGGACCGCTTACTGGCGGGAAGGTAAACGGCGTTTCCGTGTGCGGCTCTGGCTCGCCAGAGCAGCGATGTCACGCTGGCCACGTGACCCGGAAGTGTCTCCAGACAGCGCTGGCCCCTGGCCTCTTAAGTGAGATGGGCGCACAACCCTAGAGTCTGGCAAGACTGGCCCGAACGGGCAGGGGTACCTTTACCTTTTTACTAGCCGTGATGACTATGCTCTGCCTCCATTGTTGGAAGTAGTAATGCTTCTGAATAGCAATTGCTGAAAGCCACAAGAGACAAGAGTGCACTTGTGTTCAGGTCCCGATTCCAGGTTTCTCACAGGCATCTGGTTGGCCGCCTGTGAGGACAGGATGCAGGACTAGATAGGTCATTGGATTCATCCGGAAGAGCTGTTCTAACATTCTTAGGAGGAGTCAGAGCCTGCTGTCAGTTAAGCTGGGCTCCTTGTCTGAACAACCACTCACACTCATTGGATGTGCTTCTTCAGGACCTTCTGATCTCCTCCCATTTGGTGGTGTCTTTAGGCCTGAACTTCAGGACCCCACAGACCAGAAGCCCCCAAACAAGCCCTAGAGATAGTCTACAAATGATGGGGATGGCTGCAAAGAAGTCCAGCTTTCACATCTGGCATGCAAATATGGGGGCTGATACAATGTATTGCAACATACCATTGTGTAAAATATTACTGATTGTATGTTTGTGTGTGTTTGCAAGGGACATGGCTACCTTTAACAATACATTATCAATGGCTTGCATCCAGTGCTGCACATGTGGAGGTCCACTCATGCAGTGGGACTTCCCCTTCCCCTACTCTCCTTCAGTGCCCCCCAAATCTGCCTACCAACCCATTGAAGGAGATTTTGAGGGTGGCGGCTACAAGGATAAGTTCCATTGTGCAAGAGGAAGTCCATTGTACAATGGAATGACAGCAACGGATACAACTCATTATTTTTAAAAGAGGGCACTTGCTTTACTACTTTTGTAAATGGTACAATAAAACATAACCAGCAGATATTTCTGTAGTACATTAATACATAGAGTCTTTTGGATTAGTGCAGAAAAGGAATGGTTGAAAAGCAGCTCATGCTGATATATAAATCATTTAAGAAAATAGGTACCTAAGGGGAGACATATTTTTTTCTAGTATCTGGTAGACATCTTCTAGGCTTATAAGATATTATTGCTTTCAAGTGTCTGGTGGTGAAAGTTTTAATAGAGTGTTTTGGCTCTTTATGTGAATCAGTTAAGTGCTTATCCCTACTTTTCTGATAAATACTGTATGAGTTATTCAGCAACATCTTTTTCAGAATAGTTTCTATCTGAACAGCCACCCATCAGTTGACGTGATACTCATAAAGTCATATTCCACAAGGCAACTGCAATAGCTGTGGATGCTATTGCAGTATTGGTGGGCATTATCATTTCCCCCCTAGGTATGAAATACTGTTGCTTGAATCCCATTGATGAAGACGTGCGATACCCTTGCAAGAGATGTACAACATCTGAATTTTGCACAACAATTTTCCACTTACTATGCTACACATTCCAACGGATAGTTCAGAAAGACACTGTCGTCCAGTGTGGCTCAGAGTGCTACTTCTTAAATTGTTCTTAAACAATTTAAGACATACCTGATGCTTTTCCATATTCTGTCATTTTCAGGAGACCAAAATCAACTGTGTCCGGCTGGCAACAAAAGGTATGTTGAAGACCTTTTTTTTAGAAAAACAAAACTCCTAGTTCTAAGCATAATGCCCATATGGAAACCAGTTCTGTTGTGATTGAAAATACAGCCACCAGGTAATCTTTAAGGTGCCATAGGACACTTTGTAGTTCTGTTGTAATGGAATAACTTGGTTCTCTTATCAAAAGTGGCTTCTTTCTTTTTTTTTTCCCTTAAACTATATGTGGTTCATTCAGAAAAAGTGAGTTATCAAATATATTTGTGGGATTTGGGGAAGACCTGCTTTTGTTTGTTCATACAGACAGACCATGGTTGTTGTTTTAACTTCCCAACATTTCCCTTTTGTTTTCTGTAGCTTCATTCCTACAGTTCTTATTACTCTTGTGAGAATATAATCCTCTAGTATCTTGGTCTTCATTATGGATGGGGAGTGAGGATGGGATATTCAAACTTGCAAACAGTTCAAAGATAACCGCATGTATTAATTCCCAATGGGGATGGATTTAACAGTTTCTTAAAAAGTCAGTCTTGTCTTGATACTGGTTGGCAGTTGTTCCTGGTTTATCTCCAGTGACCTTGACAAGAAAGACTTCAGATTAAAACTAATATGAGACAAGGAATCAAACCACTGGCCACATACCAGTGTCTAGCTTGAGCCAAGTGAAATGGCAGTGCTTTGTTAAAATAATACATTTGTCACCTCTCAGTCTAAATGACAAGGTTGTGGCTCCTGTGGGAAAGCATTATATGTGTCCTAATATGTTTTTTCGATTATAGTAGTTCCTATGAACCTCCTGAGAATGGAAGAGAATCACCCCGGAGGTAGCTTTGCTAGCAAAGGTGTCAATAAAGCAATTTATTTTGTAACAAAATGTAAAGAAAAGAAAAAGAATATCTCTCAGCCAATTCTACATTCTCAATAAACATGCCCTTGAACACAATTGTAGAAATGAGGAGGGGAATTGTGGTTAAAAAGACTGCCTGGCAAACAGCTTTGTGTTGTCAAAATTTTGCCCAACCTTTGCACTGATATCATGCTGAATAGCATAATGATCATATAGCCCAGTTTATCTCAGTGTAATTGACATTGGGCTTCACAGCTCTTGCACAATTTTTAAAACTCATATCCTTTCTTCTGCCTACATATCCTACATTTCTTGTAGTCACATGTGAAATGTTAGCCTATTGTTTGGATACTTCTATGCCTTATCAAATTGGTCCAGGACAAGCCCAGCAAGGAAATCTCAATGTACAATAAACCATCAAGGAAAAAGATGGTGGTCAAATGATGGGCATGGAGTGATATAAAAACTGGAATGCCCTTGACTACTCTTAACCTTTGGTTTCGGTTGTGTGCCTTATTCGTTGCCAATGTAGGTTTAACCAGAAAATGACTTGCTCATATGAGCAATTAAATTGTGTGTCTGGGTCATCCCTTTTCTGACAAAAAAAGTATTGTTTCTCATATTGATTAATAATAACAATAATGTATCAAAACAAGGTGAACTCTTCGATAATTTCTTGCTTACATGTGAATGTAAGACTGCACCTAGCACACATGTGTACACACACACATACGTCAGGTGAAACACTGAAGCGACAACTGAGAGAGTACCTATCTATGATCTGCTACCTAAATCATATGGGAAAAACTAGTTTTCCAAAGCTCAGGCTTGCAAGCCAGATCTGAGCACCCACAATACCCACTTCAAAAGGAGAAGGGAAATTCTTGTCTGGCTCATATTGAAATTGGAGCCAGGCAGGAATTCACAGATTCCCTCTGCCCCACAACCTGCCTTTACCACCCCAAAGTTCTTCCCCACCAGTCCTTTCAACACATCCACACTTTCCTTCCCTCCCAAGCACCAGTGAGAGCTTACATGGAGAAGGGAGAGGGGAGATTCTCCCCCCCCCCCCCACACACACACATCTGGAAACAAAGCCTGATGGCTGAGAGGTCTGTGTTCTGTCAGCCACCCAGCTTTGTTCTTTGACATACTGCTAATCATCATGTCAGGAAGAGGACAGGAAGAGAAGAATGGGAGAAAAAAATGTATATATTCTTGCATGCTGCTATTGCTTTTCTCAGCACCACTGGCATTTGGAAAGAATGTAAAGGGTGATTTGAAGGGTGGGGATGACTTTTGAGGATGGAGAGGAATGATGGAAATGAGAGTGGGCATTTTGGCTTGCAATCTTTTAAAGAGGTTGCATCATTTCTGTGCCAAAACAGAGGAGAGCTTTGTAGAGCTTTCTAGTCTCTAGTAGCAGCCCATAGCAGTTCTGTTGCATTTAGCAAATGCCACAGAACCTGGTAGAGATGCTGAGATCATAAACCTGTTAAGATGTGATGCAGCCCATGGGTTATGTCATCCCTCTATAGCCAACAGAGTGTGTTTCCTTCTTCTCCCTTGCATGCTGTTGTCTTGTGGAGTTGTTTTAGTATATTGCTCACACTTTCTCCTTGTCATTTTCCTCTGTAGAAGTTCTTTGTCAATGCATTACCTTAACTCCTATGTATGTAGTAGCAATAACAACAAAAGCAAAATGGGTTTCAAATAATTTATTTTCTCATGCCCTTGCATTAAAACTTTAACAAACACCGCGAGATACAATAATACCATTGAAATTATAATGTTAATTCTTTTTAACTAGGCTTTCTTCCCCCTGCCCTGGATTTAGCAATCCTGAAACCATTTTTCACCATGTGGGTATATGATGTCCTGTGTAGGTCGGTGCTTGCCTGTCTTTACTCCCAGTTTCATTGAGCGCATGGCACAATGAGCAGTTAAGCATCACCCAAAAAGAGGGAGTCTGTTACCAACAAAGAGGACAGAGATTTGCATAAAATTGGCCTGAATTAACATATGCAATAGTTAACAAATGCAATGACATAGTTGCAAATTTAATAATTACATGTTTGTTTTGTGGTTGCTTGCCACATGAAGTCTTGATGTACAAAGACAAAATCCCACCACACAGGGCAAAAACAGCAACAACAACACAAAAAACAATTGGACACACTTAAGGCAAAGAGGCCATAAAAGCAAATACCTCCATCCTTCCAAAACAGGCTTCATCACCAAAAAAAAAAGGCCAAGGGGTTGGGGGGGGGGGAATCCATTAGCTGATATAGAAGATTAACACTCAATGCCTGGAAGAAAATTTAACATCTTTGTCTGATACTAAAAAGCTGTTAGCACCAAGCAAGACTTCCTGGGGAGAGCATTCCCATGGCTGAAAAGGCCAATTCTCTTGCTGCTGGAGGGAGGGACAGAGAGAAGAGATGCAATGAAGACCTTTGGGTTCTATATCTCCAGAGTTTAACTGGAGAGCTGTTTAAATAGAGGACTTCTTCAAATAGGGAGCTGTACTCTGTAAAGTAAGACACGCAAATGCCCTGGCTCATAGTGATCTGGATTTGCCATGAACCTGAATGAACGTGTGCCACCAGTAAAGCCCTAATATGATGTTGTGGTAATCTATTTCTGTATATGGTGTAGACAATGCATTTCTATAGTGACTAAGAATGAACATGCAGTTGGTTTCTCCTCCGGATCACCATGAACAGGCTGGTTCAAGATAATAAGCTCTCACGTATGTTTGGATTATTATGGACTGCTTCCACTCTCTTTACTGTCTGATAGCAAAGAGGATTTGGTGGAAAGATAATTTGGACATGGGCAAAAATATATGGAGCAGAAAAGATACTTAATGAACCTTCTTCCAAATTGCCATCGGCAGCTACTTTTCTAAAATAGCTCAGACAGAAAACTTAAAATGTCCTTTTAAAGGCAAGCCCTGATGAAAATCACTTGTTAATTTTGCAACGAGATGTGAAAGCTGGAAGGTAGATGTGGGAAGGGATGGTGAACAAGTTTTATTGATTAAGATAAATTAAATTAAATAAAATAGTCTGGTTTCAATTAATCTTGAAAAGAAGTGAAAAGCATTATTCCCTTTGTTGTGGATGCATGCAAGTATTGGAGTTACTCACATAAATAGGGAAAGCATGGTGACAGGATGTCATTGCCATTTTCTGCAGAAGCTTCCCATGACACTTAGAGACCTGGATCAGGCCATCTGGAACAGGTTCCCTGCTGCACATGTTGTGAAAAACATGGCGGGTGGGAGAAGAGCCATATGACTTTGATGGGTGGGGCAGCCCTAAAACCCCTGTTGGAGGGGTGGTCAGCAGGGACTGATGCCTCTGTGGACCCTACCTCCAGGCAGCAGCATCTCTACTGCTTACCTGGATGCCATTGGAGCCAGTCTAGCATTGAGGTCAGGAGGCAGGTGCCTATGTAATGGAACAAGCATCAGATTGGCTCCACAAGTGCACGGACTCCACTCTGACCTCACCCCCCCCCCCCCGCTTCACCCCTGCCCCTACACAGTGGTTGGGAGGCCAGATCTGCAGTGCCACCTCTTCCTGCCAACCACTTCTGCCCTGCCATCACACGTATCCTCTTCTCATGTACAATATACAAAGAGGGCTAAAATCTTATTCAAGAAAGGATACATGTATGCCACCTGGAAACCTTTTTCTTTAATGTAATTGTATCTGATAAGGGGAGAGTTTTGTGGATAATAATAGTAATAATGTAGGTTTTGCTGATAATAATAATAATAATAATAATAATAATAATAATAATAATAATAGTGGAAGTTTAAAATGGAATGTAAGCATGAGCAGTTCTCTGTTATCAATGGCTACTAGACATTATGTCTTCTTCTTCTAATATAAGTATGTGTTATAATACTAGTATTATATAATCTCAAGGGTGCTTCCATGTAACTGGAGATGCAGTCCTAATGGGAGGAAACCCAGTCAGCTGGGTGGTGTATAAGTAATAAATAATAATAATCTTCTATTATTATTATTATTATTATTATTATTATTATTATTATTGAACTGAACTCACCATCCAGGCATTAGCTAGTTGTAATGGCACAGGGGCTCATTTAGGCAAGGGTTCTAAAACCATTCTGAAAGCTACTATTATTCCTAATCCTAAATCAAATCAAATCTTTATTTTGGTCATAGACCAGCATATAATGCTAAATCCTTCAGGAAAAGGACATGCTTCTCTACAGCATAAAACAGGAAAGATTTACATAGTAGTTGGGTTCTTTAAGAAAGGAACGAAATACTGTTCCCTAAAAGGGCACAATTCTGTTCACCACTAGTTCTCCCTTCTTGTGCATGCATCATGTGCCTTAGAGTTATTTTTTTCATTCTAGGCTCTGCTGTAGTCAGACCACCTGCTCTTTGTTTGGTGTTTATGTCTTGAACTGGAGACAGTCTGGAATGGCATCTTGTTCCTTTAGCCATTACCTTACCCTTGGAAAACCACAAAACAGCTTGATCCCAAACAGCTTAACCAATATACTTTCCTCAGTCCTCCCCCTTGCATGGCTGCTCACCCTTCCATTCCTGCATAAGTTGGGAAGATCTCTGTCTCTCCTGTTTTGTGAGCACCAGAAGCTCTAATTCTCTTTCTCCTTGCCCAAATAATACATGAATTGAAAATGGTGCATGACATCCATCCAGCACATATCATGCCAGTGGCACCCTGCATGCAACTCTACAATATGAATCTCCATGACAATTTAAAAGAACAAAGGAACTAGGACCAAGCTGATTTCATTTCACTTTACTAAAAAGGTAAAGGTACCCCTGCCCGTAGGGGCCAGTTGTGTCCGACTCTAGGGTTGTGCGCCCATCTCACTTAAGAGGCCGGGGGCCAGCGCTGTCCGCAGACACTTCCGGGTCACGTGGCCAGCGTGACAAGCTGCATCTGGCGAGCCAGCGCAGCACACGGAAACGCCGTTTACCTTCTTGCTAGTAAGCGGTCCCTATTTATCTACTTGCACCTGGGGGTGCTTTCGAACTGCTAGGTTGGCAGGCGCTGGGACCGAGCAACGGGAGCGCACCCCGCCACGGGGATTCGAACTGCCAACCTGATGATCGGCAATTCCTAGGCACTGAGGTTTTACCCACAGCGCCACCCGCGTCCCAATTTCACTTGACTAATTGTAATAATAACAACAACAATATTTTATTATTTAAACCCCGCCCATCTGGCTGGGTTTCCCCAATTGTGAAATTTGGGGTGGCATGTTGGCTAAAACTTCAGTTGAACTAAAGGAAAACTTCCTAACAATTTGTGAAGTTGGGGAGCAGCTCATTGCAGCACACCAAGGTGGGAATGTTCCCAACCTTTCTTTTGTTGCATCCCACCCCAATCTCCAAGCAATTCCAGGGGTTCCAGGTGCTTATCCAGGGTTCACGTTTCCTTCAGAATGGGGGACAGCAGAGGCTGTGTTGTCTTTTCAAACCGAGCAGTTCGAAAGGATACCAGTGTGAGTAGATAAATAGGTACCACTGCAGCAGGAAGGTCAACGGCATTTCCATGCACTCTGTTACATGTCACGGTGTTCTGTGCACCAGAAGTGGCATAGTCATGCTGGCCACATGACCTGGAAAGCTGTCTGTGGCCAAAAAGCGGCTCGCTTGGCCTGAAAGCAGAGGTGAGCACTGCAACCCATAGTCAAATTTGACTGGACTTAACCGTCCAGGGATACTTTTACCTTACGTTTACCTTTACCCTTTAGGATATATGGTTTGTTTACCTTGGATACAAGCATAAATCAGGCATGTCTCTACCTCAAAGGATTTTAGCTTCTAGCATACACATACACAACTCAGCTCTCTCCTTCTTCTAACTAACTATCATTGAGTTGAGGGAGATGAACCACCCGTTTGTTCTCTGATACAGAACCACTTCTATGGTTATGTTAACAACCCAAATTTAGAGGAATGGCCATATTATTATTATTATTATTATTATTATTATTATTATTATTAAATCAAGTTAATATACCACCCTTCATCTGAAGATCTGAGGGCAGTTCACAAGATAAAAATACAGGATAAAGCACAAAGTAATTTCTGGCTATTCTAACAATTCAAACCCTTCCTTAGATTTTAACACTTGCTGGGTCCAGGAATTATGTATTGGCATCCAGCCTACCCACCCACCCCGCCAAACTCATAACACTATGTTTTCTTTCAATATTATTTCTTTGTAATGGTTTGTTTGATTCACCACCTTCAGCAGAACCCTGGCCACTGCTGTCAATATTTGACCCTCCTGGAAGCCCTATTCAGGCATCTGGTACCCGTGAGTACCGAATCTGCAAAGCCCCAGGGCACTGATTTTATAACTACCCTACCCCAAACCACCCTGACACAACTGCTCCAATGCTACCTGTGATTGAGGTGGCGAATTGGGGGTGAGCATTATGGCCCGCCTTTGATAAAGATGCAATAAATAGTGAATTGTTAAATCAGTCTGGTGTTCTGTCTCGGAGAGCTACCAAACATTTGTTGTTGTGCATAATCTTGAGCACTTATCACATGATCAACCCCACTCCTCACATGTTTACTGAAGTCATTTTTAGAACACCTGAATTAACATGTTTCTCTATTAGCTAAACTAAAAGGTAAGACTGAATACTTGCACCTGCTTTTGTGCCCTTCCTTCTGGACTTACTATTTCCCCCCACAATTACCATAAATGTACATTCACATTGACATGTTTGTTTTAAAAATATCTGTGTTTTGCCTGTTTGTCTGTGACTACTTTATATTCACTTACACTGTCTGCCCATTAAATCCAAAATGATTTTCCTTCTTCTTTTTATTTACTGATGGTATTATCTCCTTTGTATCTTTTGCCTTTTTCATCCATAAAATGGTACCCACCAATTAAATTAGAATGAAGTGGGGGGTCTGCTGAGGAAAATAATAATAATCTAACAGATTTGGGAACCTGAATGCATATCATTTGTGTAACAAGAACCCCTTTAATATCAGCTGATAATTAAACCCCAATTTGCCAGTTCTGTGCTACAGAATTTTAATTCAAAAAGGATTTTTAATCAGTTTTTGCCCCTTTAGTTTCCTTAATGACATGTATTTTATGTTCTTATTTTAATTTGAGCCGTTCTTTTGGCATGAACTGATTTCCCCCCCCCCCCTCTCCCCAAACAATATATGTTAGTATTGACACTTTATTAGTGAAAATTGCATTCTCTTGCTAAGGGGGAAACAATTACCTCCTGTGTTCTCAAAGCGTGTTTCATTAATTTTACCACCTAATTGAAACGAAGGCAGAGGGCTCATAAATGGTTCCATATCTCTCAAGGTTCATTTTTTTCTGAGTACAAGTTCTTGGAATTAAAATGCAGTTTTATTAAGTGGCACAATTTTATTTTTATTTTCCTTTTTTCTTTTCTCTCTTGTGCATGCTGCCTGGGGACCGTTTTCCTTGTTCTTAGCAGTAATAAGTAGGCAACAGGTGACTACCCGAAACCCGCCCAGCCTCATGAGCACAGGTGATTATCAGTTCAGGAAAGGGGGTGTCATAAAAATGCAAACCATTTTGGCAGTTGCAAGATTGTCATGTCATGTTTTGCCTGCATGCCGAAACAAGTATGATGCCAGGCTGATTTGTTTACAGGAGATTTAAAAATACTTTCTGCATTAGGCCATCTCAAATCCAATTTGAATGTTTACATGTAGTAGTTAAGTGGATTGCTGCACTTAGAATGGCACCCAGAACCACGTGGAGATAACATAGTATTGCCAAACTATCCTTGAAACGTTAATTATGGTTCAGGTCCTAACGCCAAGAAAGGGTGACTCATCTTTTCATTGATTCCATTTCTAGATACCTTTCTAGTAGACAATTAAAACGTGAAGGCCACTGGCACTACTATTCCACTCTCAGGAAAGTAGCAGGCAGAAAGGTCACGAGTGGCTTTTGAAGGGATGCTATAAGATATCCTTTCAGGATATCTGCTGAAATGTTTGGAAGGATTACATCAGCAGACATGCAGTCCAATTTTCAACTTGCACATCCAAGAAAATATATTGATGACATTCTTAAAACCATTTCCCAATAGATGTTGTCATGGCCATATCCATGCACACAGCAGGGCATACTGAGCTACACACAACATGCACACTAGTGGGATAGCCCTTGAAAGCACAAGAGTAATTTGTTAAAGGGCTAAATCTCTATAAATTGGCCAAGCTTGTCAGCATTATATTGGGATACTAGATAATGAAGTCTGCATTCTATCCAGAGTTTCTTTGTTACCTCTCACCCATTTCAGGCACCTCTCAGCTAATTCAGACACCTGTATCTTTAAGATTTCCAAAACTATGAAAGGAAAAACATGTTGGTGTTATTACTCTTACTTCATGAGGAAGGTGAAGACACCTGAACAACATCCCTACAGCTAACATCTTCAAGAGACAGCCCTCCATTTCCCAATCTCCAGACATCTTCTTCTTCTTCTTCTTCTTCTTCTTCTTCTTCTTCTTCTTCTTCTTCTTCTTCTTCTTCTTCTTCCCTCTCCTCCTCCTCCTCCTTTTCTTTTATCCGGAATTACAGTCATGACCTCTTTCCACTAGTTCTTATTGCTGGATGGATTAACAGAGCTGTTGCGCAATATGAAGTGGGGACATATTGAAGCATTCTGGAATGGGTAGATTAGCCATATTCACTTACAAGTTGAATGCTTAAGGATGGGAGAGGATGGTATGTGTCTCTGCAAATAATGAGAAATGCCATCCCTGGACATGGAAAGAACCTTCTGAGCATTAAATGTAGACTCTATGAAATACATGCATTAAACTAATCATACATAGATACAGAGTGTGGACAGTGCATGTGATTCTGCTTTCTGGCATTACAAGCAAGAAATGATAGGAATAACAAACTAGCTTAGAAAATGGGAGGAAATAACTATCCTTCCTTGTCTCAGAAGAGTTGAGGCTAGAATATCTTTGGTGTGGTTAATAAGTTTTGGTGTTGGGTGTTGGTGTTGTTTGTAGACTGTAGTCTGACAGTACTATTTGATTGTGAACTACACATGAGAACTGGGAAGAATTTTCTATTCATTTTGGTTTGGCTCTTATTCTTGCAGAAATATTCAGCAGTGGATCAGGTAGATAAATAAAATGCTACCGAATGAGTTCCTTGAAATATTATGGATCCTATTTTGTTTAATGCTTTATTAGCAAAAAGCCATGCCATGAAATAGCTGCTTTGGAGTGCATAGTATTAGCAGCTTGCTCTTTGAAGATCTTTCCCACTGACTTTAATTGGGGGGGGGGCAATCCTGTGCACTTATTGTCACTGTGTGCACATGGAAGTGTTTGCAACAAAGTCAATGGAAAAGTTATATGACACAGGAAGAGCATATACTAAACTTAGTGCAGATTGAATCAGTGACAGGAGCTCAAAAATGCACAGAGACCTTAATGTACTGATTGCAACACATAAAATCAATTTCCTGTAAAATAAAAAGGAAATTCAGGTTGAACCCTCTCCTCAATCAATACATGAATAACTTTGCAACATCAGAAAGCTGTTCTTTAGAAAGGTTGCTCTTTTAATAGGTCTTGTTCGTTCAGATTAAATTAGAACAGCTCTATTGTTTTTCAAAATGTATTCCAGCTTTGTAGACAGATAATGCATCCTTAAAACAGACCTAATCTCATGTCAAATTTATTATTGCAATTTATCTTTTTACACTTGAATGCTATTCCTTTGACAGGTCTATTTCATTACAAACTCATTTTCAAATGGCTTGCTGCATTTCATCCTAGGCTTGATCCATGAATATTTTCCTTGCGTCACTTCTATTCTTTCCAAAAGATATTTTGAGTCTAGGCTCCTGTATCACCATGATGAAGTATTAGCAACAATGGTTTATAGAACTCTTACCTAGTGATACCCTAGGTCAGAAAAACAAATCTGCTGAAATGCACATATTTGTTTGGTTTATAGGGACACTTTTCTCCAGAACTTCAGCGCCCTGCCCTTCCAACTTGTTTGAAATGTACATGTTGAGAACTTGCTGCTTCTGTAGCATAGTCTTACAAATGAAATGAATGTCAGCCTAATTGAGTTGGGGAGAGGGGGATTGGAGGCATTCTGACATGACTAGATCCAGAAGTAGAAAACAGGCTATAGGAGTACGTTTGAAGATGGCATGGACAACATCTCCATTTATTATAACAAATGGAGTACATGAAAAAGGTGTTTAGCTCAGCCAAGGCATCTAGCACCCCTCTGCATTGCATAAAGCTTTAGCCAGATGACTGCCATAAGCATCAAGGCAAAAGTGTGCATCAAACCAGAAGGAATATTACAGCTTTAAAAGAATATATCTATGAACAGTCACTGGATTGACATTCTCTTAATAATTTACATGCCTTAGCACCTTTGCTTGAGGTGTGCTCGCCTGATCCCGAAGGAGAAAAGCTGTTTCACTGGAACAACATGAATTACAATTGTTCATCCTCTCTGGGTTGCTTCAAAAGGTTACCATGAATATATGATTGTCATTAAATGTCCATAAAGTTAAGCTTCCAAAGGCATGACAAGCCCGAAGCTATTATTATTAATACATGATGCCTTAGTTTCTTAAATAGGGTAGATTTCTCTGGGAGCCCATCACCCGCTGCAGCCATTATTATTAATGCATTTAGGTTCTTATTTCAGGTATAATGTCTAAGAACTCTGTAACAGCAATAGACTTTTAATAATGATGAAAGAAACAGGCAGCTGTTGAAAAGAGAGGGCCTAGCCAGCAACCCACCCACACAACATGAGTACCTTAAGAATACATGGGGTTGTGGCTGATATTGCAGTCGGGAAGTGTTTACATGGAAGATTTGCTTTGTTTCAATTGGTGCCTTCACTTAAAGATCAAACAAGTGGCTGTTACAGTTTGTGCCTCTGCAGATAAGATGTTTTCCTTGGGCCCAAGGGGGGAAAGGGGGCAGAATCAAAAACCAAGAGGAGCAAGAGGCGAAACCTCAAAATGGTGCTAAACACCAAATCATTATAACTTATGGTTCTTATACTGAAAAACCCAGCGTGTTTCATTTGCCTTCTGCCCATTTCACCCACACCGCACAGGACTGTAGGGAGGCTCAGATGTCATTTCAAGCTCCATCTCTCCATAGAACACTTAACTGCAGTTATTTGCTATGCAGGATCTGCCAAAGATTATTTCCCATCTGGGTTGGGGAGAAGGAAAACATTTCAGTGCTTGGAGCCCTTTGATATGTAAACCAAACACTACTGAGATGAAATGGCTTCCTTTTGACTCCAGGGATGATTGCAGGTTCTGTAGTGCCAACAGTTGTACTTAAGTAGGCTTTGTTTTCCCCCTGGAGTGAGGAGGATAAAAAAGAAACACCTTTCCCAACATATATTGTCAGCTGGAACAGGAAAATTGGGCACAAAAGACCAGAGCATTTCCAACAATTCATCCCAACAAGCAACAAAAGTGTGCAGTTATTACATCAGGCTTTAATGTAATGCCATTCAGTTTTCTCCTCCTCCTTATTTGTGAACTTGGGTGGCTGTGGTGATACCAGAACCTTCATTAATTTTCTCTTATATCATAGGAACAAGATACAACTTTCACTCTTATCTCTGTATCATATATATTCTTATGAATTCATTTCCCCCTTTAGTTTGTGATTGCAACTTTAGTTAAGAAATCTTTGGCTCATTGTCTGTATGGCATGCCTTATTATCCTAAACTTTTCTTCTCTGGTTACTTCTGTGTAATGCACCAAGTTATTTTTAAAGGAAATTCATTTTACATATTACGACTTCTTCTGAGAAGACAAATACTTAGCCTGCTAGTTTCTTACTTCCAGATTGTATTACAATCCGTTAACTCTCCAGCTGAAAAAAGCCAATTTAAATATTTCCCAAGGCCGGAATCTTAGCTAGCATATTAACTCCTTATGCTTGCCTTTCTTTTTTTATTTGATATCCCCCTTGTTGTTGTTTAGTCGTGTCTGACTCTTCGTGACCCCATGGACCAGAGCACGCCAGGCACTCCTGTCTTCTACTGCCTCCCGCAGTTTGGTCAAACTTATATTAGTAGCTTTGATATCCCCCTACATATGCACATATCATTCTGCTGCACAGCCAAAATATGCATCAGAATAATCTGTAGAAAGTCTAGGCTGCTCCATTTTCCTATGCTAAGCTAAATTCATAAAAAAATGGCATGCGTAACCACATTCATTTCTATGGCTATAAAAACAAATCTTCATGGGATGTTCCTGGAGTTGTGCTGGGGACTCCTTCAATGGAAGTTGGCTTGTATTTCTCTTTTCCAAGAACTTTCCATAAGCACTGTTTGTACATGGAGTTGGTCACATAGCATGCCTTGGGACTGGATTTTGCTTTTCATCTTTTGTCCTGTTTTCCCATTCAGTTACTTTATAGTTAAGAAATGTGATAGCTAACACCTGCTGGTCATTTTGTGCATGTATGTATGCATATATTCATGACGGGAGCAGCTTAAAAGTTGCTAAAAGGAATCTTCCCAGCAAAAAGTGATATAAAAGTTTTGAGAAATATCTAATTGTTACAGGAATGCTATCAGATCCTCCCTACGATTGATTTTAATCCTTGTTAACTAAGTAGCTTAAAAATGTGTCATCTTCATATCCTAAAATAAGAATCATGAATTAAATATTTTATTCATCAAAGCCATAAATAGGATTTAGCTGCTTTTCATTTTATCAGCATCTCAAGGATCAGTTTAGCATCTTCTAAGTGTCTTTGCAGAATTCTCTTGATCACATTAGTATGAATAAAACTCAGTGTTAACTAGTAGAATAGAATGGAGGAATGTAGTGAACTGTAATGAAACTTACCATATATTGTGTAGGAACTGCATCAAAACATCCTTAGTATAACACATTGGTTGAGGAATGAAAAGTGAATGTAAGAAACCACTTTAAAGCAAATCAGATAATTGGAGCATCTAGCTCTCCAGCATTTTATGCAATAGTCTGTTTAAATGCTGGGGGGTGAATGTGATCTGTCACTGAGCTACATCCCTTTTCCACAGACAAGGAATGTCCTATTTCTCCCTGTATTTCAAATTTACTTGTGTGTTTATTTATTTTTGAAACATTTCTATGGTGCCTTTCAGTTTTGTGCTTGCAAAAGCAGCTTACGAGAATTTAAAATTAGTTAAAAGATGCAGAGAAACACATATCAAGAATGCAAAATGGCAGGGATCCTTTCCTACAAATGTTAGCGACCCCTTTGCAGAAAGGGAGCTTACCCACATACATAATTGACATAAATTGGTGAGGAATGTATTCTGTCCTCAGGATACTAAGGAATCCTTGCAGCAGAAGGAAACACAGAAGCATAAAAGGTCGGTCATCGACAGTTTTATAGGATAAAAAGAAGCTTTCTACTTCTTTGTTTCAGCTTGGGACCTAAAGAGGGCCACAGAACTGGACTTGTACTCAGAGAACACATGACTTTGAGCTCAATTTCCACACCGTAGGGAGTCTAGGAATCTCTGCTGCTGAAATGTGGCAGCAAGGAACAGAGATTTTCCTTGAAGGGCACTTGCTGTCCCCAGAGGATCATCTCAGTGACAACTGCTTATAAAGACTGGCCTCCTCTTTTTTAAAAAAAATATGTTTTTATTATTTTCTTCCTTAAACAATATTTTCAACAATGCAATAACAAACATAAAACTTTCTGCTCTGCCGAGCATAGGACTTCCCTCCTTCGCTTCAGCAAGTTTTCCACTGTCAAGTCCTGTCTCAAATTTTAGTTCTTTTACTTCTATTATCCACATTGTAGGATTTATTTCAATCCTGCTAGCGTCTTCAGATTTTTGCAATTATGATTGAAATATACAATAATTTACTCCAGTCCCTTTGAAATTTTTGATCGTTCTGGTCCCAAATCCTACAGGTCAGTCTGGCCAATTCCGCAAAGTCCATCATAGAATCATAGAAGAGTTGGAAGAGACCACAAGGGCCATCGAGTCCAACCCCCTGCCAAGCAGGAAACACCATCAGAGCACTCCTGACATATGGTTGTCAAGCCTCTGCTTAAAGACCTCCAAAGAAGGAGACTCCACCACACTCCTTGGCAGCAAATTCCACTGTCGAACAGCTCTTACTGTCAGGAAGTTCTTCCTAATGTTTAGGTGGAATCTTCTTTCTTGTAGTTTGGATCCATTGCTCCGTGTCCGCTTCTCTGGAGCAGCAGAAAACAACCTTTCTCCCTCCTCTATATGACATTCTTTTATATATTTGAACATGGCTATCATATCACCCCTTAACCTCCTCTTCTCCAGGCTAAACATGCCCAGTTCCCTTAGCCGTTCCTCATAGTCCTTCTTGAACTGTGGTGCCCAGAACTGGACACAGTACTCCAGGTGAGGTCTGACCAGAGCAGAATACAGTGGCACTATTACTTCCCTTGATCTAGATGCTATACTCCTATTGATGCAGCCCAGAATTGCATTGGCTTTTTTAGCTGCCACGTCACACTGTTGGCTCATGTCAAGTTTGTGGTCAACCATCTTCGCCTGCCACTCTGCAATCGTAGGTACTTCCTGTAACTTCCACTTTGGGGCCATTAAAGTTCTCACTGCTGCTGTGACGTACATAAATAGTCTTTGATCTATCTTCGCAATTTCCTCTCCCGTCAAACCTAGCAGAAATGCTTCCGGTTTTTTTGAGTAAGGTATATCTAAACATCTTTTCTATTTAGTTCATTATAGATCAGTTCCCAAAATGTTTTTACTTTATCACACGTCCACCACATATGATAAAAATCTCCGTCTGATTCTTTGCATTTCGAAGACTGGCCTCCTCAGAGTGAATTACTCTCAAATCCTTTCAAGTAGTGAAAGGGACTTGCAACAAAGACACAGACCCATTATCTGTATGTGTTTAATTACTTCTTTTATTTTTTCTCAAAACCTCATGTCATCAGCAGTGAATATCTTCAGGAAAAATTACGTTAGATGAAGATTTTGCACGTGTAGTTCAAATTCTAAAACAATTCACCATTAACTTGGCAGTCATTACAGCGCCAGGTGTGTTCGTGGCCAAAATCAAAAGAATGAGTTAGAAAGGTTGAAAGCTCTGGAGAGCTTTGAAACCTAACATCCTGACTCAATTCAAATCTCTTTTATCAAAGTTGCATGTGTATTATGTATTAGATTGATGGGTTTTGAAATTGTATGGATATCATTTCAATTGTACACTTGTTTCCTGTGGATAAATGATCTATCACCTTAAGACATATTATTTTCTGGGTTGATGAGATTTGTGACTTTTGGGCAACAGTATCAACAAACTTTTGAGATTCCATCTGAAAAGGACAATTCTCAAATGTATGTAACTTCGTCATGCAAATCAAGATATGCAAAAGCCTCATGCAAAGAACATGAGGAAACTTTAGGGACACTGAACCAAGTGAAATTAATTGAAAAACATATACATTCTGTTTGAGCATAAATACCAAGGTTAGGTGATACTACAGTTCATAATGAAGAAAACAAAGACACAAAACACATAAAGGAGAATTGTACAACGTGAGTACAAGTTCAATGATCCACCAGAATGTGCATGATTGGAGACATTAATATCTTCCGGATTCACTAGAAGCAGTGAGAGTTTGAAAACTGACTTTAACGAAAGAAAGATTGCACATGTAATTTGTGGACTAAGATTGATTTTCATTTCAGTTTTGATCAGTGCTTTTTTTCTAGAAAAAGAGGTGGGGGTACTCACCATGAGGTTCTTACACTAAGGGCCACACTTTTAACACATCCTCCAAATAAATGCAGTCACAGCTCTGACAGGAAAATATGGAAAAAGCAGCCAGCCGTAGAACCATAGAATTTTAGAGGGACCCTGGTTCTGATCATTATTTTTATCTAGCACGGCAGCTGTTCCTTTACATTTGGAACATATATGCAGCAGAGCATTCTGCAATGTGATGTGAACCTTTATTGCTCAATTTGATGAACAGCTACTTGTATGCCACACATTATGGGGTATTCTATACACCCTGAATTTACTGCAATTTGTTCTTTCGATATTCCACATTTACTCAAATGTGCTCAGCACAACAGATGGTTTTATAGTCAACTATACCCAGAACTATATTGATCATGTATGATCTCCACATGCTTCTTGGGACTGCTCCATTATGAAAGCAGCTCTTCTGCTACTAAACAAACAACTATATAGAAATCTGAGGGAACTTCATAAAGACTTCTGGTACTGTGTGTGTGGGGGGGAATTAGTTTGGGTGGATGGAGTATGTGTGTGTGTGTGTGTGTGTGTGAGAGAGAGAGAGAGAGAGAGAGAGAGAGAGAGAGAGAAAAGAGAAATCCCTTTTGCACTCAAATATCCAAACTACAAGAAAGAAGATTCCACCTAAACATTAGGAAGAACTTCCTGACAGTAAGAGCTGTTCGACAGTGGAATTTGCTGCCAAGGAGTGTGGTGGAGTCTCCTTCTTTGGAGGTCTTTAAGCAGAGGCTTGACAACCATATGTCAGGAGTGCTCTGATGGTGTTTCCTGCTTGGCAGGGGGTTGGACTCGATGGCCCTTGTGGTCTCTTCCAACTCTATGATTCTATGATTCTATGTATTCTAAAGGATCCTGGACAACAACGTACTGCCATATTTCCTTTCCATTTTCTTAGCATATTTCTCTTAACCAAATAATACTGCTCTAGCCATGTGATATAATGGGAATATGTATCATTATTATTATTTTTTACATTGGGCTATATAAAATTTGGAAAAATCATTGCAAGTCTTCACAGAAGATTTCTGGACAAGCTCTGATACCAATACTATAAATTTTCTTCAAGCATATAATGCCTAACAGCAGCTATGGGCTGAGCACCTTTCTGAGCACCTACCCATATTTTGATTTGATACTACCCAAAGCAACACTTAGAATCTAGTTTTCATCTGACCTTCTCAGTTGTCACAGAGAGATTCTACACTTATTTTTGCTTCGTCTTGCTATTCTTCCTCCATAGCCTTTCTAGATTATTCTGTCATATAGCATCCCTTTAATCTGGCCCTTCTGCTGAGGATAGCCTTCCTAGTTCCACCCACTTGCTAAGTATAGAACCAACCACAGAGGTCCTCAAAAGCATGATTTTTTGGGTGGACCTTTTGTTTGTTAAAGTACTAAACAGATACACAGAAATGCATCGAGAAAGTGCTGCTATAGTTTTATGCAGATTTCTGCAAGATCTAGAAACCCACCCGCTCTCTATTCAGTTTGTCTGCCCTTTCAAACTTGTAGGCTGAGAATATTCATTCTTACCTCTATGGCTTCTATTTCAGGTTTAGCTTCTATTTTCTGCCAGTATTAATACTTCTTTCCTAGATGTCTATTTGAGAAGTTAGTTATTGCAGAAGTGGGAGGATGAGCTATGAAAAGGTGTGAAACATGTAGATCCTACCTGTGGTTTTGAGATAAATGCACAATCCATGTTTTTCTAAGTATGTAGCCAAATCTACCTTGTAGATCCAATCTCTCATCTTTTTTATTTACTCAATTTCTTTTCACAGCTACTCAAAGTGACTTTCAATAAACAATGCAGCATAATGCAAACAAGACTCTTCCACTGTAGATTAATAGCTGAAGACTCTTCATATTTTTCTGTTGGTTCTCCACCCATCCTCTTAAAGCATCTTCTTTCATTGGCTTTGCTTCTAGCTTCATTTTATTTTGTTTAAATGCCTCCAGATCATGAAAATCCACTTTTGCCACTGTCATCAGAATTCCCCATGATTTATTAGGAATCTCAAAGGACACAAGAAGCTCCTTTGATATTACAAAATGCTCTTGGACAATTGTTTGAGATGGATGAAATACAGTTTATTCAAACGGTCATCTAGTGACCAGTATTTGGAGACATTCATTGATGGGGTATAGGGCTTTTAAGAGTTCTACGGGCCAGCTGGAAGGTTGGGTAGAATCAGGACAGTGTTTTAAATTTCTGGCAGGCATCTCCCAGCCTGAGAGCTAACAGTTAAGTAGGGATGGAGGAGAAAACCATCGGGTTTGTATTTTAATGAGAATTTACCCAATTTGCACTTCTCAAATCAATACAAAAACCAAAATACAGCTTGCCTTTGAATTTTGTACTTCTGTGAATTTTGTAATGCAGTTCTCCAATCAACGCATGCACACAAAACATGTGTCTTAGTGCAAAGAGCATGCAAAAATGCATAAATGAGTGAAAGCAATGTACAAAAATGCATTCTCCTATGGAAAAACTGCTTGTCAAAATGCATACATTAGGCAAAAGGTGCATATATTTGGAGGAATGTTCACAAATATGTGTACAAATTTTCACAAGGAAAAATGAACGTGAAAATGGGGTGAACTGAACTTAGGGCTAGAGAAATGAGAAACTGAGATAAAGCAAAATCAAGAGATTTGCTCATCCCTACTTGAAATATTTGCTGGTTGGAAAGAGAGAAGATTTAGGGTACCTGTTGAAGCCTTATTAGGTGGACAGAGCCAGGTTCATATTCTCCCACTTTCCAGCCATTCAGCTTTGGCAATTCAGATAGTGTTCCATGATGGTTGATGTTGGTGATGAGGAGACAGAACAGTTGTTGAAACCTGTGGAATGTGATGTGGGAATGTCAGTTGTAATTGTTTTATAGAAACGAGTCAAAATGAACTTTGTCACAAAGAGCATGTAAAGTAGAGACATAAGGATCTAAGGAAATAAAACTTTTCCATTTCATTTCAGTCATCGCTCAATATTCCATAGTTCTGATATCTACAATACAGATATTTCATACTATAAGTGTGTGCTGATGGTTTATAACAAGTGACTCTGAGAGCCTAGAAAGCAATAGTAATGGGCCTTAAAACCATCAGATTCCCTTTGGGAGGAGAAGCTGTAAAACTATTTGGTTACATAACTTTGCAGCATTTACTTAAAGTCTGCTTGCTATTTAGTCTCTTGTATCAGTGTGTAATTGTATACCATCTATGAAAAATTTGCCTCATATGTTACATCATACTTGGAATAAGGGTTACGTCTTCCTTTCTCTGATGATCTAATGTAGGACTGGTCTTCTGAAATGTTACCGTGAAATTGTTGTTGAAAAATGATTTGCCTGGGATATTTCAACAATACTTTTTATTGTCATTATTATTTCCCTTTTTTCTACAACTTCTTAAGGAGCATCTACACAGAATTCCAATGCCGTGGAGCCAGAAAAGCAGGTTGACAACACTGTGAAAATGGCAGGAGTTATAGCTGGGCTTCTGATGTTTGTAATTATCCTTCTGGGAGCAATGCTTACCATCAAGAGAAGGTAAGTTTCTAAGATCTCTAATTTGCTTTGCTTTGGGAATGGTTAATACCTTTTGTTTTAAATTTTCATACCTTGTTTGAGCATATTTTATGCTCATTTGGGGGAGCAGAGGCATAGATAGGTTAGGGCTGTTGTTTTACTTAAATGGAGTTTTAGATACATGCCTGAAAAGCTAATCTGCCCTTCATGTGCTCACTGAATATGTGGGAATCACTTCTCTGTGGTTGTATCCCACTGGCTGTGATGCGTGGTGTTTCTATTTCTTGTGTGCACAATTTGATGAGGGCAATGATTTGGGTCTTTCCTGTCTCCATTGGCATCTTTCTTTCTGGCATGGTAAGTGTGTGAAGAAGATAGAACATTTTGGATTTTCATTTTCCAATATGAATGTACAAACATATAAGCATAACAAGAATACAATTGGAAGTCCTGAGTTCTAGACCCAATTCTATCACTCGGCATATCCACACTGCAGACTTATATTGGTGATGTAGTCACTGCAGACTTATATTGTGTGTGTGTGTGCTTTCTACCAGAGTGCTCAACACTTCACCAAACTACAATTCCCAGAATTCTTTAGTGGAGCTATTAATAAAACCAATATAAGTTTGTAGTTTAGATAGGGCCATCTTGTACTATCTGAGCAAGTCATTTCACTTAGCTATAAAAAGGAAACAGTGCCTCATGGAGGTGCTGAGGAACCGAATTAGCAAGCACTTCCACTCTCTCAGATGATAAGTAGCATTTCTGTAAGCGTAGAAACAATGTTATTAAAGCTGAATTTCTTCTGTTTTCATACTGGAATAGTAAATTATGAGGACACGGTCTGCAAACTTTATTTTCTGATTGTGTAAGTGTTGTGTATAAGTGTATTTAGAGAAGACAAAATATGCAAAAAATGAATGTGTATGGCGTTTCCCATCTGACTTCAATATTACAAGCTGTGAAATGTGTGGGATGCTTCAAAAAACTGCCTTTCTATTCTTTTTTGAAGGAGCGGTGCAGTAGACCCAAGGTGATTATTAACCTTCTAAGTGTGGCTTGACTGTGCATGCTCACTGACAGCCATTTCCTCTGGACCGTCCATTCAGATGGACAAAGTTATTAAAAACTTGCCTGGGGAAGAGAGGTTGTCTGAGGATTTGTTTCAACCCATATATGATCTCACCACTTTCTGAAGTCGTTGCTGGCATGTGTTGGGAACAAAGTTATCAAGCAGTTCCATCTTTTTTTGCATCTGTATATGCTTTCTATGTGAACCACTGGCTATCACACTTTGAACCAGCATGGCATGTCAGCTGAGTTTCCTTGCTGTCATTTTATGATCACCACACCTATCACGTACTGTGAAGTAGTGATTCCGTTGAGCTGGTATTTTAAAAGAATGGGGGCGGGGTTGTCCTTGTTTAACACATGTCATTTTTTTGACATTATACTCATATTTCCCAAAGCACAGTTTTAAAGGAAGCCCATAGTTTGCTACATCCCAGCAATGCGATGGTAACGTGAGTTTGCACATGCAAGTAGCTCAGTCTCCCATCTTTAGTCACACTGTTTGTAGTGTTGTTGTTTTAATTGTAGGAGTATGACTGCTTGATAATGATTGTAGCTATATTTGTGTTGTCACTGTGCCGTAAAAGCTGTCCTGGGGCAAACATTATGGCAGGTGTAGCCAATGAGGTACCACCCCCCAAATGTTGTCAGACTACAATTCCTACAACCCCTGAGCATTGGCTGATGGGAGATGTAGTTTAACAATGTCCGGAGGGCATCGTGTTGGCTACTTATGTGTTATTGTCTCAGGAAAACCATTTCTACAACTTGTTCAATACACTTGTTCCCATTTTCTGTACGCTCATTTCTGAAGAGCTGCATCTTCAGAGTTGCAAAAGCAATCACTCCACTGAGAACCATGAATAAAAGAAATGCTGATGCACTAAAGTTGACCTCAGCTTCCATTTGCTTCAGTAAACGTTGAAGATGCTTAGAAACTCTTAAGATAATATCTGCAAATACGACTTTGTACATTAGGATTAGGACATTCTTCTGTATCCTGCATTCATTTTCTTGTATTCATGTTTAAAATTCAGCCTCGTGTGTTCTGAATCCCTTATACTCTTCTGCCTCTTTAGCAGCTTTTATAATCCATGAGAGGGAAAAATAATAATCCCCTTTATTGTGAAAAGGAAATTTAACAAGAGTCCTGTGTGCTTGTCAGGTTACCAGAGCTTTTGAAATCTGATAACATCTTCCTGTGCTCTTGTTTATTGTCTCAAATTTGTCTTCATTCATGTGAAGGAAAATACCATTTCCCCCCTTTTGATAGGATTCTGGGAGTTTGTGCTTTTCATATCTGGAATTTCCAAACCTTAATAGAATGTAAAGAGGCTGGAACAAAATTACAAATAACAAAGATTATATTTTTCTGCTACTTCTATTTTACATTTTTAGTACAAATTTGGCAAGTATACTAAGCTAATAACTGTACAATGCTGGTTAATATTAATTCAAAAATTGGGGAGATCAATTAATTCCCTCTGATTTTAATAGTTTTAATGAGTGGCAAAGCATCACAAACCATGCTTTATCCAAATAACATTTCATATTGATTTGTTATAACTTACCTTTTTTGTTTTTTGTTTTGCTCTAAACTCCTAGTGGCATCATATGTGTGTTAAATTGCCTTCTGCTATAATCCTTAACAGCATTCACTATTACCATTGACAAATGTATGTAAAAGATCTGTACTAGGGTATGGTTTTTAAATGGATGCAGGTTCCATTTATTTCAGTGGAATTTGTTTCTAGGTAAGATTATTTATGATCAGTAGTAAAGTTAAACTGCAAGTTCAAGTGCAGAATTTAAAGTGGCTAATGGACTTGGTTTCAGTTTCTGCTGAGTTTTCCAATATACGGTATCTTATGTCCACAGAAACTCCACTGAGAGTCTTGTTTTAAGAACTGCAAGCACACATTGCTCATTGGAATGTTCTCCTGGACGCGAACCCAAATGTGGATGTTCTCCATTCATTTATAAATATGGCTGCTGCCCACTGCTTCAATACAATGTACATTTAAATGTACATTTCCCTATAGCATATCCCATTCATAAACACCTGCACAAGAGTTAACACATCTAGCTACTTCCCAACCCCTGATAAAAATTCAATCAGATAAAAACTGAGTGGTGTAAAAGTGCGCATCTGCTGAACTTCTGCATCCACAATGGAAGTTTACATTTCTCAATTACTTTACAGCATTCCTTGCCTTAGCATATATTTGTCACCAACAGATCACTCTAACACAAGCTGTAAGGTGCTTAGTTACTAATATCAAGTTGTGATATGCTTATAACTACTGCAAATAAAGACATTGTTGTTTGATTTACAGAGGTCAGTTAGAGTATTTGGTTACCAAATTTTACTACAGTGTGTTGCATAATAATTTCCATAAACTAAAGTGGTCTCCTAGATGAAGACTTTGAAGCATCCTAGACATTTTTAAACATTGGACAGGACATGAGTCCATTTGTTAATTCACCCTGTGCTTCTAAATTACCATGTACTGTTCCACATTTCTCAGTAATGATATTCATGCCTCCAAAGCTGATTTCGAAAGTTGATGAATGGCAGTGTTATAGCGCGTCCCATTATTTCCAGCTATACAGAAGATGTAAATCCATTGTTGAGCTAGGTTATCAAGCAGAGTTAAAAACCCAGTGATTCCACAGCTAAACGAAGATTTGAAATCTGGCCACAAAGTCAGCCATCAGCATTCCAAATTGTTCTGCACTCACCCTCATTCTGAATGTTTGACTCAACTGAAAATGGGGAAAGCTAACTTTCTTTCACAACTACCAAATCAACATGATTTTCAGAATTCCAGAAATCTTCCTTTAACTTGTAAACCAAAGGCACTTAATTGATACTGTGCAAAACCAGTCTCAGAAAATTCAGAAGCAAGCTTTAGAAAGTAAAGGCTGTTGTACCAGAAAGTCTGGTCCAGCCTAGACTTTTAAAGCAGACTGTACTCATACCATCTTATTGTTATACAAACAAATTTGTGAGAAGCCCCAGGGATGGAAAGGATTTTTTTTGGCATTTGGTTGGGGTTTCTTTTTGCCTTTCCCTCAGTGAAATTATAGCTTTCTTTTGTTAGGCAGAAGAACATTGTTTGTATGAGGGTGGAAATGGCATTGGTCATGATCAACATAGTATGGGGGGGCATAAGGGGGGCTATGGGAGGATTGACCATGGCAGAGCCAAATAGGAGTTTGGTATCTGCCTGGTTGGAATCTGTAGCCTGGTCCTCCAGTGAGACCTTGCCTGTTTGGCTTGCACCATGACAAGGTTCAACATTGGCTGACTCCCGTCATACAGGTTCAGAGCAATCCAAACCCAGCAGATCCATTCCATCAACATGGGGCTTTTGGAATGATGAACTCATCCTGACACCCAATGCCAAGACAACCCTTGCCCTGCCTGTTAATAAATATTTAGCCTGATTTTATCCCATCACCGTTGTACAGTCTGCTTATTTTGCTGCTCTCATGGGTCACATAATACTCCTGCCTGAGCAACATCAACTATATATTTTGGAAGGTTAACTGTTTGTCTGTTCGCTGTACATTTGAATACCTCTTGAGATATCATAACCAGATTTTGCATGAAGATATCAAGGAGCAGGATTTAATTTATCTTTGGATACAGTTGGTTGCCATTTTGAATCATGATTGTGAAACGAACCCTTCAGAACTGTGCTGATTTTAGCCACTGATTTCAAAACTGCACTATTTTTTAATTATTATTATTTCTCAGAATCCCAAGCAACATTGGATATAGTATATTATAAACTTTAAGAAAACTATGGTAGGGCTTCTCAGCATGAATGAGCCAAAGTGCTTTAATCTAGTTCAGTTGCTTCCAGTCTGTACAATATAGATCAGTCTTTCCCATCCTAGCTCCTTTCAGATGTTTGGGACTACAGTATTTGGATTTGGATTCAAATAAATGCATCTATGTCAATTAAAAGTCAGAAACATGTTTGGAAATAGAACAGGGAAGGAGAAAAAATAGCAAGTATTATTCTCTGTCCCACAGATTGCTGACCACAAGTGTACAGCTAGCATTGTCCTCTGAGGTCAAAGCCATATCTGAGTTTCATTCATCTTCAACTTATTTGTATGAAAGCCTTTTTCCCAGGGGAATCTGTGTTCCCAGGGTTATTGGACTAAAACTCCCACCATCCCTCCCCATTGGCCATGCTGGCTGAAGCTGGTGGGGGGCAGAGTCCAGAATTTCCAGATGGCACCAGACCAGGGACGCTTGTTAAAGATATTAAACTGTACATAAGTATGGACTCAAAATAGGACCCTCTTCTGCACTAAACCAGTTGATGCCCTCAACAAATTAATATTAAATCTGTTCATCTGATCATTTTGATCTGAAGTTGCACAATAGGATCATAGAGTCAAACTGAGAGATGCATTTGCCGCATGTATCTTATTTCAAAGCTAATGCAGATTAAACTACAATGAGATGAGAAACTATCCAAAATATTGATGGACTGGAACAATCTGTATTATAAATGGATTATTTCTTTTTTAAAACGGCAACTCCTAAATACATAAATTTAAAATAAAGATTAGTCCTTACATTATACAAAAAGAAAAAAACAACCATATGTGTCTTAGCTACATTGTACTCAGACTTCCAGAATAATCTCTTAGCCCACAGAGAAGCTAGTATGAGATTCTCTTGCTTTTCAAGGCAATGAGGCAGAAAAGTAGTGATTTAATTAGACAAACTTGAGGCACTACCTTCAGACATCAGAGTGACATCTGCTCATGGCCCAGGGCATTATAACTGATCAGTAATAGATACATCTGATTTTTCTGAATGTAGCATTTGCTATCCAAATGGGGGAAACAATGGCATTGTGGGATTGTATAAGAAGAAAATGTTTCAGGGTGAAAAAGACGCACTGCCAGAAGAAGTAAACATGACTGAAATTAAATCAAATGCCTAGGTCAACAGGAATGTACAGTGGTACCTCCGGTTGCGGACGGGATCCGTTCCGGAGCTCCGGTCAGATCCCGAGGTTTCTGCAACCTGAGGACCCCTTCTGTTCATGCGTGTGCAGCAGTACCCAGTAAAATACTTCTGGGTTTGCCACTTTCGCATTCCAAAGTTTACATAACCAGAGGGTTATGCAACCGGAGGTACTACTGTATTTAGTTTCCTTTGAATATTGATAATGAGGAATACATGTCGGTTTGCAAGCCCCCTCCACAGAGGCTGGCCCCTCTCAGTCTTCGGAGCTTGCTTACCGGTAACCTCCTCTGGCTGACATCCGGACAGACCAGAGGGATTTTGATAGGCGACATTTTCCCAAGCGTGGGGAAATGCACACCCCCACCTCCTGCTTCCGCAGGGGAAAGAAAAGTAGTCAGAAATCTATTTACATGATGTTTATTTCTGACATTACAGCACTACAGATAAACACGTCCTTTCAGTTCAGTTCTTCCAGCACGTCTGACAAACTTCCTGTACATGCGCAAACGGAAGGTTTCAAATTACACTCCTCACAGAGCCTTTTCCAGCCTGTGAACTTCCGGGGAAATTCCTTCCCACAGATAGCCGCATCATGTGATGTCAACAATCTGGCTGTTTGCAGCTGCAATGTTTCCATATACTGACAAGCTGCACCTTGCTAAGTGGAGAGATGCTACTGAGAAGATCCTTACATGAGTCGGCACCATGAACAGGGTCTCTCATACCCACACATGAGAGTGACTGGGGCACCCCAGTCAGATCGGCAGGGTATTATTATTATTAACACATTGTCCTAGACGCTCATCTGCTCACCCCTAAAATATCTTCCACTGAAATGTCTGTTGACCAGAGCCTATCACCCATGAAGATCAGCAAAAGTCAGTATCGGTTGGAATATCCTGCATATCTGGACTGCAGGCATCAGAAATGCTAAATTGTAATCCCCCTTATCCCTAAAGTAAGATTTAAATGGGCAAGGCCAAGTGTCCTAACTCCTGTACTTTCGAAGCCTGTGATGGTTATCCATTATGTGTAATCCCCAAAAGTCAGAAATGAAGTTAGAATATGCATAGGCCACCCCTCTGAGTAACACACTCTCAACGCAGTTTACATAACAATTTTAAAATTACAGCTTCAAAATAATAGAATAAAAAATGCAATACAATTTCTTCTAAACACCCACAGCATGCATAAAACAGCAGTACTAAAAAGTAGATTTCCATCCCAGAATATCATATACATTTTCAACAATGTAATCTGCTAAAAGAACTGCTGTACCAAAAAGAAAATATTCCTGCATAGGCCAGCTGAAACAAACAGGCCCCCATTGGGTGCTTAATAGAAAGACAAAGGGGCTTACAAAAGGGGAACATCAGCTTAAGAACTTAATTTCTTAACACACACATCTGTTCACCCAGTTCTGAACAAAAACTGTTTTTTGGAAACGCTTGCTAAATATTCATAGAATTCATAGAACTCATTTTAGGGGAAGATATGAATGTAGTTATGGATAATTTCCCTGATAAAATAGGAAGAAAAGGAAACACTTAAACCTTTGAATACATTATTTAAGAAAAGGCATGATGTATTTTTAGAGGCTATCTGTCAGCACATAGAAAATAATGATTATATGCTTTTTTCCAAGGCAAGAAACAGTTATTCCAAAATCAATACATCCTTCATTTCACATGCATTGGGTAATAACATTATCAGTGATATCAGAGAGGTTAACCTATGCGAAATATTGGAGGGCACTGGCTCTTCCTTCAATAACTGAATGGAAAGATAAAATGTGTGAATATGCTTTTCATGTCAAAATTCACACTATATTAGGATGGAGGAAAGTAGTCAAGGATATAATAGCTTTGCTTGAAGCGTCATTTAGTTTTATTTATATTGGCAACAATACTCAAACTACTAATTCTCTATGTGGAGATGATTCTGTACATCCAGCATACATGGAATTGAAGCTTTGCAAAGAAAAGTGTATAAAACTTAGTTTTAACAGACAACGAGCTGTTTAGCAAAAGGTGAATATACATTAATGCTGTTCTGTGAACTCTTGCACAAGTAATAGAAGGCTGCTCATAGACAATGCACTGAAATAATATACTGATGGTATATTATAGAATAAATATGTGTTAAGTTGCTATTTCCATATTCAGTGTTGTTATTTATTGTGTTTTCAACCAAGTATGCTGCTGTTAGCCTCCTTGAAACTTTGGTGGGAAGGCAAAATATAAATCCTGAAAATAAATAAATCCTGTAAATAACATGAATGAATAAGGTTGTAGCATATCAGCTCCAGTGGACTGAAAAAGCTTATGAGAAGCAACTTATGCAAGAGCCTGCAGAAACAACAACAACTTTTTTGGATGGGGTGGGGTCACTTTTCTCATACAACCCTCTCCTGCTAAGTTTGAAACACCCCTTCAGTGAGCAGAAGAGGGCTCTTCTAGAGGAACCGTTCTAGAGGAACCATTCTCCACACCAAAGCATGTTCTCCATGTACAATAGGGTAGTGGCCAGGGCATTCCAGGACATCTTGTGCATCACTGGATAGCATTGTAGTGGACTTGCTTGTAATAATTATCATATAATGACTGAGACAGAAACAGTAACATTTGTCCTGTCATCCTCAGCACCTGTTGACTGTAGAGGTGGTCCAAGGGAGTATGAAATAGAACAGGAATAGAGAAAACCTGGTCCCCCAGATGTTCTTGGACTCCAGCTCTAATCATCCATAGCCACCATTGACCAATGGCCCAGGATTGTGAGAGTGGTAGTCCAAAAACACTGGGGGGAGGGCACTAGTTTCAAACCCCCAGTGTAGAAACTCACGATTCACAGAACAAATAACAGTAATTCTACTTCTACAAGCCCTGCAACACTTACTTGGAAAGTATACAAACCTGGGATGGAGAGGAAGGAGCAGTTGGCTCTTGCAAATGCCTAGCAACTACCAAGCAGAGGAGAGATTAAATGGCTTCTATCCATGTGAATTCAGCATGGCAACTGAATTATACTTAAAATCTGAGACTTGAGAAAATGTACCCTCATCCCTGCCTGCAATCCACAAACCATTTATTCTGAACCAGTCTTCCAAAATTCTTCTCATCTGAATTTCTCCTCATATTTTGGAGTCATAGAGTAGATGCTTCCAGAGTGGAATCTGTGCATTAGGGAATCTTCTGTGGTTCCATGGTTTTTTTGTTTGCTTTGTTTTACAGAGCAATGGTCAGTGCATGTAGTCTTTCAATGCCTTCAGTTTATTGACATCTTTCCTCCATTTCGAATGTGCCTATCTGCGTTAATAAAACACTGCAAAAAAACCCAAAACCCAGTATCTAACCACGGGTTTGATTACACTGTGATAGTTTTTATGTGGTGTTTTAACAATGCATATGTGCACTTTTGTGCTCTGATAAAACACTGTAGTAAAGAATCTTGATGTGATTGTACATACAGTTATGTGAGTAAGCTTTTTCCTTGGTAGTTTACCAATGTACAGGACTACATATGTATATCAGTGAAACACCTGACAGAATGTCATTCTGATGCAGTCATGTACATGATCGCATGAAGATCTCTTTGTTCCAGTATTGTATTGATGGGTACATGCTCACTGGTAACATAGAGATGGGTAAGGAGGCAAAAGAACTGTAATCTGTAGCAAACTGCATGCTTCAGTTCCAGAGTTAATTTCAGAAGTTTTCCTAGTTAAACTGGAATTCAAGAGAAATAGAATGCAGGGCAGACTAAATTAATGGAAGAGGTAAGGAAGGGAATGGGGAAAATCTTATCCCTAATCTCCTCAACAAGACCACATGACAACTCTTAATTTATACTAGAGCAACTGGTTTGTTAATTGCAGACAAAATAGTTCAGACTGTAATAGCCATCTTGCTGGTGACAGTGTTCAAGAACTGCCAACCTCCTCCATTTTTTTTGGACACAGAACACTGTTGCAATCTTTTCAAGTAGTTCTGTGTTGAGCTGAATTTCCCTGTGTTTCATTGTACTGTTCTCGCTCTTGTCTGTTCTCCTATGACAGTGTGTCATTGTCATGTTTGTCAAGACAGGACAACTTCTACCATGATGCATTGCTACACAGGTCTATGTTGGGGCCAAACTCTCAGATGTCCAATGCAAAAGAACACCCCAAATTGTATTAACAGTACTTTAGAAGTTGAGAGATAGTGTGTTGTATATTGTCAGTAGGGTAGTCTTAGAAACTATATACGTAGAAGTGGATTGCCCCTCTTAGTGAATAATATTTGGGGGATAAGAAGCTCTTATTTCAAAATGAGACAATAATATTATGCACTCTGTTCCGGGACTATAATTGGCTGCATTCCCACAGTTTGTATGCAGCACTGCCAGGGCTGGGCATGTCCAGCTCTGTTAAACAATCGACAATCACAACAGTTACCTGTTTCATAGAGAGGATGAGAAGATTAAATTGTGTCCCCCAAGCAGCTTATTGGCATGATCACTGATTTTCTAAGTGGGGTATGTGAGCTCCAGCAGACTGAGGAGTCTTGTGGGCTCCTTTTGTGTATCGCCATAGCTGTTTGGGGGCTGGTGTATAATAATTGATAATACATCACTATTCAAATTAGGCAATGCATCAGTGGAATACTATGCACAACTGTACAAGGTGTATATGCATGTGTGATCATGATGCATGCAAATCTACATGCAGGTTTAATTCTCATTTCTAAGAACAGGAGATTTCTCAAGAAGAACACAGCTTAAGTGTGTGTGTGTGTGTGTGTGTGTGTGTCTGTAGATAGTGGTCTGGGTATTTTTTCCAACTCCTTTTCAAGCCAATACACTTTTAAATGAATCATATTATTGTGAAATATTCAAAGAGGTATCATTTATGTATAGAATACATAATTATGCATTTTCATATCTGCAGGGTTTTTTTAAAAAAAAACAGAAACAATTCCATATACTAGCAATATACATTTTGTAGAGCTGAGCCAAAAACTCTCCTACCTTATCCACATTGTTGGCACCCTACAAACAGGGGGTCCTTCTCTCATTTTTTTTTTTTTTTTGGGGGGGGGTATCCCTACACACAGATACAGCAAGTTTTCCTTATTCAGTCTGGTGCCACTGCTTTGGGGCATTATTTTATTCATTTTTTTAAAAAAAAAAATCAAGACTCCACACAGAGTGAGGGCAGAAAGCATTGCCCTCACTCTGTTTTGACTTCAGGTGCCATGTAGCCAAATATCGTTGTGTACATTGCAATGAGATTTGACTATGTAGTAACATTAGAAGCCAAATCAGAGTAGGGACAAACCATGCCAGCCTTGTTCAGTTTGGAATCCTATGTGCAAATAATAACTGTGGAAAATTGTGCTCTGTGGCAGCAGGAAGGGCGGTGCACTGCTGCTGTCAGGACCACAAATAAGCAACCAATAAGGTTAGCAGTGAGTGCTTTGTGAACTATTTTAGCCCCTGAAAGCCCCTCTTTTCAGAACTGAAGCGTTTGCTAGTGATCTTTCAGTTCTATCCTAGTATTAAGTTAAAACCTCCTACTATTACAGTACTAAACGTGTTGTTTTTCTCCTTCACATTTTTCATTGCTAGACTTCCCACGGATAGACTTAAAACTGTTTTGCAGCAATGGGTAGTTTCGTGTTACTCCTTGGTGAGGAACTCAAAGCACAGTGAAGTGACTTGCCCAGGGCCGTGCAATGCATTAGTGGCAGTTATAGCTGTAGAACCCAGGAATTCCTGTTCTCGGAGATTAGCTATCAGACCTTGGAGCACTGCTCAGAAATCTATAAAAGATAAAGCCAAACTGGGTGAAGCGCTGCAATACTGTGTGCATTTCAAGCTTAACATAATGGATATAAAGTCTAATCATGCTTTTTTTCCTTCTTCCCCACTTTTGGACATTTTCTTCATCTGACTGCATATTTAGAAGAAATGCATATTCCTACTCCTATTACTTGTAAGTACCTAGCTGAATATGACTTTTCTTGAGCATGTTCATTAGAGTTGCAGGGTTTTGTTTTGCTTTTTAATTTTTACAAATTACTTTTTATTTTACCAGTCACATTTTCTTTTCTTTTTCTCTTTGTTCGTTTTGGTTTTTGTAGCACACTACATTTTTAAAGCACATCATCTATCCAATATCCACACAACCACCTTTTTGTATTCATGAAGCATAAAAAAAAAGTCATGGGGACTCAATATGGCTACTTCCATATTGAGAGCCAGTGTGGTGTAGTAGTTAAGAGCGGTGAACTCGTGATCTGATGAACCGGGTTCGCTTCCCCGCTCCTCCACATGCAGCTGCTGGGTGACCTTGGGCCAGTCACACTTCTCAAGTCTCTCAGCCTCACTCACCTCACAGAGTGTTTGTTGTGGGGGAGGAAGGGAAAGGAGATTGTTAGACGCTTTGAGACTCCTTAAGGGGAGTGAAAGGCGGGATATCAAGTCTAACACTTCTTCTTCTTCTTCTTCTTCTTCTTCTTCTTCTTCTTCTTCTTCTTCTTCTTCTTCTTCCTTTTGCAATTAAAACCCATGCCTTTATATCTCACTCACCCCTTGCTGTCTTGCTGATAATCATTTCTTTCTGGTGTAAACTAATAGGAAAATAGCAGGCTAAGCACCAAGTTACTGTAAACTGTCCTTCACTTTGAAAAATACTGTTTCCAAAAGCAGGTGGTGAGCATCTAGGGTACTCACTGTCTTCGCTGCAACTGCTCAAGAATTGTGAGCCTTTCTCTTTTCTATCTGATGGGAAAGGAGGGTTTAGCAGCAGTGGCTGGTGTCCATTGGGACAGGTAGGGTGGAAGGGTGGGAGGCCAACAGTAGGTGGAGCTATAATCAGTGGCAGGCAGAGCCCTGTCCCACATTATCCTTTCTGCAGAGTTCTACAAGGAACCAAGCGCCAATCTAGATGTGATGTGGGACATCCATGATTAGGTTCTCCTGCATTGTAATCTCCTGTGTTGTTTAGGGTGGCAGGGAATGCAGCCTCCCCTCCCTCAACACAGCTTTCTTTCAGAAGGGACTCTTTCTTGTCAACTTCATTGCCCAGATAAACTCTAATATCACATTGTATTGCGCTAATATATGACTATGGAGACTGTGAATATAGTTTCTAATTTTTATTGTTTACTTTCTTGTTAATTGTTCCTGGAAAACCATTAATGAACATAGAGGGGTTTTTTTTAAAAAAAATCCATGGTGGTGGAAGTTTCAGATAAGAACCACACTACTTATGAAACTGCAGGTTCCTAATACCCAGATGTATAGGGAGACTAGTTATTCAGCGGATTGGAAAGCACATATAGTGCATCCTCCCGGGCACTCTTCTATTCAAGGAATTTGTTTAAATAGTGGAGCAGACATGGTAATGAGGAGGATGGAATAGTCTGTCTTGCTCTCAGATAGCAAAACCCTTCTATCGAATAGCACCACCCTTCTGTCTTGCTTTCAAATGTTTCTGGGGGCTGCTTGGCAAATGATCAGTGACTGCGCAATAAAAAGGTGCCCTTCAGGGGTTCAGGGGCACTGTGAGATGGAAATGAGTTGAAATGAAATCAAAGGCAGGTGGCTCTTTCATGGGGGAAGAAACCTTTCAAGAAACCAGAGGACAGATTTCAGCACAGCACTAGATAAATTAATGAGGGATGGAAGAACCACATAGCACATTTCCTGCCTCATCACTTGTAGAGGTGCCACACCAACACAGGATCTTTCCATATTACCTGTTGCTCAAGTCATGTTGGGATCTACAATTTGTGAGTGAAGTGTAGCTACAATGTTCTTTGAACTGCCCTGAGGCCTCCGGGTATAGGGCGGTATATAAATTCAATAAATAAAATAAAATAAAATAAATAAAATGTGTGTTATGCAGAACACACTCCTGAAAGCTGATTAAAAAATGCTTGTCTCAGTTTTTAATGAAGGTGTGTACACACTCCCATTTACTCCACATCTAATGCACTGTTACCACTGTTTTGTGAAGCCATGCACACACAATATTTGCTAGAACCTACATTGTTCCTGTTGTGTGTGTTTTTTAGAAATACTGTGTTTTGATGTGGTCCGCCACCATCAGCTTACAACCTATTAGAAAATATAAGCTATAAGGAGCATCCATGCCCTCCTCTCTGCCCACTGGTGTGACTATATAGGATATGACTTGTAAACACATCCAGCCATGCTGATGTGTACAATGAGGTGCAAATGTGATTTGAAATGCATGTGTGTCTGTGACCTTGCTGCATTTTAAGCTGGTAATGTGTACACAGCCTAAGTTTGTTTTAAAGGGTTAATTTGTTTCACAGGGAATTCCCATGTGCAGTCACTTCTTACTGAAATAATAATATTCTAGACATAAGGTCTGCTTTACATGTTAATTGAAGCACATGGTTCCTGTGACCTTTGTAATTGCTCCCATGCTGCTCTGGGAATGTATAATCTTACACTCGTATTGTTCAGCTGCACTTGCATGTTTACATAACATGCCACTGAATCCCTGGGGTGGTGTGAGTTACTGGTGTATGACATAAACACTTATGACAAGTACAACCAAACAGTATGGACTTGAAGGTTCGCTATACTACTTGGAGTGTAATTGGAGCAGCCACAAGTATGGCAGCATGCCAGGCAATGTGCAAAAATCATCCAAAGGTATAAATGCTGGTGGGCAGCTCTGAGTTCAAGTTCAGATACAAATTTCAGGAGCAAATGGAATAGACAGGGACTTTACAAAACCCTGAAATTCTTCTGCAGCTCAGATTAAAATCTGAGCCACAGAAGAATTCACAACTCTGTTGTGAATTGAGCATCCAAAACACACTTTCCTTTCTTTCTTTCCTTCCTTACTTCTTGGCAGATAACGGCAGCAGATAGAGGCAGCAGGAGGGATTAAGTTGATAGAGTTGCATACAATTCTTAATGACTATTATTGTTATTGGGGGACGCGGGTGGCGCTGTGGGTTAAAGCCTCAGTGCCTAGGGCTTGCCGATCGAAAGGTCGACGGTTCGAATCCCCGCGGCAGGGTGCGCTCCCGTTGTTCGGTCCCAGTGCCTGCCAACCTAGCAGTTCGAAAGCACTCTCGGGTGCAAGTAGATAAATAGGGACCGCTTACTAGCGGGAAGGTAAACGGTGTTTCCGTGTGCGGCTCTGGCTCACCAGAGCAGCGATGTCATGCTGGCCACGTGACCCGGAAGTGTCTTCGGACAGCGCTGGCCCCCGGCCTCTTGAGTGAGATGGGCGCACAACCCTAGAGTCTGTCAAGACTGGCCCGTACGGGCAGGGGTACCTTTACCTTTATTATTGTTATACCAATATTGTTGTTGGAGTGTAATATAGGCTAAAGCCTCTTCTTTTGTTGCATTTGGCTATCATTATGAGTTTGAGGAATCTGTGGCACTACATCTTGTCTCATCTAAAATATTTGGAGACTTCAACAACTCCAATATGAATTCCCAGCCACCATTTCACCGCACACTTAACTTCTACTGTAGAGAACTGGTTTTGTGCAGGGAATACTTTTCATTCTCACTGCAATCACATACATAAGGCAATATATGGAGTAGTTCCTAAAGAATAATTTGGGGGGAAATTATACCTGCGGTTTTGGAAAATGGCACCATTTACATGCTGAATCTATTTCTTGTTTTCTTGAGATACATGAAGTTAAATAAAACATCGATTCTCTTTCTAGTTTGAAGAAACCTTTGATCTTACATACTTCACATAAGGTTCCCATGCCAAGCCCCTTTGAGATCATTGAAAAGAAAACTGCACAACGGCACTACCTATTAGAAGGATTACATTTGGGCAGACCCTCTTTATGGGTTGCTTGAGCAGTGGCCAGACAAGCAAGTGTTTCAGATGGAATAGCACTTTGTACAATGGAAGTGAAGCAGAACAGATACCTTCAGAGAGACAGAGCCTATTATAAACAAGGCTCATTTTCTCATTGTGTCCACACTCACACATTTCACCTCCTTCACATATGTTGTTCAGCCTCGCTGAATTTATCATATTACTTCTGCCTAGTTCCCATCCTCTGTCTCAGCCCTTATGAGTTGAGGACATAATTTTGTAGCTTTTATATCACTGTCTTCCATCACAGAACCCAAGGTGGAGAACATGTGGTTCCCAGGTGGTCACCACCCAGTTCCAGACCTGGTTAACTTCAAAAAGGTGGTGGCCTCATGTGCCTTCAGACCATATACTGGAATAGCCTTGAACAGAGAATGTCATTGAGAAGACTAGAGCAGAAAGGTTCTTCATCCCCACATAATTTAAATAAATAGCTCTGTAGCGATTGCACATCTTAATTGAAACCTGGTCCTTATTAGGTACTAATTATAAATAACTTCTACCCTGCTGCCTGAAAAGCATTCTGATAGACTGCATCCCCACATTCTTTCTTTGCTCTTGGGCAAATGAGCACAATACATGCAGTAATTCTTTGATATCGACATGTTGATGTTAAATTTATGTCAGCACACACTGGTTACTTCTGTTACATTCTTCTCTGAAGTATCCATCCAGCAGCTGTTTCTTCAGACACTTTCCATTTACATAATGAATGAAACACACACATACAATAGTGAGTTTCTTGCTAGCTTCACACTTTATACAGCCTATGCTCTGTGATTGACATTAATGTGATGAAAGCCACTTCCCCTGGATGTTCCAGTTGTTGTGTTTATGGGAAACTGGTCAGGGAAGAGAGCAGGAGTTGTCATTGATACAGGTTGTCAGGACTTCAGAGATAGCATTTCAATTGCCTTATTTGTAGAAGGGCAGCATTTTCAGATAAATGCTTCTGTCACTCTGAAGACAGCTCAACACACCGGCTGACTATCCTCTGCCTTGGTTCTGCATGTTAGTTAGAGCTCAAGGTCTAGCAATGGTAGTTGCTTTAACTTTTTTATCATTTTATTTACCCTGCCCCAAGAAGGATCTCTGTGCCTTCAATAGCTTAAAAAGCAACAAACTAATTTGAGTTTGAGAATTTGAGTTGAGTTTGACTTTTTCATTTGGGTTTTGGTGGCTGAAGAAGGGTCTCTAGATATTGAATTAATGGCTCTTTTTAAAAAAGCTGTCAAAAGCTGTCTACTTTTGTATGCTTTCCCCCCTCTTGTAATATCTCTGCATCTTGAATCACAAATGCTCACTCCAAAGTAAAAGTGTATTGTTTTCACAGTTCTGATTTACCTTTTTTATTGCACTGCCACAGACACAGTTAGGTGGAAGAGTGAACTCTTTTAGTGTCACCTAAATGAGATACTGTTGACACCTCTTCTAGAACCATCAGCAGCTCACCAACATATTTGAAATTCATCTGAAAACAGATGATTTTGCACATAGTAATTGAATAGTTAACTCAGAGACAATTCAGCAGAGTGGAGATGCTGACAGCTATGGTCTACTGGGAACACATGATGAACTGGTTGACTATTAACCATATGCCTTATTTCAGCGTGGATCAACCCATGTCCTGTGTGAAATGGCTTTCAAGCAAGCAAGAGTAGAGGCTGCTAATCACCATTGGAGTGCCTTCTATGACTTGTTGTTGTTTAGTCCTTTTCGAATCTTTGTGACCCCATGGACCAGAGCACGCCAGGCACTCCTGTCTTCCACTGCCTCCCACAGTTTGGTCAAAGTCATATTGGTAGCTTCAAGAACACTGTCCAACCATCTCATCCTCTGTCGTCCCCTTCTCCTTGTGCCCTCAATCTTTCCCAACATCAGGGTCTTTTCCAGGGAGTCTTCTCTTCTCATGAGGTGGCCAAAGTATTGGAGCCTCAGCTTCATGATCTGTCCTTCCAATGAGCACTCAAGGCTGATTTCCTTAAGAATGGAGAGACCGGATCTTCCTGCAGTCCATGGGACTCTCAAGAGTCTCATCCAGCACCATAATTCAAAAGCATCAATTCTTTGGCGATCAGCCTTCTTTATGTCTACATATCAGAGTTTATTTTGGGAAGGGCTGTAGTTTAAGTAGTAAGCACAGGCTTTGTATACAGAAGGTCAAGAAATAATTGTCTGAAACCCTGGAAAGCCACTGTTAGATGGCCCAATAGTCTGACTTATGAAAAAGCAGATTCTTCTGTTCCTAGAATTCCGTACCATGCAGTATAACATTCATTCGAAATTCCCTCATTCTGAAATGTTGAGCCACAGCTCTTATAATGATTAGGAAAGCCATGAAAGTTTCAGGGAGGACTGGAGTACAGCTCAAAGAATGTTTCTTCACTACTTAGCTCTCCTAATGTTCAACATGCTGGCCCTCATCTATGCAGGGCAGAAAACTGAGCTTTGGCTTTGCTTTTCTTAGTGCTAAGCGAACGGAACAGAACTCTAGCAAATTCCAGCAAACCTCTCTGTTAGTGTCCAGGTTAGTGTGTCTCAGAAACCCCTTGTGTCCACTACAGGAAAGAGAATCACTTTGCTGGCTTTGGAAATGCTTTGGTGCACATGCATTTGAAGCCAAAATATTCCATTTTGTGGGGACTATTCAGTCTCAAAACAGCATTGTTCATTTCCTGCAAAAGCAAACGAAGCCTGCCAGATACAGCCCTTTGTCATTATCAACATTGTGAAGAAGCTGAAGCATCAGAGCATCCAGCTACCTATTGCCAGAGATAATTTAAGCTGAATTTAATAAGCAATTCTCAGCTTTGTTTACAAACCCCTTTTAAAGCCTCAATAGTGGCCCAGAGTGCTCATTATTAAGGACATATTCATTTTAGATTAGCATTTCCCACTGAGAAATCTGACAAACTTCTGGTGCCAAGTAATTTATGTACCTGTGTTCCATTAGCAAATCCAGAAATCTGCCATTATTCCAGATCACACAGACCAAAATACTGAAGTCATGTATGGTAAAAAGATATATAAAAACAAACTTCACTTGAACATTTACTGCAATAATATGGCCCTTCTGCGATATATATAATATCCTCCTGTAATATCTGTACATTGTTTTCTTGGACTCTCAGCTCAGTGCTTTTGTGCCAAGCTTGAAACAACAGAAAATAGAAAGTGGGTTCCTTTTTCCATCCACTGAAAATGTGATAACTGCCAGGCAAATTACACCACACTGGTACTGCAGCCACCCCTGTCTGTCATGCCGGGATAAGCAAAAGAATGGCATAGGCTGACATCACCAGTGTGTGTGGACTTTGGGGACTAAATGTTTAACTCCCCCATCTGAACAGCCATATATTATCACCCTCAGCTTTTAGTACTGTGCACACCCTTCTGAGAGTGAGCTCCTTTGAACTCATTTGGGCTTATCTCAGAGGGGACATGCATTGTATTGGGCTGTTGTATGAAGGCTGATACATCACCCTAAGGTTTGTGTCTTGAGAACATAAGTGTCAGTAGGAAATGGTTGGTGATAACTGGTTTTGCTATCAAGTAGTTGGCTTTTCGGTGAAAGGGGTTGCAAGAATGGTGGAGTAGAGTGGTGGAGATGTCCTCCTGAGAGTAGTCTCATGGCCACTTACCATGATGGGGCACGGCCAGGGGAGGGAGACTGGCAGAGCTGGCTGAAGTAGAATCACAGAATGAGCCATCTGTTGTTGTTGTTGTTTAGTCATTTAGTCGTGTCCGACTCTCTGTGACCCCATGGACCAGAGCATGCCAGGCACTCCTGTCTTCCACTGCCTCCTGCAGTTTGGTCAAACTCATGTTGGTAGCTTCGAGAACACTGTCCAACCATCTCGTCCTCTGTTGTCCCCTTCTCCCTGTGCCCTCAATCTTCTCCAACATCAGGGTCTTTTCCAGGGAGTCTTCTCTTCCCATGAGGTGGCCAAAGTATTGGAGCCTCAGCTTCACAATCTTTCCTTCAAGTGAGCACTCAGGGCTGATTTCCTTCAGAATGGATAGGTTTGATCTTCTTGTAGTCCATGGGACTCTCAAGAGTCTCCTCCAACACCATAATTCAAAAGCATCAATTTTTCGGCGATCTATGAGCCATAGAAGCATAGAATTGTAGAGTTGGAAGGGACCATGAGGGTCATCTGGTCCAACCCCCTGCAGTGCAGGAATCTTTTGCCCAACGTGGGACGGGAACCCATGACCCTGAGATTAAGAGTCTCATTCTCTATGCATCATGAGCTATCTTGAGCACCTTAATTCCGCTGAAAAGTTATGTAGTAGTTGATTGTTTCTTTCCTTCATTGCAAACAATTGAAATGTTCAGAATCCTATAATAAGATTGTGATGGTGTTCATTAAAACTCACTAAAGGTTGTAAAGGTACATCAGTGGAAACAAAGTGACATATAGTGATCGCTTCTCCTGCTGGAGCTCCCTTTGTTTCAGAACCATCTCAGATGTAAGAGCAGCACTCTGAAGGTGTTTGTTGCCAAAATTGCCCCAAACCAAAATACTGCAGGACCACTGATGTACAGACACAGCCTTAGAAACTGCGAGTTTTCCCATTTCAGGAGTGGCTTGATATTTTAGATGTCCCTTCCATTGCAATAAATAAAGAAGCTCACATTAGTGACAGCTCCTCCTCAAATGTGCACTGGACCTTCGTTCTGTACAACAACCCACTAAGACTGGGATTATATATCCTGTGCTGCTGGAACTGCTAATTTCAATTCATTTCACTAGGGGTTGAACATAGCATCCCTTGTAAATATTTAGGTATTGATGTTCTTTCCATTATTTATACTCTGCATTTTGACTCAAGGCAGCTTGCAAAAATTATGGCTGCAGTTTACACAGCTAGTCTTGGGTCTGGCTGCCCATATTTGGTAAACATGAAATGTAATTGAGGCTCCAAAGCTTTAATGTCTCTATCCAACTTCCTGTCAAAAAGGATTAACAGCAAAACAGACTGAGGCTGCAGTTCTGAGCCTGCTTACTAAGGAGTAAGCCCAATGGGACTTACATCTGAGTAAATATGATTTGGCTTCCACTGACAAACCTTTTTAGTGCCTTCCCCTCTCCCCTCATTCTCACATTTTGAAATAAGTTGATTTACATTTTACTATATTTGTTCAATGTTTTGTCCCCCCCCCCAAAAAAATACAGAAGATTAGTTACTTTATTGCACAGTGGTCAGCATTAAACCAAAAGCAACACATTTGGATATATATTTTAGCAGTATGTGATATTTTGAAAAGTTTCTGCAATAGAATTGTCTTAGAGGAGATTCTAGGTCCTATTATTTATCTTTATATATTTTCAATATTTCTATGCTGCCTCTCAGGACAAGCCCTCTGGAAGCAGTCCACATATAGGAATGAAGAAGAAATTAATTTGGTTCCCATTTTAATGTGAACCTAGCTACTCGGGAATTTGCAGTCCCTGAACTGATAGACAAACCCAAATGAAGCTGCTTTAACACACACACACACACACACACACACACACACACACACACACCAAACACACTTTTCCAAATGCAGTTCTTCAGCAAAACTATGGATACAAATTGCAAAAAATACATATATTAGGGGAAAGTGCACATGGAAATGTGCACATTGGTGAAAGTAACTTGTGAAAATATATAAGGGGAAATTGCTTTCAAAATATGTACGCCGAGCACAGCATAGGTCAGCATAACAAAACAGAAGGAACCATTTAAAACAGACACATGTTTTCAAATTAAAATAGGCAGCCCAGAATCAACACAACAAGCAGATCAGAGCAGTCTCCCCAGCAGCACAAACTTTCTGAACCTGCTCCATTCAAAAAAGTGTGGCCATGTCATTGTTGTAATCAAAATGCTGTATGCAAATGGCATTTTCAATCCCTGGCATGGTTCAAACAGCCATAGTAGAGAGACTGAGGGAAACAGACAACGGCAGTAAGCTCTGGAAAAGCATGTGATTCCTATTTGTTGCCTCACAGCAAATGAATGCAAAGGCCACTCTGGTAGGAGTCATCCCATTAGTTGACAAGGCTTCAGCAGTCACCTTCTTCTGATGTTTAAATGTGATTCATTGTCATTAAAATTTCAGTTCTGTTGTGACTTTTCTAAATTACGAGCAACCTATGGTCCTAAAGCAGCCTTCCCCAACCTGGTGCCCTCCGTATGTTGTTGGACTACAACAACAACAGCATCCCTAACCGATACCCATACTGCCTGAGGGCTGGTGGAAGTCACAACCAAGGCCAATCTGTAGGGTACCCAATCAGCTTGGGGAATTCTTTCTAGGTATATGTGCAACCATGGCTTTTCAGCAAGGCTTCCTTGGCAGACTGCAGTATTAAATAAGCATGGTTGATAAATAATTGAAAAGAAAGATTTTCTATGCAAGGATCCAATTATTTTTTCCTTAAAGATGGAGGCATGTTTTAGGCTCATCATTGATTGTGAGCAAGTCAATTTAGTTTGTGGGAAACTGCAAACTCTTAACATAATTTAATTACATTATTCAGATTTCAATAACAAAGAAAATAAGATTAAAGTCCCTGCTTACAGTAATCTTCCTTTCTTTCCTTATATTTGTTTGTTTTATTTTCTTATCAATGGAGGCCATGTGAGCAAACTTCTTTGCTGGTGCAGAAGATTTATGTGGTATCTTTCCGGGCTGCTGGTTTATAGAATGTCAAATATTCATTCTGAATGAGTCCCCCCACCCCACCCACCACCTTCAGATATGAATGAAGACTTGAGCAGCCAAATGTCAACAGAAGCATAGTTGATCACTCTTCTCCATTTTGATACAGCTGGTAGTCAGAGGCAAACAATGGGATCTCCCATTGTTGGGTAGGTTTGGGGTGGGGGCGAGGAGAGCAATTTTAGAGCTGACAGTGGACTGGTTGTTTATTATTTCAAAGGTTTTGCTGTCACTCTTAATCATTTCTGATTTTTACACTCAACGCAGGCAAATCTCCTGTAGAAGGGTGGTTAATTTAATGTGACTTCTCTCTCTCTTACAGGCCTAGTGCCTTATTTTAGGATATTTCTGCAGTCCATTTTAGGAAAGTGTGAGAAAGAAGTCACATACAGTTGCTCTTACACCAATTCTGTCTCAGTGGGTAACTTTGCTCTGTCTAAGTGAAATGATGAGCCTCGTTCAAAGAATTGCAGTCACATCCCAAAATGGTTTATGGTGGATAGAGGTTGGGTAGTACACTACTAGTAATTCTGGTGAGATGTTATATCTCCACAGATGAATATGACATCTCAACATTTGAGACCAGTGCACTGAAATGTTTCTTTTATTTATGTTTCTTGGTGTAAGACGAAGAAAAAATCATGCAAACATTTTTTATATAATATTACTTGGCCTCTTTTCTCATATTCAGTTTTAATGTGGCAAAGCCAACATAAGATGACATTTCTCAGGTGAGCTGTTTCTTCTCAGTGAATTTCCACAAGGAAAGAGTTGGGACCTAGTGTTTACTAAAGAGGGGAACTTCTAATTCACATCAAATTCACTAGTAAAATAAAGAGAGAAATAACTCTGCTTATTTTCTGACCAAGTACATTTTCAGAAATACATTAGCCTACTCTCTTACAGCCTCTCCCTATCACACACACAACCTCGTGGACCCCAAATAACCATTCCTTTTACCTTTTAAGTGATGTTCTGTCAGCTATGAAGGGGAAGGAGGGCTTCTTGCTCTCCCCTCTATGACAGCATATCAGCAGCATGTCAGGTGTCAGAAAAATGAAGGTGAGAAAAGCTTAGTTTGTTCTGCTGCTAATGCTCCTTTGTTGTGATCATTTAGGTGCTCTCAAGCCTGTATCTAGACTTGAGTCCAGTGTGTGTCATTGACAACAGAGGCACCAATAATTTCCTGAAGATCCTTGACATGTAGAGGGTTCACAAGGTACAATAAATACAGGATTTGGGGATCTTACGACTCATAGTGCTTACAAAGAGCACCAAATATCCTATGAGCTCTGCTCCCTATTCCTATCTTAAGACCCTAGAAATGTACCTTGGAGAAGGAAAGGAGGTGGCATTGGTAGGTTCTCCTCAAGGCCCCATCTTCTCCTGCCCTCATACATACTAATACTGGATCATTCTCACCACATGGGAACAAATTCAGGAGAACTACTCACCACCTGAAAATGATAGGTAGGAATTAATCAGTAGTATTTTCAACCAAATCTGATGTGTCTATGAAATGTGGACTGTGTCTTCTGTAACTAATGTGGTATATGTTTCTGTTTAGAAATGGCAAACAGGAAATTACTAGGTGGCACTCAGTAGGACATTTTAAGAACATAAGACTCCTGCAGTATTAGACCAAGGGTCCATCTCCATAATCCTGTTTCCAACAGTGACCAGCTAGATGCTTTCAGAAAAAGTCCACACACAAATAATGTGTGAAGGAAACAACCTTATTCTGCTGTTTTCTGCCTTCTCTCACAGCATCTAATATTTAGATGGATATTGCCTCTGGAAACAGAGCAGTGGTGAGGAAACTCTGGCCCACAGGACAAATTAGGCCCATGAGCCTATCTAATTTGGACTTCAAGGCTGTTATGGGAACAACCAAGAGCCTCAGAGTGCACTACTGATTTCCTTGGCTTGCATTTTTGGACTGTTTAAATTGGGCATGGAATGTAAGCCCTGCTGCCTCAAGCAGGATCATTTCTACTCAGGAGCTCCCCTAAAACCGCAACTGCAAAGGGACAATTGGGAACTTTAGAAAGTGTTGTCAGCTGCTCCTTTGCAGCCCGGACTTGTATTTGGTGCTGCTTCAATTTGGAGCCAAATACAAACCTTATTGCTTTTGGGGAGTCTGAATCTATCTGATGCCATATCACACCGTTGAACTTTTCCCCGAGCCAAAACCATGATGTATGTCCTCCAGGATCTGCTCCCGGGTGAGTCTCGTGACCTGTGTTATGCTCTCAAGTGCTTTATTCAGGGTGAGAGAGCAGGGCATGAAAGTGTGAGAGAGAGTGGCAGCCAAAATGGCCGCCGTGATCTCACACAAAAAAAGGCCAGGCTGTCCCTTTTTTCGGAGCACTTGCGAAGTATGCCATATCATGTCAGGTAACTAAAACAAGTGTATAGGTCAAATGTGACCCACAGAGGGTTGCCACTTTGGATCCTGCCCGTCAGATGAAAACTTGTGAAACCCATGACATCAAGGGTTTCACAAGTGAATAATACCCCAAACAAGAATGTTTATCGGCCCAGGATATATATAAAGTGTCACCTTTCCTCTTGATGTCGTAGGAATCAGGGAGAAAAACATATATATTTTTATAAAAAAAATATGTAAATACAACTATTTAATGGTAGCTTTTCATTTCATTTACACTCGGGTATGGAGAATCAAAAACTCAGTTTAAGCAACTGTGTCAACAACACCTTAAAGAGTGTTTCCTTTTGTGCGATACCTGCTCTTTTCTGTTAGGCTTCTTTGGAAACAAGGTAAAGGGACAAAGCCCCAACCTGAGATCCCCACACATTGCCCCATGGTGACAACCAGCTTTCCACTTGGGATTGGTATATGGGGAAGAGACAAGGCATTTCTCAAGGGAAGTAGATTTGGCCCTGGACTTTTAGGTATTGATCTAGTGTAAACTTATCACTGGGAAATTCCAGGCTGAATTTAGGCAGTTGCCTGGCATTTTCCCATTAATATCCCATTCTGCCGTTTCCTCTTTTCCTTGGCTCTACTTTCGTTTGCTCTCAGTTTACATGACACTCCATTGCTAGTTTCCATATGCACTCTCCATTGCTAATGCTTACAATGGAGATGCAATGTGATGCTTCCTCACATTTGCAAATAGACCTGCATGTTGCTCAAAACCGGAAATATATTTTTTTCTCTCTTTTAAGGTATTATTTTGTCGGCTTGTTTTCTTTCAATTTGATCAGTTAAGAAATGGTAAAACCGAAACAAAAACCCTAACAATGATTTCTTCCCTCTTCAAAACACCCTGAAGGAAACTAGCCAAGAAGCAAAAGGAGACGCAGAGCAGCAGTCAGAGAGAAATGGGCCCTGTTGCTTCTTCAGACAAGACTGCTACGAAACTCAGTTCTGCTCATAATGAAGAAGCCTTTTCTTCAAGCTGCCAAGATGTTAATGGATTCAGTAAGTTTTACTTGTTTGCAATTGGTACCTCCATATTCAGAAAGCTTTGTGGTAATTAAAACTCTTGGATCCCATGGGAACAAAAATCTTAAGGATTTGAAACGTATTGTAAGGGAAACAACAGTAATAAAAATAGCTGGGAGAGTGAAATGTCTCCATTTCTGTTCCTGAGATGTTTCTCTTTCTGCTACAGGTCTCTGCTTTTTCTAATGTCACTTGAATAAAAGTATGAAAATAATTCATTTTAGCACCTGAGCAATTTAGGCAAGTTTCTGTTTCACTGAATTCTGACTTAAGTAGAACAACTGCACATGGTTCTTGAACTGGCTGTGCAACCCCCAAACAGACAAACCAACCCCAGGGATATTTGGAAGTTGGGGTTCCTAGTGGCCATACAGCAACCATACAGTTGCCACAGTTCATCAGAGCAGGAACAACAGCTCCAGGTCAGGTGTTACATGCCCATAGCAACCTATTCCTCCATTACTAGGTCCAGATCAACCTAGCATTGTTACACAGCTGCTGATCTCTGCCACATCCCTTGCCTGTGGTTTGACTTCCCCCTGCCCTGGCACTGGAAAGGAATATCAGATCAGTACAGTGCAGCTGATGATGGTGCTGATAGAATTTAAATTTCCTCTAAGATTGAAGGATATGTCTTGCTGGACAGCTGAGGAAACACACAGAAAACAGAGCACTGCATTTTTGTTACAATCCTCTGTGCTTACTTTTCTCTCTCTCTCCAAAACAACACATGGCTCAGTTATTAATCAATACTATCTAAAACTATGCTAAGCTGTTTTAGTTAGAGAGTGCAGGTTCACAGGCAAAGTTAGAAACCAGAAATGCGGTCAGTGTTAGAGGATGCCTGGAAACCACAGACATTCCACTTCCACCTGCAACCATTCTCAGTAGCTGTTAATGGAAGGGCTGTAGCTCACTAGCAGGGTATTGGCTTTACATGAAGAAGGTCCCAGGTTATATCCCTAGCATGTCTAGGGAGGGCTAGGAGCCACAGAAACAGAAATGGCCTCAGCTTTTGTGCTCATTTGTGGTCAGGAATAGGACTCTGGTAACTGTGAGGGAGCCAGTGTGGTGTAGTGGTTAAGAGCAGTAGACTCATAATCTGGTGAACCGGGTTCGCGTCTCCGCTCCTCCGCATGCAGCTGCTGGGTGACCTTGGGCTAGTCACACTTCTTTGAAGTCTCTCAGCCCCACTCACCTCACAGAGTGTTTGTTGTGGGGGAGGAAGGGAAAGGAGATTGTTAGCCTCTTTGAGACTCTTTCGGGTAGTGATAAAGCAGGATATTAAATCCAAACTCTTCTTCTTCTTCCAAACTGTAATGTTTTAAAAACCAGGAAACATAAAATAATTTTGTGGAGTGTGGAATCTGCCATGTAAGAAGCCTTGTATCGAAGCTGCTGTGATTTTACCCAATACCCTATGGAAGAAATGGATATAGGTACCTACTCAGTGAAAAAAAGAGATGGCAAGGAAGATCAGACTAGGGAGCTAAAATTATCCACAAGTATCTGTAGCATCCATTGAGGTGCATTACACAGAGCACATCTCCTGAAGCCTGGCATCCCATGAGCATGATGAGTGAGACGCCGTATCAAATGAACAATGATACACTAATGATCCATCCAGCACAGAGGCACTGCTGCGCTGACACCACACTGATGGACTGTCATGCAGTAGGTCATACATAAAGCAGATTTGGCAGGAGTGGTCCAAAGGAGTACTCTGTATCATGGACACAACCAGGTTGACAGCCGTTGGAAAGTAAGAGAAGAAAAAGGAAGATAAAGTTTAGGATTTTATCACAGGTTGCTTATTCAGGAATCTCAGTTTGGAAGCCAAGCAGTTTTGCTTTGAAACTAAAGGGCGTGAAATATTCACTTCTGAAACAGAGGACATTGCCTAAGGAAGTCCACGGGAAGGTGTTATGCTAGCATGACATCTGATGTTGCATTCAAAGCCATGCTGTCATGTGCAGTTATAAAGTTAGCATTGCCTACTGGGATCTTAGATGGGAACAATAAGGGCAAAGATGATGAGTACAGAAAAAAGTTCCTTATGAGTATTATTAGAGCTGACACTGAAGTTCACCAGTTGTGAAATTCAGGTTGAATACCTAACTCCTGCAGTAGCTAAAGCTTTCCTCCAGATCCTGAAAGCCTCAGCAAAAGCTGCAAAACTTTCAGCATATTTCCTCCACAAAAATCAGTTGAGTACATTCACTATACTGTGTATAGAACAAGAGAAAGGATGTGATTGTTCTATTTGTCTAGAATAGTAAACCCTTGTTAGTTTGGGGGCAAAACAACACAGTTGGTGGTACATGAAGGGGTTTCATCCTCCCAATTGTTGTGTGAGGCTGAACTTGGGTGGGGATGGGACAATGTAGGAGTAGCAAATCTTGCTGCTTCACCCTACCTGATCCCTGTCTAAATAAGCACAACACGATCACTACTGGGAACACACTACTGCTTCCATATACACACAAACCCTCACAAGCCACTGCTGTGCTGCTTTGGAAGCACTGGCAAACCCATTCTTATATATTAGAATTCAGCGTTTTAAGGTCTGTATGACACAGTATGCTATCACTTTGGGTTATATCCAATGTAGTGGTAAAGTAAGCATCCTGTCAGTGACAGAATTTCTGCTTGTGCAGCTGGACTTTTTCTCCCTTCTCCCCTTGCATATCCCCTAAATCTGTTCTGCGTTTCCCCCCAAGCCTCCCTAGGAGATTTGGAGAGGGGGAGGGCAAGAAGAGGAGGAAAGTACCATTGTGCAAGGGGAAACCCTTGCACTAATGAGACGAGGAAGTTGAGTACTTCCCTTTGCCTTAGCAATCTGAAACTGTACAGTGGTACCTCGGGTTACATACACTTCAGGTTACATACGCTTCAGGTTACAGACTCCGCTAACCCAGAAATAGTACCTCAGGTTAAGAACTTTGCTTCAGGATGAGAACAGAAATCGTGCTTTGGCAGCGTGGCAGCCAAAAGCAGGAGGCCCCATTAGCTAAAGTGGTGCTTCAGGTTAAGAACAGTTTCAGGTTAAGAACTAACCTCCGGAAGGAATTCAGTACTTAACCGGAGGTACCACTGTATTTATTGAGGCACTTTTGTTTTGTTTAATAATAATTGAACAATTAACAATAATTAATGATTTTAGAAAAAGAGAGAGGTTTCCATCTGGAAACCCTGGATGTCCCAAACCTTGAGAACAGAGTCTTGTGTAAGGGGTGTGTGTGTGTGTGTGTGTGTGTGTGAGAGAGAGAGAGAGAGAGAGAGAGAGAGTTTACTTGATTCTAGCTGCTCTTTGTCAGCTCAGTTACTAGCACAATTTTAGCCCTGACTCAGGACTTCCAAGCATTCAAAGCATCTCTTGGTATCTTATTCTGGCTTGTCTTACTTCTGAATCTCCTATTGTCTGCATAACTGCCAGGGCCACTTGGAATCAGAGACAAATGGTCTGCTACAGGGTGGGCACAGGTTAAAACAATGACAAGCTTGAAGAGCCAGGTGCAGGCACTATAGACCACATCAGGCCAATGATTAGGTTACAGGGAAGAGAGGCATCGGCCAAGAGAGGCAGGCTCTGGAAGGCTGGAGAGGTGATGCAAGGCACAAGATTGTGTGACTACTCAAACAACAAATTGCTTAGATTTGGGATGCAAAGGTTAAGCGAGATTTTACACAAAGCCAACAAGACTTCTGAGTCCTCTGGGCTGGGAACAGCAAGGCCTTCAAACTGTCCTGGTGTCTGCAATAGCAATAGGAAATCTAGCCTTTGTTCTAAGATTTACTAGTTTATTTTTCAATGGCAGTTGAAGTCACAAGAGTCACTTGCATTCACTGGATAATTCAGCGTGATGCTGCCTATGGTGCTGTAGAACTGGGTTCACTAGTGAATTTTAGGGTTTCCTATAGAACTTGTTCGGGAGATGTGGGTGGCGCTGTGGTATAAACCATAGAGCCTGGGGCTCGCCGATCAGAAGGTCAGTGGTTCGAATCCCTGCGATGGGGTGAGCCCCCATTGCTCGGTCCCTGCTCCTGCCAACCTAGCAGTTTGAAAGCACATCCCAGCGGGACGGTAAACGGCGTTTCCATGCACTGCTCTGGTTGGCCAGAAGTGGCTTAGTCATGCTGGCCACATGACCCGGAAGCTGTACGCCGGCTCCCTCGGCCAATAAAGCGAGATGAGCACCGCAACCCCAGAGTCGTCCACTAATGGACCTAACAGTCAGGGGTCCCTTTACCTTTTTTATAGAACTTGTGCTGAAAGAGCACTAGCAGGTCAAAATAATCCCAGTCTCGGTATTTTTAAAAACTAATTTGCATTCTTAGTGTAATTATTTAGGAATGTTGTTGGACTCCAACTCCCATCAGCCCCAACCAGCATGGCCAATGGTCAGCATTTATGGAATCTGAAGGCCAACAGCATCTGAAAGGCTGCAGGTTAGCCATCTCTACTTTAGGCGATGGTTTTTAAAGACTCATGTGTTCATCGATACATATCCAAAGAGCCAGTCTATCGAGTGCCTATATGCTTAGTAGTATACACTTCCTTTTCTTAAGGAAAGACTTTGGCTCCATAAGAGATTTGTACAACATGTGAGTTAGGTGCATTAAATGCCATCAGTGAAATCTTACGCGGTACAGTTCCCTTGTTATAAACAACCTTGTTAACAGTAGATTCTACTGGCACACTAGCACTTTGTTCAGTTTCCCATGGGACAATACTTTGGAAAATTGCTTGACCTGCTTTTTTTTAAGTGTAATAGAAATATCTGTAGGCTTGATACAACTCTACCTGGAGTCTGTTAGAATAGCACTGTTCACCCCATGGAGTAATTCTGATGAGCTTTTATTCATTTGTAAATAATGTTTACTCTGGAGATCTAGAAATTGCTTCTGAAATTGCTTTGATGTATATTGGATTTTATCTACTTTTATATGGTATTATGGAACAATTATTTCTATTTTATCTATTGACATCTTTCTTTTTAATGTACTGTGGGTTTTTTGCATTAACTCATTTCCCGTCACAGTGAAGGTGAAGACAAATATATAATTGTAACACTGGAAACAAATGTGAAAGGACTGCAAACCACATTTTCTGAGACCAGAGTACCATAAATCCTTAAATATTGGCTGGCCCATGTAAAGCCAGCTTCCAAGACATATTGAAATGTAAAAGTGTTGCATAAAGTGTTGCATATACTATGATTTTGACTTGATTAAAAAGCTTGAAGATTGAAGGAAGACATCTTAAATCTAGAGACAGGGTGGGTTTCTTGTTTGAATCCCCGCCCCCTGCCTCCAATTGTGGGGGTACCTCTCTTCATGTACAAAGCTGAATTTGATCTCACCACCCCACATTTATAACAACACTCATATCAACATTTTGCACTAGCCGAAGTCTGTGAATTCTCTTCAAGAGCAGTCCCACATAAAGCACAAAGTTGATCCTTAAGGGTTTGGAGAAATAAACGTTCTTTGGAAGCCGAATGTCCACTGAGGCTTCCGCGGCTTCTGATTGGCTGCAGGAACTTTCTACAGTCAATTAGAAGCCGCGCTTTGGAAGTCGAACGTTATGGAAATTGAATGGACTTCTGGAACAGATTCTGTTTGACTTCTGAGGCACCACTCTAATGTGTGTACATGCAGTTCCTGGGAAATGGAATCAGTTGGCATCAGGTATCAGCCAAAATGCAAGTAGGATGAGACAAAGTTGGCTTAGAAGAGCCTTGGAATATGATACTAAAACTGACTCATAAGAAGGGGAAGAAACTAGCTTGATGAAAAGTGAAGAGGAGACTGTTGCAGCTATAGAGAGCATTGACCACCAGAGATATCAGATTCCAATAACAATTCCAATAACAACAGAAAAGGGAGCAGAAATTGCAGGTGTTTGCTTATTCATCCCATGTTCATTCCTACTGCCCACTCCAGTCTCAATATCCAGAAAAGTTAACTTCAAATTCTCACAGAATTTCAAGCCAACGTGTGCTGTCAAGAACCATCTATTTGAGAGTCAGGTTTCTGTTGCATCTGATAATTTCCTTCCAATTTGTGCTTTTTGTGTACATATTTAACATTCTTCACCCCGTCAACCCAAATCCATGAACCTGTTTAAAAGAGAACTCCCTAATTTTTATTTTGTGAAAGTTGTGATACTGCACATTGATAATACTGATAGACATGGCTGGAAGTCCACCTCCATTAACATGTTTTAGTCCAATGCAATTCAGATAACTTGTGTTGTTCTTGTGGGTTCCAAACCTCAACTATGGATTTATGCTTCCATGTTCTTATTCTGCAGTCTTCTCCAAATGTATGTGTGGTGTTTGGGAAGGAGGAACATATGTAGCTTAGCAGGAGTGCCCTGTATGTGTTATGTTGCTTGTCTCTGCTGCATATGAGCAGTTCTAGGGTTTTTGGCACCCATTTTATTTGTGTATTTTTATTTATTTTTTAGATACCATATATTAGTGGTATTAGAAGACTGTTTGCTTCTAGGCAGTTTAATTATGTCACATCCAGTGAATTAAATGCTACTCTGTTCTCTAAGGAGCTTTTCTCTCTGTTCTGTTATCTTTCTCTATACATTTCTAAAGCTTCTTCCTTATGTCTTTCCTACCTAGCACCATCCTCTCCTTGTTCATTTTCTGTCCAAAGCAAAACCCTTCAGAGCAAATCTTTGTTGAATTCCTACTACTCAGGTACTTATGTAGACTTTATTCTTGATTGTGTGCTTTTGTGCCTTTCCCTGTAGATACATAAATATGGCAGTAAAGAACCGAGTCTTTGGGATGTTGGAAACAGCTAACTTTGTGTTTTTATTTTATTTTCCACATTATTTTTCTCCTGTTGACCTTCTGTTGGGTTCCATTGATCCGTGTTCTGTGCGCAAATGGAATTTCATCTCAAAGTATCATCAGACACTGTTCCATCGACCACAGTGTTAGGTAAGAGGACTGTTATGATGCACAATAGCCTGTTGATGAGAAAACACATCCATTCTATCTGAAAATGGCTCAATAGAATATTGGCAGACATATTCCAAAACTGTTGTTTGTTTGAGGCGGCCCCCATTTTGGATGGTAAACTTCTCCTCATCGTCACCAAAATGTGTAACTGATTTTACCATATGCTCAGTGTCAAAACTCTGCCACCTTATCAGTCTCATTCCTTCAAAGGCTATAATGCAGTCTCAAACGATAATTAAAAACACATACACACTCTCCAAAACAGCATTGTGGGGATGCTGTTTGAAAGTTAAAGGATTAGAATTAACCCCAACGATGAATCTGAGGGACTTTGATTTGGAAGAAATTGTTAGGAACATTTGTTCTGACTTCTACCAATACAGAAAGAAAAAGAAAAAATCACGAAAATGTGGCTCTCTGCTAAGCCCCCGAATGAAGAACATTTAAATCACATAATGGAATTCATTTCTTTTTTATTGATTCCCCTTTCAATAAAAAAGATTGGATTATTCCTTTACTCTCAATTCTTGTCATTCTGTTTTTCATTTTTTAAGATTAGATATTTGTATGCTTAGGGATAAAAGGCTTAAAAATATGTTTGTCTTTTTTGCACACCTAGTAGAGCAAATAAAATAGGTCGCGCCTGCAAAGCTGATGCACAGATGTTGCATGTCTGAAGATAAAACCCAGGACCCCTGATTTGTATAAACAGAGCATTGATTTTTTTAAAAAAATTCCTCTATGGTGTATCAGAGAGCAGCACATTGAGTGGTTCCAGAGGCTGAGTATTGCTGTAGGCAGAAACATAACACAAGCAAGGTGCTACCATTAGTGCATTAAAAATAATCCAAGGGATAGGGAAGTAATGGAGGAAGGAAGGACCACAAGGGTAGGAGCCTCACAGACCCAGAGATTTGTCTGCATGCTGGAACCATAGGATACTTGAGCAACTCTTCTGGAATATAAAGGACTTGGATATATACTTTAATTCACAGGAGTTATCCTCATACTAGAGGAATTGAAGGTGGATGCAATTTTCACTGACCCCTCCTTTCCCTCAGTGGCCCTCCCTGTGGCCACTGAAAACATGATCTGGAGATTTGTTTCTATGGGCTATAGAAAGAAGGGGAAATCAGTAAAAATCACTGTCCCACATGCCCCAGAGGCAAACCTCCATTGAATCAATCACCAGTTATGATGGCTGTGCTCTGCCTCCACATTTGGAAGCAATTGCTCTTGTGCTCAGGTACTGTTTGAGGGTTTCACACAGATATCTGGTTGGCCACTGTGAGAACAGGATGCTGGCCTGATCCAGTAGGATCTTGTTTTGTTTATATAATCCTGATTCTCTCCCTCAAATGGAAGGAGACTTGGAGGAGCAAGTCTGGATCCAACCCACAATGATTTTTCCCAGCCACACATGGTAAACCACATTTTCTTGTGAAATCATAAACAACATTTTCTTGTGAAATCAGCCACAACTGGAAGCTGGGCCAACCTGATCTGAGCCAAAAATTGAACAAACAAAACATCACAACATTCCTTTTTTTTAAAAAAAAGGACTTCTCCCATTTTTTATTTTTTATTTTGTTTGATGATTTCAGAATGAAAGCTAGGAGAATATCCTGTGCAGGATAGATCTACTAAATTCTGTATCCTCCTTGAAAAAGAACAGTGGTTTGGAACACCTCTTGAGGAAAGTTGTACTTATCATGTGTGTGAAAATAGTTGAGTTCTGCTCCTAGCCCTCTGTAGGGTGTGGTGTTTGGGGGCCCCAGATTCCAATGTGTAGTTTCAAAGTGGGTTTTGAGTGGTCAGAGGTTTATTGGTATCCACAAGACAAAATAAATATTGTATGAGGCAGGCAATAGATATTTTGAGCAAAAATTATTTCCTATCCCTATTGATGGCTTACCTGATGGCTCGCCTCCATCTGTAGCAACCTCTTAGCACAGCTCTTTGGACGGTGAAAATGGGAAGTCTTCCATCATTATGCCAAAGCTGCAGGAACAAACATCTGTTTAAGGTCCAGGAGCCGACTAACGATCACAAGTTCCCCCTCAGCTCCGGTTCCCAGTCCAACCACTGAAGGCCACTACTGCTTGCTGTCATTTGGTTCCCACGAGTGACACTTTCTGTGGCCTCGGCAGGGCACCACTGTTGTTTGTGAGCCACATGCTACTCATTCACTCATCAATATGTACCTGCCTCCCCCAGGTCCCAGGCCCGTCTCCATTTATGTAGGACCCAGGACTTAAGTTTCTTTGCTTAAAGTTGACATTATTTATAAAATTCCATGATCACAAAGCTGGAATCTCTAAGCCAGCAAATGTTATTCGTTTAGAAAACATTGTGCATTATAGACAGCACACCATGGTATTGTATATTAATTCCACCATAGATGTCTGTGATGTTGCTTTACCACACTCCATAGTCATGTTCCTGTTTCTTGACAATCTGTCCATAATTTTGTATGTGGCATAGTTATTCACCGTAATATATTGTAAATAATTTGGGGAATTATTGGTATAACTGGAGGTGGACTGAGCTGTGTAATTCTGCCCCATTTCAGTTTCACTAACACTTTGTCATAGGCCCATTCAGGTCCCATTTTGTGCAGAATATTTTGAAAGAACACATGAAAAAATTGCATTTAAATTATACTCATCTTGTACAAATTGTATTTGAAATTTCCATGTAATATAAGCACATTTCACATTTTTAAAAAACAACAACAACTGCTTTGTTTTTGACAAAAAGTCAAAGCAAGAATGGTTTTGGTTCCATTCTAGAGAGAATATGCAAAGCAATTGATAAAGATGGGTGAGCTCTTTCTTGTTTACATTTGATTCAACCTAAATGATTAAAGTGCTTTCCTTCCTAAAAAAAAGCTCAACAACATTGACCTGAACCCCCAAAAGGGGGGTAGATCACTGCCAGTTTTTATTCTGTGAGTAGATTGCAGTCTCTTGGGAGTTGTCCACCCCTGAAATAGATCTAGGATAATTTCCTGAGCCAAAGGAAGTCTTGGAAAATGACCTCCTTCCACACCAACCTTTGGGGTTCCCAAAACACAATCACTGTCTAGCTCCTATTTCCCATAACATATTTTCCCCCTGTCTTATTACTTACCCAGCCAGTGGTGATAAGAGTGGTGACAGCATGAGAGAAGGAAGCCAATCCACCTCTGTCCCATGTCAGCCTGTCACCAGCAATTGTGGAGTAGCAGCAATTGCATGTGAGGAGTGAGAGGATTGAGTACCCCTTCCTGCTTTCTTACTATTGCACTGATGGCTCATTGGATTTGTTGTCTTCCCAAGGGCTATGACAGTGGTGATGGAAGACAGAATCCAAGGTCCACAACACATTTCCTTGAGGCCCACTTCCTTGCAGTGTGGCACAGTGAAATAGAGAAAGCATGGAAGGGACAAACCGCTGGCCTTTCCTCATTCTGCTTCCTAGCAGTTTGAAGTGCAAGTAAATAAATGGGTACCACTGCAGCGGGAAGGTAAAAGGCATTTCCATGAATTCTGGCACTCGTCACGGTCCTCCATGTGCCAGTAGCGGTTTAGTCATGTTGGCCACATGACCTGGAAAACTGTCTGCAGACAAACGCTGGCTCCCTTGGTCTGAAAAGTGAGATGAGTGCCACACCCCATAGCCGCCTTTGACTGGACTTAACCATCCAGGGGTCCTTTACCTTTTTACCTTTACCTTGGCTCATCCTCCCTCAATGCTGCTGGCCCGATAATTAAATAGAAGGTAGAATGGTGCTTTTCAGAGTGGGGAATTCACAGATGCGGTTGGCAGGGCAGTCAGAACTTCTCTGGCTTGATTTTAACACAAGATGCAGAGAGGGAGAAGGTGCCTTGTAAAGCTCTTCCCTCCTTGGGATGTGAACATTTATGTGTTCCCGAAGTTCTCTTCTGTGACACCACCTTCAGAGAACTTCACTTGAAGCTCTACTCATAAATTCACAATGCACGTGAACAAATACATAGGTGAACAAATAATGAACAAACAGGTGAAAAACAGCTGCATTTTGTAGTCTTCTAGCAAGTGCTGCTATATGCATCTAAACAGCTGAAAAGGCAAAGTTGATGATGGTGTGTTATAACTGAGTTTCAGCATCATTAGCTTGATCTGAAGATTAGATTATTTTATAGTGGGGTTTTTTATTTTAAAAAGTGGAAGTTTAAAAACTGACAACTCAATACATGATACATTAGCTGCCATGCTGCAGTCTATTCCAGAGTTTATGCAGGGACAGGATCCTAACTTCATCTGCAATGAAAAAAATCCACTGATATGTCAAGGCAAAGTGATTGATGAACCACTTTAACAATATTCCACTATACAATTTTGACTCATTTTGAGGAATTTAGTAGATAATGATGGGTATGATACAAGGGAAGTCCTGCCAAGGGGGGGAATAGGGCAAAATTGGTATTTATTTATTTATAATAAAAGGGTGGGCTATTTATAGTTTTCAGATATTCATGCAATGCCAGAAATGAGAGAGATGGACCAGTTGAATACCATAGCCAATGCGGATATGACAAAAAGCAGGGAGTTAATTACATAGGCTATACTATTATTGGGGGGGGGGGGAATCTCACTATAAGAAGAGTTCATCAATGGAACAAGTTTCTGAAGTAAACTATGGACTCTCTTCCATTCAAACGTTCAAGACAAGATTTGACAGACATATTCATGCGGAAAAGACATATTTTAAATGGTGAAATATAAATAATATTTTGGTATGAACTGCTTTCATTTTAAAATAGCCATCCAAAATAATGTCTTAAGACATTACTTAGACATCTTGAAATTCTCCACCCCATTTGTGAGCAGGGAAACTGAAGGTGCCATTTAACTGAAATTCTCTGGGTGTGGGTGTGTGGAGATAAGTTATCCTACAGTTTCTCGTAGTTGGGACTTACCATTTGAAGTGGCGATAGTACAGCTTCTTTTCTTTTATGTTGCCATTGTCAGTGGCAGCAGCAGCATCTGTGTTGACAGACTGGCCGCCATTTTGCATCACCCCCAATGCAAATGACATTCTGGGGCACTGTGAGGAGAAAATGGCAGCTGCCACATGCACACACATGAAGGTTGAGACTAATCAGATAATATTCTGCAAAGCTGCCTTCTTTTTCTAGGGGGGTAGGGTTTGGGAATTTTCTGAGAAATGTCAGTCCAGCTAAATAATTCTTACTTTGCTCCTAGGAGTAGGATCCAATGATTTTCTACTTAGGTTGATAGCTCCAGATTTTACCATTGGCACCAGATCCCCACAGGGTATAAATGTACCCATGCCTGTGTTCACACTATTAAAATGATTGCCAGCATGGTGCTTGTGGGAACCAGTGTGCCTACCAGTGCCTCCTATGGTACTTCCAAAGTTCCCCTCTTTTCTTAACATAGAAAGTGATCATGTTTTGTGAATTAAAAATGGTTTGCTTACAAATGCTTCAAAGGTCAGATTCATGTGCTTTTCCATAAAGCAGCAATAAAAGACAGGTAGTATTACTAAGGTTGCAACATGTTAAGAGTTTCTAAATTACTTGTATAGAAATACAAAGATTGTTTGCTTAAGCTTGGAGCATCCATCTTAGACCTCCTTACTGGTAGGGATCACAGGATGGAAGCATGGAAAGTGGGAGTTTGGTAGCCCTTCCTCCCAAGGTGAGGGGGTGTGTGACCTGGCTAAGCTTGGTAGGACAGCTTACTCTATGGTCTTAACCCCTTCATGCATTAATTAGAGTTAAGCATGTTAGTTATATGACGCTGGAATGGCATGTAATTTCTTTCTCTGACCAGCAGCCTCAGTTTCAGAAGCTAATGGTTGATCCACTGGGTTTTTGTATGAACCTTGAAGTGTCTGGCACACATTTTCTTAAAGCGCATGCTTAGTTGTGTATGATAGTTTTTCACTTTGGGCCATGTTTATGTTTTATTAGCATATCACCTTGAAACGAGTCATTTGTCACATCATAACCTAGACGCGCATGAAAACAAATAAAACCTGTAAGCCAATTTTGCAAGTGTTTCCATTACTACTGGGGTAATACAGAGAGTGATATTAGCCATTCTGGAGCCATCCTTAGGAGATGTCAAATAAATGACAACCCTTTACTCCAGGAAAGTGAGATTGGATGTGTGTGTAATTAAATCCATTGCAGACACCAGCCCAAAAATAATTTATTTTGTGCAAAGGATGTCTTATCATGTTACACACTTGCCAAGGCTAACCGAATAAAAATATAAATGGATATGATAGCCTTATCGTGTCAAAATCAGAGAGTCTATGGATATTAAAGGAAGAGTTTTGAAACAAAACTTTGTTTTTTGTATTCAGGGCACACTCCATTGTGGTAGTGCTTGAGATGTTTCCAGCAGAGCTTGGCCTTATCGTTGACAGGCTTCCTCTTCCCCCACTCTCCCATCCTATTCTCATTTTACCAGATTAGTAGTATGGATAGAAGAAAGAAATATCGGGATTATTTTATTCCCTGCTAACTGTGCAGGTTTCCCCCTCCATTTTATTGTGATCTGTGAAGCAATATTAAAAACTGTTTGAAACAGTAAATGATTAGCTATGATGATAAGATCAAGATATATGTTAGTGTGTTTTACATCAGGAATAGCTAATCCCCCTTTTGAGAATCCTGATCTGGCCCACCAAGCAAATTTTCATGGCCCCCAGGACTCCTCTGATTTTGGCAGCAGTAGTGGAAAGGAGAGTGAATAAATTATTATTATTATTATTATTATTATTATTATTATTATTATTATTATTTCTTCCCATCCTTCCTTCCTTGCAGAGGAACCAGGGCATCAAACACACAAACATCTAGAGCAATTCCAATACAGATGCAGACTGGGAAAGAGCTCTAGAGAAAAGACTTTCTTCTTCAGTAGGTACCAAAAAGACAACAGGGATAGCACCTTTCCAATATTTAGCAGGAGGATCCGATTTCCATATAGTGCAAAATGGGCCTCCTGATAAGATGGTATTTGCAGGAGGCCCTCACCTACTGAGTGCACTAATCAGTTGGGTATATAAGACAACACTAGGATGGGATGTAAATTGCCCCCACGCTGCTCATCCAATTGATAATTTGATGAGCAGAAAGGGGGTGATATCTGATTTGTTGGATCAGCTGTGGAGGTGTGGCTGCCTGCCTGTGTATTTATGCTGGTCACACCCATTTTTTGCCTTTCCCATAACTGATATGGGCCCCTTTGGGGGTTGGCCAAGGTTGAAAAAAGGACCTCAGGCCAAAAAAAGGTTAGCTACTCCTGTTTTGCATTATTGCTCATATTACAGCACCTTGTTGTTTGCCTCTGTCTGTCCTGGGAGACAATGGGAGTGTTTGCCTTTGGGAGTAAGGTCAAACCATTGGAAAGTTACTAGTGCCTGCTGTGACTGTAGAGACCAATATGGGCGAGACATGTTTTATTGCAGGTGAGGTAGATGAAGGTGTCCTCTTTCACTTTTAACAGGTGCACCATGGTGTTTCTTCTCTCTTCGTTCCTCCTCTTCCTCTGGTCCCTGCTGCAGATACACTGTCTGTCAGCACACTTTCTGTATTGAATACATATAGTTAAGAAGTAGACAGCATGTTGCTTTTATAGATCAACCCTATGTTCTGCTGTTCAACTAAAAAAAGCTGATTGGATTTGGTGTAATCGCTGATACACAAATACAGTACTGCATTGTATAAGAAGAACAATGTTCTTGCATTGATGTGACTCAGAGAGGTTCTTGTGCACCACAAAAGGTGCTGAAGGAATCGTATGGGAGAGGGTGGGGTGGGGATGGCTGAGCAGGGCCAGCCCAAGGCATGTTGACACCTGAAGCAAACCATAAAATTGTGCCTCTCACCCCTGCCAGGGAAGAAGGGGTGATTGAAGATCTACATCAGAAACAGAGAGGGGGAAATAAGGATCTACATTGGGATCAGCTGCCGCTGTGAAACCTGCTCCCTTCCACATACATGTGCATCTCAAGGGAATGTACAAACCGCAGTAAAAACAGCCTCAAAAAGAACAGTTAAAACAATATCCAAAATAACAGCAGATTGATTTTATTTTATTTTATTAAAAAACCCAAATAGACGCCCAAGACAGATCCATCTGGGAAGGCTTTTTGGGACAAAAATGTCTGCAGTGGTTTTTCAAAAAGACGAGGGACAGCCACAAGAAAAGTCCTACACCGAGTTACTGCGGCTTCTGAGATCTAAAGGGATAGACCATAAATTTTTATCTGCAAAGGCTGTTCTTCTTAATGATTATCTTAAATTAGAAATAATAACTTCTTCTTCAGTTAGATATTGAATTGTTCATACAGGTATTGTAATCAGCACTTCTAAAATGTCCAGCTAGAATGTATCATTAGTCTTGGTGGCATTCAGTCTTAGACCATGATTAGACATATTGCAAGCATCATTTTTCTCGCACATGCAGAGTATTTTAATACCAGTCTCATTTTGCAGTTTGTCTATGGGGAAATATCTTTTTCTGCTCGCTCTTTTACAGAGAGAGAGAAAGAGAGAGAGAATCAAGATCTGGCTGCGATATCAGACGTTGTCCATTTTGTGTTGGCACAAAAAATATGGTTTATGGATACTTCAAGGAATCTGGGGCAAAGAATACAGACTCTTTTATCTCTTTCCCCTGTTGCTTTGGGATGAGTTTAGAACCTCTATTTCCACTTCACTAGCAAACTTGGCTTGGTGTCAGCTATGTCTTATGAATTAATGGAATAGTATATAGTTGATTACTTCACAAAAACAACAATCACATCCAGTATGACATTCTCAAGTGGTAGAGCAGTGAACAAGAGTGTCTGAAAGTTACAATATAGGGTTTAGAAAGAATCAGGGATTTATTTGGAGGACCCGTAAGTAAGTTTGAGCCAAGATGTATCTTAGGCTGGTGATGGCCAGCCCCTTCCTTATGGTATAATGAGATGGAGGGTTGGATCAAAACTTAGCCATCCACAAATGGACGCCTTTGATCTATGGAAGGCATTTGATCCAGATGATGGATCCTGCAGGTGGAAAGGAGGAGGTTATTTTTTGCAAATTTCTTGCTACTCTAAAGCCTCCCCTTTTCAAAATTATTCTCCAATACTCCAGTCCAGAACAGATTTTTTTTGTAGGGCTCAAGTGGCTGCAGGCAGATTTGACAAAAGTCACCTTCCTGTTTTTTACCAGCTGGAATATCCCCTGAGTGGAATTCCATTCAAGAAATGGAATTGAAAGAGACACCAAAGTCTAGTTCCGAGCTTCTATCTCCTGTTGGGTAGGATTCACCTAACAAACCTCATCAGTGGAAGACCCTTTCCTCTCTCTGCACGCTCTCCACCCCCACTGACATTGACTATGGGGTGGGGTGAGGGATCAGGAAGACCCCTCCAGAACAGTGCATGGGGAGAGGAGAAGAGGGGTTGTTCCATCTGGGAAGCTGATATGCTTGTGACAAATGAACATGCCACTTAAAGCAATATTGAATTCTGCTCCTTCTTTCTGTACCATAAACCCCTACTGCCATATACTTCAGCTGTTATATTTCCAACTATAGAACTGGAAAAGGAGGCTATCAAAAACAAAAACAAAAAAAAAAAGCCCAGAATAGAATTCATTCTGAATATGGAAACTAATGATTACACCTGAATATGCTGAGCTGAGTAGCTTTGAGTTTAACTTTATGACAAATCCAAAGGCCTGAGTGTGCTTTTATAGGCCAGCTCATTACTTTGTGTTTTGTTGCCTTGGTTGTGACTCCTTCTTGGAATGGAAACTTTTAATGTTTTTAAACTGAGGCTGATAGAAGATTAGGGTCCTTGGAGAATTCAGTTGTGCAACTGGGTTTGGATTCAACCTAATGGTAGCAAATTAAGCAGATTATGCAGCCTATTGCAAGTAGTTCACCATTTTTAAAGAAAATGGTCCCATTCTCTATTGCAAAGGGTTAATGGGGAACAGTAAATATGCATTGGGAAAGTAAATCCAGCCCGGAGAACTAATAAGCCTTGAAAATACCCTCTGTTCAGAGTCCTCACATTATCATTAGTAACGGCATTAGGCGGGTTATTGTATAAATAAATGCTTAGCTTTGCTGTCTGGCTTCCCCCTAACACAAAAAATGGCTTTCTGCAAGCTTGCGAATATTTGTGTTTCATGTCTAATTAATATGCTTACACTGATGAAATTTTGAACTTTGTGTTAATACTCAGTGCTGTATTCTATAGATGCAGATTTCTTCGTCAGGAGTTGCCGGGACTTTGGCAACCAAAAAATAAAATAAAAACCAATCTATTCTCCTTTATCAATATCGGGAGGAGAACCTGTAGGGAAAGTGTTAAGCAATCCTTTTCTCTGCCGTGCTGCTTCAGTGAATTTAGAGTCTGCTTCCTACCTCCCTGGCAGCTGCAGTAAACTGAAATCAAAAAATCATGAAGAAACATAGGTGTCTCCTCCACATCATGTTTAGTGTGACCCAAAAGCCCTGCCCCCATCATTATGTTGTACTTCATCTTCCTTAACTTCCCAATGACCCCAGAAAAACACCCTTCTTTCCCCATTGCAGGACTTAATAGAAATACAAAGGAATACAAAATACTACTGTACACTCACACGTACAAACATCCCAGTCACAAAATTTGGGATTTGTAATAAAGAATTCTAGTTAACTTCTCCATCATTTCCTATCCCCTGCCCAGTCCCCATTCAGAATGCAATATATCAAACTTTGTTCCATGGTCTGTGAAGCTGTATAAGGAATTATGGCAGGCACATCACCTAAGTTGATTCTGCTTTTGGAGGAAAAGTGCAGAATAACGTTCCAGTACATGCAAAGTTTGAGAACTAGTACAGCATAAAGCATCCCTGAACCACCCCTTAAAGGAGTGTTTAATTTAGGGTGGGGAAATTCTGATCCTCTGGAGGTTGCTGGACTACGAAGAGTATGATCCTTGTCCATTGGCCAAACTGGCAAAGGCTGAAGGGAACTGGAGTTCAGCTGGAGGGCCACATGTTTCCATCTCTGATCTAATGCTAAATCAGTACAGATGAGCAACAAAGAGAATTTGCACACATACACCCCCTGCCTTCTAGCTCTCCTGCTAGGGTTCCCATCTCTTATCCTGAAGCAGAACCTGTTGCTTTCACATGTCCAAGGCATGGAACCATTGCATCACAGAGCATTTCAGGTTTCCCTGCTGTGATACTGCACCTGTCTGTTCTTCACTCTCTCCTTCCTGTCTACCTACTGAAAAGTGGCATTGGAGTCTTGCTTGGCAAGGGATAAAGGTAGGAGAACTGACCAGAGGCAGGATATGCCCTTTCTGTATAGCCGTTCTGCCCTCAAGCTGCAAAAGCAACAAGCAGGACAAGAGATGGGGACCTTATCGGATGTGATTAGGTAGCATGAAAGAAATTCCAGTTTCTGATGTAATGTGCATCAAATAACCATATTTCCTCCTCCTGTTGTTGTCACCGTTGGGTAATTTGCTGCTTCTGTGTTTTCTTCATTCCCTGTCACACAAAATCCAGCATGTGTGTGCATTAGCTTTGGGGGGTGGGATGGCTCTGGGCAGGTACAGTTTTCCTACTGTGCTTCATTTCAGCCATGGGAGGGAGGGGAATTAACCTTGGGGCGGAAGACAACAAATAAATAACAGCTGGGTGAAAGTTTGTTTTGCCTCCCTATTTTTTAAAACAGACAGTAGCCATGGGGAGATGACTCAGCCGACACTGACAATCCAGACCCATCCCTATCGAAGCTGCGACCCAGTGGAAATGTCCTACCCCAGGGGACAGTTCCAGCCAGCAATCCGAGTGGCCGACTTGTTGCAGCACATCACTCAGATGAAACGGGGACAGGGCTATGGATTTAAAGAGGAGTATGAGGTGAGAGCAACATTCACTCACTTGAATGCCGAGCTAAAGAATGAAAATTAAGGCTATTGTCAAATCGGAACAAGTGTTCTTGAGAAGCGTCTCGATAGCTTAAGTGGCTTATTTTATATGCTAACCAGAATGCCTTCCCCCCTATTTGCTCCTGCCTCCTTGTCTTGAGTCCTATTTCTGTTATATGTAGTGGCCGTCATCCTAGATGTTTCTGCCCCAGTCCACTGATGTGGGGAAAGGGCTTGGCTTTTCCATAACGGCTTCCCGGTAACCCCACTTATGGAAAAAGACATGGCAAAGCTTTCTCTTTTCATTGAAACTCTCACACAGCAGGGCATACTGGGTTAGGGATCATGGCGCTAGCCACCTTATATCTTGTATAAACTCCACCAAACCATAATATGGTGTAGTATAAGTGCAAACCAAATACTCACTGTTTTGAATTTATTGTTAGTTGAACTGCTCAGAGTTTGTTCACACAGCAGCCTCTGGACCAGCATCCATATGATGAGAAGCCTCCAGGTGGCTGTAGTATCTAGTCCTGCTGACAGCTCTCTCTGGCAGAGATGAGCACGCAGCTCCCTTCATCATCACTTTCTGCCGACAGGACCAGGTGCTGCTGGAGGGTAAGCAGATGGATGACAGACCTGACAGTGTTGGTAAGAGGCTTTCCACAGGTGACAACCGGCTGTCAGAAGAACTGCTAGCTGGTACAGCCACCCAGAGGCTTCTGGCTCTATGAAGGTTTGTTCAGAGACTGTTTTGCGAACTAAAGATTCCTGAAAATCTAGTCATTTCTTCCCACTGCCCCCAGGAGTGTGTCAGAGATTGGGCTGGGAAATGGAGCAGTATTTCCAGATTTGGGGTGCCACACCAACCATATCACATTTGAAGAAACACAGAGCTACATTGCACTGGGGAAATATTTTTTGGGTGCCAGAGAGATGAAAATTATATTCCAAAATGTATGGAGGAGACCACATTGGCTGCCCTGCCTTATTCCCCAGCTACTTTCACGTATGAAGTGATGAAATACAAGTTTGCAATTTAGGGAGGGGATTTGCTGATAGCATGGTGAGCAACTGGAGTATCTCGGCTATTGGCCTTCCATTTAAACAAGACACTCCTGGCTATGTCAGGACTGGCATCAGCACCTGGCACCTGCCCGCTGGCAGCCCCATCAGGCTCTGCTGGTGCTGACATCAGCCCTAGACTCGCATGCTTACCTGGTGGTGAGAGATGATCAATTTAATTCCCCATTACTTTCCTAATGGAGCATTTGAGGACATAGTGAGAAATTAAAATTGCAGCCCCTGAGCATTCTGGGAAATTAAAGTGGCTGCCCATTACCGCTGCTGCCAGAGGGCTTTCTCAGACTTGAAGCTGCCCCTGGCTATCTATATATATATGTGTCTCTACCCTTCATCAATGGATGAGTTTTCAGACTGTTGCCAAACAAGATACTGAGAGGCAGGAAGGCTGCTTCTGCCTGGGTCGGTGTGTGCTGCTAGAGCCTTGTTGCTGCAATTAAACCGTTATTGTCTTTGGCAGAAATATTGAATCCCTATAATCAACATCTGATAGATGTGGTATAGCAGCTGTGATCAAATGCCGGCCTGGGAGATGGCTGGAAATATTTTCTCTTGGCTGCCTTTGTTCCTTAGTTGCGTATTGCCCAAGGCTTTGCAGAATTTCGCCATGATCAAATGCAACGTGGGATGTTTGAATTTAGTTCTAAGTTTGGGCAAATCCAACCTTCAAGCCCCATGGAAAAACCACTGAATAGTTTATAGAAATGGCATTAGAGGCAGTGAAGATGCCTGGGACTGTATTGGAATAGTAATGGTGGAAAGGAGAGAAATAAGTAAGTGCAAACTTTCCTGTGACTCGGCTCCCCAGGCATTGGAGAGAAAACTGTAGCTGAATAGGTGTTGAGGTGTCTTGGGGTTAGCTTAAATATGAGATAACCACACACATTTTTGGCTATCTACCTTGACACACTGTGGTCATCTATCATATAACATGTACAACCTTTATTGCCAGGTTGGGGGACCACAGGCCTAGGAACCAAATGCAGCCCAATAACTCTCTATGTGGTTCTTGAGATACTCCCCACATCAGACTCCCTTTTCCCAGACCTGGCACCAGCCCTCCTTCACACCTTCCTTGAGTGTTTTTGCCTAACTAGACTGTGTCCTTAGACTCTGAGAAAGCCTCTTGCTTTCTGGGATAAAGATGGGTATGAGTATATGTAGAAACTAGCCTACTGTTGAAAGCTAAAATTTACACTCCTTACTCTATGCACTTTTGTTCCTGGCCCTCGCTATTGGCATGCGGCCCCCAGAAAGTTCCACAGAAGGGAATGCAGCTCTCAGACTGGAAGAGGTTCCCCAAACCTTGTTTACAACATGGTAGTGGGGTTTAGTCTCTCCTATCAATCTCCGTATAGCACATTGTGGTGAAACGGCTCTCCACAGCGATATTTGGTGGCCATTTCTAGTTTCCAACAAGCTGGGGACCAAGATTTACAAACAAAATAAAATAGATGCTCATTCCATCCCATGCCAGTCTTACTGTCAGTGCAGACTTTCAGGTAAATCAGATGAACAAAGAGTGCTCGGCTCGATGAAGGATGCAAAGGGGAATTTTCTCTTGCAACTCCTGGTTCCTTTGTGTGACAAGTGAATTGCATGTGTGGTTCTTGAATTATGAAAGGACAAATGTTTGAAAAATTGTCTCAGTGCTGAAGGGGCAGGTAAATCAGTGGCTACTACAATAATACCATACAGTATCATTTATCTGAAGGGCTGGTATGTCATTGAAATCTATATCCTATTTCAAAGCTTGTGGACATGATTCTAAGGTACTTCCAGGGGTCAAACTGATGTGGTTCAGACCTTAAATTAAACTGTACTGTCTTTAGATGTCTAGAAGAATTACTGTTAACCTCCATTTGTTCTTAAGGGAAAACAACTGTCACAAGTCAGTGAGCAAGTGCATGTTCAGAGTCTGTACAATTGAATTAAAACTGGGCAGTTCCATTTTGTGGGATGGGGTAGAGGAGTGAAAATATTGCAGCCTGGTGGAAGCAGCTGATGGGGAAGAGGGGAACTGAGTTCCGGTGAGTTCCTGTTGAAAAAAAACCCTGTTTAAATCCATGCATCTTGTCAATCTGTCACAAAGCATTTACCTCTATCCTGTTTCGTGGGAGCACAAATAGATCAAGCCCTAAAAGAATTATGTGCTTTGTGTTTCACATTGGGGATGAAGCTGGATTCTGGGTCTGAAGAAGTCTATAGTGATGAAGGAGATAGTGAGCAATCATATGCTCATCTGTTTCGTCCAGAGGAATGTGTACATGTTTTGGGGTGGAATATAAACTACTAATATAAGGACTGCTTCTGTGCTGTCATGTTTTTCAGCTTCAGTTCAGTGGGTAATGGAGAGTGAACTTTCTCCCATAAGGTGACTGCACATTTTGGGATATACTTCCATAATGTGCCCAGTCATATAACTTAATTATTTCCCTCACTGAAGGTGCTGACTCTAATTTTGCACACCTGAAGTTTTATTTGTCCTGTAGAATATGTCCTTGTATGGCTGACTTTGTGGCTCATAATTTCAAATTACCATACTTTAGCCAAGCTTGCATTGCAGCTTCTCTTTGAACAACAAACAAGAGCTGAAACATGGTTTTCATAATTTTACAATTACTGAGCTAGTCTACCTAATTTGGTATAATATGGGGGTGGGGAATGTGACTAGAAGGTTGCTTCCGTAATTTAATATTTATTGCAAAATTCTGCACTTTCAAAGTGCTACATAAATAATCAGTAGGAATTTTTTATTTTTATTTAAGTTTAGATGGCATGATGCCATCCCAGATTCATGAAAGACAGAAGATTAATGGCCTTATCTTTGATGTCCAGGAGCTGTATTTCAAAATGTGATGTATTCTAGCTTGGTTTCTGTCTCACATACAAATATACTTGGCCTTTTAAGATATATTTTTTGTCCTTTACCCTGTAAACAAGTTTCATAAATTACGGTCTATTTAGTGACATGGTACCAAATAATTTTTCTATTATGAAAACGCTCTGTGAGTTGCCTTCATCAATCACTAACTCCATTAGACTCCCCCCCCCTCATTTCTTGTCTCAACTATACATAGTCTTTCCCTTTCTCCCCCTCGCTCTTTCTCTTGAACAGTCTTTCATGCAAGCACACACACACAATTGATTTTAAACCAGATCCCTTCCCCCAAGTTTGAGAAGTAGTTTGGTAGATATCCTGGGAGTCTTGCTCAAGGCTAAACTGAAGAAGACCCACTTTTGGGCTTTCTACATTTTATTTGTATTTGTTTAAGGATATTTACATACCGCTTTTAAGGCAAACCTCACAAAGCAGCTTATATAAGATTGTTGTAACAATAAACATCAATGTCTTTTTAAAAATAGCTGCAATGAAAGAAACCTGGCTTGTTTTCTAGAAGTAGCTGGTAGTGCTTCTTCTCCCATCCCATTCCTTCAGGGCAATGCATCCGCTCGAGCTTTCTTCTCCGCTCCTCTCAGGCGGCTATTTCTGGACATTTTAATTTATTTGTTCGAGACAGTGCCGGATTTACATATAAGCTAAAAAAGATCTCTCTTGGCCCCCCCCCCCAAAGCCGATCCAGCAAAAGATGCCAACTTATAGGACACCATAGCTGCAATCCTCAGCACAATTCCAATAATATTTCTGAATCTGGTTCTATGCATGCAGCAGAATACTGGGGTAAAGTCAAGACCTGGAAGAAGGGTCAGTGCCAATTAAAACTGGAGCTAGAACCACTTTTGAATGTTCTCCCATGTTAAAAAAGCCACGCCCCAAAATAAACATTTCCTTGCCAGAAGAATACTAGCATAGAAGGGGGAAAGGTTCAAGCCAGTCATCTAGCTGCTCTCTTTGTTTTCTACCTACAGGGAGAGATTTGGGGCGGGGAATGGGACCAGTGATAATGAGATTGGTGCCTGAAGGTCCCATAGACTGCCTACATTTTTCTGATTAATTTAGAATGCTAGTGAGATCATTGGTGGTACCACTATTGCTCTTAAAACTGGTTAATTGTTGCTACAATTCTATTGTTAAGTTGACAACAGTTATGAAAGAAGTGCAGATTAGCCATACTTAGTCAGTGCTGGCAGTGATGTCTAAAAAATTCCTGATTTTATCTGTTTTGGATACATTCTTTATTCCATTGCACTTTGCTATTTTTCTCATTGTAACAGGTTATTGTTCCATCTATATCAGTAGTCTGAATTTTCCAAGACAAGTTTACCAGTTCTGTCATTGTGTTAAGTGCTTTAAAATGACAGCAAACAGTGTGAAGAAAATTTGAAGAAAAGAATATAGATATAGACCGAGAAGTTTAATCCATCATTACTATAGTTGTTGAAATCTCAAATGGCATTTGATTTTATCATGAGCTGTTTCTATACAAATCAGTGGTTCTCAATCTTCTTTTCCCATGGGCCACTTCCAAATTACTGCAGGTTGTTGTGAACCACTTAATGGTTGTTGTTTTTCTGCCTGTTGTAGCAGTTGTGCTAACTCCAGGAGGATTTTTAATTGTATTTTTGCAGGCATATGACAGACCACCTTGTGGACCACTGATAGTCCATTGACTGCAGTTTAAGAACCCCTGGTGTAAATCATACTATAGCAGAAAGTTTTATACATATGTATATCAGAGATTTGATTATATTTTTAGTGAACAGAAGGGGCATATGTTTTCTATACACACACTGGATCTTTGTATTTTAAAGCAAAAACCTGCTGTTTTGATAAGATGCCTATTGATCAAAGCAATTAATAGCTGATAATAGCTGAATTGGGCATTTCTTTGGAAAAGTCACTTTTACCATCCTATGTATAATGCTTAGAAGGATTTTGTTCCTTCCTCATCTTTTTTCACATCAATAGCGCATGATGAGATCCCAAATGACTGCTACCATTCTCTGAGCAATCATTTGTAACTAGACTCTAATGTACAAATAACGCGTCATTTCTTCTCTATCTTTGATGATAGAAATGGGATCCCTAATTTATGTTTTTTGTGCTGCCCCCCTCCGCTCTAAAAATTCGCCACTATTAAGCGGCACTTTCTTGGTACAAGGAAATAGGTGTGTGATCAAAGATCTTCCCGTTTGCTGACACATTACTTCATACATGTGGAGATTTGAGCCAGAACTGCTTTTATTATCCTTCTCTGACACAAACAGGATCCATAGCGTATCCTGACATTATTTCCAGAGGGAACCATTTGTGAACTGTGGTTTCGCATGATTATAATATCATTTTTAGCACATTTCACCACCATCAGCCAGCCCAAATGCAATGGCTAGCACTACAAGAAACAAACAAGTGCAATTTCTATTTTGTTTTTTTAAGCAAATTATCTGTTATTGAGCAGCAGGAAATGTGCTTTCCTACGAATGGGTATGTTATAAAGATAATTATTATTTGGGCGTAATTTTTGAACACAGAATAAGGTTTCAGAAACCATAAAAAGCGTCATCTTTAAAGCATGCCAAACAAAACTGGGTTTATGAGTGGAGCTCCCTTTTACTATCTTCATCGCAGGAAAAGGCCAAAATATGGTATCAGTTCTGTGAAACGGGAGAAGATCCTTCAGTGTTACTCAAGAGTATCATGGGCATTTCATCTTGATTAGACTTATTATCAGCCTACCATTCTCAACATGAAGGGGAGTTCATATGGTTGCATTTTAATGAAAGCAACCTAATTTTCACCTCCTGACCACATGGGTCAAAACATAATTATCATTTGGATTTTGCACTTCACCAGATTTTCAGTACAGTTCTTGGCTCGAAAAAAGGGGGAAAAAGCCAAAATGCATCAAAATGTGTACAGTATTTAAAAAATTCATAATGGATTTCTTTTTGTACAGAGTGGTTTTTAAAAAAATAGATAATCACTGATTAAGGCGGAAGTCAGAAAAGGAAGAATGCTAAGAATGTATCTTGTGCTCTTGTGATATAGACTTGGTGGGTTGATTTCATGTATTTCTTCAGCTGAAATTAAATGGAAGAAAAGTCGTAGCTCTCTAAATCAAAGGAGCCTTGATTTGAATTTAATCAGCACTTTGAATTGTGCTCACATTAGCAGGCATCACTATATACAGCTACAATGCAGTATATGGATATATTACATGCGACATTCAAATAGCTCGTGAGTTTGAGAAACCTTTATGCCTTGTTTTATATTACAAAAACATTGCCTCTGTCCTCTGTCAATTTAAATATTTTACAAGGCAACTTGTATTTCTCAGAGGCAAAAGAGAAGCAATCTATGTCCCTGTGTTAGAGATGGTGCATTGAAAAAGAACCCAATGATTACAAAGCCAGAAGCAAAATGTTTCCCACTTGTTTTTAGTGCCATTTGCATTGGGAAAGCAATTGTAAGCCAGCTTAAGCCATAGGATGCTAATGGTCTCTTCATCATTTTCTTATTAAATGTGCCCTTTCCTTGAGAAAAACAGTTGGCTTGGCTGGGTGTTAAATTGCATGCTGCCTTTTCCCCTACCCCTATTTCGTTATGTTAAAACACCTGAAGGCATTGGCCATTTCATATAAACACTCTGCTGTTGTTTATTTTGCAGGCTCTACCTGAGGGGCAGACAGCATCTTGGGATACAGCCAAAGAAGATGAAAACCGCAATAAGAATAGATATGGCAACATCATCTCCTGTAGGTGCAAATTCAAACTGAACTGAACTTCCTGTGTGTATCTGTAAACATCTAGCTGAGAGAGGGGGTATGTCTGTCAGCGTAACTGTGAAAAAGAATAAGAGCACAGAATTCTGAGCACTCTTAACCTTTCCCGTTTGATAATTTCATGTTTTTTTGTTGCCATTCTCACCCCCTTCCTCTCCACTTTTTCTCCCTTTCTCTTTCTAATATTATGGGATTCTTATTTTTCTCAATGAACTGCAATCCCAAAGCCCTGTCCTTTCTTTCGCTTCCCAAATATAATAGGTTATGTATGAAAATGGGGGGGGGGGATGGTCTCAGGGCTGAAGGTTCTTCTTCTCTCCATGTAGAACATTTGAAGAGGGTTCTGCACATATCCCCCTTCATGCAATCATTTTTTATTTTGTTTTTTTTTTGCTGAGTAAACAGACCTGCTGATTGCATTAAATAGCCCTCTGCATGTGCACAGGGCTGTCTTTACATATTCTAAAGATTTGGGAATATGTCCATCACCACAGGCTATTATTTCTCCTATGCGCTTTTGCAAAAGCCGTACAATATCTGAAAACAGCAGGGATAGGGGGAAATGTGCTTCTAGACGTTATTGGACTTCAGCTTGCACCATGCCTAGCCGGTGTAGTCAATGATAATGGATGATGGGAATTTTGGTCTCAACACCCGGACAGTCACAGGTTCACAGACCTAGAAGAGTCTTTCATAACATGGGTTGTAACCAGCTTAGACACTGAACGAGCAGAACAACTTCCACTTGTGCAACTGAACTTTCCGTTCTTCTTCTCTGCCCCACATGCTCTCCACACACACACCCCATCTGCAAATCTGGAGAGAGGGGAGAAGAGGAAAAGCAAAATTTTGTGCAATGACTTCATTAAATACAACCCGAAGAAGAGTTGAAACTCAGTTGTGGCCTTGATTACAGAGAATTGTGGCTTTAGACTAATGGTCAGAAGTTTGTGGGACACAGAACAATACTTGTTGTTGTTTTTTTCCTTCAGTGCTCCTATTTTCCTTCAATGCTCCTATTTTCAAGCCTTTTCCTGACCTTTAATTGACACAGATTCTTTCTTTGAACCAAAACCTGAAGCATTCGTCTTCATGGCTTTACACGACAGGGAGCGCCAAGGGGCTAAATGTACACATACTTTCTCATTTTATCTCCTTTCACCATTTGTTGGCATTATCTATACATATTGGAAGCTATTGCTTGTGACAAACACTTCTAGCTCCGGTGCTCTTCACTCCTAAAAGTGCCTGGGCCTTAAGGGACAGGTTTATCACCTCGCTTACAGATAAATGGCGAGCACAAAATCTCTAGGTACTAATCACATCGGCTACTTCGTCTTCCTTGCTGTGGATTCTGACTGAGGAAGCATGGGGCATCTGCAAATACCAGGTGGAACGTAATGATCCTCAAGCAATAAACTTAGATGAATTCACCAGGGAGGAATCAAATCCAAGAAGAATTGAAAAGTTAAGAACTCGAAAGCAGCGGAAAGGAAACTTAGGCCAAGAGGAAAACTATTAGGTTCCCTCCTGTACTGGGCTGCTGTGCCTTTCTTTTGTTGTTGTTTAGTCGTTTAGTTGTGTCCGACTAATGGAAATAATAATAATAATAATAATTAATAATTATTATTATTATTATTATTATTATTATTATTATTATTATTATTTATACCCCGCCCTCCCCAGCCAAGGCTGGGCTCAGGGCGGCTAACAAGCAATAATAAAAACAGGAAAGGAGAATTCTACCTGGTGCAGCTTGCACCACACTTGCAAAATATATTTATTCCTACAGACTATTTGCTATTCATGCTGAATTTGGTGACTCTAGTACTCAAGCCTTGTGTGTGGCATTGCCACACCCTCCAACACTTCTCTGATTAAAATAGGGACATCCCATTCCATAATGATAACTTTAATATTTATACTCCACACATCTTTCCGGGTTGCCCCAGCCACTCTGGGCGGCTTCCAACATATTTAAAAATTATAATAAAAAAAATAAACATTTAAAAACTTCCATATACAGGATTGCCTTCAGATGGCATGGGGGTCAGATAACTCCATACCCTCCAACATTTCTCCGATGAAAATAGGGACATCCTAAGGAAAAGTAGGACATTCCAGGATCACATCAGAAACTGGGACAGCTTCTCTAAATCAAGGATGTCCCTGGAAAATAGTAACACTTGGAGAGTGCATTACTAGCAGGCTCAATCCTTAAATGGGACTGGTCCTATTCACATTGAGTTCCACATACTCACTGGAGCACAACATTGCTTTCAATTGCAGGATTTATCTGGCTTTCACAAAAGACACTTCCTCACTCCCTTAGTTATAAAACATTTCTATATAGCATTTACGTTTTTTAGCACTGCTGCAATGATTGATGATCCTGAGTTTGTGATCTCGAGAATTTGTTGTGCATGTGCAATGAGGCTTCCTATCAGCAGCACCACAACAACACACAGCTTCACAAGCAGCACCTGAAACTTCTCTAAAACACAGAAAATGCCCTCATAGCAAATTTCAAAAAAGCTAATAATAATAATTACGGCTAAGGGAGCTGGGCATGTTTAGCCTGGAGAAGAGGAGGTTAAGGGGTGATATGATAGCCATGTTCAAATATATAAAAGGATGTCACATAGAGGAGGGATAAAGGTTGTTTTCTGCTGCTCCAGAGAAGTGGACACGGAGCAATGGATCCAAACTACAAGAAAGAAGATTCCACCTAAACATTAGGAAGAACTTCCTGACAGTAAGAGCTGCTCGACAGTGGAATTTGCTGCCAAGGAGTGTGGTGGAGTCTCCTTCTTAGGAGGTATTTAAGCAGAGGCTTGACAACCATATGTCAGGAGTGTTCTGATGGTGTTTCCTGCTTGGCAGGGGGTTGGACTCGATGGCCCTTGTGGTCTCTTCCAACTCTATGATTCTATGATTCTATGATTCTAATAATAATTTTATTATTTATACCCCACCCATCTGGCTGGGTTTCCAGTGAACAATCGGAATAACAAAAGGAACAACAATGATAACAACAATACTATTGCAGCTATTTGCAAGTTAGGATTAGTGGTACAGGGCTGAAGAGCGAAGTGGAAGATACACATATCTAGCAGTTGGTGTGATGATTGAACAGTCTTTTCGCATGCGTCATTTTTCAGTATCTCAACCTCTTTTCTGTTCCCGCTGTTCCACTGAAAGTCATCAGTTATTAATAATACATAAACGCCTTGCAGCCTTATGAAATATATGTATCTTCCCAACACCTTCCAAACAGATAGAAATATAAAATTTAAAAGATAAGTTATGCTGTTAGTCTTAACCAAGCATAGTCCACTAAAAATATGAATAAAATAAAAGGCCTCATTACCTTCTGAAGGTTGAGCTGTGGTCGTTTATATTTCTTAGCCTTGCTTTCGAAGCAAAGGGTTCTCCCGTGCCATTCACACTTTTGAGCAAAAGAACTCCCCACGGGAGATAAAACATTGTGAATGTTGCAATGTTCAGTCACTTGGCAACAAAATTAACCGCCCAGAACTGTTGAAAACCAAACAGGACACAAACATTTGAAAATCTCCCTCATTGTCAGAATTATTTTCTAAGTTCAGGATAGCATCTTAAATAATCTCGCAAATGTTTTCCCCAACAGTACAGATTTCCACTTGTCTCACCATAAAGCTACAGCTCTCCATCCATATATATATGCCTATTAACAATCTATTTATCCATCCTGGCATTCTGATGCTTTCTTTCTCCCTTTCTATTCTCTCTTGTATCCCATCTTCTGCATAGTAGCACAGGAGCCAAAGTCTATTTTTTAAATTAAAAAAACCCACTGTGCACACCACATCATTGTAGATGCATGAACAAATGAGTTCTAATAATCAGCCTATGGAAAAAACCTGAATCCTAATAATTTTCATCTATCTTCATTGTGCTATGAATTATCTTCCCAGCTCTATATCTACCTCATTTAACAACAAGTGTTTTAGCTTGCACCAAGCAGGCTGTTTACAAAAATAAAATAAAAATATGGAATATCCCTAGCCTGCCTAGAGATAATTCTTATGCAAAAAAGTTTGCTTTTTGTGTCTGATTCAACTGCTTTTCTGCAACGATTCAGCTGTACAATCCAGACAAGATGTTACAAAAGGTGCTAGTTTTTCAGAACTTTTTGAAGGAAATACTAAGACCAAGAAGTGTGTTAATTAGATCAGAAATCATACTAAGGGGTGTCTGAGAAATGTGAATTTTATGAGTTCAAATAAATAACAGACAAGCTTCTGAATAACTCAGGCAGGCACTGAGTTGAAGCAATGTGCATTTAGCAGTTGAAGAAACATCAGTTAGTGTTGAAAATCCTTTCAGCCTGAATCTTCTATGTTCTTTCTTCTTTCTGCTGTTCCTATTTTCTTTGATACATATGTTCCTGCCTTCAAGTAACAAAACAACATATTTTCTTTGATTATTTTCAGATGATCACTCCAGAGTGAGACTGCAATTGCTGGAAGGAGATCCCCATTCAGACTACATAAATGCCAACTATATAGATGTAAGTGCTATGGAAACTTTTAAGGATCTTAATGGTGGGTGGGTGGAGTAAGTGAGGTGATAATGTTTCTTCTTGGATCAATGCCTTGAAGTAAAATAGAATTTGGAGCCTCCAAGACTTTTTTTTACAAGCTGTAACTTTTCAGTCCCACCTGAAATAATCCTTTGAAATGCTTGCAACATTCCAAAATGCACAGGGATTTTATCAAAGCCCCAGCCCCGTGCAAATGTAGTGACTTCTTGATCTCCTGACCAGGATGATTAGATCAGAAACAAGCTCCCTTCTGTTGCGTCTCTTGTATCTATTTGTTCCCTATAACTAGCACATGCAAAGTGTGAATTGACATAGTAGTCATTTTTGTCTAATGGAAAGCAGGAGACAGTGGGAGATTGTGATTTACAGTGCAATGGTCCCGCCTCACATTATTTGTTTTAGGAAAGAGGAAGCAGCCGGACCAGGTTAGATTATTTGTTCATCTAGGTTGGTATTGTTTAGTCTGAAAGGCAGCAACTCTAGGGTCTCAAACAGGTTTTTTGTTGGGGGGTTTTAAGATTACCTGTCAGTTTATCATTTTTAAGTGGAACAAGGCCATAGCTTAGTGGTAGAGCACATGCTTTCCATGTAGAAATCCCAGGTTCAGTCCTTGCTATTACTATAAAAAAAAATCAGGTAACAAGTCATGGGAAAGAGCTCTTCTTGAACCCATAGAACAAGTGTGGAGAACCTTTGGCCCTCCAGGTGTTGCTGAACAACTCCCATATTCATCACCTTCATCATCATCTATTAAATTTGTATACCACCCTTCATTTGAAGATCACAGGATGGTTCACAACATAAAAATACAAAATGAGAACACAAAATGCATGATAAAAAACAAACAAAAGAAAACCAATAGCTCACCTCCTACAAAGACATTTTAAAAGGCCATAGCATGTTTAATTAGCCCAAGGCATGGTTATAAAGAAATATTTTTTGCCTGGCACATAAGGGTGTGCAATGAAGTCACCAGGTGAGCCTCCCTGGGAAGAGCATTCCACAAATGGGGAGTCACTGCAGAAAAGGCCCCTTCTCGTGTGGCTGCCTTCCGGCCTCTCATGGAGTGGGCACATAAAGAAGGGCCTCAGAAGATGATTGTAGGGTCCAGGTCAGTGCATATGGAGAGTGGCAGTCCATGAGGTATGGCAGCCCTGAGCCATTTAAGGCTTGAATAGGGCCCAGAAACTAATTGGCAGCCAGTGCAGTAGGGCTAGGATTGGTGTTATATGCTCAAACCACCTTGCCCCAGGGAGCAACCTGGCCCCTGAATTCTGCACCAGCTGAAGTTTCCAAACCGTCTCCAGCGGCAGCCGCATGTATAATGTGTTGCAGTAATCTAACCTAGTGGTTACCAGAGCATATATGACATAAGTTAGGCTATCCCTGTCCATATAGGGGTGCAGCTGGGTCACCAGCTGAAGCTGATGAAACCAGAAATACCTCTAAGCTATGTACCTGCTCCTTCAGAGGTGTGTAACCCCATCAAGAGCAGGCAGCCCCCCCCATCCAATCCCATCCAATCCCCTTTAACAGTGCCTCTGCCTTATTGGGATTGAGCTTTAGTTTGTTGGCTCTTGTCTAGTCCACTAACAAGGCAAGACACTGGTGCAGCACTTCCACTGCCTCACCTGCAGATGTAAAGGAGAAATAGAGCTGTGTGTCATCCGCATACTGCTGAGCACATGCCCTCAGACCCCTGGCCATTGGTCATGCTTGCTGGGAATGATGGGAGTTGTAGACCAGCAACAACTGAAGGGCCACAGGTTCTCCATAGCTGCTCTAAACAAATTCCTGTGTTCATATGATTAAACCTGGAACTTGTTGTGTTCTAGGCATATGCCCAATTGTCGAGCAACGGTCCCTTCCAAACACTACAGAGACAAGAGCAACTGTGTCTAATACAATGTCTAGTTTGGCTTTGAACTCAATGGGACTTTTCTACCAAGAAACAAAACAATCCAACTCATCAGGTTGTGTGTTTGGGTTGTTCAACTGAGTGGAAGTGTCCCTCTGCTCACCTCTGTCGCTTTCACAGCCATCAGATGTCCTGGGCTTGACACAGACCTGATCACTGCACCGTCCTGGCACTGAGATTAGGCTCAGTTATTTGCTCCCCTCTAACTGCCACTGAAGTTGCAGAGAATTGCAGAGCTATGGGATGCTGGGGGGTGGGGTGCGGGTGGGGAGTGGGGAGTTTGGCTTGTGCCCTAAGTATGCAGCTTAGTATTTTGAAGCACAGGGCATGTAACCACTTGTATGCATCCTGATAATGTATAGCAATGGAAAGAAGGATGCAGACATCGTTTTGAACACTTTCCATCTCATTAATAGAGAGCTGTGGATTCGTGACTAAATGGAAAATGTATTAAGCAAAGTATTTAATAGCAGTCCTGTTTCTAATGTAAGTCTCTTTAATCCTTAATGATATCACAATATTTTAAAGAGATCCTTCAATTAAGGGAAAGGAAAAACATATTTAATATAGAGCAACCCACACAGTTTTAAAAATCACTGATGCCTGAGTCAGTTTTGACAAGAAACAGATGTGTTGTTTTCAGATGAGGGGACACAGATTTCTCCATGTTCAATCTATTAATGACTAAGTAAGTAAGTCTTCCTAAAGTGAAAGCAGTTTTAATAGAAAATATGAAAATGGAAGATCTGGCTTTCATGTTTGCAAGGTCACATAGGGTGATGTTCCCTACTGGTCCTACTCAGAGTAGACCCTTTGAAGTTAATGGGCATAAGTAACTTAGCATCATTAATGTCAGGAGGTCTACTCTGAGCAGAACTTGATTGAATAAAACCATTCTCCCCTCCCTTTCTTGCTTTTGAAATATAAATGGTTTCAGAATTTTCACGACAGAAAAAAACATTGAAGCAGTTCCTGTGATGAGTTTACTGAATCATCAATGATACCGTGTGCTTTGGCAGCCTCATTTGAAGGCCAACAGATAGATAGTGAAGTGGGAAGTGCGTCAGCAGTAGAGATGCTGGTGAATCGTGCTCCATCCCAGCTCAACTTTGACCTTTGGGAGCCTGTATTTCTCACCTTAAAGAGCCATAAATTGATCTTCACCTGACATTTAAAAGCTAGAGAATCATTCCCACCCTTTTCCCACCCTGCTTTTTCCACTCTCCCACAAGACTCCTCCCCTCAATCCACATCCATCACTTACAATTAAACCACATTTACTGAGCAATTACAAGCAGCATTGAACCTCTGACCATAGATAGACGGTTCTCCTATCTCTGGCACCTGGAGCTCTATGTAGAAATGAACCACAATGCAGTGTTCTTGTGTTTCTTGGGAAATGTCGTTTACACAGTATAGTAACATACACAATGCTCCAGGTAGCTAAGGAGGGAGGGTTCCCCCTTCCCTCTCCCCACCGCAGAGCACTACTTCTCTTTCAGATGAACATTGATGTGCATGGTACCAAGCAAGCTTCTAACCTTATAGATGCATATCTGAAGTGCCCCTGAGATGGTAGCCTACAGAATTCCTTTCTTTTGTTTTCTTTGCAGGGTTACCATCGGCCTCACCATTACATTGCAACTCAAGGCAAGTATAGCGAAACCACTCAGTTGTCCAAATGACATGGTATAAACATTTAAAAATAAATACATAATAATTGACCTAAAGATTTCTAGAAGTGACCTGTTGAGATTAATCAGTAATAAAGGCACATTCACAATTCTAGGTTTCTGCATTGATTGATGTATTTTTAATGAAATAAAATAAAATCTGAATGGATGGCTAGTGGATGAATGGTGTTCATCTTTGTGCAAATGTCTGTGGTAGAAAGACAGAATAAATAGATGATGAGTGCTGTCTCAGAGAGAAAACTGGTGTCCCTGCCTACTTTGACTTTGACTTTGCCCATTCTTTGGCTTTGACCCTGACATGACCAGCTCCGATCGCATTGGTCATCAATGTCTGTGGCCCTTCACTTTTGTTTAATTGAAAAAATGAATTCCTAGTGTACACAAGCAGATCTCCCTCTTTTGCTAGGTCAATCTACAATAGCAGTGAGCACTGTTTTCTCCTGCCAGTGGTAATGATCTGTCTGCTCCCAATGTAGATATTTATTTTCCCCTTGTTTTGGAGGTAGATCTTCACTCACCCCTTCTTCCCTGGTGGGTGGTTCACCTCAGGTGTCAACATTTCTTGGGCTGGCCCTGGATTACTCTCAAATGAGTATAACAGGTGTGGGGAACGTGTGGCCCTTCAGATGTTGCTGCGCCCCAACTCACATCAAACCCAACCAGAATGGTCAAGGGTCAAGGATGATGGAAGGAGCCCATGTTCTCCTTCCCTGTTATACAGATTATATATTCATATAACAGATCAATGCAGCTACTGTTCTGGAAAGCAATTCCTTTCTGACTTTAGTATGTTATGTGTCAGAAGCGCGGACCACTGGGGGAGGCAAGCTTATTTGCCTCAAGCCTGGAAAAGATTATTTTTTATCAAATAAAATAGTGCCTCTTTCAATTGTTCTGAGACTACATAAAAAGAGGGAAAGCGGACTTTTAAAAGACAGGAGACATAAGGAGGAAATAAACAATCTGACGGGATGAAGAAATGGACAACTTAAGGAGGTATCAAAGGCCACACTGAGATGGGGGCCATAGGCTGCCCATCTGTGATCTACAAGAAATGAAACAATACAAAATCTCAGAGCTTGAAGGATAATTTGTCTTCTGCTACAGAAGCACACACTGTATCATAACTGGAAGATGGCAGAAAAAGCCTGTTTGGTTTATGTCACTCCAGAAAGCAGAGACTAAAGAGATTGGTATCCCTGCAGCCTACACATGAGAAAAGTTTTAAAGCTCCAAGAGGCAGGCTGATAAAGCTGAGGAGAGACTATAGATTTTTGAAGACTCTTTAATGTGGTGTGATAGATCTTTCGCTGCCCACTGCTATATACATTCAATAAACAACAAGAGCTGTTTCTGATCAGAGGCCACAACAGGGAAAAGAAAATGAATATGTATACTCACGGGCATCAGGAGTTCTTACTACCTTCAAGTCTCCAAAAATCTATCTTTTATACATTTGCTGAAAAGGAACAATCTACAAATATATACCTGAATTTCTCGGGCTGTTATTGGAGTGGGTGATTCATTTTTATTACAAACTGAACTTTTAGTGAGCCCATTCAAGGGGACCCACAATGATGCTTTTGATTAAGGAAAATAATCCAACTTTTTGCCTTTGATTTCAACAACAGGAAGCCCTTTTCAAGCCACAATATTCTTAGCACTACGTTTCAGTACTGTTAATGATACTTTCAAAAATAAAGTAATGCGGGACAAAGTCATAAATATGAAAAGAAGCATCTAGCAACATATCCAAGGGGAGGCAGCTTTCTGTTAAATGCCACACATTTTAATAATTAAACAACAATTACGTTGTGACCCAGAAGTGTTAGGTTGATTCCAATGAAGTCTTTGTACAAGTGGAATGACTTCTGTTCATGCAATAGACGACCTCACCTCAGCCAATTTCACCTCACACATGCTCAATATGTTCTGGAGAGCCCCCAACCTTTTGGAGCAGATTTGAGGGAGACAAGGTGGAAAGAAATGGAAGGAAAGTGATGAACACTGACTTTGTTGGATTGAACCCACTATCACCAAAAATCTCATCAAGTAACTTGGGATTCTAGCCCGCATGTTTATCTAGTAATTACCCTTCCCAGGCCCAGCACTGTAGATTTTATTTTGAGTTGTGTCTTCACTTCCTTCCTCATTTGTCTCCTCCATGGCTCCAAATTGAGCTACCAGTGTATCATTTTACATTCTGATCACTTCGTTGATTTAATGTTTTGTCACTCAAGAAAGCACACATGCAGTCCAGTCCACGCTTTAGGAAGGTTGGCCTTTCAGCTGCGGTGGAGAAAGAAATGGATTGTGCTGCAATCAGCACATGGATGTGCATTCTCTCTCACACACTTCTTTTCGCCCTCAGGACCAATGCAAGAGACGGTCAAGGATTTTTGGAGAATGATCTGGCAGGAGAACTCTGCAAGCGTAGTCATGGTCACGAACCTGGTGGAAGTTGGCAGGGTAGGATGATGATTGTTCAAAGCAAATGTGGGGACAGATCTTTGTCTCCTCCCACTTTGACAGATGGACAGGGCAACCAACATATCAAAGCGTTGACCTGCAAGGTGGGGGGGAAGGGTCTCCTTCACTGAAGGTTTTTAAACAGAAGTTGGATGGCCATCTGTCAGGGATTCTTTAGCTGTGATTCCTACATTGCAGGGGTTGGATTAGATGACTCTTGGGATCCTTGCCAACCTATGGTTCTATTTGTAGCCATACATAATGTGCTAGCATTCAGTTTGTGATCTTTATTGTCATAGGTGAAGTGTGTCAGATACTGGCCTGATGATACAGAAGTCTATGGAGATATTAAAGTCACCCTAATTGAAACAGAGCCATTGGCAGAATATATCATACGCACTTTTACAGTTCAAAAGGTAAGGACACACTAGCCCTCCCCTCACCAGCAGATTCTTTTTCTTGCCACTAGGTCAAAGCTGTTCGACATTTCATTCAGATTACTGATGGGTAGCTACGGAGTTGCCAATACTATTTCTAAGTGTACTAGAGACAGTTTAAAGGAGGATAACACTGTCAGTGACAGCTATATTCTACCCAGTGGCGTCGCTATGGGGGGGCGGTGCATTCTGGGTGCCATATCTAGGGGGGTGACAAGAAGGCACCCTGCGGGGGCTCGTTGGGCACAAACAGTCATCGCGCAGCTGCAAGCAGAGGATCCCAGCGCCGGCAGGAAGCCACTATGTACAGCACATGTGTGGCATCGCATACATGCACTGTACATAATGATGCCACACATGTGCTGTACATAGCGGTTTGCCACCAGCTCCTCTCGAGCGCTGTACAGACGGCAGTGGGATCCCTCCAGTGCCGCTACAGCCGCATATAGAGTTCACGTCTGTAGTGGCGATGGAGGGATCCCGGCACCATCTGTACAGCACTGGAGCGCCGCCGGCGGCAAATCGCTATGTACAGCGCATGTGTGGTGTCACTACATATGACGCATGTGTCGTACGTAGCACGCCGCACATGCGCCCTACGTAGCGATGCCCCGCCCCGGATGTCACGGCGCCTTCGTTCGCCCCTGATTCTACCTTCCAGAATCAGAGGCAGCATACCAGTTGCTAGATGGCACAAGCTGGCACAATACTTTTGCCCTTACATCCTGCTTGTGGGTTTCCCACTGGCCTCTGGTGGGGCCACGGTGGGGAAATAGAACGCTAATCTACATAGGCCTTTAATCAGACAGGGGTCTACTTATTTCTTAAGCATTGTTCCTATATGGTGACAATGGTGATGGTTAACTTTTATTTGTATATCTCAGAGAGGTATAACCTGCTCTCAGATTTAGAAAATGTATACGTTTAAGCTTGTGTCCAATGCAGCGCTAAGTAACCATCCCTTTTCTGCAAGGATTTATGCTTACGCAACAAGCCTTTCACTTCTCTCCCACACCTCTAATATGTTATGGGAGTTTCCCCAGCCATTTTGAAGCAGATTTGGAGAGGACACAGGACACATGCAGAGAGAGGAGAGGAAAAGCCATGTTGCACAAGTGTATACCTTTGCACTGATGCGACAGTTACTTAGTGCTGCATTAGATACTAGCCCCCCGCTTTGTTCATTTTATACATTTCAATTAATTCAAGACAATAATATATTTTAGAAGCACAAGTACACACAACACCAAAGAGCAGAAGAGAAACTTAAAAACAGAATTAAATTAGTGAAAACATTAAAAGAGTAGATCAAAAGGAAGACCACTGCCATTTTCACTATGTTAGGATTTTCTGAATTGTTATTCCTCATTTCACTTCTGTTATTAATTGGGAATGTAGCCTAACTGAATATGGTTCCCCATTGAAAGGCAGGGAGGCCTGGCATAATTGTGTACCATTTCTACTTTGGAAGAAGTCAGATCCTTTCATAGCCTGTTTTTTTTTTAAAAAAAAAAATCCAGCTTGCTGTTGGGTAGGTTGCCAGGCCATTTCTCACTATGGCATAAATGTTCTCCATTCAAAGCTTGGACCAGCTTTCAACATATTTCTGCATGCAAAGGCTTAATCAGCTTGCTAGTGTTCATCTTGTTCCCCACACAAAGCCCTGATTGGACTCGGGCTATTGTGTATCCTTTCCTCTTCTGTGAAATTAACTGTTCAACATCTCCTGCTAAAATGAATCCATCATAACTGGTTGGAAACCTGTTGTTGTCTTAGAGCCATCAAAGTGGCTTTTTCAGTTTTTCTCCTCTACCATGAAAAGCTGTGTATACAAAGTATATATGAAATGTTTTTGAGTGGAATTGGGTTTAAAATGTGACACCATTGTAAAGAAGTGGCTGGTTGCGGTGGGTGGGAAGGGTAGATGGCAGAGAATTGATGGTGGTGGTGATGATGATACTACTATTACAGAAAAAACACTTTTTTTTTTTGTATCCTTCTTAGAAAGGCTACCATGAGATCCGAGAGATCCGCCAATTCCATTTCACCAGCTGGCCGGACCATGGGGTTCCTTGTTATGCCACTGGCCTCTTGGGCTTTGTTCGACAAGTGAAGTTCCTCAATCCACCAGAGGCGGGGCCTATTGTTGTGCACTGCAGGTATGCCTTTAATTCTCTCCCTCACTTTTTTTCATCCATTTTCCTCCTGGTTGTGCTCATTCCCTTGGTCCAGAAGGCACTCCACCACCTTGCCCTAGGGGGTCATGGGAATGAATATTGTGCAGCCTAAATCCCTGCTTTATAACAGGATCCTCCCCCCAAATTTGCTTCATGCATTAGCCTACTGCAGATTAACCCCTATTAGGTAAGTGTGTCACAACCAAATGGGAGAGATGTGTGCTGTCACACAGAAGATGGAGCAAGCTTGTTTTCTCCTGCTCTTGGAGGGTAAGACCCAAACTAATGGATTCAAGTTAACAGAATGGAGATTCCAACTAAACATCAGGAAGAACTTTCTGACGGTAAGAGTGGAATGGACACTTTCAGAAGGTGGTAGACTCTCCTACCTTGGAGGTTTTTAAAGTAGAAGTTGGGTGGCCATCTGTCATGGATGATTTAGTTGCAATTCCTGGACTAGATGACCCTCAGGGTCACTTCCAACTCTACAATTCTGTGATTTTGTGGTAGCCCCCTGCCTGAGGTGGTTGCTTCAGCCTTCCACATTGGTGGACCATCCTTGATTGTGCTACACATTTCTGAAGTCTTCCACTTGGAGGCTGGGTGGTGGAACTTACCCATAATAAGCTGCAAAGTTTAAAACAGGCATCTTTCCTTTGCAACAGTTATTTTAGAGGGGGGCAACTTTTTTTTCTTTTCAGCCCGAGGGATGTGTTTCCTCATGGGCAACCTTTTGGGGTCTATATGCTTGTGGTGAGTGGGGCCAGGGACAAATGTGGCAGAGCCAGAGGCAGAAGTGGGTGGAGCAATGGATGTGAATCTTCCCTCTGTATGCAAGATCGTTCCAGCCATACAAGACCCAGATTTATCTTCACACACACATTTCTCCGTCCTCATAAGCAAATGGCATTACCACAAGTTCAACAACACATTGCAGCCAGGTGAAACTCTCAAGGAGTGCACACAGTAAAGCCAAGGAGGAGGGTGGATGGCATGGAGAAAGTCTCAAGGGCTGGAATGAATGGTCTGATGGGTCATATTATTTCCCCAGGCCTGATGTTCCTCATCCCTATTTTAAAGCATGTCGATAGCTAGCTGCTGGTTCAGGTCATGCCCTTAGTGGCACTGATGAACCCGAACATTTGATTCCTTTTCTTTTTAATTTTAGTGATCAAATGACATTCCCTCCTTTTAAAAATTTAAATGACTAGCCCAAAGTAGTAATTACTAAATTTTCCCTAATGCTTCCTTGGACAGTATTACTGTCATTCAGTATTTATGAAGTGCAGGGTTCCTCTAAATATAGAAATCTTACAGCTATTTGTTATAATTTTGAATTGCAGGAAGAGAGTTAACGTTAGGGAAGGGCCATTTATTCACTAAGATTATTCATATTATTCCTTCCCAGCTGTCGATTGATCTGGGCCATTGATTCATTGCCATTAATGTTTCTCTGCTTTGCCCATACTTCCTGCATCTGAAATTTCTCATGCCTTTAGGAAAAAGAGAAAGACTTTCTAGTTTCTTCTGTTCTTTACAGATTGGGAGAAGGGAGATCTGTGATAAGGCTTGTATTTACAGCCTAAACATTTGTTCATCCAAACCTGAGCTTTTGTGCCTGGGACAAGTAGCTGGTAGATGTTACTGGGACCTGTTGATGGTCCTGTGGATCAATGAAGGGTAGAGGTGGTGGCTGAGGGGTACAGCAGTCACCACTGTGGAAATGTGTGGTTGCTAGCAAACCTTTCTTTTCCTGGGGTGAATAGTCAATCAGCCACTGAGTGCTTGCCCAGTATTGACTGAGGTGCAGCCACCACCACCTCCCAGCTACTACTGGTGCCACTTGCCAGCACTGATTGTCCCATAACAGCAGCCAGCGAATCCTATGAGTGGCCTTCTTCACCAGCCAGTAATAAGTAGCTACTTCAGCACCACTTTACTTCAGCACCATATTCAATGCTCTGTCTCAAAATCTGGTTTTCAGAAGCTCGTGTCTTGAATACTGGAATTAATATCAGATAGAGCATCCTGGGTAATGGCAGATCACATCACCCTCATCACAAAAAGGCAAACTACAGAGCCAGAATCCTCACAATATGTATCTGTTGGTGCACTGCATGTCTTCAGATGATAGGTTTATACATTTCAGTTAGAAGGTTTAGAAATTCCTCCCCACAGCGGGCAAGAAACAAATGCCTGTGAATACAAAATTAACATGTTGGGGAGAAAGGTCTAGACCAGCGGTTCTCAACCTGTGGGTCCCCAGATGTTGTTGGACTACAACTCCCATCATCCCTGAGCTCTGGCCTTGATAGCTAGGGGTGATGGGAGTTGTAGTTCAACAACATCTGGGGACCCACAGGTTGAGAAAGGCTGCTCTAGCCCATATTGGCTGTGAGTCCTGAAAGACCTGCACCCTACCTTGCAGGCCTTTTTATACCTGGCCTGGGAGGATGGGGCCCTGACTGACTCCAGCTACAAAAGCCAAGGCTGCTGAACAGAGTCTTGGGCTGGGGTGCTGGTTCGGAAGGGGGGGTTGTTGAGGGGACGGTTGTTTGCTGTTTTGCTGTTTGATTTTTGATGTTTTAAAATACATTTTTAATTGATATCTATTGACTGGTTTTATTATCTTTTGCATGTTGTAATCTACCTTCAGTATACTATATAAAAGTGAGGCAATATTTAAACAAATAAATAAGTGCAAACATTACTGGACAGTCTTAATACCCCAGATACTCAGAACGGTGAGATGCTTGCTTTGAAACTTCTTGCGACCAGGTCTGGATATCCAACCTGTATGATCTGAATAATTTGCATAGGCCAAAGATTAGAAGGAAACCACTAAGCATTGTCCAAATGTGTCTGTCTTGGAGAAAATAGAAGTTTGCATTTAAAAAATGAAAAGCTGAAGAAAGACCCCTTTGAAATCTGACTTCAGAGTCTATCTCTCTCTCTCTCTCTCTCTCTCTCTGCTTGTCAACAGAAATGAGTTCCACACCTGCTGTTCCAAGCTGTTCAACATACATATGTGTTTTTGTTTTTGATTTAGTGTATTGCAGATAGTACGACTTGCTATCTTGGGTCTTCTTTTCCCTTTTGGTATTTTCTCCATTCTTTCTTTTAATATCTCTGCTCCGTACCTTTTCCTGAAGTTTTCTAGCCTTGCCGTCCCCAGAGAACTGGAGTGGCACTGCAGTGCTGTCCAGACCTTCAGGGCAAAGAGGGACTAATGAAGGAAGACAGCTGAATTTACAATGCTCATTCCCACCACCACCACTGAATGCTCTGCCTTTTCATGGTCCATTGATCTGGTCCCTGTTTCTCTCCCCCCCCCCCACCTCTCCTTCAGTGCTGGTGCTGGGAGGACAGGGTGCTTTATTGCCATTGACATCATGCTTGACATGGCAGAGAACGAAGGTGTGGTGGACATATTTAACTGTGTGCGGGAGCTGCGATCCCAGAGGGTCAACTTGGTGCAGACGGAGGTAGGTGTAAGGATGCATTTTCTTGCCTGTCAGCTTGTTTCCAAGAAACAGCTCCACACTACCAGATGGCTGTAGCCTATATAATGGAAGAAAAGGCAAACATGTGAGCGTATCTAGTATGCCTGTGAAGCCTGGTCAATTAATCCCTTGGTGCAATTTGTGGAATTATGTTGAAGGGTTTGCAAAGTGCCCCTAATTAGTGGGCCAGCAGATATAATTTATTAAATTTATATCCTGTGCCCTTCCTCTGGAAGGAGCCCAGGGTGGCAATAATCTATATTTATTTTTAATACAAGTACCTAAAAAAGCACAGGCTGCTGGCTCTATCTGAGAAGAGGCATTTCATGCACACATACAAGGAAATGTCTCATAATCTAGTGCCTGAATATGACATGCACATGCATCATTGAAAAACAAAGTCTGCTTTCATCACTGGAATCACACAGCGTAATTTGTAACGCGCAAGCTAACATTAAACATCTATCATTAGCTTCCAAATCCATCTCACAAAGCTGCTGCTATTAAACCCACCAGTTTCCATTAATTGAAACACAGTCTGAACTCTTTAAATTTCCCCAGCAATCATTCAATTCAAATCTACTTTTTAGCTGGGAAAATCTGAGGTGGCCATAGTCTTTGTTTTGCATTCAGCACCTGTAATCCAGGCAACCTCAAAATGAGAGATTTGACAAGATCATCATCACAAGTTCGTATACATTATGTTCATCCCACCACTCACTAGAACCGGATGTCTTAAGTATTGGGTTATTTCACACATTACACCTCTTAGCCATACACATATTTTATATTTATACACCAAATGTAAGAGATTATTTTGACAAACAAGTTTTTGCAAACATATCACAATGCAGATATGCGGATCAAGGGTCAGCATCCTGTTGAACGTAAATATGGTGGCAAACCTGGGTTTGTCTCCACTGACATAAGTAGTGAAATGGCCCTTTTAGAAAAAGCAGTTATGTTCTCAGAATAATCAATAATTAAAAACCAGGTAAAATATTTTATAGGTAGAATATGTCGCCGAATAAAAGTCTATGTCCACTTGTACGCCTTTGCTTAAGCATGTACACCAGGAATTGTAGTTACATGTTGTAGAATGTAAATTGCCATATGCATGAATTGTGCTATAGAAATAATTAACTGGGATCAGTTTTAATGCTGGAGATGGATTAAGAGCCAGGCAAAACTTTGCCTATCATTCCACCTGCCCGAATGCTTTTTAAAATGTATCTGTTACCCATGTTTTGACATGTGTTTGCCTTGGCATTGGGTTTGCTTTTATCCAGGAGGGGAAAACACACACACACAATGATAAAATGCAAGCACTTCCCACTCCAGTTGGACGGTAGGAGTGTTTTGTTGACCCGAGAACTCTGAGAGGGAACGTTGAGCATTTCATTATTAAAGTAGGATGTGTAAGATTGATCCTGAGGAAACTGACAATGATCAATGTACAACTTCTTACTGCGTAGGAACAGTATGTCTTCGTTCATGATGCCATTCTAGAAGCATGCCTTTGTGGCAACACAGCCATCCCTGTTTGTGAATTCAGATCCATATACTACAACATCAGCAGACTGGATCCGCAGACGAATTCCAGCCAGATTAAAGATGAATTCCAGGTAAAATAAAAATAAAAATGCAGACCTTGTATTTTGTCAGTCATGGAATAGGAGATGACTGGCATGTCTCAAATTATAACAGGGTGCCAAGGATGCTCGCATGTATATTGTCAAAATGTCCACATTTGTCACCTCCCGTGTATTAGATACAAAAGAGAGTGTACATAGCTCACAATGGTATATAGTCAGATTATAGATTTTCCCTCCCTTCTGGGAATGTGGAAGCACCATTTATAGTAAAAACACATGGTTCAGTAATGGAAACCAAAAGAGGGTCAGGCTGAAAAGACAGTGGCTATTGGGAGGGACCCGTTGCATGGATATGTAAGTATGAATAAGTATGTTCATGTATAAGGAGTGGGGGAGAAATTTGAATCAATTCACATTTGAAGGCAAACCTATCTAGTTCACACTTTATGAAATGCTACCATCTTCCAAATTCACACTTTGAATTTTGAAAGTCATCCTTCAAAATTTGTACTTTTCTGAATTTTGCACTGCAGTTTTCCAGGCAAGTGAAGTGTACAAAAATTTATTTACAAGAGTAAAGTATACAAAAAGTGCATAAACAACTGGAAATAACATTCCAAATTGTTAAGGGTATATCAGTATATTAGAAGAAATGCACACCAGAATACTCGTTCTTACTTTTACTTCTACATAACCACAGGCTGTCCTCACACACCTGATGTTATGGGACTGGGCTCCCAGTCAGTATGTGTTTAAGCCAGGCATAAATTAACTACTGAGGTGAGTTTCTTGGTTTGCAGTTTTGTTTGTGTAGCAGATGTCTGTGCATCAGATTATTTCTCTCCATTTGCAAGACTGCTGAAAAGTTACAGTTCCATGAATCGAAGAAAAGGTGATCAACGGGTACCACAACTTCTGCTGCAGATATTTAGTGCTTACACGAAGGAAACATTTAGGTTGAATGGACGCTTTCGCTAATGTTTGCCTGGGGCTGTGAAACAAAAATGTAACCATTTCTCTCACAGCAGTGAACAAAATGTTCTGCTTCCATTCACCAAATTGTTTGTAAATTGGTTTATGTTACAAAGCTCACCTTGCTTCATCTGAAAATGGCCATTATGAAGCTAGAAGATGGACTTTCTCCCTTTGAAGTATGCCCCAATCTCATTAACATTTTGTTTACAGCTTTTCTGTTTGTTTCTTCGCAGAGAATCGAAAGGTCATATATCTCTTCCAAAACACTGCTTTACACAAAATAAAAGTGCACTTTTAACCAATAGATTCCATCAGTTTGCTGCTGCCCACTTTTGAACAGGGTCTGGTGGGAAACATCAGCGATTTTGCTGTTTGGCTGAACAACATTAAGATGCCCTAATTTAAGTTTCACAATCCTGCTTCAGAACCATCTCCAATATGCACAAGAGGTGCATTCCATATATTATTTGTGTAGAATGTTGCAAGCGGTTATGAAGATCTGGTTTTAGGGAAATGTACTATGCACCCCATAAGTTACTACAGCGCCCCACTCATCTTCTCTGATTCAGAAAAATAAACACCTTCCTGGCTCTTTGAAAACTGCAAGACCAGTATTCAAAGCACCAAGAAGGTAGACAAGCATCTATCTCCAGTGAGATATTCTCATTGTATTTGCCACAAGGTAAGAAGTTGGACTGTGTAAGAAGTTGCCACCAGGTAAATGGTTGGAGGCTTGCTGGTGGGGGATATCGAGACCCTATCAGGAATGTGGTGGTGTCAGATCTGCACCAGCAGAGCCATGTTGGATCAGGTCAAACGCCCATCTAGTCCAGCATCCTGTTCTCACAGTGGCCAACCAGATGCCAATGGGAAGCCCGAAAGGAGGACCTGAGCACATCAGGAGCTCAGGTCCTGGTTAAGGGCTAGATCAAATCTACAGATCTGGGCTGTGGCACCTTCTTTATATAAATGATGAATGGGCTGGATCTCACTGTGAAACTCCTGTGTAGTCACTATGCAATGTACACATTGAAAAAGTGGCTATCATACATAAAACTAGAGTAGATTCTGATTTATGATCACTCTATGTATCTGAATGACACCCAGAGGCCTTTGTTGGTACCATGACTTTAGTTTGCTGATCTGTATAAAAAAGATTTAGTTTCCAGCTCCTGCCTCTTAAATAAACCCTATGTGCATTAACTGAATGGCTGCAGGGATGGAGAGAAGAGACCAGGGTGACATTAAAAGGTGCAGGTTTGCTTGTTTTTACAGCTAACTGCATGATCTGGAGCTGTGGGCATGCTTGAGTGTTGGTTTATCAAGATTAGTGGGAAAGAGACATTGATGAATCACTAAGAGGCCAAATGTCTAGCCCTTCTCATGATGCAGCTCATCATGCGCATCCGGGCAAAGGAGTGTCATTACAAGGAATTTTAGGTTCTACTTTGTGCCAGACAGTTGCCTGAGAGAACTCCATCAAAAGGATTTAGCGCTGCAGGAGAGCATTCTGGCCTAAATAATTTTTTTTGGCTGGCTCTAGTTATCTATAGCATGCATCAATTCCCACTGAGATCACAGATTTGAGCATCACACATGGCTTTGACAGTTTGAAGTCTTTTTATTCGAGTTCTGATTTTAATGTTTGGAATACCATGGATCTATGTGAAATAATAAATGAGTGTTATTCAGTATGGTGTTGGTTCAATCAATTTAATAGCTATGTAGGAAAAACTGGTTGAGCTTCCAACCTTAATATGCTTTCTTAGATGAACCGTAATGATTTTACAAGTTTAAAGGCATGAACAAAGGCTCTGAGTGCACCCATTTTTAGCAAAAGCTGATATAATCGAAAGATACACAGTACCTTCTGGTTTGCATTTGACTGAGAATACAGAGAATACAGAAGTTCAAACATCATATTAATATGTCACTATGATACAGAATACTGCTGAGTAATATTCCTTGATTTAGCTCTTTAAACAGGAAGAAATGAAAACACCCAATAACATATGAAGTGTAGCTGGAGTACAATGTAATAATAAATATGAACATTTAAAGCTGAACTTTATTCAAGATGGGCAGATTTCACCTATCACAAGCTTGGAAGCTTCAGTGACTCTTGCATGGTATGGACATTATCTGGTCTTACTGTTAGCATAGACATCCAAAATAGCCACAACTAAGGTGATATCAGAGATGACTTGCACCATTATGTTTTATGTGTTGTCGCTTGGTCATATTTTTCATGCTCTTTGGCTGCTCAGTTACCTTATTGGGTTCCTGCAGAAAAGAATATTAGACAGATACATTGTCTGAAATATTAAAAATAGTCTCAAAGCAAGTGTTCTGTTTTTATTTAAACCTGTAGTTTTCAGCACTCTGCAAGCACTGGGGAAGTTTCAAACCTGAATTATGAAAGAAGGTGATTCTATCCTCCCTCACCCCAATGTAGCAGTATGAGTTCCAGCCTTGCATGTTGAGAAGTTTTATGAGTTCAGTCTGGCCGCTGTCAGATAGATTGGCAAAAGAGAACACTTGCATTTTATGTGTAAAATCACATCTTTTTATGTTAAACACTAATCAGCTCCTGTTTCTTCCCTTGCCTACAGACCCTTAATATAGTAACGCCTCGAGTACGGCCAGAGGATTGCAGCATTGGACTCTTGCCAAGGAACCACGACAAGAATCGCTGCATGGATGTACTCCCCTTGGACCGGTGCCTCCCCTTCCTTATCTCCGTTGATGGGGAATCAAGTAACTACATTAACGCTGCACTCATGGATGTAAGCAAACCTCACTCTGAGGTCACGTTTTCTTCTGTATAGATAATTAGAAAATGGGCAGCTCTAGCTAAATACTGTCTGCCTGTTACAGTGGTATGTTTAGTAGGATAATTTCTCACAATAATGCTGACAAGTTTTCCATAATGATTTTTAAAAATATGAAAGCTGCATGGTGGCACATCTCATTGTCTGAGTTTGCTCTTACTGTCTGCTGTGATACAGCCCAGGCACAGGTTTCCCACCACAGTGAGAATTAAGCAACAGCAAAATCTCTGTAAGAGAGGGCAGTGCTTGTCCCAAGAAGACTAGGAGAAGGCATCAGGCTGTCATTTTCTTAGAAATGAATCAAAGGGTTGCAGCTCAGGGGCAGAGAATGTGCTTGGAAAATGAAAGGTTTCAGACTTAATCCCTGGAATCTTCAGTTAAGGTGTGCGAGGACCTTGGCTTGAGACCATGGCTAACAGTACCGAGAAATGTAGCCCATACTGATTAATGGTCTGCCTCCATATAATGCAGCTTCTTCTGAGAATAGAATCATTCAACTGTATGATTCTGCAATGTGGGAATCTCAACTAAAGCTTCCATGGCAGATGGCCATCCAACCTCTGCTTAAAAACCTCCAAGGAAGGAGAGTCCACCATCTCCCAAGGGAGACGGTTCCACTGTTGGAAAGTTAGAAAATTATTTCTGATGTTTCGTCAGAATCTCCTTTGTTGTAACATGAATCCTCTCTTCCTATGGATGGTCATTCCTAAGAGCAGTCTCCACTGCAAAGTGGCTGCAGAAATATCCCCCCATAATTGGGAAGGGGGCACTTGTGTGTGTCTTCCTTGCAAGCACTCTCATATATTTTCCCATTAGGATGTGTTTTTATCTTCCAATTGATTTTGTTGTTATTCCCTAAACTGAGTGTCAATCGAAATGAACCACAAGCATACTGGTCCCGCAAACCTGTCTGCTTATTCCTTTTCCATTGTCTGTTATGTGCTCAGTTCAGGCTATCGTTGTTGTGAGAACCTCTGCTGTACAATCAAATGTTTGCATCTCTTACCAGAAAAAAGGCTTAAGATACATTCAGACACAGTATGTAGTCTTGTCAAAGTGATTCAGAGGCACTGTGATAGTGGGTACATATCCGTTATCTCACAGCCGAGTGAGCAAAGGCCTTTACTGCTCCACTAAGCAGAAGCTGTTTTCTGCACAACCCGTCTGTGTCTAACTCTGAGTTGTGCTGCTGCCAGCAATGAAACCGCTGTATTTTTCACATTTACAGAGATTGGACAGTGATCAATTCCACTATGAAGCTGAGATCATCCTCATGTCTTACAAACCCCTTCTGATCTTTCACCCCCTGCCCTTATTACAGACTGGAATTTTTAAAAAGTGTTTATTGACTAATAATCAGTAGTGACCTGTGAGGGGGTAGAGGTGTGGCAGGCAGAATAGGCCACCATTTTTGGACAGGAATTGAGGGGAAGGGAATGCAATACAGACACACACATAAGGGCCTGGCGTCCTTAACTGTGGTTCAGATCTATGTCTGCGTCAACATTAACAGTGGTTCATTGTTTCCCAGATGTGCTTCTACCCTGCATTTGAACCAAATTTGGTTTCAAATGCTGAGTTAGAGGCATTTCATAGTTGGGATGAACTATGGTTAATAGTGCAGGCATAATATTAAACCATGGCTAATGGGAAATTGTATAATGGAAGCAATAGAAACAAAGGGGGAGAGAGCAAAGATCAAGAAAGCAGGCAGTATTGTGGCCCATTCCCAATCTCTTAATGTTTGGCATTACACCAGCACTAGTCCTGATCCACGTTGGTCTGATCTCTATTTTTGAGTAGGAACAGAAGGTTATGTATCCCCCAATTACACTGGCCAATTGTTTCAAGGAGTTAAATGTCTGCTTTTTAGACTGATCCCTTATGCTAATCCACGTGCACTCTACAGATGTTTAGAAGGGATTGTTTACTCACTTAAACCGTAAGCCAAAGTCAAAATACAATAATGCTTTACATATGTAATCTCTTTTCATGCCAGCATTTTCTTATACTTTAAAGGACAGACGAAGCACAGGAATTTTGTAAATCCACGTGATGGCAAAGGCATTGTCAATTGCAGACTCTGGGCATGGTGGGTAGGCTAATCAGAACAAATAATGGGTAGCTCTTCACAGTTCTGTAGAAGAAGCAATATTGTCAGGTGCAGTTTGTCAAGTGTAGTGTTTCAGGCAGGAGGCAAATTGCACACACCCAAACTCCTTCTTCTACATAGCTATTAAAGGTACTTATGATATGTCCATAATCTTCAGAATACAAAGTGGTGGGGTTTTGTTGTTGTTGTTAAAAAAGAAATAAAATTAATTGCTCAAAATGGTGAAGAAAAAATGTCAAGCCTTCAGCAAATGTGCAAATAGGATGGAGGGGGAATTTAATCAGTTCACAATTATGGGCAAACTTACTGAATTTCCCCTTTCCAAAGCAATGCATAAACTGAAAAACAGCCATTCTTTGAAATTTACACTTCTCTGAATTTTGCAAAGCAGTACTCTAAGCCAGGTAATGTGTGAAATTTGCATTTTACTAGGGCAAAGTGCATAAAATTGCATATATTAGTGAACACAGCGTATAAACATGCATTGTTGAAGAGAGAAATACCGTACTTTTCGCACCATAGGACGCACTTTTCCCGTCTTAAAAACTAAGGGGGAAAGTCTGTGCGTCCTATGGAGCGAATGCAGGGGGGAGGCAGGCAGGAAAAGCCCCCAAGAGCCCCACACAAGCTTCGCGCGGCTCTTGCGGGCTTTTCCCCAAGAGGGAGAAGGGACTGACACGCCAGTCAGTCCCTTCTCCCTCCTCTAGAAAAGCCTTGCACAACCTCTCCAGCCGCGGGAGACTTCGCAAGGCTAAAGAGGAAGCCAGGGCAGGGAGCGCAATCCATCCCGTTCGCTGCCCTGGCTCCCTCTTTAGACTTGCGCGCCTCTCCAGCGGAGGTGGGGTGGGGGGGTGGGGGAGGCTTCGCAAGTCTAAAGAGGAAGCCAGGGCAGGGAGCGCGATCCATCCCGTTCGCTGCCCTGGCTCCCTCTTTAGACTTGCGCGCCTCTCCAGCGGAGGTGGGGTGGGGGGGGTGGGGGAGGCTTCGCAAGGCTAAAGAGGAAGCCAGGGCAGGGAGCGCGATCCATCCCGTTCGCTGCCCTGACTCCCTCTTTAGACTTGCGCGCCTCTCCAGCGGAGGTGGGGTGGGGGGGTGGGGGAGGCTTCGCAAGGCTAAAGAGGAAGCCAGGGCAGGGAGCGCGATCCATCCCGTTCGCTGCCCTGGCTCCCTCTTTAGACTTGCGCGCCTCTCCAGCGGAGGTGGGGTGGGGGGGTGGGGGAGGCTTCGCAAGTCTAAAGAGGAAGCCAGGGCAGGGAGCGCGATCCATCCCGTTCGCTGCCCTGGCTCCCTCTTTAGACTTGCGCGCCTCTCCAGCGGAGGTGGGGTGGGGGGGGTGGGGGAGGCTTCGCAAGTCTAAAGAGGAAGCCAGGGCAGGGAGCGCGATCCATCCCGTTCGCTGCCCTGGCTCCCTCTTTAGACTTGCGCGCCTCTCCAGCGGAGGTGGGGTGGGGGAGGCTTCGCAAGGCTAAAGAGGAAGCCAGGGCAGGGAGCGCGATCCATCCCGTTCGCTGCCCTGGCTCCCTCTTTAGACTTGCGCGCCTCTCCAGCGGAGGTGGGGTGGGGGGGGTGGGGGAGGCTTCGCAAGTCTAAAGAGGAAGCCAGGGCAGGGAGCGCGATCCATCCCGTTCGCTGCCCTGGCTCCCTCTTTAGACTTGCGCGCCTCTCCAGCGGAGGTGGGGTGGGGGGGGTGGGGGAGGCTTCGCAAGGCTAAAGAGGAAGCCAGGGCAGGGAGCGCGATCCATCCCGTTCGCTGCCCTGACTCCCTCTTTAGACTTGCGCGCCTCTCCAGCGGAGGTGGGGTGGGGGGGTGGGGGAGGCTTCGCAAGGCTAAAGAGGAAGCCAGGGCAGGGAGCGCGATCCATCCCGTTCGCTGCCCTGGCTCCCTCTTTAGACTTGCGCGCCTCTGGGGGGTGGGGGAGGCTTCGCAAGTCTAAAGAGGAAGCCAGGGCAGGGAGCGCGATCCATCCCGTTCGCTGCCCTGGCTCCCTCTTTAGACTTGCGCGCCTGGGGGGGCGGGCTTTGCCTCCCTCTTTAGACTTGCGCGCCTCTGGGGGGGGGGAGGCTTCTCAAGTCTAAAGAGGAAGCCAGGGCAGGGAGCGTGATCCATCCTGTTCGCTGCCCTGGCTCCCTCTTTAGACTTGCGCGCCTCTCCAGCGGAGGTGAGGTGGGGGGGTGGGGTGGGGGAGGCTTCGCAAAGGCTTCGCAAGTCTAAAGAGGGAGCCAGGGCAGTGAACGGGATGGATCGCTCTCCCTGCCCTGGCTTCCTCTTTAGACTTGCGTGCCTCTCCAGCCGCAAGAGATCTACCAGAGGTAGATCTTAACCCTTGCCTCACCTGGGAGCTTCTCTGGGCAGGAATTCCCTCAGCTTAAGTGGGGTGGGGGAAGTGGGGCAGGTAGGGGGGTACCTACCTAGACACTGAAGCTACATGTCTCTCAGATGAAAATTGGGAGTGGGCATTGTGTGAAGTGGCTGTGGATCTCCTGCTGCAGAACTGTAGTATAGAGTTGGGAGGGCCACCCGAGGGTCATCTAGCCCAGCCCCCTCACAATGTAGGAATCACAGCTAAAGAACGCCAGGCAGATGGTCCCCCAACCGCTGCTTAAAAGCCTCCAGTGGTGGAGACCCCAAACACCTTCCGAGGTCATAGAATTGCAGGGTTGGAAGGGAACCCTAGGAGTCATCTAGTCCAGCCCCGGTGGACAGCGGGCGCAATCCATCCTGTTGCGCAAGACTAAAGATGCTGCACAAGGCTAAAGAGGAAGCCAGGGCAGCGAGTGGGATGGATCGCGCTCACTGCCTTGTCTTCTTCTTTAGCCACGCTGGAGAGGTTTAGCTCCTGGCTGGAGAGGTTGCGTAGCTATGGATCCCGCGCGCTGTCTTGGCTTCTTTGCCCTTTGGGGCTGGTGGGGGAACCCGGGCTTGCCCCGCAGCCCCAAGAAGCTCTGGGAGAAGCAGACAGGCTGCGCGCAGCCTGTCCATTGCTGTTTGGGGCTGGGGGGGGGGTTAATATTTTTTTCCCTTGATTTCCCCCTCTAAAAACTAGGTGCGTCCTGTGGTCCGGTGCGTCCAATAGAGCGAAAAATACGGTACAAAGATGTGCATGTCATTGCATACAAATGCATATATTAGGAGAAATTTGCACTGGACCTGATTCTTTTTCTTTTCTTCATAAAGCAGCCTTCGCAAACTGCATCACAAACTGGTTTCGGAACTGTGTGGAATTGAAAGAGTAGCCTTTGTTACAACACAGGGCTGAATTGTTAAATGAAAAGAAGTAAACAACTCCTGTTGTGGCGGGTGGGCAGCTGTAGCAGATGCCCATTCTGCAAGCCTGCTTAGATCTTCATATTCTGGCCACTCTGCTTTCGATGTCTTTAGGAAAAGGGAAGTCCTTCTTCCAGCTGTCCCCTTCAGTCATTTCCTCAAATTATCGTCATTATTTTGCTGAGTCTTGACACATAAATAATTCATAAGGGATAATCCTTGTTCTTATGGCACTTCTTCTCTAATGAAATGTCTTCATTGGGATCCCATTACAAAGGCTTCATTCATTCAATGTGCAGCGATAACAAGGAGTGTGAGGTGCGATTTGTATAATCTGGTTACATGGCTTCGTTTGCCTGCCCACAGCCTCCTGGGTTTAATATTCTTCTGAAATCAATGGTGATTGATTTTCCCCACTAACATTAATCCCTTCTTTTTCTTTCCCTCCCTCCCCGCCAACTCTTTTGTCAGAGCCACAAGCAACCTGCTGCCTTTATAGTTACCCAGCATCCTTTACCCAACACAGTAGCAGATTTTTGGAGGCTGGTGTTTGATTACAACTGCTCCTCTATTGTGATGCTGAACGAAATGGATGCTGCACAAGTAGGTAGTTTCTTTGGGGGGGGGAGTTGTGAGTTCCTACAGACCAGGCATCTTCCACCAGTCTTTTCTCGGCTAATTACTCTGAACAAAACAATTAAATATATGCATCCAAACTGATTTCTAGAAAACTTATTTATTTCAAAGCAGTTGCTTCTCAGGTAATCTTAAGATCAGAGATAAGCCTTGGCAGTCATGGGCTCCTCCCAGATTTCTTTGGACAATTATGCTGATCTTTGTTGCAGTGAGGGGAGAGATTCTCACATGCTGAGACTGCCATATCTGGGGTTGGCTCAAGACTTCAGGCAGTATACTACCAATCTGTCACATCAGCACAAGGATTTCTGCTTGGCAATGAAACATTCCCCTTCATCTTCTCATGCAGGCCCTGCACCATCTCCAAATCTGATCCGGAGGGTTGAGGGGGGACCCCTAGAACTGATTAAAAGGATGTACAGGGGGACGGAGGTAGCAGAAATTCTTGTGCTGATGGAACATTTGCCTTAGTGCTATGTTGGATTCCACCTTTGATTTCTACCGTGGCAGTCATGAGGCTGTCTCATCACAACATGTCATTGGCCTACAACATGTAGCAAGGCACACACTCAATTTGGTTAGCTCTGTCTTGAAGGGTCCTGTTGAAGTGATGGACCCCCAGAGGCTAATGGATTCTGAAGGATTCCAAGGGGCTCTAGCGAATTTTCATATTGATTCAGCTGATGCTCCCTATTGAAACTTTGGCACTCTGAGGAATGTAGGGACCACTCTGGATGCACTCTCAATCCCAAATTCAATCTTGAGGCTTCAGAGGAGAGTCTAGCTGCTGCTTGAAGCACCATTTAGACCCCTTTCTTGCATAGACAGAAAGAAAGGAGATACCTTGGCCATTTCATGTTTAACGCTAAGTGCACTCCTGAAAATGTCTTGGAATCACTCCCACGTAAAAAAAAAAAAAAAAAAAAGGCACTGATATGCCCCCTCACACCATGTTCATGGATGACAAATAGTCCCACAAAAATATGGAAGGAAATTTTTTTACTTTGCCTTATGTGTGAGACACTGTTGAAAGCTTTATCTGAAAAAAATCACTTCTGGCTTCATCCAACAAGAGTAAGCTACAAGGCATGAATCAGTTTGCTGGATGCCTTTGCCTTACATAGTTCTGGGTTCTGAATAGCATGGAGAGGAGAAATGTTATCAAGCATCTGCTCTTGATGGGTTTTCAAATTCCCATGCATGCAACATCCTCTAAGAAATTATTGGTTTGGTCAATTCTGATGATTGCCAATTTGATGTTGGGGGTCAGGAGGCTGAATACAGGCTCCCCCCCATATTCTATATTCATTATGTTATATGTAGATGGCAAATCATGTTAAAGGTTTCACTATTATAACTGGCTATTTTCATCATTGGATGTAATGGGTTTTAGTGTAAAAGCTGGTATGTTGCGTTTTCCTCCATCCTAATTTTGGTTTGTTGTGTGCTTCCCTTTTCTCTCTGAGCAGCTCTGCATGCAGTACTGGCCAGAGAAGACATCCTGTTGTTATGGGCCAATCCAAGTGGAATTTGTTTCTGCTGATATTGATGAGGACATCATCAATAGGATATTCCGGATCTGCAACATGGCAAGGGTAAAAAGATACAATCCCTGGTTTTAACACTGGCATTTAGTCTGGAGTTGGTCTCCTGGACAACTCCATCAGATCATTAATCTTTAAGTATACAGAGGTCTGGCTGCAAAGTTCTCATACACAGGAATAGACTTATACCAAGTCAGATAATTGAGTGGCAGTGGCACTCCAAGGTTTCAGGTGGGGGGTATTCCCAGCCCTCCCTGGAGAGGTCAGGGGTTGAACCTGGGACGTGAGTTACGGCCCTTCCCCAACTTGCTTCTTCCCCACTCAGGTGGGCTTCTACCACAGGCTTTGTGAGCTCTCTCTTCCTCTCTACTCCCTACTCCCCACACCGAACCTCAGCTTCTACTTCTTATGGTTGAGGGCTCCCTCTCTAGCTCCCTAGCAGTTGTGGTCTCTTGTCATTCCACAGCTTGAGTTATCTTTAAAATACTATTCACACTATAGCTGCAGCATATCTCCTTCTGCCTCCAGTTCTGTTTCCCTGGAGACTACACCTCCTTCCAGTTGTCCTTGAATTCCCCTGATTGCCCTTGATCTTGGAGGAGCTACGCTGAGCAAATCCTGCAGCAAGGAAGTGGGCAGGAAGGCAGGGTGGGCAGTGCTAGTGGGAGGCAAGTGCCTTCCCAAATCAGGAGTTCATGCCCGCAGCCCTCCCCAATTGCTGGACTCCTGTCATTAACAAACCTGGTCCCTCCCCCACCCCACCGAGATCTTACCATGTAAGACACAACTTATCCACCTAGAAATATACTTTGCCCCTTTTGTTCTCCCCTCCCCAATTAATTTCCATTGCCATCACTGGATGGATCCAGGATCTGCCATAGGGATGGTTAGGGAAAGGATCTGAGTCAAATTCAGCTTCCACATTTTCAACGAATTTAATGTTGCTTTTTAGCACTCAGACATTTATTAGTACAGAAGGGTCATTTGAGGTAAAACTTTTTTGCCATTTCCCAGCATCAGGAACTTGCATACCTCCCCCACATATTACTAGCATGTCCCTACACACTCTTCTGTCTCTAGATGTGACCCATTCCTGGCAAATGTCTGATCCCTCTAACCTGTTACCTATCCTTATCCTTGAGCCTGAAGATGAAAGGGAAACAGAGTGCTTACAAACTATGATTCTCTGAAAAGTCTCATGAAATCTTGTACTGCCAATGGCAAAGATTACATTGATGTTCACCATCCGTCAGAGTAATTTGTCCCACGCAATTAAGTACCAACTCTCTATTGATTGCTTGTCTGTTAAAAAGGTGGTCATAGTGGGCCTCGGGGAGAAAAAAAGACATACCTTTTTTGTCAGCTACTGTATAAATCAGATACTAATTCCAAGAACTAGCTTTCTGCAAATGTTTGCTCATGACATTCAGGAGAGGAAATTATTGATCCTGTTAGCTACCAGCCATCCCTTCCATGATCTAAACCAGCAGTTTTCAACCAGTGTGCCATGGCACCCCGGGGTGCCTTGAACAACACTGGCCTCCTTCTCACCCTCCTTTTTTAAAATAACATTTTATTAATTTTCCAAAAATAACAAAAACATCATCAAAAAAAAAATTTAAACCATAATTTTGCTTGACTTCCTTCCACTCCCCTCTTGTTTAGGGGTACTCTCATTTTCCTACTCATATTGAAATACTGCCCCTCAATGAGGCCACACTTAGATTCACAAAATGTTTAGGGGTATGTGTTCCCCTGCGTCCCCCCAGAAAAAAAGCACAGGGTGAGAGGCTGCCAGCTCTGCAGGCAAGGGGAGACATAACTGGGTTTCTGAGCCCCACAGGGGTGCCACAGAAAGAATGCAGTTGGTCAAGCGAGCTGTGGACTAAAAAAGGTTGAAAACCTCTGTTCTAAACTGTGGATGAGGAACCTGTGGAAATTCAGGCACTGCTGGACTACAAATTCCCATGAGCCCCAGCCCTGTTTGCCAGGAATGATGGGAGTTTAGTGATATACACACCATACATTTAAAACACATTTATGTCACCTTAGCAGTCATGGTTTCCCTCAAAGAATCCTGCAAACTGTATTTTATCCCTCACAAAGCTATAATTCCCAGCACCCTTACCAAACTACAGTTCCAAGGATTCCTTGTGGGGGGGACCATGACTGTTAAAGTAACAAGAATATTTTACATGTATGGTGTGGATGTGACCCTGGAAACCAATATCTGCAGAACCACAGGTTCCCCACACCTTGTATAGATCCTATGTCTCCAGACAGTGATTACAAGAGGTCTGATTTGCCTTGTCTTGACATGGCACCTCCAGCCTCATTTCCTCAAGCAGGAAAAATAAGCAAGTAAAAATGAGCAAATCTTGCATCAGTTCATCTAGCATAACTGAATACCTTCCTGTTCTCATTGTTTGCTTTCCTGATGTGCCAACATGAATAAACTTCTTTGGGGAACCTTCCCTGCAAGTGAAAACAGCCTGAGGTTGCTTCCATTGGTCTCCTTTTACAGTGGGCAGTAGGAGTGGGAAGTAGGAAGCCTCTTTCTTACAATGGGATATAGAGGAGGACTCTCAGAAGACCAGAACATGGACTTCTGAGAGTACATAAAAGGTTTCATACAAGTCCTTCACACAGTCCAACCCAGATGTATTTCTTTTCTTTTAGCCCCAGGATGGGTACCGTATTGTCCAGCATTTGCAGTACATTGGTTGGCCAGCATATAGAGACATACCTCCTTCCAAGCGCTCCCTCTTGAAGGTGGTCAGGAGGCTGGAGAAGTGGCAGGAGCAGTATGATGGGCGAGATGGGAGAACTGTGGTCCATTGCCTGTAAGTAGTTTGCCTTTGTTTTCTGTGCTAAATATTGGTTACAAAGCAGAAAAGCACTGCTGATGAACTGAGCCTTCAGGTTTGCTGCTTTGATGGAACACCATACCCTGCATTTGTACATGTGTATGCCATAGTGCTGCTGATCCAAATGCCTGCTGAGCAGAATTGCATGGAATTGAAGGGCCAGAAAACATCATCTAGTTCAGGGCTGGGACAAGTTGAATAGGCCTCCTTTGTCCATTGGTAGATCCTGGGGGCTTATCAGGGGAGAGCAGCAAGATCTAGTCACCACTTAAATTTCACAAAGTAACCCCAAGCAAGCAGTGTTCCAGGGCATTGTTGGAAATCTAAAGAGCAGCTAGATCTGGTATGCATCCATGCTGATGAAATGCTAGACAGGAATGTTTTGTTTTTGTTTTTTTATGGCCCTGATCTGCTTACGTATTGGTCTGCTAAGATCCTTCAAACCAAACACTCCTGATCTTTAAAAGAATATTCCAGTCTATCAGTCTATACAGCCTGCTCAAACCTTTGGAATATTTGTGTATCCCTCTCAGTTCATGAAGGAGGGAAGCGGATCCCATAGTTGGTGTCTGCTACTTCCATGGGCAGCTTTGCAAATGCAATAGGGCACATTGCATGGCAGGGTGGGGGGGGGGGGAGAGACAAATAAGCCACTCCTCGAAGTCCTCAGCTAATACAAATTCCCCTGCTTTCCCCATGTCTTTCCTTATACACCTAGGAATGGGGGTGGCCGCAGTGGCACCTTCTGTGCAATCTGCAGTGTGTGTGAAATGATCCAGCAGCAGAACATCATTGATGTTTTTCACATAGTGAAAACCCTACGGAACAACAAATCCAACATGGTGGAGACACTGGTAAGTACTGCAGGCTGGGTTAGGGTGTAGGAATGCATCTCTAGTGAGATGCTTACACAACGGGCCAGTTTTTAATTAAATTCTGTGGGTGGAATTCAACATCAGGCTAAGGAGAGCCGTTCCATCAGCCAGCACAAGCATTTGTGTTTGCAAGATGAAATGAGCTACCCTCCCGGCCCTGCACACTGAGTTCTCCTGACCCTTCTGAGCAGATTTGGAGAGAACCAGAGTAGGTCCCATTATGCTAGCGGGATTCAACATGCTGGCTTCTGCTAGCGCAAGAACTTAGTTGAATTTGGCCCTATGCTTCAGCTCGGATGCTTTGTGTTTTTGGAGCGATTGCCAATTAATTTGATTCACTTCCACCTCACCCTTCCTTGTTGAGGCACTAGGCACCAACTTAAACTGAGGTGCCACCACACAGAAGGCCCTCTAGTGTTAATGCATAACATACCATTTCTGTCTGTGGAACATTGAGAAGGGATCTCAAAGGCCTCTTATGTTGGCCTTTGGAGGAATACAAGTGAAGGTTCACGTAACAAAGAGACACAAGTATTAGAAATGAATAGTGCTGGGTATGCATTATCTTGGCCACATTTCATTCTGGATATTGAAAGATAAAAAAATTTCCCCTGAAAATAAACAAATGTTATCACCCCCACTGCCACCTAGCTTCACTTGGTTGTGACTGTCTCCATCAGTTTCAATAGACATCAGACAGCTAACAAGGAGCTTTAAAAGCTTTATGTTTCCTACATGTGCACACATAACTCCTCCCAATAAGTTGCAAGCCATAAATATTTGTGCTATAATTTAAAGCCCTTTTAGAATTACATGTCAACATGCATAGCCCATTGGAACTAGTGTGCCCCCCTACTAGTTTGCAAACGTTAAGGAAATAATTATGTTATTTACTGCATTGTTTTTGATGTTTAACCTCTACTGAAATTAATCATGTCACCGCATTCCCAGCCTCAGAACCTGATTTCTGGTGGTACCTGATGACCTCATGAGACCTCAGAGATGCTTTCCGAGGTCTTGCCAGACCTCAGAAGTTGCATGCAGGCCTTGCGGTGTGGGTGCCAAGCACCCACATTTTTTTTGTGGGTGATTCAAGGACTTAGAGCCACCTATAGTTGGCACCCCTGAAATGGATGCAGTGCTTATCACAATAAACCCAGGACTGGATGGAAATAACCAGTGCTTTTTTCTGGGTGGACGCTTACCCCTAAGCATTTTGTGAATTTAAGTTTGGCTTCTTTGAGGGGAAGTATTTCAATATGAGTAGGAAAATGAAAGTAACCCTAAACACTTTTTAAAGAAAAAAGCAGTGGAAATAGCCATCTCCTTACATCCCTGCTCAGAGTAGACACATTGTCCATTAATTTCAATGGGCATACTCTGAACAGGACTCATATTGGAGACAATCTAAACTCACGTGCTCAAGTAGAACAGGAGGATGAGGCTTGTAATCACTCTTTTTTCTCATTAGGCTCTCTTTTTCTTCTCTTTTAGGAACAATATAAATTTGTATACGAGGTTGCACTGGAATACTTGAGTTCATTTTAGCCCATGAAAGGTGGAGAGCTTGCTGAATTCCCAAAGCCCTGATGTCTGAAGGGCATTGGTTCCCCTCGTACTTAAAGGGAGCAATGGGGTGAGGAAAGCAAAGCTCTTCACCCTGGAGCGAGAGACCAGGTCAGATCTCAGTGCCATTGGAAGGAGGAGGGATCTGCTACCATCTGCTTTCTCCAGGAACGTCTCTCACTTTTTAAACAACCTACTGTACAAATTGGCAAGCCACGAGGCAGGCTGGAAGACTCTGATTTCTAATCCTTTCTGACTGCTTCACTCTGCCATTTTGGATGTGTATTTTTGTTTCTCCTTGATACGAATGGGGAAGGGGGATTACTGGAATAATCAGTCGCCTTTCAACTCCTCTTTCTCTTCGCCTCCCCCACAAATCCTCACTTTATGTTTTTAGTTTTCTATATCAGCCATTTGGCAAAAGAGGAAAGCTTCAGTAGACCCACGTTAAGGCTTTCAGCACAGTGAGTCTTTGTGATCAGTTTTTCAAATGAAAAGGCCACTGCAATGAAGCTGTAATTTTCTGTCTGCTCCCATTGTCTTAGAAGCAGGCCATGGAACCAAGAGGCTGTTGGTGAATTTGCTGCCTTGGTTGCTACACAGTGCTACTCAATTTCCAATGTTGTGCATGGGTTGGTTCATAGCGGCTGCAGCACTGGTGAAGCAGTTCTGTTAAATTGCACCTCCTAGCCATCTAAATCAAAGACACCCTAAAATTATCTTCATGCTTCAAACAATTATTGGCCTTTGGTTTGTAATGAAGTTAATTGAGTTTTACCTTAAGTACTTGTTTGTGTACAGTGTCTCTTTAAAAGCAGGATGTCATGGAGGGGCAGGCTTGTTATATATCTGCTGGTTGTTTTGCAGTACACACAGCTTGGAGGTTGTCTGCACCTTCTATATAGTCATTTTCTGAGGGCAAGTTCTGTAAGAGAATAGGTGATAATGGTCAGTCTGGCAGGCTCATCAGAGATGCAACTCCCTGTTTTGGCAAGGGGCACTGGTCTGCTATAACTGAACCTGTAAGAATGGGTGACAGAAGTTTCACACCATCTAATGAACTGAGTTATTAGGGGAAATATAACATGTGAACTCATGAGTTTGCAGCATAGGTTTACAGGTTTACAGGTTAACCTTGCCAATCAAAATTCTCAAAACAAGCAATGTGATGTAGACCTATCTGACTGTGAGAGTCGAGAGATGATGTGGAGTATTCATAACTCAGAACAAAGGAGATTGGTAAAGTATAGAATTGTCACAATGTACGTGAGATCTGACAGCTCTCCAAACAATCCGATTCCAGATTGGTACATGGTAAATTGATGGTTATGCCTCAAAACAGAACACTTAGCTTTTCTAAATTTGTAAAAGGCAAGAAGAGTATGCTATACCCGTCTCCAAATATAGGAACTGTTGTTGTTTTTCCCTTTCAAAAGGACAGAATTCAGGTAGAAGTTGGCAAGCACACAGAGAGGGTTGATGTTGATATATTAAGGAAGACAGGGGGGAAGTTTTATTCTGCAGATTTTTCTGTGAAATCCTAAGAAGCAATTCTTGGAAACATACACTGAACAATTCTGCCTTGCTGTCTCAGGTCAACAATTATATTTTGAAGCTGTAGAACCGTGTGTAAATTGGATAATATGAAATGGCTGGTTGCTGTTTCATCGTGGGCAGCCAACCCTATTGAAATGATGCAGCTGTTATAGCTGTTCATGTATTTTTATATGCTTAGCCATCAGGCTTCTTTAAAGAGGTGCAGAAAGAAAGAAAAAAAAAATTGTCTCCATCGGTTTCAACCCAGTCCATCATGTTTGCTAGTGTGGGGTTATGCAGCAGCAGCAGCTCTATCCTCCCAGATGACAGGAGCCATTGTGCAAGATGTGATGGCCAAACCTGACACATGACAAGTATAATTACCTGGAAAGTAGTCTTAGCTGTAGCATCTCCCAAGAGCTCTTCGCCCATCTTGGCTCATCACATGCCAGCTTTATGGTCTCACAGATGCCCCTTTACATTTTTATCTTTCCAAATGCTTGCCTCATATATTCTACCAAGAAGTAAGTCTGAATGATTCCAGTGGGCCTTACACTCCAGGTAACTGTATTTAGGCATACATGCAAAAGAGGATATGCACTGCCATATTCACAGTGCATTTTCCCATCGTCATTACACACGTAACTGGCGTCGCCGTACATCGCTTATCCTATTTGAAAGCACAGAAGTCTCTAAAATACTATAATGTAGGCCTGAACCATTATCACTCATTGCATCCATATAATTTGCAAATGTTCAACAATTTTCACAGGTGATTAATGCTCCCACCATCCACTCTGGTAGACTCATGCGATTCTGGTAGACTCACATCACCCCAATCTCTGAGTAATGCGAAATTCAAGGGGTTCCAAGCAGTTACCCAGGGTTCGTGTTTCCTTTCTTTCAAACCAACCACAAGCTGGGAGAGGGCTCCACCCATTTGCCACCTTGCACAGAGCCCCTTTCCTTTGCTTCCCTTAACATCACCTCAACAGAAAGCTAGCCTGGCTTATATTTTACATTTGCTGGATCCAGGGGTTAGGAGGGTCTCCGCATTCAGCCTACTTTCCCCCTCCCCAAACCCATAACGATAATATTGTCGAATTACTTCCTGTACAGGCTACTTGTCTGCAACAGGAAGGTCAAACCTGCCTAGAGTTCAATATACTTTTAAAAATCTGTTTCAAAATAGAGCAAGAACACTGTCTTAGTCAAGTAGAATTAGGAAGCTATTCCACAGTGCCCCCACAAACTGCACTAATTGGGACTAATAAGCCCCAGAACCCCAAGCCCAATCAATTCCTATTTCAGTCTCCTCATGAAAACTCCAAACAGCTGGGCAGAAAGTTGGGTTGTTGTTGTTGTTGTTTTTTAACCTTTGTTGAAGATTTCATCAGAAAAGCTGACAATTGAAACAGATGAACAACAAAACAATTAAATACACAATAATATTCAACAGTTCAGTCGGGAGTAGATCAGTCATCAAATAAATTTGAGTCACAAAATGCTCCACTCAACAGAGAGTGCAGGTGGTAAAAGCTGAGAGATGAACAAAGAATGGGTTTTACAGTGGGGTGGGGTGGGAAAGCGTGTTGTGTACTGTAGTAAAAATGCTGATTGCTTGACTCAGGTGACGCAGTTTAAAATCCAGCCAATTTCTCACACAGGCCAGAGCTGGCATCCTGGCCTGATCCCTGCAAGGAATCAAACCAGACATGATGGCCAAGATGTGTGGACATATCCCATGCCATGTAGTTTTCTCAATGAAAATCACTGACCCCCAAAGCTGCTATTTGTCCAGATCAGAACAACATATAGGAAACCGAACTAAGGCAGGAGGATCAAATCCTCCTCCTTACATGTCAAGTCCGGAGGCTCATGACATCTCTTTTTCAGCATTTTGAAAGTTGCACCTTTCTTGAAACATTTTGTTTGGCCCTGATTATCTGTGTAAGAAACACTTGAATTGCTGGCATGGGTATTACTACTTTCCTTGGCTTATTCATTTCAACTGCAGGTTGGCGATTGGGGGGGGGGGAGTTTTTCTATTAATCAGAAATAATTCCATACAAACCCCTGCTGATGTGATTCTATCCTCTGGTCATTTCATTAATAACTAGGCACTCAGGCTTTAGACACATTGATTTTTGGCCTTTGAAATATAGTGTTAATTTCCTTTTTTTTAAAAAAAAGATATAATAAATAAATAAATAACAGTCGCAATACTGCAAGACATTTTAATTTAGAAGGCACCTTTAATTAGTAATCCCTTTTGCTCTCAAGATATATATTTTTACAAGTTCACTGGGAGGGTAAAATCATTAAATCCCAGTGAAACAAACTCTGTTTTAAATGTGGAAGTAAATAACACTATTGCAGCTAAGGAAGTTGCAGTATTGAAAGCCAATGTATCTGATACAGGGGTGATGGTGGAACCATTGTGAATTGCATACCAGGCCTTTCATTGTCAACACAGTGGGGTCATGTTGCAATTCCTCTGCACCCAGGGAGGGGAGAAAACCTGTTTGGGGCATATAATAATCTGGAAGAAACAGATGGCTCTGGTGTTGTTGGAAACATGTGAACCTGTTCTTTGGTCAAAATCTGGAGCTGATGAATGGCCCATTTTATGATCAGATACTGGAATCAAGAATCACAAAAGGTGAACTATAGCATACATATGTTCAATGTTATTTAGAGAGAGAGAGAAGGGACATGGAAGAAAGGCAGCCACAAGAATGAGCTGAAGATATGTCTAAATGGGAGCATCCCATGCTCTCAGTTTGGCATGGAGCCGGAAGTAGAGACAACAGTACCTGAAAACAGGTACTATGGTATGTTTGATGCTGCATGCCATTATCTAGTGCTAATCCCTTTACTAATGTTGATCCTCTGATTCCACCCAGTCTGCTATGCACACACCAGTGCGTGTAGACGCGGTGGGAAGATCCACATTGGCTCATGGCATGAAGTTGGTGGGAATGGTGCACAGAATCAGCACACCAGCCCCGAAAAATTATCAGGTTGGGAATGCAAACAGTGAAAGGGCGAAAGAGAGGGGAGGGGGAGGTAGAGAGGAACAGAGAGAAGAGAGAATAGAAGTATCACAAGTGAGAGTGCAGCCTTTCTGGGAATTCAGTTGGTAAAAGGAAAAGTACAGATTTGAACTCCTTTGTTTCTGATGCTGTATGTGAGAGTACAAAGAGAAGCTTGTGCAAGTCAAGAATGTCATTATTAGCTAATGTACTTGGTCACAGACCTTGTTACATTGCACCAGGAAATGTTTTGTGAACTCAAAGCACTGGCGCATCTGCTTGGTAAAAACATGATGCTGAATGAGAGAGCTCAAGTAGAATCAGACCTTCTTTTTTATAGCTCAATGTGATATATGCACACATATTTCAAATCTAAGAAAATGCACTTTTTTTAAAAAAATCACATCTATAAATTAGAATATCTAAAACCACATTAAATCAGGTTAGCAGCTGAGTGGCCGGGGTGGGGTGGGGGGAGGGACGCACTAAGCAAGATTCACTCAGCAAGGTTGGAGACAAGACAACAGACCTGAAGAGCATTTTGAAAGTGGTATGAAAGAGGGAACACTGCCATGGTAGACTCCTTTCAGGTCACTGCTGATTAAACTGATTGTAGGTCTTGTTTTCTTAGATTTGTTCCCTGTACACATTAAGAACAAGTAATGCAAAGCAAACCTCTCCATGATGTCAAATAAATGCTTTTTTTTCTTCAGCTGCAGCATTCACATGGCAAAACTGTGTAGGAGGTCTTATTATGATTATTTTCTAATGACATAATAGCAGAAGTCCTTGAGATGAACTCCCAGCTTCCAAAGGGGCTCCATGTGGGCAGTTAATTAGAACAGATATGTATAGTGTTTACTGGTGTGTGTGTGTGTGAGAGAGAGGGGGGGGCAGAAATGTGACCTAATTTTCTTAACTGAGCTAGGAAAAAATGTGTACTGCATTAGACTGTACACAGATGATCGTTATATTGACCATTGACTGTGCATTAAAGAGCCAAAAGGCTGTGCTTGATATGTTCCTTGAAATTTGAGCATCAGTAATACAATAGTGTTGAGTGATGACTCATTGGTATAATTGCTGTTATTTTTATTTACTTATTTTTATTTTGTTTTTCTGCAAACCTTAGCGCAAGCTTTGTTTTTAGCAATTACAATGTGCAAGCTTGTTGTCCTTATCAGAAGGCCATCTCCAGCTAATATCCAAATGTACTTTCCCCCAAATCCTACTGGGCAAGCAATCCATCCTATCATCATTTATTGCCCCATATATAACATTTTAAAAGAATGCAACTCCCTTGGCACATCTCGTGTGGAATGCTTTACATTATCTGATTCATCAGCCTTACGAGACTGCTCACTTTTATTTTGCTGTCACAGGACAACGAGCTAGAGAGCAGGGGCTTCACCATGACTACCTAACGGACTCTTAATGAAGCTCCAGTAAGGATAGCTGTGGGAAGCCTGGTAAAGTTGGGATTGCAGTTGAAATATATTTGGAGTCGAGAGTGGATTTCATGCTCTTTATTCAGCTCATAGTGGTGAGGAGGAATTCCCCCAGAATGTCTGCTTTATATACATTATTTACACAATGGGCCCCATGTGATTGGCTAATTCTAGGATTCTCCTGTAGGCCAATCAGGTCATGGATTCACTTCCATGCTCCTGCAGACTAATCATACTGCTGCATTGCTCTAAGACCAATCAGACTGCTGCATTCTGAATCCTATTGTTCTAGGACCAATCAGGCTGCTGTATTCTGAATCCTATTGTTCTAGAACCAATCAGACGGCTGCATTTTGGATCCTATTCAACTCAGTAGATAACAGCAGTGGATTTTGTTGCATTTTAAATACTGGCAGGTTACACTTGGTTTCCACCATTGTGTGGAAGCAGAATCACTGGTTGTCGAGAAATATGGCTGCCTGAATCCAGCAATAGTGTTAACAAAATTTATCCTACTGCAGCAATAGTCCAGGTATGTGTATACCGTGGTACCTTGGCACTCAAACTTAATCCGTTCCTGAAGTCCATTCCAAAACCAAGATGCGCCTTCCCATAGAAAGTAATGCAAAATAGATTAATCTGTTCCAGACTTTTAAAAACAACCCCTAAAACAGCAATTTAGCATGAATTTTACTATCTAATGAGACCATTGATCCACAAAATGAAAGCAACAAACAATGTATTGCAGTCACACAATCAATCAGTAACTGAACTGGGTTCCACACAGTCACAAAAACAAAACAAAAAGAGCCGCAAAAACAAAAATGCAAAATAAATAGCAAAAACAGACAGACCTCAGAGTAACACTCAAATTGGAAGCGTGTCGCTCAAATCGGAGCACGTTCAGCTTCTGAAAAAAGCTTGCAAACCAGAACACTTACTTCCGGGTTTGCAGTGTTTGGCTTCCAAGTTGTTTGAGTACCAAGGCATTTGAGAACCAAGGTACCACTGTATATGTGTTAGGGAAAGAGGGATGGGGAGAAGTCAGAGAGAGGGAGAAGGAAGGTGAGTTGGAGTTATTGGAGGTTGTAGTTTTGCACAATCTGGTTTGTATGCCATGTCGTAGAACACAAATAGTCTCTTCATGCTTGGGTCATGGTAACTACACAGAATCTTTCTACACATGGAATCCAAAGTTAAGAGATTTACCATGAGCTGCATCTGGGACATTCCAGAGAGAAAACTCTTCTGTGGTATATAGCACAATCCTACACTTTTCTACACATCCTGCTGTATTAAAGGAGTTGTACTTCCAGGTAATGGCAGCCTTACTTGCTGCTCCCTGCATCCCTCACCAACCTATGCTTTAGTTCATGCTTGCCCGCCATTCAAGGCTATAAAGCTCATTCAGCAGTGCCTTTGAGAAGAGTATTGATTCTGTATTGTTAAAGATTATTTTAGGCTTGAGGAGTGCTTGACATTCTCCAGCCTCCACCACCCTTGAAATAAATGAGACAAGCTGAAATGAAATTAATATTGAGCACAGGATGATGGGAGTGGGGGGGGGGGGACCTATTCAAATTATGCCAGTATGCTGTATGTGCTTCTTATGTGGATGCTGACAAGTTGGCCTTGAACAGATCAAAAAGTGCATTTAGGTTTCAGCATTGTTCCTCCGCCTTTTTGGCAGAGATATTTCACCAGGAAGAAATTTCCCAATATGCCTCACAACTTTCAAAGTCAAAACGATGCTGCCTTGGAACTAATTAAGCAACACCGCTGTATTCTTCTCGCTCACCTTTGTTATGTCAGGAATAGAACTGCAAATGTTAGCGTCTATTTTTCTATCACAGTCTGGCTGGGGAGGCAGGGTGGTGGAGGAAAAACACCTCACTGAGGAGATGAAGAATTTCACACACACAAACACACACACAGAAGCGTTTGTTCGAGGTTTCGTGCACAGTCAATGTGAACATCTCCTCACCTTATGATTGGCTTACTTTCTTGAGGAGCTCTTCACAGACCTAACAGCTAGTGACTATTTTTAAAAGTAGCTCATCTGTTTTTTAAGAGAAGGCGGCGGCAGCTGCGGCAAGCGCCTGGCTGAACCCAAACACGGTAACAGTAAATCTCTGAAATCTCTCTGCGCCACTAGAAACCAGATTGCCCTTTACGAAAAAGAGATCATTTTTCTTGTACTTTTTCAACAAAGGTGTCTCTGCCATAAATTCTTGCCCATGTCTCGGACACCAAAACAACTCAAGCTTGGTAATGAGAAAAAATGCATGACAAAAAAAAGGTGGTGTTTATAGGTTTGGGGGCAGAGTGAATGTTTGAAAACTAAGGCCTGAACACACTTCTCCTCCTTTTCAAACCCAAAGAACAGTTTTTGCCACTAATTTGGACCTCGTGCTGGTTTCATTCATTGCAGTTATTCATCCCAATGGCGGTAGCTTTAACTGATCATGTGGTGCTGTACTAAGAAGGTGCATGTAAAACACTGATAACAGCTTGAGGGTATGGGGGAAAATATGGAGGTTTGGTGTCTAAGAATCCCACTGCCTGCTTTGTGTGTGTAGCTTTCCAGAAGCAATGTTAGGTTGCAGCTGCAAAAGGAAGAGTTAACATGTCTCATCATTTGCTGTTTGCCAGCAAGCTTTTGGTAAAAAGTCCAAGCAGTTATGGCTGAAATTAATTGTTCATATTTGTGACATTCTTGCCCTATTATCATCTCTCTCTGCCATTCCTTTCTTTTTAAATCATTTAAGACCCAATTCAGAGAACCCTTTGTGTCTGAGAAATGTCACACAAAGGTTACTTTTACAATTGGCATCAAAAAGCAGTCCTGTAAATTTTGTTTAGAATGCAACTTACCCTATCCTGAAAAACATACAAACACACATACCCCTACTGTGACTGGGTGTGTGTATGTCACATTTTGGTGGCTTTTCCCCCAGTTAAAAATAGCTTTGAGAATCAGGTCCTATTCACACTTAAAAAAATAATAATATGAAATTGCAAATTCACTTCAGCTGGCCTACACAGATCATTTAGGAAGGGTTGGGTTAATAGGAAGGGTTGGATCAATGCCTTTCTTTTTCCTCTTTTCTCTCCCCACTCCCCACCCCCACCCACTCCTTGTTGAAACCATGAGGTACTGGCATCCAACAAAGGCATTGTGCCAACAGCATTCTTCTTATGTTCTCCCTGCAAGGCTAAGGGGGTTATAACTGTGCCATCAATATCCCAAGCTAGCTAGAAGTTCCCTGTATTAGCTCCTTTGATCCAACTCTTTGCTAGCTGGGAGGGGTTGTTGCATGAGAGCTAAATTTATTTTCATTTGCAGTATCCCCTGGATGCTTAAGGTTACCAATTAAGCTCACTTGTACAGTTTGGATGTTTGATAGATAAAGCACGTATTTAAAAAAGGGGGGAAAGAAAAAATATATAAATACAAAAAAATCAGCACTGTGCGTTCAGAGTTCTTTTCTTTCTAGTTTACAAGAAGGGAAGGTAAAAAAAAAATGTCAAGTCAATGAATATCAGATATATTTTTTGACTGTACATTACAGTGGTGTAATCTTTTTTTACAACTGCAAGTCCATCTTATTTATTCTTGTAAATGTTTCCCAGACAATGTTTGTAAAATGGGCTGTGTTGCAAAATCCATACAATAAACCTGTGATCCAAGATTAATGTTTTACTAAGAGATTCTTGCACTGGTGCTTTTTTCTTTTGCATGGAATTCAGTGAACGTGAACAGAAAGGGGATTTCAAAATCTGGTTGCCAAGAACAAGGCACGCTATGGTCCTCCTGTAAAGCTTATGAAGAAGATAAGCCTTGGAACTACCACTGTGTTTACAATACAGAAGGGTCAATGCCATGCAAATCTGTCTGGGAAGCATGGGAACAAATTCTCTAGGTTGGTGTGGAGCAGATGCATTCCTAGGCTGCCTTGCACCCTAGGCAAGGAACTGTATCCATGTGCCCCCCCACCCAAAAATCACTTTACCACAACATCCACATTATTTGTCTAAAAATACTGCTAAAATGAAATGAATCCCCATCAATTTAGTTGTGAATGCTTTAATTCTATGGGTTAACTGTTCCATGTGGATGTGAAGGTCTGATGAGGGCTGGTGTGTCCTAGCATTGGGTCACCCAACAGTGTTCAGGCAATGAGTACACTGGCTGAATTTGGGCTAAGAAAGGCAACCCAGAGCCCACAGTCTCTCATCTGCTTAGTTTGTGGAACCAGGGGGCTGAAGACACAGGAAGAAAAGCAGCCCAAAGTGGCTGTTGGGAGGGGCTGCCCTGAGCTTAGACTCTCTTAACACTTCACAGCCACTCTGCACCCCTCCCCACGAAATAAGGGGTACATGATGGCCAACAGTCAACTTTGTAATGTTTACGTGGGCACAATCCATTCAATGGGACCAAGGCTGCAACCCTAGCCATACTTAACTGCCTTGTTAAATTCCTTTACTTCCAAGTATGCATGGCTAGAACTGAGCTGTCACTTCCTAGCTACCGATCGCTATCCATACTTACTGGGAAAAGCATCGACACTGACTTAGGACTGATAATCCTCACTGAACGGAGGCATGTGCAGCCCTCCTTCATAACTAGGCTAGAGCAATGAGCTTCCCATTGAATAAAGCAGCTTGAGAACTGTTGTGCTGAACCCCAGGAAGCTACAGACCAGAGAGGCGCATTAGCGGCCTGCAAAAGCTTAGAGGTCTCAGAGTCCTGAAGTCTGGCAATTCTACAAGTTTTCTCTTATATGTGCAAAGTATTCGGCTAACTTCACAGTTCTGCAATGATTCAGTCCTTCCTGCCAGTGACCAATGGCCCACTTCCAAAGATGCACAGCCCACAATGTAAGATGAGCCCCTTTATACACAAAGTTATATGCCTAATCTGTCCAGTAACACCGACAAGGAAGTGAGCAGATTCAGTCAAGTGCATCTCAAGAATGAGAATGAGTCAGCTCTTCGCTCCTTAATGCAATTAACCCATTAAGAACTGCACTCCTTAACAGTCTTATCCTGCATGAATTAGACATTTAAAGTCATCCAAATTGGTAGCCATCACCACCTCTTGTGGGAGCATAGGTTCATTATGTGCCAGTGAAGCAGCAGTTTGGAAAGTGAAAAAGCTGGGTTGGAAAGCACTTTGGCTGTTGGGCATGTTCCTTTAGACCACAAGAAGGAACCTGCCAGATTAGACCAAGGCCCACCAATCTAGAATTCTGTTCCTACAGCAGTCAGCCAGATGTTTATGGGGAGGGAGCACACTAGCAAGACACGAGTGCAGTGGACTTCTCTGGCAGTTTTTCCCTAGCATCTGGCGCATAAATCGTGTCCTCCCTAAAAGAGGGAATGTGTTGCGGTGAGATCTGGAGACTGACCTCTTGGTTGTGGGTGGGTCCATTGGATAGCCACAACACCCGATTGGTAGGTCCCTCAATGCTGGGTTTCAATCTGGCCAATGGAGTTGCAGTCTAAATGGATCGAGGGACCTATATAAACCCATGTACGTGACCCAGAGCTTCCTCTTTCGGCTTGTGCATTGGAACACCCGCCCACCTCTCCCTATATTTCGGGCCTTTTGTGATTGACCTTGCTATGCCGTCGTGTGTCGTCTGTCGTTGGGACAGGGGCACAGCAGGAATTTTCCCACTTGGCTGATTGGCTGTTGCCATTTGGGTTTCACCTGCCACGTAGCAATTCGTCACAACTTGTAAGGTTGCGGATAGGCACTGGTTCATGTGATAGGCATGAGAGAACGGTCTCGCCATCACTATGTGAAGGGTATTCCGTTAAAGGAATCCAGGGTCTCAACTTGGTTTGGCCAGCCCCCGAAAAGGGGTTGTGCCCATGCCTGAGTGCAGGGGAGCATCTGGGGAGTGAATAGAGTCTGCTCCCAGGCTTTTCACCTTCCTCAGGTGTTCACTCTTGGCTGACCTATGATAGAGCGCTACCTGCAAGGGTGTAGGGAGCTAGTCAAACCAGAGCCTATGCAACCACTCACTTTTCTATAATCAATAAAGTTGTGGCCTAAATTCTGCCAAAAACCAAAACTAAAATTTGAGTCAAATCTGTCTTTATTTAGTAGGGAGGTCTCTGGGTCTGAACATGCAACTGCATATGTTCCTGAAAGTAGTTTATAGCCATTGTGACTAATAGCCATTATTCGTCATTTAATCTCATTTTAAGGCCAAATTGGTGGCCATCACAACATTGTTTGGTAGCCAATTCCATCATTCAACTATATGATGGGTGTACTTGCTTAGAAACTGCATGAACCCTTGAAAATTATCAGTTTTGGGGGAATGAATGTGATACACACACATAAGCTAATATTTCCTATATCCAAAAACAAACCTTTAGGAATAGTCTGGGTTCAATCCTACTCAAAGCAGGTTTCTTGCTTTACAGACACTGCAAACATTTAGCAAGTTGTTGGGTTCCCCCCACAAATATATCAAAAACTCCATTAACTGTGCTGTCACTTTGTCATGAAAAATATTTATACCCTAATGGCCTAATCCTGTGACCTGCTGCACCAGCAACATGGTGCTTAAGAGGCAATGACCAGACTGCTGTGCCAATGTACTGTCACAAAGCATGAATTATGACGGGTTTTACAGGCAGATGTGCTGATTCAAACATTTAGGGTCAGCAGGCCACTCAGGATGAAAAGACTGCTGGAAGGGATTAGAAGTAGTAGTTAAGCATAGAAGGAACATATTCGCTCTGTCATAGAAGAGTAATCTCCAGGAAATAAATTCTTAGGTGGGAGTGAATCAGCTACTGAAAATATGTGGCTTTTTGACATCTCCCAAAAGGGGGGGGGGAGGAAAAGAGATCTTCGAAGGGAGATTAGGGCCATAACTTAGTGATAGAAGATCTGCTTTGCATGCATAAGGTCCCTGGTGCATTCCTCAGCACCTCCAGATAGTTTACCATATCTGAAACCATCAAGAGCCACTGTCAATCAATGTTGACAAGGAAGAGCTAGATGGACAAAGGGTCTGACTTTGGTATGAAGCAGCATCCTATGCTCCTGTGTAAATAGCATCTACTGTTGAATGGTGCTTTTTAGCTTGGGAAAGGACCATAGCTCAGTGGCAGAGCATCTGTTTTGCATGCAAAAGGGCCTGGACTCAACCCCCAGCATCTCCACTGCCAAGCAGTGTAGACAGTTCTGATCTAGATGGACCAAGGTTTACACAGATGGCAAATGAATGCCACTTTAGAGTAAGCCCTACACAACTCAATGAGTTAGGATTGTGATGTCAGGCTTCCATTTATAAAAGTTATGGAGGAGCCTGATCCAGTCCTAGAAAGATGCTTAATATAACGTGTTTGAGTAGTAAAATCAATATACGAATGGGAATATATATATATTTCATATGTTCACTTACTTTCATGGGACAGGGAAGGAAAGAGGTATACATAGCTAAGCCAAAATGCAATTCAGTGATACCCAGTGTACCATTCCGTTTTCTTTCACTTGAATTGCTATTGCACCACTCACAATGCCACAAAATAGGAGTTTTGCATGTGCATTTCTTTATCACACACGTTCTGTATCCCTCCTTTTTTCCAAGGAGGCCATGGGATAATACGTTCTGCACATCACAGCAGCCATGTAAACTGATTTTGACTAAGAGTTATCATTTGCTATAGGTCATTCAAAGAGCGTCATGGCGCAGCAGAATTTGAATCCCAGTCCCTGCAGTTCAAGCTCAACAATATATCCTGTTTCACATGGGCTCTGCACCATACTGGCCACAGTCATCCCGATCCAGCAGATCTGGATTATAATATTCTGTTACCAGGAATAAAGCATACAAACACTCAAACCCTGAGAACTGTAGTTTACCCCTCACAGAACTGCAATCCCTCCCCTTAGTAAACTAAAGTTCACAGGGTTTTTTGAGGGGAATGTATGCTTTAGATATTATTTAAATAAGTGTGTAAGCAGCCCAGAGAAAGGTTTGCTAAAGCAGCCTGTGGCACATTTGCTAAATCATTAGTTCTTTTTATTGTTATTTGCTAACACTGATTTATTTAGTAATTTCAAGAAATTCACTGATAATTTAATTAGTATTAATCCTCAATTCTCCAGGGATGAGTGATATAAATAAATGTGAACTAATTTCCTTCACGTCATGGGGAGATCACATTTAGGGGATCAATGGAACGGTTACCCAATCCTGTTTGTATGGTTGTGCAGATGCCGAGACTGTTCAACCCACTCATTGGTTCTAACCACATGTTTTAGCTATTGTAACATACTCTCTACTTTTCTGAGCTGTGAAAAGATCTAGCCTGGCTTAGGACATTCCTACAGAGTTTGTATGAAAGAGCAATGAAGATTTGTGGAAGCTTCATGTTTTCCTCTTTTATTTAGAAATAGAGTATACACGAAGAACAGATAAGCAAGCAATCACTCCTACAGCAGGTAAGTACAGTTGCCAATCTTGCATCAGGGCCGCAAAGAGCAATGGTACTTGAATAATATTTCAGTTTTGTACAGGTCACAGATCTCTCTTCCACATAAATTCCAACTACAAAACTCCCCAAAGGTTTTGTGACCCTCCTCTCACTACTTGTGAGAGCCTTCTTCTAAAACAGGGAAGATAGGCTTTGCAGCCGTAAAGGCACATTAAGATTCTTCAGTTAATTTCATGGTGTGCATTGCAGACTGCAGGAGGGATCAGAGGTTCAGCCTTGGTAGAGCAATTAACACTGGAAAATCACATACAATTCACATCTCACATATCATAACACCTGTATTCAAGCACTGCTTCCTCCACTTAGTTAAAGCTTGAACTGCCCATTGAGCAAATGACAGGTGATGATTGCTAACCATTTGCAACCAAAACAGCTTGACAAAGGATAGCCAGCCAATATCCAGAGCACCATATTGTATTGTGACACCTTTTGCATAGAACTGAGAGTGAAACTAAGGTATTAGGCTGTCAACACTCTACTTTTTACCTTTTTCTGGTAATGTCCTATCTTGTATTACACAATGTGATGCCAATGCGAGTTTCCTCACGCCACAAGATTGGTTGTCAATAGCAGAGAAGAGGAAAAGGCACTGTGAGATAATGTCACATCCAGTATTGTGTGATAGAGGTCTGTATCACCTGTACTTAAAAAACTGAGTTTTATTTAGTGCTTCAATTCAATTAAATAAATGTTAATGGAATACCTTATGACTGATCAATCAGTGTGGAAATTCCATCATTGCTTACATTTTTTGTGGAGGCTCCCCAGTGCATTTTGGAAACCTGGAAAAGCAGAAGTCTAAATTATTTGTGAAGCATTCATGGATTCAAAATGCTCCCCACTTCATATAGTCACTTTCCATGACGTGAGGAAAATATAGCAATGGAGAGGCAGACCTAGTGTGGCCATCCACACTGCCCTCTGTAAAATGCTTCAGTGCCCTTTTTGTGAGTCCTGAGAAGAGTTATTGTCTCTCCTTTAACGTAGCCAGTGAGCTTGGAAAGAGAAGGTCATCTCCCACTAACTACTTGGAAGAGATGCCTGCTGTTCCTCTAAACAGCATCAGAAAATAGAAATTTTCTCCCTTTTACATAATTAGAGCCATTCAGTGAAGCCAAATGCTGGAAGACTCAGAACACACAATAATCAAATAATTAAACTATGGCATTCGTTGCTGCAAGATTTAGTGAAGGCCAACAACTTGGGTGACCATGAGAGGCTTTATGAAATATGCCAGAGGAATAAAGTTGGCAATTACTATTAACCATGATGGTTGTGTACCAATTTCTGCACTGCAGGTAGTATATCTCTGGGTACCAAGTGTTGGGCTTTACCAGTAGGCTTGGTGCTATTGTGCTTTATGTCCTACTTGTGAGCTTCCCAAAGGCCACTGGTTGGCCACTAAGGGAACACAATGATAGATATGATGGGCCTACAGCTTGATCCAAAAGGACACTTCTTATTTTCTTAGCTTCTGGGGGGTGGGGGTTGTGTACTGCTAGATGCTCTGCATCTAATGAGGAGCTCTTTCCAGGCAAACTGGCAAGTAGATTTGCAGGTGCTTGCCATTAAATAACTAACATCAAAAACAAAAAAAGCAACATCTTGGTGTGAAAAAAATCTAATGAAGAAATGAAAGCAGAACGCATAACAGAGCTGTATATATCTTTTTGTGATGGAGGCCACAACCACTATTGTGTTCGTTCCTTAGCAGCCTGCAATTCCTGCCTTCACAATAATTATCTCTATTATGACACCAAATGGGGGCTCAGCAAGGAGTTCTCTGGGATCTTCTATCTGATGTAATTTCTAAGTTAACGGGGAAGCACAAGATGATCTGAGAGTAGCATACATTCCAGGGGAACGAATCATATTTTTATGGTGATAAACCTGTTACTGCAGGAGGCAATTATTTCCAATTTGGTTCTCTCTCCTGCCTCCTTGCAGAAATGTGAAAACAGGGGAGGCTTAAGGGTTATCAAACCCATGGCAAGCTCTTTGGGTTTGATAAGAGTACACTATACCTACTGAACTCAGAGATAACCTTTAAAAAAATTATGCTTGCAGATGGATTTAATCTTTTTGAAAATGAAGTTATTTACTGTGGCAGGATCATCATTAGAAACTTTGCTTAACAGATTCCACCTACTCTCAAGAACCAGCTCACAAATCGCTGTTCTCTCACGAACTTTCTCTGAGGGCCAAGCTACATGACTAACCTGGCATACAGAAAATGTTGGTTATTCAGTGGCTCTGTAGAGAATTGGTATATGGGAACAAAGTCCAAGAAGAAGAAGAAGAAGAGTTTGGATTTGATATCCCGCCTTTCACTCCCTTTAAGGAGTCTCAAAGCGGCTAACATTCTCCTTTCCCTTCCTCCCCCACAACAAGCACTCTGTGGGGTGAGTGGGGCTGAGAGAATTCAAAGAAGTGTGACTGGCCCAAGGTCACCCAGCAGCTGCATGTGGAGGAGCGGAGACGCGAACCCGGTTCCCCAGATTAGGAGTCCACCGCTCTTAACCACTACACCACATTGGCTCTCAAGGCAAAGACTTGTCTCCAGAGTTGACCTATTGAAATAAATGAACCTAAGATCATCATGTTTATTACTTTCAATGAGCCTACTTTGATTAGAACTAACACTGGTTACAACTTCCAAATATTTAAACAGGTTCACATGTTACAGTCAATGAGCGTACAGTCACTGTACACAATAGTTGTGCTGCGCAACTCAACAAGTGTACACTTTCACAGAAAAACTTGTACATGCATAAAAACCATGTGTTCTTTTATTCATTGTAACACGTGAACAAGCCTTTGAGTTGAATGTGTAAGCCGTCCTAAAGAGAAGAACTGAGGGGGGCAAGGAATAAAGATAGTCTTTCTTCTCTTTTCCCCCAGCAGTTCCTCACCTTTTCCTATTTCTCTTTGAGTTTGCATCCAGTCCAACCTAGTCATTGCTCTTCTTCCCAATTTTGACTCATCTGTACATTTGCAAATGCGATAAGCTCATATTCCCCTGTTAAGAGAAACTGAGATGACATCAGGGGTGGGTGTGTTAGCAAATGGATGAACGCTGAAGAAAAAAGCTCACATTTAAAAATCTGAAGACCTTTAGAAACATGCTCTTACCTTTGTGCTCTGCAGATAAGGACTGACCACTGCATGAACTCCTGCAATGAAAATTTGGCATGACAATGATGTATTTGGATTGTAAAAAGATTATTTCTTCCACCCAGCCCCCTTTCTCTCACACACACTTTCAGTGTGGGATGATAAATGAAAAGTTCATCTTCAGCTTTCAAAATATATATTTAAAATGTTGCAGTTGGGGGTGGGGTGGGGGAATCAAAGGTGACAAAGAGCAAACAAGGAGCCTAGGCAAACATCAGTAGCCATGCCAAAAGAAAATGTTTGTTGTCAAATGTTGTCACTGGCTTCGTCTCCTATACCTCTGAGTCTGGGGACAACTTTGACGTTAATTTTGGTGCAAAATTTCCTGTAAGGAACTTGAGCTCCCCCCCCCCCCGGACCTTTCCTTGACATCCTGGGGACCAGAATTTATATGAAAAGCAAGTCTGCTAAGGAATTGCTCCTTCGTTCAAAGGCCCACCCCACTGCACAACACCTCCCCATTGTTGTGAAGCAATGTCAGCAACAAGCTTGAGGTTTCTGACAGACTCTAACCCAAATTTCTTCTTCTTTCAGAATAAAAAGTTTTTCGCACCATACTGAATTTTTATTGATGAAAAATAGATTGGAAAAACAAGAAGAAACAACCCCTAACAGTGCTTGATTTATAACACAGAACATAACTGCTTTATAATATGATCATGGGACATCCACAAAGTATAAAATAATGCAGGTGCATAAGAACACGAATCTGCAGGGATTCTCGCTTTTGATTTTCAGGCATGTCTGGAAGTCCCTTTTATGCCAACAGGCCTTTGGAGCTGTTTAAATTTATTAGCCAGCCACTATCAAGATTATTTGTATGGTTTTTAATGGTGTTTTGTTTTTTACTGCTCTTCACCAGTGTTTCCCAAACATACAATGACTGTGTAATCCTTTAGAAAGTTTAGTCTTACTGGGGTGCCCCTTCTTCGGCAAAGATAATTTGGAGGTAGTTTTAATGACACTATTTTATCTTTGAATAATTTTCTGCAGTTAAAACAACTGTGATCATGATTTACATTTTTTTGCCATGTACCCTTTGAAACCATTTCATGTATCCCTGGGTATTTGAGTACCACACTTAGGGAAACAGTGCTGTACATCATATTGATATTTTATGATATGGTGGTGTAGGAATACTGTTATAAATGAATGAATAACTCCATTGGACTCCACAAGTCATCCAGCCGTGCTTGTCGGGCTCCCCAGTTTGATCTTAGTCGGGGAGCAAAGTAATTCCTTCCTGCATGCTCTCTTCGCAATGAAAATCTGACTCTACATTTCCCTATAGTGGTTGAGGAAAAACAAGATACATAGTTGCCTCCTATGGAAATTAAGCACATAGCTCATCTGGCATTTAGTGGCAAATATCTGAAAAAAATAGGCATGGCTCCCAGGAATATAATTATATGAAACAAATAATTGCAAAGTTTGATGCTGTCTTCTACTTCCAGTGCTATTAAACAGGATCAGCCTATAAAAGAGAGAAATCATCTTTGGAGGAAAGCATCTATCGCAACTGTTGTGCCCAAAATTTGGTCTCTCTCCCTCAACTTTCACTAACCCGTATTGATTACAGGTACTATTTGCACAGAATCAGATCTATAAGCCCAAATAATTCTGTATTTAATAGCTCTAATAAGCATTTTCATGTCTTAAAGTTGTGACAGTCCTCATTGTTTTGGCATCCCCTTCAATATCCTAAACCAGATTGTCTCTGCCTAGCACTGTAGGCAGAAACATTATGGTGAAGGGGAACTTTGGCAGCAGTGAATCACTGCAGAGCAGCCAAAACATAAATATAAGGAAGCTAATATGTTTGTTGTTTGATTGTGTTGCTTAGTGAGCAACTGCCTACAACACTGCCTGTGTGCTTTTCCTTTTATCTTATTTTAGCTATACAGTGGTATCTCGGGTTAAGAACTTTTTCATTTTGGAGGTCCATTCTTAACCTGAAACTGTTCTTAACCTGAGATACCACTTTAGCTAATGGGGCCTTGCTGCCGCCGCCACACAATTTCTGTTCTCATCCTGAAGCAAAGTTCTTAACCCGAGGTACTAATTCTGGGTTAGTGGGGTCTGTAACCTGAAGCGTCTGTAACCCGAAGCGTCTGTAACCCAAAGCGTCTGTAACCCGAGGTACCACTGTGCAGTTTTTTCTTTTGAATGAAACCTGAAAATTCATGGATGGGCTTAGGGAGGAAATCATAGAGCATTCCTCAAGGGGACAAGCCCTAGTGGAAACCAGCCTTATCCCCACCATTCATGTCATCAGTTTAAATGCCATCATACCATGCAATGTTAATCATGACTTTCTTCTACCACAGGAGTGGGAAACCTTTGGTCTGGGGATAAAAACATAGCCCTCCAGTCCTCTGTAACCCAGCCCAGGCCACATACCCCAATTTCCATACACTTCCATACCCTGCAGATGAAAACTGCAACAACAACATTTATACCACATCCATCTGACTGGGTAGCCCCAGCCACTCTGGGCAACTTCCAGCCTATACAAAAAACATGATCAAACATTTTAAAACTTCCCTGTACTGGGCAGCCATGAGAAGTCTTCTAAAGGTTGTATAGTTACTTTTCTCCTTGGCACAGGGGTCGCATTTCTCCCATGAAAATAGGGGTGTCCTACCATACTCTCCTAGATTTCTCTGATGACAATAGGGACATCCTAAGGCAAAGTGGGACATTCTGGGATCAAATCAGAAACCGGGATGGCTTCTGTAAATCCGGGACTGTCCCTAGAAAGTAGGGACACTTGAAAGGTCTGCACTTCTCAGTGGCTCCATTCCACATCTTCAAGTGCTTCTGCACATTCTTGAACTTTGAGAGAACCTCTTGCTTAAATGGAAAGATGTGTGCATGCGGGTCAGTACACAAACCCACAACAGAATGTAGGCTACACCTTTTGCTCAGTCCACTTTTGCCTCTGGCCTTGCCCACCAGTGGCATGTAGCCTTCAGAAGCTTGAGCTGTAAAAGGTCCCCCCACCCTCCCCTGCTCTACTGCAGACACTGATATGGTCCAGTCTTGGCAGATGTTGTCTAGCCTTTACTGAATACGAATCACAGCCTTGGAGCTATCAGAACAAGACCCAGCAGTGGCAGCTCTAAGCCACTTAGGAACAGAGTGCACTTTCTGCCAGAGTTTCCACAGACACGAAGTTTCATCAATCAACCAACTGTTTGCAGGGATCTCTTTTTTAAAAAAACCCAAAAGCCATTGATGGATAGAACCACTACCTAGATCTTTAGATTCAGGTGGATGCATGCAATCCTCTGTGAGTACTTAAAGCATCTTTATTTTGGGGGGAAGAAACACAAAAACCTTTTATCTTCTTACATATGACACACAATGTGAGACATTGGGGAAATCTATATCATAGGATAAACCTGAAGAGACAAGACACAGAATAGTCTGTAAACCTTTTCTGCAAACAAAAAGTCATGTTGTGAGGTGACACCAGGGATCTTGTTCAAATCAAAGCAACCCAACAAACACAAGCTGATTCAGAGCAATAACTGAAAGGGTATCAAATTCCAAAAGACTAGCCATGAAGTGGGCTATGAAGCTGGGAGTTATAGATACCTGTCAAAGTTCATTAGAAAACTAACCAGGATGCCAAGCAGAAAACTATGCAGTAGCTACAAGTGGTGGTAAACTCCAGATTTTGGGCCCATTTCACAGTGGAGTCCAGATCCTTTTAGGTTAGAGTCGAGTCTGAAGTAGATCCTGAAACATCCGAGCCCATCCATGCCATGAACATGGCCTGCCTCACCCCACCATTTTGTATTGGCCTAAGTAACTACATGGCGCTGTGGGTTAAAGCCTCAGCGCCTAGGGCTTGCCGATCGAAAGGTCGGCGGTTCGAATCCCCGCGACGGGGTGCGCTCCCGTTGTTCGTCCCAGCGCCTGCCAACCTAGCAGTTCGAAAGCATGTCAAAGTGCAAGTAGATAAATAGGGACCGCTTACTAGCAGGAAGGTAAACGGCGTTTCCGTGTGCAGCTCTGGCTCGCCAGAGCAGCAATGTCACGCTGGCCACGTGACCCGGAAGTGTCTTCGGACAGCGCTGGCCCCCGGCCTCTTTGAGTGAGATGGGCGCACAACCCTAGAGTCTGTCAAGACTGGCCCGTACGGGCAGGGGTACCTTTACCTTTAAGTAACTACATACAACTAGGAGAACATGTTTTGCCATATTTCCATCCTGTGCCAGGCTCCATCTTGTCCCATTTGTGGGTGGATCTTTTTAGGGAAAATTCTCAAAAATCCTTTATAAAAACCCATATAGCTTTACAAACAAATAAACATTTGTTTACTACAAGGAAGTCTGAGACGGCATCTTTCTTTCTTTTACCATTTTACAGCTGCTTGGAGCAGGTCTGTTGCTGTGTAGTAAAAATATCTGCATGTAAACAACTGTACGTATGTACAGCTCAACTTCTTATGTACACGGGTACGCAGATTGTACATCTGTTGAGTGTAATATGTAAACAGCCCTATTGTGTGATGAGTTGTACATGTTCCTAGCCTATTGTGCGTACATCCAGACCAAGTTGGAAATAATGTATTGTTCCCATGGCCCAACCCTTCCCACTGGCCCTTGCTAAATGGGTTATTGTGCAGGCAGCTTCAGGGAACACCTCTTCCCCTGTTGGGAAACCTTCAGTCAGGGCTAATTGGAGTCAGGGGTTGTTTCTTGCATGTGGGAGCTTTCTATTCATACATGCAAACAACTCTTTTAAGTGAACATCAAATGGACATTCATTGGGGGGATGGGCCTATAACTGCCTCTGTGCATTCATTCAGTGAGCTCAGTGCAGTGGGAGACCAGCCAACCAGAAGAGTCTCTGAGGTGTACTTGCCTGGAGGCAGCATCAGCATACAAAGTTAGGTCCAGTCCAAGGGTTGGGCAAACAGCAATCCACATGGTCCAAGGGTCAAGGAATCCAATAATTATGGGGTCCAGGGTCAAGATGAGCAGGAAGCTGCAAGGTAGAGCCAGGAACTACTAGCAGTGTTGCCAGCATTTGGCTCTGCTTAAGAAGGCTGAAGCCAGCTGGTTCTCATCAGTGCCTTCTCCTCTGTGTCCTTGAAGGCTGATCAGCTGCAGGTGGAGTCACTCCCTCTCTCTTCAGGCTGCTGTTCTGCAGGTGAAGCTGATTCCTGTCCCATGACAGTATACCCGGTTCTCTATACTATTGAGACATCCCCATGGTTTCAGCATTTTCCATTATTGCTACTGCCTGATTTTGTCCATTGTTGCATGATTTGCTCGGCCCTTTTGTTCTTACTGTGCACGTTTTAAAGTTTTTCACTGTTAGCTGTATTTAAACATTGTTTTATACAGTTCAAATTGCCTCAGAAGGCCATATATTGAGATCTAATATTCATGGTAGTGATATCTATATTTTATAACTTGAAACAATAATGGCCCCACGACCATCAATGTACCAGAGAGGAAGAGAGAGCAAGCATAAAACAGAGCTGGAATGTAAACTCTCTATATTAAAAGGTGCCAATAAATATGCATCCAGCTGGAGGTTTGCATAAATGCTGCCCTGGTATTATGACAAAGGGCTGGATATTGTGTTTTAAATTATTAAATGGAAAATATGCGCTAACAAAAAAGAGCAACAAGCCATTTGGCATTACATAATTCCCAAACAAAATGCTAGCTTTCTTTTTTTTTAATGGATTAAAAATGCAAATAAACTAGCCCTGTACAGCTTGAGATCAACCAGGCCAAATGGAGCTATGAACTGTGGTGTGTGAAGCTCACTGGCCTCAAAATAAAATTGAGATACCATCTGCACTAAGCATTGAAAGCAGTATTGTACCACTTCCTCCAAAGAATTCTGGGAACTGAAGTTTGGTCAGGGCCCTGACATTTGTTATCACAAACCCTATTCCCCTCAAAGAGTTACAGTTTTCATAGTTTAAGCACCAATCCCTCTTCCCAAGGGACTCTGAGTGTTGGAACTCTGTGAGGAGAACAGGAATCTCCTAGCAGCTCTTGGCCCCCTTAACAAACTATACTTCCCAGAATTCTTTCAAGGGTGCCACGGCTGTTTAAAGAGGTATGATGCTGCTTTAAATGTATAGTGCAGATGGGGGCTGCATCACAAATTGCATGAGTCATGAGCCCTCCTGTTATGTACTGAGTTGAATAGGATCCAAAATGCAGCAGTCTGATTGGTCCTAGAACAATAGGATCCAAAATGCAGCAGTCTGATTGGTCCTAGAACAGTAGGATTCAGAATGCAGCAGTCTGATTGGTCCTAGAACAATGCAGCAGTATGATTGGTCTGCAGGAGCCACCCAATCCGGCTCCAGATGGAAGTGAATCTACAACCTGATTCGCCTACAGGAGAATTCCGGAATTAGATAATCACGTGCAGCCCATTGTGTAAATAATGTATATAAAGCAGATACTTTGAGGGGACTTTCATTCCTCCTCACCACTATGAGCTGAATAAAGAGCATGGAATCCACTCTCGACTCTGAGTATATTTCACCTCCTCACCTCACACTGCTGATCCTGCACACAGATATCCTTTGAAACCTGCACTTCTACATGTTTTGCAGTGAGATTCTCCAGAAAAGTAATGTGCACAAAAATGAATGTACTGAGGTAAAGTATGCATAGAAGTGCTTATATTAGCAGGGGGGGGGGGAGAGAAAAGCATTATATTAGCGAAATAAATGTTTATATTAGGAGAAATTGGCACTAAAATGGTGATGGATTTTCATGGGGTCTTAAAAAATATCACAGATAAAGGGTTTTGCTGTGTTTGTAGAGTTCTAAAATAGCTTTAAGTATTTTGCACATGCTCACAATGATGCCTAGGATTTGTTATGTAGGATTTTATATATCATTTGTCTTCACAGTGATGCTTAGGACTAGAAAGCAATGGGTTCCCTAGACCAGAAGGCTTGTCCTGGCATCCAAACAATTGCCTGAAGCTGCAAGTGGCTTATGACACTTTCACCATCATGTTCTACTTCCATTGTCAGAGGTGGCATGCTTTCTGATGTCAGTGGCTGGGAATCAAGTGGGGAGAGTGTTGTTGTGCACAGATCACACTTGTGGGCTTGTCAAAGGCATCTGTTTGGCCACAATTTAGTATCATCAGCAAAATGGTCAGGTATGATGGGAGCTGCCAGTTCGACAACACCTGGAAGGCCACACATTGGCTCCTGCTGAGCTAGGTGGACCAATGGTGTGACTCAATATAAGTCTAATCCCCAAGAATCAGTTCCCATTGACCAGTCCAACTCAGATTTACATGCAGAGGCATCTTTCCTTGTGCAAACCATGTTTGTTGGAGAAGGGACAATTCATTTTCACTGCTTTGTGGGGAAAGTATCTTCTTCTAAAATTCTTCATGGAGTTCAGTGTTAGAGTTCAGCAACATCAAACAGGCTACACACACAAACACACACATTCCCAGAAGCCTGGAACAGCTTATTTAGCTGATGGAATATTTCACAAGACAATTTTTTTTGTAATTGATTTTATTGCACTCTGACAACACCTCCATATTTCTTGGCAGTATAGAGCAATTAATCTGCCTTTAAGTGGTTAATTGGGTACCATTTGTACAAACTGTATGCACACATCCCATTTTGCAGTGGTGTTCTTCTTGAAGAAAGCAATTGCTGTGGGCTCTTTTCACTCTTCAAGCTCTATGGGAGGAAAAGAGTCCAACTCTTGACTGCAATAATTGCTTTTAATTTCTGGTTGTTGCTTTTCATTTAAGTTTTTTGAAAAACTTACTTTTCTTGTCCATGAGTGATCATTCTAAAAATAGCCAGGTGAGGGATTAATTTCTTTTGTCTGAAAAACAAAACAAAAAACTGAAGACCAAAAAGAATTTGCTGTTGTTTGGGTTATTTTTATGTATTAATTATAGGTCATGATACTTGCCGGCTGCTGAAATGTTTGCAATAATAATAATACTACTGTGAGTGCTCAATCAGGCCAATTCATCCATAATCAAGAGTCTTTTGAGGGGCAGATTGTTAGCAATGAGGAAAAGTATCCTATTCACTGGAGTCACAGGTCAGACTCTGTCATGTCAGTGCTGGATTGCCAGCAGCATCTTTGAGTGGGGTGAGGAGGATAAAAATATGGGCAGATGAGATGTATCTGCCTGGCTACTTGGTGCAGCACCGTTCCAGATCAGAGGGGCAGGCAGGGGAATTGGTGCAGTCCATAAAAATTCAATCTCCTTCACCAGAAGACTTCACTGTGCCTGGGTTTCTGGGATTGTTTGTGGTGATGGGCCAGAGAGACAGAATGGGGGGTGTATGATAGTATACTATCCACCCACTTGTTCTACAACCTCCTTGAGCAAGCTGATGGAAGTAGTCTCAGATGTGGTGCTGGAGAGCTCTTTCATGGTAGTGTTGAGGGATTTCAATATCCAGGCCAAGGCTGCCTCAAATGGGGCAGCTCAGGACTTCATGGCCTCTGTGGCAACCATGGGGCTGTCTCAGTATGGAACTGGTCCAACGCATGAGACATGTCTGGTGCTAGGTGGAAGAACACCGTAGAGTGGTACAAGACGACACCAAATAAGAGTACAAAGAGGCCTAAAATTCAGATATCTGATGAAAAATTAGAAATAATTTACCATAATTTAAATAGAAGTACACTTCATCTCTGCATAGTGGGGAAGACTGTGACCAGGTGATCTATCTATTTAGGTGCTAACTTTTGATGGGCTTCTCCATAGACCCTGCTCTCTGTTCTTATGGTTCTTTTGCTTTAACTGGACTTAGACCAGAGAGACATTCAACTAAAGAACACCGTCAAATAGGGAACTATCCTCTGACAGTCCTTCAAATAATGGACTGTCCTCTATAAAAATGTCACTGAGATGTTCTCTTTTGCATTTCATTGAAGGGTGGAGGCTACTCTGTTCTGTTCTGTATCGCTATCCTTGGTTGCCAACCCTTGCCAGTTTGGCAGCCAGTGATAGACAAGATGAACCCTGAGAGACAAAATGGAAATATGAGAAGGAAATACAGGCATTCTTGCACCACACTGCCCTTGTAGTGGGTAGCTTCCCATATTTGGAGTCAAGAATAATACAAATCTCTATGATCCCTTGGCGCAAATGGTACCTTCACATCAGGAAAACTCAAAGGTGGTGTCACCAGACTCAGATTGGGACTGTCTTATTCAAAGATGGGAATTTGCATTTTCAGCCTCCACTTCTCAAAAAAAACAGCCCAAAAAACCAACCCTTTCCTGATCTAGAATAGGAGAAAAAGATTAGTGATTAACAAAATTGCGGCAATAATAAATAATATGACAGCAAACTGAGAGATAAACAGAGAAACTGAAAGCAGTGGTGGAAAGAAGCCAGAAAAGTCCAATAAATATTTCTATTTCCTATATGAAAACAAAACATTCCCATTCAATTATTGTAGTAATCTGCTTTCAGTTCTCATCTGTAGAGCAGAATAAATGAAGTTCATTGAAAAGAGCTGTCACTTTCTTCAGAGCATCTTTGAAGCGGCTTCGTCGTCCTCCCATATATTATTAGAACCATTCATGTTTAACTGTTTGTATTTTAACAATACTTAAATGCTCACAACCAGAGGTTTGTACAAATGTTAGGCAAATGCCAAGCCCATTTCATCGAGAACTTGTAGAATTTCAAGAAGCTTAGCAATTGAAGTGTGCGTGCAATATTCCAGGTTTAAAATAAATAAATACAATAAAAATTTAAAAATAACTTTTATTTATATCCCCCCTACCCGGCTGAAGTCGGGCTCTGGTCTGCTAAGTCGGGCTCTGGTCTGCTAAAGTTAGCAAATCCTTTAAAAAAAAGGTTTCATTTTAGTTGTAGGAATTTCATCAGGTTCAGTGATCATATTTAATTACTCATCCCTATGGTCCCTGGGGAATTTCAGGTCTCCCTCTCCAAGGACAGAGAGAGGTCCAACCTTGAAGTGGGAGATATAATCTATGATCCCCCAGCTATGCCACTGCATAAATGTCCACTGCTTTTGCCCTAGTGATGTTGGAACTCTGGGGTCATTAGGGCTGAAAATGGTGTGTGTACAGGATTATAAAACAACAACAAAACAACAACAACTACTACCCTGCCTATCTGACTGGGTTGCCCCAGCCATTCTGGGCAGCTTCCAGCATACACAGAAACATAATAAAACATCAAACATTTAAAAAACCCCATGCAAGGCTGCCTTCAAATGTATTCTAAAAGTTGTATAGTTCTTTATCTCCTTGACATCTGATGGGAATGACGCGCAGTATAAATTAATAACAGAGTTTTTAAAGAATAAAAGCTTTACTGAGTTAAAATAAACTTCTTCATAAACAACATGGTTCCAAACTGTTTGACTGAGATTACATACTGACTGTTCACAACTGAGGCAGACAGACTCTCATTGAAATCTTACGCAGAGAGCACAAAGAGAAACTGGCTGCTAAGTCACATGTCAGAGTGACTCAACAGTTAGCAGTTAGGCCTGAACAACTTCAGTAGGCCCAAATGATTGTGCAGTCCCAGCACTTCCCAGCCTGCTTTTGCTGCTTCTGCTTCATGTGTCTTTGTCACATGACAGGGAGAGCATTCCACAGAGTGGGTGCCACTACCGAGAAGGCCCTCTGTCTGGAGCTTCCGAGTCGACGCGCTGGCTAATGGCGGATTTCCTCCGCTGCGGAGGAGACTGCTCCCTGAAAAGAAGGGTCTGACCGCCACGGCGAGGCGGAGACCCGCTAAAAACCACGGTCGGAGGAAGACCGTGGACTTGGGGTTCGGTAGGTGCCTTCAGTGCCCCCCCTACTCGCGGGGAGACCCCGGTTTCGGGGCTCCGGAGCGACGTGGGGTGAGTGGCACGGCACATCGGATCAATCGCTGTTTTCAGGGAGTGAAGCCGCACAGCTGTTGCCAGAAAGCGCCGACTTTTCCTGTGAACATTTGGACTTGAAAAGACCTCGTAAGTAACAGAATTGGACGATAAATTATTTGAATTTGGCATTTGAACGTGAAGGTATAAACAGGAAGCTCACCTTCCGTTCTGCATAAAGACTAAAGCAAAGACGCTAGAATCCGGAGCTTGGGAAAGGTGTCTTTTAAAGCGAGGAATTTTACCATCTAAGCTTGCCGACCCTCCCTCGGAAGCAGGGGAAGAGGGGGAGATCTTTATCTTTTGAGCCCTGCAGGACAGAAAACCTGACCTGGATTATTGCCGTCTCAGAACCTGGGACCGGGCTGTCAGCCTGTATAATTTAAAAACAACAATAATGGTGGAATGGACTATATCTTAATGAGAAAGAGGATCAGAGACATATACTTTTTGGCACCGACTCGCAGGTTTTGAAAGAAAAAAGGAGTGGAAAGGCAGATTTTTACAACTGAAGTGAATGGAAAATCACCAGAGTAAGTTGTTGCCAAAAGTTTCTAAATGTTGCCTGCTTGGATAATGGGACTGTTACATAGTTACAGCAGATGGAAAATTTTGACCAGATGGTAGACAAGAAGTTCTGAAGTGACCTTGAGAGGCAGCAGACAATACTGGGAAAACAAGCTGGAAGATATGGCTCAGAGAATAACAGCTCTACTGAATGACATTTTAAATAAAGTGAATATCTTTGAACAGAGTGTTTCTGATCTGAGGAAGAATGTAATGACTTTGGTACAGAATGGGAACAAACTAATAACTGAGGCTCGAGAAAAGGAACCAAATTCACAAAGTCAAGCACTGGAAAAGACGAGGAAGCAATTAAAACCGGCCTTGATTTTGCAAGGGGAAGCCTTAGGAGCAGAGTCCCAAACTGATGGAGACAAATCTGACTTTGAGGATACTGAGGTTGAAAGACAGAGCAGTGTCCCTCATGGACTGAGTGACGCAAGATGGATGATAAACACTCTGGAGGGGGACACTGCGAGAAAGTCTGAAAGGATGGACGATTGTTACCCCAAAGAAACTGTGGAGCACGCCTTGGAATACTTACTGGTTTACGAACTGAATTATGAAGTTTGGGCGAGCGTGCTGAAGAAAATTAAAGAAGACGTTGAGAGAAAAGCTCTTTGGGACTTAACTTTAGGCCAGAGAAGAAACTTGCAGGCAGTACAGGGAGACGATTTGAGGGCCTCGGACATAAGGGAACCGGGTTAGGAAATTAATTTTGACTGATAAGATTGATAAAACTGGTAAAAAAGACTGGCAGTACCTGATACCAGGGAGATGAGACGGTGGGGAAAATTGGGAAAATAAAAAACAGTATTTAAATAATATGGTATAATTAAGAACAAATGGGAGATGGTGGAATGATTTCATTCGGCTTTTGTGGAAACAACATAAGGAAATGAGGGAATAAGATTTAAAGGTATATGAGTTAAAAGTATAAGTTTTAAGGTTTTTATTGTGGTTGTTTTTTGTATCTTCTTTTTAACTAGGGAATTGGAGTTTAGTTAAATTTGTTTTTAGGCGCTTACTTGAACTGGGAAGATAATAAGATACAAATGGATTAAGTAAATAAGTGAGTAAGCAGTAAAAGACGGAAAGAATTTGCTGATCTGATTAATAACTGGAATGCAGAAGGGGAGAGGGGAGGAGGCCAAGGAAATAAGTTATTTGAAAATAGATGTGGAATGATGGAGATTTATTCTTTTTTTGTTGTTGTTGTTGTTTTTTGTTTTTTGTTTTTTGATGTTCTTTTTGTATGTTTTGAAGGGAAGGGTGGAGGGAGGGTGTGGGATTCTTGTTTGGGTATATTTTGGCTTTGCTTTTTTCCCCCTGCTTTCTCTTCCCCTCCTTTTTTTTTATCTTATTGTATGTATCTCTTTTTTATTATTATTTCTAGCTTTTCTCTTTTTTGTACACTTGGAAAATTAATAAATATTATTATAAAAAAAAAAGAGAAGGCCCTCTGTCTGGATCTCAGTGTCCGGGCTGAACCAGGATGAGCCAGGGGAAACCATAGACCAGATGCACCTATAGACTTGCTAGTCCTCCAACATGCCCTCAAGCAAGTGAGAAAACTACACCCTGGAGCTGGGGTAGTTCATTTCTTTCTCATTGTTCGAAGTGGGAGGGACATTTTAAGGAATGAAAGGTAACAACAACAACAACAACCACAGAATAGAACACAGTTGTGCAAAAGTGTTGCAAGGAACATAGGAAGCTGCCTTATAGCATGTCAGAACATTTGCCCATCTAGCTCTGTCCTGTCTACACTGACTGGCAGTGGCACTCCAAGGTTTCTGGCAGGAAGTCTTTTCCAGCTCCATCTGGAGATGTTGGGGATTGAATCTGGGAACTTCTGCTATCAAAACAGATGCTCTACAAACTCTCTCCACCCCCTTTCTAGAAATGCAGCCTTAATAATGCTGATTATTTATTTTATAATGCTGATTGTTCACAACTTTGATTTGTAGCTAGAGGCTTCTATGAATAAGGCACATATGCATTAGGTAAAGGTAATCAGACTCTGCTATAACTTCTCTAGTTGAACAGAGGCTAATAAAGTTCAAGACTGATGTTGGAAATGTCAAGAGGTTGAAGGTACATTCTTTCACCTTTGGTGGACATGCCCAAGGATAAAGACATTCTGGGAGATGATTTATAACGAGCTGAAAAAAGTTTTTAAATACACATTCTCGAAGAAACCAGAGGCCTTTCTCCTGGGTATGGTTAGCCAACAGGTGCACAAGAAGGATAGGACATTTTTCATGTATGCTACAGCAGCAGCAAGGATACTCATCGCACAGTATTGGAAGACTCAACAGCTACCCACACTGGAAGAATGGCAGATGAAAGTTATTGACTATATGGAATTGGCAGAAATGACCGGCAGAATCAGAGACCAGAGTGAAGAGACGGTGAAGGAAGACTGGAGGAAATTTAAGGACTACTTACAGAAACATTATAAGATAACGAACGTTTGATGACATCGGATTGAGGGTGAATGGGTATTTGGGAAAAAGTGATCAGAGAAAGATTTAATATTTTGTCAGATTTAAGGAAATGCAACTATTTACTAGACTTTAAGAGTATCAGAAAATCAAAATATGATAGAGGAAAAGAATTTGCAGACAGAATATTTGATTTGGAATACAGAGAAGGAAGGTCTGGGGAAGTCGGAGAAATAAGTTAATGTAAAGAATATAAGGAGACAAAAATTGTTTTTAATATGTTTATTTTCTTCGATGTATTTTGCTGTTTTGTGTTTGTGTGTTGTAGTACCTATTTTTCTGTTTTTTCCCTTTCTTTTTTTTTCTGTTGCTGTTCTGAGGTTGTTTGTTTATTGTTGTTTTAAGTTTTTGTTGTAAAACTCAATAAAATATTATTAAAAAAAAAAATAAAGTTCAAGACTGTTATTAGACTGTATAAGCTTTCGTACAATGGCTCTGTATGAAGTCGAATGATCTGTCCTTGCATGCTCCACTGAGATATGAATGGTCATTGCATCTAAGAACAAAACAGAGATAGTGGCTGATGTATTTTAACCACTTGTGCTCAGAAGGCACGCACAAACCTCCCCAAACTCACCTAACTATTTCTCTGCTAAATTCCATCTAGATTCTCAATAGCACAACATTTACAATGCAATCCTACACAAAGTTAGGCATGCCTGCATCCACCCCAGTCAATAGGCTTACAGGAATTTAACTCTGTATAGGATTAAGCATCTAAGAGTTCTTTCTTTTTGCTGTTTCTATTAATATTATTACCCTACCACACCCTGAAAATAAGTATTGCTTTAAGCAGCCAGAAACAGCTCTTAATCTCCTGTAATGAAAATAGATTTAGAGAAATACGTGCAAAAGGCATTGTCAATGCACTGTGATGATGATCTTAATGGCAACAACAGGAATATGCACCACTGAGTTCAGAAGTGGCACTTCGTACCTGCAAAGTTCTTACCTGAGCATTGCTTTTGGATGGGGCCCTTCCTGAGAATGGAGGTGAAAATTCCCGCAAGAGCAGCTGCTTCGACACTTCTTGTACTATGTGTACAGCTATAAAGAAAGAGGTTGGACTCATCTCGTCCTTGATGTCATAATAAGAGACAAATAATTTGTTTTCTCTGTCATTTTATGGAACTTGGGGACAAGTTCCTTTAAGGGTTTTTTTCTTTTTCTGAAACTTCTCTTCAGCGAAGGGAGGAAGTTATCCTCTTTTCGAGACACATTTTTTATGAGTTTAATTATAAGCAGGTAATGGAGTCTATGTAAAAATTACCTCTTAACTCTGCAGTAAAAATACAGTCCCCCAGAGCAAAACAAATCTATAAAATGGAAAGAGATCACCATGGCGAGCCTATGGGGAAAGTGTCTCTGAAAAGAAAGCAAATGAGATTCACTTACTTAAAAACCCATGTGTCTTCATCCCTTGGCATAGGCTTTAGCTTCTTTCTTGTTTATATCTGTTTCTATTTCGGTTAATATCGGTTCCACTGGGCAATTACAACTTTATATTCAAAACTCCCTTGTTAAACATGTGGGGCGGAATTTACTTAACCAGTCTCGTCCACAGAGGCCCTGCTCAAGGATTTCCACTTGTGCAATGGGGCCTCCCCCTCCCCTCCTCTCCCCACGTACCCCTCCACCCACCAAAACTGACTCAGGGGGTGTCAGGAGAATCCCTAGAACAGTGCATGGAGGGAGATGCTGGGATATTGTCCCATCTGGCAAGCTGGAATGCTTGCACAAATGAAAGGATTGGAAGAGTATAATGTTGCATTCCATCTGTGATTTCTGGGTTGTATAGCTGATCCCCCGTTCTCCATGTTCTCCCTAGAGTAGCCATCTCTCATGTGTAGAGAGAGGATGCACTGCGCACACAAGAGCCTATCTTCGGTCCTCAGCATCTCCAGGGACAGACTAATCTGTCAACTTCAATTGATACGGGTTTCTCATTTTTCAAATCTTAAATTCAGTTTGCACCATTTCCATATCAGTTTGCAAAGAATCAGCATGAAAATACATACAAATCTTTGTGTGCATTTATATTAGGGGAAAAAGGCTCATATAATAATAATAATAATAATAATAATAATAATAATAATAATATAATAATAATAATAATTTATTATTTATACCCCGCCCATCTGGCTGGGCTTCCCCAACCACTCTGGGCGACTTCCAAAAAAATATTAAAATACTGTAATACATCAAACATTAAAAGCTTCCCTAAACAGGGCTGCCTTCAAATGTCTTCTAAAAGTCTGGTAGTTGTTGTTCTCTTTGACATCTGGTGGGAGGGCGTTCCACAGGGAGGGCGCCACTACCGAGAAGGCCCTCTGCCTGGTTCCCTGAAACTTGGCTTCTCGCAGTGAGGGAACTGCCAGAAGGCCCTCGGTGCTGGACCTCAGTGTCTGGGTAGAATGATGGGGGCGGAGACGCTCCTTCAGATATACTGGACTGAGGCCTTTTAGGGCTTTAAAGGTCAGCACCAACACACTGAATTGTGCTCGGAAACGTACTGGGAGCCAATGTAGGTCTTTCAAGACCAGTGTTATATGGTCTCGGCGGCTGCTCCCACTCACCAGTCTAGCTGCCACATTCTGGATTAGTTGTAGTTTCCGGGTCACCTTCAAAGGTAGCCCCATGTAGAGCGCATTGCAGTAGTCCAAGCGGAAGATAACCAGAGCATGCACCACTCTGGCAAGGCAATCTGTAGGCAGATAGGGTCTCAGCTTGCATACCAGATGGAGCTGGTAAACAGCTGCCCTGGACACAGATTTGACCTGTGCCTCCATGGACAGCTGTGAGTCCAAAATGACTCCCAGGCTGCACACCTTACCCCAGGGGCACAGTTACCCCATTCAGGACCAGGGAATCCTCCACACCCACCCGCTTCCTGTCCCCCAAAAACAGTACTTCTGTCTTGTCAGGATTCAACCTCAATCTGTTAGCCGCCATCCATCCTCCAATCGCATTTAAAAGCAATTTAAAATATATATGCATTTAAAAGCAATTTCCCCTAATATAATGAATTTATGTATGCTATTTTCACTAATACTGTATACATATTTTGTGAAGTTTTTCCTATTGTATGTTTGTGAACATTTTGGGGGAGTTGAGAACTGCATCGTAAATTTCAGAGAGGTGCATATTTTGAAGGAAGGCATTATTTCAGTTCCCCTTAAAGCTGAATGAATGTCTTCCCCAACCCTATTGGTCATTGACCAAGCATTCACACAATCAGTAGAAGCAATCTAAGCGTTACCGCTTTGAATCCCAAGGCAAAACACATTTAAACAGAAGTAAAAATATTTATTCTAGAAAAGAAAGAAGACATGTAGTCACATCATACTTTTTTAAAAAAATGCATCGGTATAGAAGGTTTTGTCTTTTTAAAATCTAAATAGGGGTGGGTGAAATCTCCCGTCCTCAACCCAGTAAAAACAGCAAGCTGTTTCCATTATGACTGACGATAACTTTCTCTTAAGTCAGAATCTACCATTGCTACTTTAAGTGTCTGATTTTAATGCCCTTTATGTAAAAGCAGAAGACTCCTTTCTGGGTTTAATGAAGTAAATTTATAGGTAGTCAATATGAGTTCTAATTGCATGCGGAGAACGGCAGGATTGATAGCAAGAGAAGGAGTAGGGCAGGCAGTTTGTGCTGGGTGACCATAATTAGTTGTCACTTGGCTCTCTCTGTAAATCATTTATAAACATATTCCAAATGTTATGGCCTGTCAATAGCACATCTAATGGTTAATGAGATGCCTTTTCACTTTGCAGATTGAATGTCATAACAGCCCATGTGTTTTTCACGGCCTTTTAGCTCTAGCTTTGTTCCCTGTGCAAAGAAGCCTGTACAACTCCATCAGTCTAGCTCTTTGGGTAGCTATTTCTTTCTTTCTAGGAACAGAAACAGGGTTTCACCTTAATATATATCTGTTTTTCCTTTCACCATTCCTATGGCATTGATTTTTGGCAAAAACTTGGGATGATTCCTTGAGAGAAGTGAGACAGGGCCAGCCCCAGGCTTAGGAGGTCCTCAGTATGGTGGGCCCCCTCCTATCTTGCATTTATTTATTTATAACAATATTTAGGTAACACATTTCATAAAAAATATACAGTCATACCTCATGTTACGGACGCTTCAGGTTACGTGTTTTCAGGTTGTAGACTGCGGGAAACCCAGAGGTATCGGAATGGGTTACTTCCGGGTTTCGCCACTCACACATGTGCAGAAGCGCCAAATCGTGCCTGCGCAGACGCGGCGCTTCAGGATGTGAACGCTGCGGGTTGCGGACGTGCCTCTGTCATGGATTACATCCACAACTCGAGGTTCCACTGTAATAGCAATCTATAACAAGTATACATAAAACCATACAATAAAAACTATTTGAAATGTTGCAATCAGAAATGCATATACAGACATACATAATTGTCTTTGTATGCTTCCTTTCTATAGTCAAAACCAGGCTTCCTCAACCTCAGCCCTCCAGATGTTTTGAGACTGCAATTCCCATCATCCCTGACCACTGGTCCTGCTAGCTAGGGATCATGGGAGTTGTAGGCCAAAAGCATCTGGAGGGCCGAGGTTGAGGAACCCTGGTCAAAACCATGCTCAAGATAGTTTATAAAATGGAAGAAAATACATAATTAAAAGCATTGTAGTCATAAAGAATAAATAAAACAACAAAAAGGACACAACCACATTAAGCATATTCCAGATAAACCATAGTAAGATCTAAAATAAAGTTACAAAATAATAATATAAACAGCAACAACAACTCCCCAAAACAAAGAGTCTGTTCAACAGCCTCAGCTTCTGCAGCTGGAGTCAGTCAGGGCCCCACCCTCCCAGGCCAGATGGGAAAAGGCTTGTAAGGCAGGGAACAGTTCTTCTAGGACTCACAGCCTCTCGCCTCTTCATAGCAGCCTCAGCTTTTGCAGCTGAAGTCTGCCATTTTCATTTCTCACCAATGTCCCAGAGCAACGTTATGTTGAGGGCATTCTGGAATGTCAATATGGCAGCTCCCAAGCCCAGCTGCCTGGTGCAAACCTTTAAGAGTAAGGTATCAGGACTAAGCCTTGCTAGGGCTCTGGGACCCTGACAACTGTCAAATGATGCTACGTGACACTAGGCCTGCCTATAAGTCTTCGCTGCTTATTTGCTATAGGCTTTCTGAAACAGAAAAGAAATCCTTTATGGACTATGCCTGTCAGACAGAGGGGAATTTGTATTAATAGGAACCCCCACAGAGACTGTAAGACTTGGTGAAAGAAGTCATGAAACTTGTAGTTCAAAATGAATTGGTAGCGCAAACCTACATATTACATATGATGGCTGGTGTAGAGCCCCCCAACATGTCAAAATTGATCAGTTAAGGGCTGGGGTTGTAATGATTTGGACCACTGGCTGAATTCAGCTCCCTGTTTCTTTCGGTGGATAGGTAGGTAGGTAGATAGAGATGCATTTAAAAAACCCATCTCTTTGCAAATATTTGCAAATAAAGCCCTAAACGGCCTCGGTCCAGTATACCTGAAGGAGCGTCTCCACCCCCATCATCCTACCCGGACACTGAGGTCCAGCACGGAGGGCCTTCTGGCGGTTCCCTCACTGCGAGAAGCCAAGTTACAGGGAACCAGGCAGAGGGCCTTATCGGTAGTGGCACCCTCCCTGTGGAACGCCCTCCCACCAGATGTCAAAGATAACAACAACTACCAGACTTTTAGAAGACATCTGAAGGCAGCCCTGTTTAGGGAAGCTTTTAATGTTTGATATATCACAGTATTTTAATATTCTTTTGGAAGCCGCCCAGAGTGGCTGGGGAAGCCCAGCCAGATGGGCGGGGTATAAATAAAGGAATTATTATTATTATTATTATTGTTGTTGTTTGTTGTTTGTTGTTTGTTGTTGTTGTTGTTATTATTGTTATTGATGTCAGGGCTTACCAGAGCTTTAGGCAAATGTCTAGCTCACGAGAATGTGGAAAAGCTGGAGTCAGTAGACACTACTCTATGGAATAGGCAAGGACTACTCATCATCAATGTTTTGTACTCCTTTGCCCAGAAGTATGAATTTCTGCTGCTTGTTATGTTCTCCCATAACAACCCTTGAAAATTCTACTACTCTGAAATGAAGTCTTCCCTTTGATGGCTGTGAGCCAGGTGCCAGCAGCCCCAAAATATGAAATTTCTCCATTTGTCAGTAGCGCTAGAAAAATTATATCTCCCAGTGCTTCTGGCACCTGGCTTGCAGTTGTAGCAAGAAAAAGGGGGCCAGGGGAGGGACACAGCATCCTTCTCCCCCCCTCCCCACTGCCACTGGTGCCGCTGGAGCAATAAGCAGGTGGTTGTGAAGAAAGAGGAGGCAGAGGGTTTGAAAGCTCTCAGGGAAGGCTGGGGAAGAGTCAGACCCCACTGTGCTTCCACTGATGTGACAGGGTTTAATTTTGCTCAGAATTGGGTTCAGAAGTGGGTAGGGGCAGCAGGATCAACACTGGGTTCAGTGCTGCAATGGAGGAGACTTTTAAAAATCCAGTGGAATAGCTGATGCTCTTGTGAGAGCCTATAAAAAGCATGGAACTGTAGAGGAGGGGGTGAAAATGAAAGGAAAAATGTGTGCAGGCAATGCCTGCCTTGAAGGAAATGTTGAAGGGAGGTCACCAATTGTGCTTCATACCTGCTTCTGAATGCTTGCTTTGATTACAATGTGTGGGTACATGTTGGAGGAACTTAAAACTTCCGTGTGTGTGGTGGTCACACCAATGTAGAGATGGGCTAGTACTGTATGTCAATTTCAATTTCTCTCAGCTTCTCATTTTTCCTATATTTAGTTCCATTCTCTATATTTCCACATCAGTTTGCATTTTTAAACAAACAAACAAACAAACATGTTCTTTTTAAAAAACAAACAACCCTCATGAAAATTCATCAGCATTTTAGTGTGGCTTTCTCCTAATATATACATATTTAGAAATGGCCCCCCCAGCCTAATTCAATGCATTTTTGTATGCTATTTTCACAAACATATGCATCTATATGCCCACTTTACCCTAGCACGTGCATTTATGTACATATTATTTGGAGATTTTGAAGGATGCCTGTGTTTGAGTTTGCATATTATTTTAGAAAATACCAATGAGGTAAGTTTGCCAGTAAATCCAAAGTGAATTGGATTACTTCCCCATTCTTACACACATGTGACTGTGCAGCCCCTATGTGTGTGCCCCACACTCACTGTCCTCCACTGCTTGTGGCTCACAGGGCCAAAATGATTGCCCACTCCTGCCCTATCCCATTTCAGGGCGCTCACCAAGCTATCTTCCTGGCTGAGAACATAAGTTTTATGATTCAACACCAGAGTCCCCCACATTCAGTCTCTGAGATCACACATCTGTTTTTGTCTTCTTTCCTGATAACTTTGCACAAGAACCGATGGACTTTGATGCACACACCTGATAAATAAACCATGGCACAATTGAATGAGGAGTTGTTACCTCCGTTGACAAATGACTTTCCTTTTTAGACATTCTCCCCCAGTCTGCCAATTTTGCTTACACTAGAAAGGGGCCAGAATGTCACCGGTTTGATTTCTACAGTCCCTTGGAAGCTGTTACATGGTGTGTGTTTTTTGCAATTCATGGAAGGAAAACCCATTTTATGGAAGGGAGGGTGCTATTGTTAACCTGCATGAAAAGGAAACCTGCCATTTTCTTTGGCGAAGCTTTCCTCACAACCTTTTTTATTTCCTGGTGAGAAGGCAATTCTATTAAAATTACATTTTGTGTATTTCAGAGACAGAGAGAAGAAAAAAGCTAGAGAGAAATGAGAAAATGAGCTCAAAGAGCTAGACATACTTTTGAAGTGGGTTTTAAAAAACACTCTTTTCTCCTGAAACATGCTACTCTCAAGGACAGAAATGCTTATCTCAGCCCTACTGAAGTTTCATTGAATGATAAGGATCTCTTTAAAATCTGACGCTCCATAAGGCCTTTCCTAAATTGTTTGTGACTATCTATTTAGATGGAATTGATATCTAATCTCCTAGGGATTCATTCCCTTCCTTTCTTTTTTTTACTATCCCCCCCATACCCATACTCACACTCCATCATCTTCGGCTCTCACCCTCCCAGATTATATTAAGACATATCACAAAGTACTTTAAACATTTGATTCAGATGCCATTCAAACCAGTGAGGAAACCTTTTCACTCATTTAGAACAACGAGACATATTCCTAACCTGTCTCTGGGCTTCTGTCAGACTTATTTCCTTCACACAAGGATTATTTCACCAAACGTTTGTCATTTGTTCTGTCATGTCAATAGCACCTTGCAGGGTGCTGCCATTTTCTCCAGTTTGATCTGTTGTGTAAGATGGGACTTGGGTTAGGGGATGTCATATAGGTGACGCTTGAGAGAGGCAGGGAACAAAGCAGTGGTGGTTATCCTTTTCAACAAGTGGCACAAGTCCCAAATGTATTTTATTCCATTTACAGTATCTCCTTCCTGACTTTCTTCTGTGCAACTAGGCATACACCGCTTAGGCACAGAGCTGCTTAGTTGTAGCAATGTTGCTGCATCATGTGCATTCAGAACATGCCCTTGGTTTTGAGAAATAATGCTCCATTGTGTTTGCAGCCCTTGTGCCTTGCTATAGTATTGCAAGGAACAGCCCTTTGTTTAAACCTAAGACCTTGGTCAGGGAGGGGGAACCTGTGGCTGCCCAAATGTTGTTGGAGAACTACGTCTCCCATCATCTCTGGCCATTGTTCATGCTGGCTAGCGCTAATGGAAATTGGAGACCCACATCTGAAGGCTCACAGGTTCCCCATCCTTGGTTTAATCAGATCTTTTAGGAGTCCTCAGTACAGCTTGCGGCATCCCTCGCATAGTTTACCCAAACTATTCAGTCTTATTCAGGTGCTACGCCACACTTTGTTATGCATCGATTTATGCAAAGAAACATTGTCCAAGTATAATGTACCCACCAGATACATTATCCTGAATATTTTTCATAATTCTTATTTGAGGTCTGATTAAGGGGTTGAAATTTGGCAGAACTACAATTTATTTGGAGAGAAAGTTATGGAAGTTGCCTCAAAGATCTGCTTTGGGTTTGAGTAATAAACCAGCTGCATACAATCCATTATGTAGTCCATTTCCCTATGCAACCAATTTTCACATGTGCCTTTGTTTAATTATTGTTCTGAGGTCTGTATTAGAAACCTGTGTGGCAAGACATCCTTCAACCAAACTTCTCTCTGAAGCTCTCTTTTAAATTAAAAGCAACATAGAAGGTAAGAGGCAAATCAATCCTTTAAAAATCTTTGTTCTGCCAGTGCAGACTGAAGTTTGCATAAGGCTTAACAATTCTCCCCAAATGATTGGTGCTTTCTTTTCTGGGGGATTGATTTTATTATGCTTTTAATAACCTTTTACAGCAAAGCATGATGATTATAATAAAAATAAACAACAGTTGGTCAATATTGCTTTGACTGTGTCTGTAGTGGTCCAGAATGAAACACCATGAGCCATTCTGCTTAGGAGCATCACTGTCAAGATAAAGATAAGCAGCAGCAAAGGCCCAGGTTTTCAACTTTGCACCAAAGTGCAAGTATAGATGATTTTGGAGATTTGCTTCAAGATACCGCAGTTGTGATTAATTTACTTGTTTTTTGAATTTAAAAAAGGCAAAGGACCCCTGACAGTTAAGTCCAGTCACAGATGACTCTGGGGTTGCAGCGCTCATCTTGCTTTGAGGCCGAGGGAGCCGGCGTTTGTCCACAGAGAGTTTTTCTGGGTCATGTGGCCAGCATGACGAACCCGCTTCTGGCGAAACCAGAGCAGTGCACAGAAACGCTGTTTACCTTCCCGCCAGAGTGGTACCTATTTATCTATTTGCACTTTGGGGTGTGCTTTCGAACTGCTAGGTTGGCAGGAGCAGGGACCGAGCAACGGGAGCTCAGCCCATTGCAGGGATTCAAACCGCCAACCTTCCGATCGGCAAGCCCAAGAGGCTCAGTGGTTTAGACCACAGCGCCATCCAAAGTGCTTAATTTCGAGTGACTTTAAATTCTTAATTTTTCACTTGTTTTAATTTATGCGCCTTTAGCAATACACCAGTTCATACCATTACTGTAAATGAAACAAAACAGAAATAGAGACACTTTTGTATTTTGGTAGCAGGGGACAGGGAAACAACACCTACCCACACCTGGTAGTAGGTAAATAGATGTATTTTTAATTCTGGGTTAGCACTAAGGCAAAAGCCAGACAGAGGACCTAATGCAAAGAATATTAAATCCGTTTGCTTAAGTGAGCATGGCTGGCTGGTGGCTACTAGCTTTTACACACATCCCACCTGCTTGTTTAGAAAGAAACAAGTTGGCCATTGGGAGCTCTTACACCTGCCTAGCATACAACAGTGGAGAGGGCATGTTGTTTGGTTTGGTTTTGGGGAACTGATGCTGGTCCTGTATGTGTGCTTTTCTGTACCCCCATATTCAAATTGCACATTTGTAAATAAGTATACTATTAAAACACACAATTGGCTTCCTCATGTCGAATTGCCTGCAATTGCATTAGACAGCCATGGTAAAGGGAATGGATGTACGTACACAATTACTCTCATCCAAAGGAACATGCATGCTGTAGCTATAGAAAGCTAAAGTCTTGCCAGTCTGCTGTTTTTCAGGAAAGGAGAGTGCTATGGATGTTCAGCAGCATCGAGAAGCAAGAAGGAGCCTCCCCACCTCACTGTCCTGGAAATCTGTGATTTTACTAGCCTTGACATTTTCCTGAACACTGAAAAGGTTTAAACATCCCCCCTTTCGCTTTGTATAGATTGGGCCCATCAGACTCTCTTTCTCCCTCCTTCTCTCTCTCTCTCTCTCTTTAATTTTGATCAGCCAGTCTCCTTAATGGTGTGTGTGTGTGTGGTTTTAAACCTGTATGGGTGGATCTACACAAAGGGAAAAACCCACTATAAATAAGTCGTAAACGAAATTGTTATAACAAAAGAAAAAACCGCTATGGAAAATCACATAGATTTTTTTTACTCTCCATCGCCATCTGGTGCTGCATGTTTATAACGCATTCAAAACACTGTGTTTTGACTAATGTAGCTGAGTCCGATGTCATCCAGATGCTTTTATGCTATGGGAGTGTAGAAATAAATAACAATATTGCAATAGTTTTATCTGTTTTGTTAATGGTGTGTTGTGTTGTTGTAACCTACCCTGGGACCATAATGGTGAAGAGTTAGGGTTAAAAAATATCACGAATAAATAAAAGATTGGATCTGAGCTGGGAATATGGATCCAGGGTACATGCACATGCATTTTGCCATCCTATTGGCTCAGGGTACATAGCGCTAAAATGCGAACTCCTTATAGAGCTCAGATCTAAGATATTTCAAGCAGCCTTTGCCAAGCATTAAGGCTATTTTGTTACCAAGTTAATGAGTTAGGAAAGTTTCTCAGTTAACTCCAAATATAACAATACGGAGCATTATTATTATTATTATTATTATTATTATTAATTATTTTCTTTACACAAAGTGCTATTATTATTATTATTTATAAAGAGAAGTAAAAAAGAAGAAAGAATAATATAGTATATTACTATAAAAAATATGAAGCTTGTTGTTATTTTTAATTACCTTTACCATGGGCAACATGTTTGGGGAAAGAGGTTGGGGAACTCCAGGTCAGAGCGAGGAACGTGAGCTCCCCTCTCTCTTTATTTTAACAGATTAGTAGGTATGGACTCAAATGCCACCAGAAGCAAGATATACACATTTAAATGAAGAGCCACCAGCTCCAAGGCAAAAGCTCTCCAGGGAAATGTGAGTGAGTACCTTGATCAATTCAGCCATAGTTGCTTCTTATTCTCACCCAGCCACTACACAACCTCATTTACCATCATAAGCCTGGTATGTCAGATTGAAAGGAAAGAGCTTCAAATATCACTGGTGTTGCTAAATTGCTCCCCTAGGAAGTCAACTGCACGGGTGCACCTGACTTTATTACTGTTTCCTGATCTTAATCCATTTATTTATTTATTTATTTATTGCACATCATTTGTTCAAAGCAAACCAGTAATTTTGCAGGAACATTTCTGGTCTGCATTTGCATTTGGATCTGAATAGCCAGAACGTAAATCCGCTCACCTTTTCATCAGTGGGCAGCATTGCAGCCAGGCAGCCATGCCTCAATGGTTTTCCAGCTTAGGAGTGGAGGCAGGCCACCTCCCCCCTACGTCACAGCTGGCTGTGTCATCTGTGCTGGGGGACAGCCCTAGCCAATCAGCTGGCAGGGTGGGTGGGGCCGCAGTTAATTGAATTGTGGCATGGCCGGCTGGCACCCTCTTCTTGCCTCTTTGTTGGACCACCCTACCCCCACACACCATCTTTTCATGCTTTGCTCTGATATGACCTTGCTATGGCAATTGTCGGTCGCCATGTTGTTGGGGCCGCATAGGATTTTTTCCCACTTGGCAAATTGGCACCAGCCATTTGGTTTACACCTACCTGGTAGCAATTGTCACAACTTTTGTGAGGTTAGGTATTGGGTAAGCCTTTGCTCAGTTGGAGGGGAGGTTGACGCCTTCGCCAGCCTCTCCTCAGTAATGGTATCCTGTTAAAGGGATTCAGGGTGTGAACATTGTCTGAAGCCTGGGTATGGGCTAGGGCCATGTCACAGCCCCTATGGGAACCCCTCGGGGTGCCACTATTTGATGTAAGTTATAGGGCACCCCTTAAGACGCTGGTGGCGCTGTGGTCTAAACCACTGAGTCTCTTGGGCTTGCCAATCAGAAGGTTGGTGGTTCGAATCCCCGCAACGGCATGAGCTCCCATTACTTGGTCCCAACTCCTGCCAACCTAGCAGTTCGAAAGCATGCCAAAAAAAGTGCAAGTAGATAAAAGGTACCGGTCCGGCGGGAAGGTAAACGGCATTTCTGTGCGCTGCTCTAATTTCGGTGCTCCGTTGTGCCAGAAGCAGCGTAGTCATGCTGGAAACATGACCCAGAAAAACTGTCTGCAGAGAAACGCTGGCTCCCTCGGCCTGTAAAGCGAGATGAACGCCGCAACCACAGAGTCGTCTGCGACTGGACTTAACTATCAGGGGTCCTTTACTTTTACCTTTATAGGACACCCCTTATAAGTGGTTTACCGTTCAGTGGACTCCCTGGAGATGGGCAGGAGTCAAGATATAGCCTGGCTTGACCCAACGGTGGAGGAAGCCACTCAGGTTCCTGGGGCGGTGCGAGCTGCCCACAGGGGTGGGACAAGCCACCTATAGGGGCAGGGCACACCATGGGGCCTCCAGAGTCTGCCTGCCGCCTCCCACTCAGCTGCCCTACAGCTGGGGAGGAGGCAGCGGGCAGACCATTTGGGCAGTGAGGAGCCTGCATGTGCCCAAGCCACTGCGTCTCTCCCAGAAGAGATGTGTGGCTTGGGTGTGCTGCAGGCCCCGCGATGAATGCAGCCCAGCATTTTGTCACCCCCCTCAGTGGTGACACCTGGGGCGGTCCGCACCCACTGCATCCCTCCTTCCTCCGTCCCCGGCTTCACCCCAATGCCTAAGCCAAACCGCTCACATCTGTAACCAATAAAGTTGTGGCCTATTTGAATCCATAAACCAAAATACTCAGTGTCAGTGTGTTTTATTGTTCTCTTGGGAACTTTGTGGTTCAGATGCCTTGGCACGCAAATAAGCAATGGCTCACCATCCATAGAACAGGAATTATGAAGGAGAGTTTTCCCCCCTTTCCTGAGTGATGCCAGATTTTACATTTCTTAGGGTTTCCTAAGATTTCCACTAGATTTCCAGATCAGATTCCTAAGATTTCCACTAGATTTCCAGATCAGGTATTAGCTCTGGAATTCCATCTGCGACGAAACTGGAAAAGTGCAGAGTTAGAAAGAAGGGCTGCAAATTTTTCATATGAAAGGAAAAGAAACAATAGGGGCACTTCTAGACTGTCACTATTTTGGTTTGGGATGCAGTCACATCCCAGCAGGTTCAAGCTGTGCAATTAAAGCAGATTTGCAGCTCTTGCAAAACAATCTTCCCTCAAAGTTCAGAGTTTTAGTGATGAAGAAAGTAGTGAGAAAATGCAATGGAAAGTGTGGGATAACACTTGGCTTGGCACAACACCATCTAATCTTCCCCCAAACAAATCAGGCTGAATGTTCTTTAAATAGTTGATGTTTCCTAATGCCCTTGCAAACAAATCAGGCTGAGTGAGCATTAAACAGGTTGTCTGGAAGTGATGTAGGACTTTCCTCTATTTCCTGCAAATGGCACTGTGTCACTATTTCATGTGCGTTCTGGAGAGACAAGAACTACTGTATTGTGAATCTGCTTTCTTGGAATGGGGGGATATACTGGGAAGGATTTCTCTTTTCAGCACCCCTGTCAATGACTACATACCCCCTGAGCTCATGCATTCCACACAGCTCAAGCCTAGGTGATACTAACTTTACTGAAGGCTGTAAGGGTCTGTAAATACGCTATTTTGTTTCCAATAAAGAGATATTAGAATAGAAGAAACGTCTGGACTTATTTACTGCCCTTTCTACACAAAGATGCTGTGCAATTCTGCTAATTGCTTTACGACGCTCCGAAGCTACACTGCGTAAACAGAAGCTGCAGAGGTCCGCAAGGGAAGCGTGGCTGGGCGCCAAACAATAAAGCAATAAATCTATTGAACAGAGCTTAACTATGCTCTATGCAAAGTAGGGCAGAGGTGATTCTAGTCCCTGGACTAGAGAACAGTTTGCTACAAAAGAGGGCCAAACCCATGCTAAACTGTTCTGATGAGGACTTTGATGCAATACCATGCTTGAGCTTGGTTTTGGTCCTGAGGTTTTAGCAGACCTGCAATCCTAGCTTTTTAATATTCACCTTTTCTCCATGCACACTACTGTTTCAAACGAACACAGGTTGAATTTTATTTTCCTGTGCTAACCAATCTCCACAATGCAGGAAGGTCTTGTTCCATAATAGCCTTGCTATGCTTCAATGGTGCATCAAGTAGCTCTTGCATAACAAGGGCCTGATTCCAGCATCACCCGCACTAATATCAGTCAAGAGTAACTCCACTAAAATCAATGGGCCTTGCACGGCTAATGCAAGAGGAGAGGCAAGCCCCATCATTTACAGAATATTATACTGGAGAGTATAAAGGTGCAATAGAAATGCAAGGTATTATGGCGCTATTTATTACTGTACATTAAATCCATGTACCGTAGAAGTGCAAGTCAAATATAAGTGCTAGGTGCAATTTGGTGGGTTCTCGGGATGACCGTTGCTTTCTTTCTCCATAGAGCGATGCCATGAATAAAGAGATCAGAGATATAAAATGCATATGGCCTAATAAAAAACCCCAGCTTTTCTTTATAGTACTGTGCCAAAATTTGTGCCTCAGTTCCTCAAAAAAGCTTTCTATTTCTGTGAAACAGGCCTCGGTTTTCTGCCTCATTCTCATGGTGCTTTATTACAGAGTAGCATGGGAGGTATAGGCCTTTTCCCCACCTGTGAACATTTCCTCACCACTCTGTAGCCTCCCTGGCTGCCTTTGCTTGCTGATCTGAAAAAGTCCCATGGGAGGAGTCGCCTCATGATGTCTTGCCCTGGACTTTATTTGAATAGCAGAAGGGGGGGAAGTTACAGAGCACAGACCAGTGAGGAGAGGCTTTGTAGAATGAAATAAAGAATGTTCATCACCCCTTAGCTACCTCAAAAGTAAGGTAAGTGCATTAACAAACACACACACATTCGCAAGATTGTCAGCAAATTTTTCTCTTCCTTTTGGTAATTTCTGAATGCAATATTTTTTTTCATGAATAGATGAAGAATGGTAGAGGGCGGGGAATAAAGGAGGGTTTTGTGTGTGTGTGTGTTGCACAAGACTAATACAGTGGTACCTCAGTTTCCAAACGCCTCTGTTGTCGTATGTTTTGGTTCTTGAATGCTGAAAACCCGGAAGTAAATGCTTCTGTTTTTGAACATTTTTCGGAACCCGAACGTGTGATGCGTCTTCCGCTGACTGCAAGAAGCTCTTGCAACCAATGGCAAGCCGCGGCTTGGTTTTCAAACGTCTCATAAGCCAAATGGACTTCCAGAACGGATTACATTTGAGAACCGAGGTACCACAGTAACTGGAAATTTCAGCAACATCTTCTCTTTGTCCTCATGCTTCCTCCTTTTCATAGTCTGATCGGCTAGGAAGAATGTTCTGCCCAAGCTTCTGTAACACCCATGTTCACTTACCTTTATCCAGTTTTAAAGGTACCTAAACGCAGTGGGGGGTTTTTTCTATAAAAAAAAAATTAGGGGTATTCTCATTTTGACTCAAGAAAATCATCATTTTATAGTTCAAATCAGGAAAAATACAGTAAATTGACAAAAGTACAGATTCATGAAATGTTTAGGGGTATATGTACCCCTGCACACCCCCCCCCCCTGAAAAAAGCATTGCCTAAACATATCCCTCATGAGAAGAGAAAACTCCCTGGAAAAGACCCTGATGTTGGGAAAGATGGAGGGTACAAGGAGAAGGGGATGACAGAGGACAAGATGGTTGGACAGTGTTCTCGAAGCTACGAACATGAGTTTGACCAAACTGCAGGAGGCAGTGGAAGATAGGAGTGCCTGGCTTGCTTGGGTCCATGGGGTCACGAAGAGTCGGACATGACTAAACGACTAAACAACAACAAAACATATCCCTCACTTCATCTGTTTTGTGGCAGATATATTACATGTATAGAAACTGGGTTTTTAGAGTCATAGTTCCAGTTCTCTGGGATAAATTACCAGCCCAAATCAGACTGGTGCCTAATGAGATGGTGCTTAGACACCTACTGTATACATTTTTGTTGTTTAGGAAGGCTTCCTGTGAGGTATTTTATGAAAAAAAAAACATTTTATATTTGATTAAATGTTTTCATTGTTTTTAGAGTTTGTAAGGGTGGTTTTATTGTTGTAGAATTTGTTGAATTGATTTTATTGTGTGTGATTCTGTTTCTTACCCTGTACACCACTTTGATGACTTCATGCCATGAAGTGGTCTATACATTTGTTTAATAATAATAAAATGATATCAATATTAACAACAACAACTTGATTTTGTTTACAGAGGGAAATACACAGGCTGTCCAGAAGTCTTAAGACTCCATTTTCCATCTGTTCCAGCCAACATGGCCAATGGTCATGCATGATGGGAGTTGTAGTCCAAAAACATCTGGAGAGTCACAGGTTCCCCACCCCAATACAGACAAAGGACAGTTGCTGCCATTTTGGACTTTTAACATGCAGCAGTTGAAATACAACCAAAGCACATTTCCCCATGGGGAATATATTCACAAAGCAGGTGGTAGCTGCACCTTTCAGAACTTATTGTTAAATGAGGACTAGTGTAATGAATGGTCCACATGAGACTGCCTCAAAATGAGGCATATGTACAAAGGCAAATCTGTTTCCCACATCCTACTAGTGTAGGTTTTCTTTTCTCTCCACTGCTCTTCTATACACAATTCTCCTTGGGCCATTGGGCCTTGATAGCCTTAGTGATATACATGGGCGGTTGTCCATCATCCATCACTTTTCAAATGAAGAATTGCACTGTAGCTCATTCCATACACTCCGTCAACTGCTTTATGATTTACTTCAGGATTTTTATGCACTCATCCCAGACTCAGCTGATGTCAGGAGTAACAGCATCTTTGAAATGAACAATATGCCATGGTAGATCGAAAGCTCATGCTATTGTTTAATGTACCAAGTATAATAGGCAGTCCCTCTTACTTTGACTTTTATCTATATCCTTTCTGCTTGAGCGTTCTGAGTGCAAAATGCCAAGTGGCAAATAAAGGAGCCACAAGGTGCACTTACAGTGCATATATTTCCCCTAAAAGATCAACAGAAGGACAGTGGTTGCCTTGTTTGCATTCTTATGAGAGCAAGGCAGCTTGCACAATTTGGGTGAATTTCACGTGTTCCCCTGCTCAACATATGTGTACCTCCAGAGAAGCAAATATACATGGGAAAGACCATAGCTCTTGTATAGGTGCAAGTTAATCATTGGCATCTCCAGTTAGCAATATCAGGTCATATAAGTCTTCTGTCTGAGACCCTAGAGAGCTGCTGCCAGGCAGAGTAGACAGTGCAGGGCTGGATAGACCAATACTCTGACCTATTATAAGTCAGCTTCCCATGTTCCAAAAATTTTGCATGACCTCCAACATCTGCCCTTTGTTGGTGTTGGTGGTGTTGTTTAGTCGTTTAGTCGTCTCCGACTCTTCATGACCCCATGGACCAGAGCACGCCAGGCACTCCTGTCTTCCACTGCCTCCCGCAGTTTGGTCAAACTCATGCTGGTAGCTTTGAAAACACTGTCCAACCATCTCATCCTCTGTTGTCCCTTTCTCCTTGTGCCCTCAATCTTTCCCAACATCTTTTCCAGGGAGTATTCTTTTCTCATGAGGTGGCCAAAGTATTGGAGCCTCAGCTTCATCATCTGTCCTTCCAGTGAGCACTCAGGGCTGATTTCCTTCAGAATGGATAGGTTTTATCTTCTTGCATTCCATGGGACTCTCAAGAGTCTCCTCCAGCACCATAATTCAAAAGCATCAATTCTTCGGCAATCAGCCTTCTTTATGGTCCAGCTCTCACTTCCATACATCACTACTGGGAAAACCATAGCTTTAACTATATGGAACTTTCTTGGCAAGGTGATGTCTCTGTTGGTAGTCACCATTTAAATCAGGGATGGGGAGTTCTCCCGGTGTCATTGGGAATGACAGGAGGAATGGCTGGAGTGGGGGGGGGATACTGCAACACACACCGGTGGCGCTGTGGTCTAAACCACTGAGCCTAGGACTTGCTAGTCAGAAGGTCAGCAGTTTGAATCCCCATAATGGGGTGAGCTCCCAATGCTCGGTCCCAGCTCCTGCCCACCTAGCAGTTCAGAAGCATGTAAAAGTGAAAGTAGATAAATAGGTACCACTCCGGTGGGAAGGTAAACAGTGTTTCTGTGTGCTGCTCTGGTTCGCCAGAAGCAGCTTAGTCATGCTGGCCACATGACCCAGAAGCTGTCTGCAGACAAATGCTGGCTCCCTTGGCCTGTAGAGCGAAATGAGAGTCACAACCGCAGAGTTGTCCATGACTGGACCTAACGGTCAGGGGTACCTTTATCTTTAACGACAGAGCTGGTCCCAGAGACATTGGGCCATCTATCTCGAGCCAGAAAAGAGGACTAAATGAGCACTGGTTCAGTTCTGCAGAACTGTTCTTATACTTTAAAACCACATGGTCTTAGGATGACATTAGAATAGAATTCAGTCTGCTTTCACAACAAAGTGAGTGTGGTTAAATGACATGTTTTCAAGATGCATCCCGGATGCATCTTGGGGACATGACTGACCCTATCATTAGGCAAAGTGAAGTGACTGTATCAGGCGGCAGTTGCTGGGGAGGGGGCACCACTGGCAGCTCGCTGGGTGTCCCTCCTGAACCCCATGCGTGTGTGTCGTGTGGCATGTCCTGCACCCCCACAATTAGCCTGCTATTCTGTGGCGTGTATGGAAATAAGATTCTGTTACAAATTCAGATGACTTCTGTACATTGATTGGCGAGGGCGCCATCTTGTAGCAAAATATCCTGGATCGGCCATGCTTGGGGAAGTTGAAACTTTGTAAATCTGGCTATAACACAAGCTAGTAAGTGTACTTTGTGATGATGAGGTTCAGTTATATGTATAAATGCTGTGTTTGTGTAGCCTACTTAGGGATATTGACTGGCCTTGCATGGTAGATTAAAACAGGAACCTCCCCCACAACACTCCATAATAACTGTTTTCATTGCATAAAGTGAAAAAAAAGGATAATCAAATTTTATGCTTCAGATAGCATGTGCAGGACTCCCACTGAAGTTGATAAAAGCTCTGTGGCTACTCAAACCCTTTATTTTTTCTGCTTTACTTGTTCAGAGTGGCTCAGGATATTTGCCAACTGTTATTGAATTTAAGCACTGAACGCTAACAGAGTTCAGCTGACCCTGAAAGAATATTTTTTTTAAAAGCAGTGATATTTTTGAAGTACTTACGAACAGGCCATAATTGTCTCCCATACACTTCTGTGTTTTGGGGTAGAGAGGAGTACATTTAATGCTAATTCTATGCAAATTGCTTTAAAAGCACAGCCGGTCCATCTCTTTAAAAGCAATAGCAATGGCATCATCAAAAGGTGCTGGCAAATATAATTAGCCAACTGAAGAGCTTCTGCTTCCAACGCTAGAATCAAAGAAAGAAGTTGGAGCAATTTATGAAAAAGAGGGAGTGTAGAAGAAGAAGGTCCAGGAAGCAGCAGAAAAGACAATGTTCTTCCCAGTGAGACCACTCTTACCAAAGACTTCCTTGTAGCTAAGACTTACTGAGATCACACTCGCTATGGCGCTCAGATCCAGTACAGTGGTACCTCAGGTTAAGTGCTGTGTCCACCACAATCAGTGCTATTTCCGTTCCACTGCAGTTCGACCTATGTTGTTGTGTGCCATGCTGTCTGCTGTTGCCCAAACTACTGTAATTATGTACAGTGGTACCTCGGGTTAAGTACTTAATTCGTTCCAGAGGCCTGTACTTAACCTGAAACTGTTCTTAACCTGAAGCACCACTTTAGCTAATGCCGCCACACCGCCGAAGCATAATTTCTGTTCTCATCCTGAAGCAAAGTTCTTAACCTGAAGCACTATTTCTGGGTTAGCAGAGTCTGTAACCTGAAGCATATGTAACCTGAAGCATATGTAACCTGAGGTACCACTGTAAATAACTCATTTATCCCGGCCGTTGTCAGCAGTGCCTGGAAGTAATATAATCTAAGTCAGGGATGGGCCACTTACAACCCTTAGCCTGATTTTATACAACTTGAGCTTTATTTCATTCAGGTGGAAAGAACAGAGAAAACAGGTGGGAAGAGGCTGGCAGAGAGAGGTGCCCTGGGCCTCACTTTTGGTTCTCGTCCCTCAACATTTGACTTTGGTTGTGCAAGTAAGAAGGTGGCATGACAGATGTTCCATTAGTGGCTGCTGACCTTCACCCATACAGAGAAGATGCCAATGAAAGACATCCTGGATGAGGAATCTAGTCCACAGGAGAGGGCAAAGCTTCCTATGAAGGAACACAAAAGAGCCAATTACATTTCTTTCTTTTTTTTACCCTTCCCTTGTGCAGGCTGTACAAGACCTGAAGGGAGAGGTTGGTCAACATAGAAAGTGATGAGGGAAAATGTATCTGGGCAGAGACTCATGTGCAAGGAAAAAGTGATAGAGCATATATTTTGACAACATAGCCACAAAGTCCTATGATCTACACCACCTTTCTGCCCTGGTAAACATCACATTTCTTCAGCAGAGTGTATTGGGCTGTATTCAGACATGAGGATTATTGCCGGTACGTTAGTTTTCATGGTTATAATGCTAGTGCTTCTGTCCCAGTTTCTAATGTTCCTTTTACATTGCACCCTGTTGCCTTATAGAACTGTGGCTTTTTTAATCAAGATACTGCTATGTTGGGCTGCATTTCACTCACACCAGTGGACATGATGTGACACAACGACAGACTTCTTTAGACATCTCAACACCTTGTGTGCTTGCATTCGCCCATGAAAATAGCAGGAAAGAACTGTGTGCTGTGTTATGGCCTCATGATTTTCCCAGTTACCAATCTTTTATTGTTGTTTTACTTTTCTGTATGTCACTAATAGAATTTATTTTAAGAACTGGTTATCTCTCTCTTTTCTTTCCATATCCAAGTCATTGTAAAATTGTGCAGCCTTTTGTCTTCTGTACTTTAAAATCCAAGAGTTTTACTTTTCACTTGAAACCATCTCATCTACACTATTAAAAACCCTCTTTGATAACCTTCCCCGCCAACAATCTCCCCTTCAGCCAATTCAACAGCCATTTCTCTCCCCAACCTAAGAAGTATGCATGCATATGAATGAGCAAAATGTGGATTTTAATTAAAGTAGTTCCTTGCAAACAGTTTCCAATATCGATTCCATCTTTGCAAGCCATCTATGAATTACTCTTCAGTCCCTACAATTAAGGTCATTTACCTAACAATAAATTATGTGTCTAGGTGGTTAAATCACAAGAAACGGATGACTTCATTGAATATTGTTCAATGAAAAATAAGATAGAAAAAGTCCCTTTGAAAAACAATTTGGCTTCAGTCAATGGTGTGATTAATTTGTCTCACTGGTTTCATTGGAACTTTGGTACTGTGCTGTATTCAAACACAGTGGCTTAACTGAGCACTGTCCCATTATTGTACAAGCAACAACATTGCCTGCCTTGAGAATCCATCACCTCTTTCTTTCCTCGGCCTAGAAGGAAGTCAGCTTGCAAACTCAGATTAGTAACCCTGCTGGAAGCTGTATAAAACCCTGCCAAGAAGTTACCAACACCTAAACAGAACCTAAATTTCATAGTCAAGGTTCAACACATGTATGATTAACTGTAGTTGGTTAGGTAGTTAAAATAAAATATTTAAGAACGTGAATTTGTTCATCACCACTGGGTGTTGCCCTGATTGTAGAAAGTATGTAACAGAGGGGCAGGGACCATTACAGGCTAATGGGGCAGATAGCTTCTGAAGGTCCTAAACGTGTTCATTTGGAAATGCAATCCAATCCCACTTATTAATTTCATTGTATTTATATCCCTCCCTCCCTCCCCAAGGATCTCAGGGCACAATTTGAAAACGAAGGGGTGCTGGAATCCTGAAACATTTAAAATGCTCTAAAAATAATTACCATTAAAAACATCTAAAAGCAGTTACACTTAAAAGCATTCTAAAAGCAATTCCAGTTAAAAACATTCTTCCATCCAATGATCTTGGGGTTGCCAGGAACAGCATTCAGTATTATATTCCATGGTGCACAAGGTGCTCTTTAGGATTACATCATCTTCTGCTTATCATTTGATCTCTGTTCTTTCTAGATGCTATAGGTGAACGTTTCGCTTTTAGGAAAATGAGCCGCAGCTGATTTCTAATACCTTCTTCAACAATAGGTGTGAAATGGAATTCCATGGAAGCTTTCAAATTACGGCCCACTTACATGTGTGCATTGTATCAGCGGTGACACTTTGATATATTGATAGCGGGCTGACAGTTCTTTTGACTGAGTAGAATTTGCCCCAAGGACTGAGAAAGCAGGGGCACTTGCAGTCACAAGACGTATTGCATGCACAAACCGAGATGAAATTTTGGTTAAACAGCTACATGAGGCTGTGTCTTGAGAGTAAAAGGTTAGGCAATAACATGATTAGGAATATTGTGCACAACACAGAAAGCAAGCAGAGGCCTTGCAGTGCTAGGCTGAATATTCCACCCAGAGTGATCTCAGTGATTTTTGGGGTTGGTAGTAGAGTGAATCCCTCCCTAAGAACACATGTGGTGGCATGTTCAGGATGGGATGGAGGACTTTGTAGAGGGGTGCATTATGTCCTTTCTGTTGTTAATGAATTGCTCCATGAGGTTTTTCTTATTAGGTTTAAAAGCCATGCCACTCAGCTGTAGGCTAGCTACCACATTCTTTGAAACAGGGCTGCTCTGAGAAGGAAGCAACATGGCGACATAGTGTTGCTGCCAGGGACACAGTTGTCTGAGGCTGATGGAGTTGTAGTCGAAAACATATGGAGGGCACCAGGTTGGGGAAATCAATCATAGCTAATAGGCACTGGGAAGCCTATGCTTCATGAAATTGTCTATTCTTCTTTGATAGCCAACTAAGCTAGTGGCCAGCAGCAAAGGAGGTGGTGAATCTCATTGATCAGGGAAGGAGAATCTGAATCAATGGTCAGGGATTATGGTCAATATCTGGAGAGCTACAGGTTCCCCAGCCCTGCCAAACGTCAACCGTTCACCATGTGAGCAAATACTCCTGTTCTAAAACTCTGTTTCATTTGGGTGGCTCTGGAATCTAGTGTTATAAGAGAGGGAGGAAAAGCTGTTCTCTATCCACACCAGGAATAATTGTGTAAATCTCAATCATCTCCCACTTGCTTTTGGACTAGCGTGCCTCAGACCTTGCAACTTTCTCTTTGTTTTGACTGGACATTTTGGCACCTTTCCCACTGTTTTGTGAGATGCCGTGGTCAGAGCTGTATGATGCAGTATGCTCTATATTTATTTGTATAAAGGCATGACAAGACTGAAAAGTTGTCCCACATCACATTCAGTCAGTGTCATAAGAATAGATCCAGGATAATGATCTTACTCCAGTTCCTTGAAGTGCCAAGATAGGGCAGTCTATTAACATAGAAAGGCTTGAGAAGAATTGTACAGGTTAGAACACCATCTAGGACTTTCATGGAGAGCTAGGTATTTCACACAGAGACTTGACTTTCTTTTGCTTCATTTCTAAGCTATAACTCTCCTGCCTCATTAGATATCCTGAAGACACCAAGACTGGGAAGAAATATCATCTCCCATGCCCTCATTATGTTGCAGACAACTAAAACACATTTATGGCATTTTTGTTTGTTTGCTTGTTTCCTGTTCTGCAGCAAACCTCTTACTGTATTTATTTCCGATTCTTCATGAACCTCATTGCCTCATGGAAGAGTGATTGCTGCAGCTCTGCTAATGGGGTGAGATGCCTATTTCATTATTTATTCTTCTGATATCTAGGTGTATTGAAGTGAGGGTGAAATTATAATTTACTTAGGATAGCCTTTTTTGTTCTCTATTTTTGCACTCCAAGAACAAGGTTGTTTATGTCTGATGCTTCTTTATGTTGCTTAGGGTTGCCACTTGATCATTCTCATTGCTCACTGCAAATTTGCCCATGTTTTGGATTAACAAAGCACTAGGCAGCACAACAGCAATTTTAATAACAGGGTTACACTAGACACCTAGATTCTGGCTAGGACAGGAATTATCTGTCCATCTGTCACTCATTCTTTCTCTCTCTCTCACACACACACAAACATTTAAAAACAACATAATTGTACTTCAGGAGACGCAACTGCTGTACAGAATGAAAGCGGTTGGGAACTAGCTTTGTCTGTTGAGATGTGTGTGGAAAAAATGAGGAGAGCGAGAAACTGGATAGAGCATCCTGGGTGGCTGTTTTGTTTAAACCAGTGTTTCCCAAACTTGGGTTTCCTGCTGTTTTTGGATTACAATTCCCATCATTCCTAGCTAGCAGGACCGGTAGTCAGGGATGATGGGAACTGTAGTTCCAAAACAGTTGGAGACCTAGGTTTGGGAAACACCGGTTTTAAAGCCTGATTAGTCATTCAATATTTGTTGCAGGTCCAGCAGTGGCTGGTGCCCATTAGGGCTGGTAGTCAAGTAGGCCAACAGTAGGTGAAGCTAGAAGCAATGAGAAGCAAAGCCCATCCTCTTCCCTGATGAGTTCTACAAGGGCAAAACTGTGATTAAGGAGGAGGAAGCTGAGAACCAAGGCTACCCTCTGGGCTAACTGTATTTATTTATTGAAAATTTATCACCGGCTCTTTCAAAAATATAACAAGACAGCTTATAACATATAACATGCAATAAACTCACTGTATAAAAAACATAATTTAACATAATTTAAAAACAGGAGATGTAAGAAAGAAATAAGTTTGGGAGGGAGGAGGGAGGAAAGCAAGCACAGTCACTACTTTATAGTTACAGTGGTACCTCGGGTTACAGACGCTTCAGGTTACAGACTCCGCTAACCCAGAAATAGTACTTTAGGTTAAGAACTTTACCTCAGGATGAGAATAGAAATCACGTGGCGGCGGGGCGGCGGCAGTGGGAGGCCCCATTAGCTAAAGTGGTACTCAGGTTAAGAACAGTTTCAGGTTAAGAACGGACCTCCAGAATGAATTACATTCTTAACCCGAGGTACCACTGTATAGAATTTTTGTAATGATGAACTGGAATGGTGAGATTTGGAGAAAATGAGTTTTCTTTTCACTCCTTTTCCTAATGATCTGTGGCATTGAATTTTCCATTTTCACAGCTACTGCATACTGGGTTGACGTCTTCATTGAGCTATCCATGACATCCTCAAGTTGTTGTTGTTTTTTTAATTGTTAATAGTTGTTAAATTAAATAAATTGATAAAAAGGTGGGGGAGAGAAATGAAAGGGGTGAAGTAACATAATGAAATTATCTGTGCAATTTCTGTAATTACGCAAATTACGCAAGTTGTGTAGTTTCACCACAGTGGACAGTGAGACGAATAGCATAGTTTTTGGTGGAAGGCAAAATGCAGTGTAATGGAAACAGTTCTGCATCTGGCAAATCAAGAGGGGAATGGAAAGTGATGCCTTCTTACAGCCCTATCTGCCACTGAGCCACACAGCCCTCCTTCCTTTCTCAATGACACGGGAGACAATGTGACTTCCAAGAGGGTGTCTCAAGGATCTGCATACCTTATCTAAAAGCAGAGGATGTTTTTTAATACATCCCTAATGATTGTTTTGTTCAAAAATTAATAGATAGATTAATTGATTTAAATCCACATGATTAAATTGAGGGATATTTAATTGTTCCCTCTTAATTGGGTGACAGCCCTGCTTCTCATTTTTATGTAATGAGAGGGAAGCTGACTGTATCTTTTCCCAAGGTGCTTCTTTCTATTTATCGCAAGGACAATGGCTAGTAGAATAATGATTGTTAAAAACATGGATTGCCTTCCTAATACTAGTTTATATGAATCTACTCCTTTGGCTAGAAATCAGATTGCTGGAAAGCCAGGCTTTGTTCTGGAATTTATTGTATTTCCTGCAGATGTTGGGGTTAGACATAATGTGAGATCACTGCAGTGTTCAATGACAGCATCATTGCTGCTGTATATATCACAGTTGGATGAGTAGTAAGAAATAATTGATTTGCAAATAAAAGCACAGAGTTCAGCATTCTGCTATGATTCACTGGGTCACATAATTTATTACACACAGGTAGAAGGGCAATAGAAGAATAATTCACAACAACATGATTTGCAAAACTAAAACTTTTCATGGATTTCAGCATGATTGAATATTCATCTAAAAATTCATGCTCAGTAATACTTTTTATTTTTAAAAAATTATTATTACAACCAGGGATGCTTGAGAAATCCAATTTATGTGAATTCCAGTGCTAACTGACCTGATTTGCACCATTATCCTTTGGATTTTGCAAATTTTGTGAAATGGTTCTCAGCTCAGAAGAAGTATCGAAATACATTAAAAACCACATATTTCAGGATTAAATACATTCAGAAATGCATGCATTAAAAAGCACATTTAAATAATATCTTGTGATCTAATGTATATTTAAAATATGTACTTAAATACAAAACTTTGTGCAGATATTTTTTAAGGCAAAAAGCATAGCTTAATGTGGAAATGTGGCAGAACTGACTTATGAGTGAAAACATGCAAGGCTGGCACAAACCCGTCATCCCTAATTACAACTATATATTTGCAAACCAATCAAACACATGTATAATTTTTGAGTATGGATATCTACAGGATCCGTGCAAGTAAGCTGGCCAATGGGGTTCAGTAACATTCATCAAAATGCATGGAGTTATTTCTGGATGAGGCAGCATGTTCTGGGAATTATCCAAACAACCTCAGAGCACAAATAATGAACAAGACAACAAAATAAGCGAGTAACAAACAACTGATGCCAGAGGCAGAAAAATAATTTCTCCACATTTATTGGCAAATACTAACAATGCAAGCATTCACGAAGAGCCACGAGCTGTTTGTGATAGATTTGCTAATCCCAAAGCAGTTAGCTTAGTTATGAAGTGTATTTGAAACACATAGTTAAAGATCTTCATGGGGAAATGTAGGGAAACATATAGAGGAAATTACAGGAATTAAGGAACCATGGCAAAGTGTTGCAAACTGAGAAGGTAAATTCATTACTCATTGCAAGTCTGCTTAGGTTTGTGTTTTGTTAACCTACAATCATACATTTATTCTGTTTTCTACTTAAATCTCATATTTCTGCACCCCCTAAGTTTTTCCATTATATAGTGGGAGAGGAGTTCATTGAAAAAAACCCAACCTGGGAACACTAAATGATAGAAATGGCCATTTCAACAAAGATTCTGTGAGCGCAGCATACCATGCATCTGAAAAGACTGTTCAAAGCAACACTTGATGTCCATAGACACACATTTGCTGGACTGGAGGAGGTGGATGTGTTCCTCTGTCTGGTATTGTTGTCATGAATGAGCCAGCTCCCAGGGAAGGTGTGTAGCCAGGGAAGAGTTGCTGCTAACTGAAGAAAGCAGCCAGGAACAGAGAGGATTAACAGCTATGCAGGATGAGCATCAGCTAGTGCCAACTCCCCTGCCCCTTGGAATGCTGGCTGATAAGGGAATAGCGGAGAGCTGGCTAGAATGCTGTCAAAGCTCACCAGAAGCACAAACAGGTGGGAAAGAGTTAAGAGACAGCATCTCAGAGAACAGAGAAGAGGTGGGAGCTGACCCACTCTCTCTGAGGTCTCGATGAATGGGAGGGCTGCAAGACAGGAAGACAAAAGACATCTGAAGTGAAGGTTAGAGCCGTCCAGAGATATCGGTTTGTTTTTGCAATAAATCCTGCTTTTTAATTAGCTACACTTACTGTGTTATAAGGTTGAGAACCTGAACTCCAGACAATTGCCTATGGAAGCCAAACTCCCCCAGTGAGGGAGCTGTGCAACCATGAGGCACCTCAAAGTGCCTTCCCAAATGGTGGATGGGCAGAAGCTACCAATAGTGGTAGCCCTGCCAGACGTAGCCAGTGGAGTCCCACAAAACAGGACAGCTGGGCTGCCAAGGGACCTGATGGTTGAAGATCCAGTCATGCTGCCTGTCACCACATGCCTCTTTTCCATGCCATCCTGGGAGATGGCATAGCAAAAAGACATTTTGCCTCTCCCCCACCTGCTCAGTTCTGCTCTAGCTCATGCAATCAGTGAGGCTGTAGGTGCAGCAGTGATTGTGCTGATACATTAAGCCCCTCTGCTGCCATAAAATGAGGACATACAAAGACCCTGCTGGATTAGGCCAGTGTGGCCCATCTAGTCCAGCATCCTATGTGCAAAAAAAGCATATATTAATGAGTGCATAAAAACAAACATACAAAATGCACTGTAGGAAGGAATAGTGCTTGCAAAAATGTGTCTATCAGAGAAATTGCATACAAAAAATGTGTATGTTAGGAGGAATGTGCATTAAAATGCTGACAAATTATCATGAGGACATCTTAACAAAATCACAAATTGATGTATAAATGTGAGGAACTGAACTTAAGCTTTTAAAAAAAGAAGAGAGAAACTAAGAGAAACAGACGTTTATAGATTTGTCTAAAAAGCCCATTTGGACATAAGAGAATATTTTAAAACTGGATGAGATGTCAATGAGATGTTATAACTTTTGTAAGGGACACATGGTATCTGCAATAAAATGTTGTGGTGTGGAACAACACTTACCACTGCAAACAATTAAAGATGATATATTCTTGGTGTGAGTGACTAAGTCCTACTAGAAACACAAAATGCAATTTTGTGTTAATCCCATTTGCTAGAATCAAGACAAATGGTCAACAGAGAAAACTCCACAAGCTGAATTTTGTGGCGTATTGAAAAGCCTCACAAAAGAACAACTAGCTTCGTGCCAACTCTTGAAAATGTGTTCTTATTAAGTGGAGCTAGCAGCTAGCATTTATCATTTTTGGTGAGCCCCACATCAATGCTTCACTAAACAACTTAGATTATTTCCCTGTAATTGCATCCCCAAGCTACCTAATAACCTCAATTCATTTCCATTAAATCTCAGGAGGGTTAGATCATTTAGCAACTCTACACCCATTCCCTGCTTTCTCACTTTCTCCCATTCTGTAAATATATGCAATTGCTGTCATGCAAGTGGAGAAGTCCAAATAGAAACAAAAGCAATGGCAGCAATCTTTTTCGTTTTCTTTGTGGCATATATTTTCCTTTCATTGTGCTGTACCGCACATGTCAGTGAACAGCAAAAACTGAGTCGCGAGCTTGCTTGCTGCTGGCTCTCCAGGAATTTCTCAGCTGAATTTTGCCTTCGGTGGCTTTCCCCCGTCCCCCAATTAACAATCCTTTCCTCCCAATGTTCCCATCCCTGGTTTTCAAGTGAGAATTACGTGAGCCTTGAAAAATGGATAGACCTTCCATCTCCAGTGCAAAAATATTTGAGATCCTGTCATTTCCAAAACACATTAAAGTTTCACATTAACTGTACGCTCTTGACCCCACCAACCATCAACATTTGACCTCTGTGAATCTTGAATCTCCATTTCTCCTCAGCCCTGGCAAGCCTCAAAGTAGTTTTTTCCCCACCTTAGTATGTCCCAAACCTGATGTACCAGTCCAGGGAATTATCCACCATTATGGTTTTCCCAGTAGTGATGTATGGAAGTGAGAGCTGGACCATAAAGAAGGCTGATCGCCGAAGAATTGATGCTTTTGAATTATGGTGCTGGAGGAGACTCTTGACTCTATGGACTGCAAGAAGATCAAACCTATCTATTCTGAAGGAAATCAGCTCTGAGTGCTCACTGGAAGGATAGATCCTGAAGCTGAGGCTCAAATACTTTGGCCACCTCATGAGAAGAGAAGACTCCCTGGGAAAGACCCTGATGTTGGGAAAGATGGAGGGCACAAGGAGAAGGGGACGACAGAGGACGAGATGGTTGGACAGTGTTCTCGAAGCTACGAACATGAGTTTGACCAAACTGCGGGAGGCAGTGGAAGACAGGAGTGCCTGGCATGCTCTGGTCCATGGGGTCACGAAGAGTCGGACACGACTAAACGGCTAAACAACAACATAAATATAACTCTGGGTGCTTCCTGGTTCCCTTCTTTGCCCTCAGGTTATGGGAGCCCAGTGCATCCCCCCCCCCCACCTTGGTACCTGACTTCCGGTGGCACCAGAAGTCAGATGCCAAGACCTTGTGAGACCTCAGAAAGCATTGTGATCAACCTATTTTACTCTCACCTACTTCCCCTGGGTGCAATGCAGATTAGGCACACACAAACATTATTCCCATAGCCAATCAGGTATACAGGTAAAACATTCTGACTCAGTCCTCAGAGCCAATCTCCCTCTCAAGGGTGGATGATATGATGTTAGGAAATAGGACCAAGAAGTAGTAGCACTCAAGGTCAGCCCAAGACATTTTGGCACCTGAGGCAAAATGCCCCACCACCACCACAAGGGGGGGGGGGGGCGTGAGGCTCTACAAGGTCTTACCCGCAAGGAAATGCTCTTGCAAAATTATACTACCAGGCAGGATGGGTGCCAAACTTTGCAAGCCTTTGGAATGCCTCCCTCTCCCTGAGATTGGGCGAGAGGAGGGTGTTCTGCAAAGCTTTGCTGCTGGTTTCTCTCTGCCCCTCTCTCTGCAGAATGTTGTGCTGCTCTGCCACTGCCAAAGCCTCCCTTACCTGAGTTGTTTCTCCAGCAACAGAAAAAACCTACCTCATGGGTTGGCTGGCTCTGGCAGCTCTGGCTTTTATACACAAATGTCCAACCTGTGTGAGTCCACAGGCAATTGCTCAGTGCATTTGCATGCTTGCTGATACTGCCTTACCTTTTCTTGAGAAAGGTACAAAACTGCCTCCACTTCATCTGTCATTGAGATGCAGCTGAAGGAGGGCATTCCCCCAATGACACTGGATTTGATTACCCATGGGTAGGCAAACTGAGGCCCAGGGGCCGGATGCGGCCCAATCACCTTCTAAATCCGGCCCACGGACGGTCAAGCGTGTAGAATGTGTCCTTTTATTTAAAATGCACCCCTGGGTTATTTGTGGGGCATAGGAATTCGTTCATCCCTTCCTCCCCCCCCCCCCAAAAAAAAAATAGTCCGGACCCCCACAAGGTCTGATGGACAGTGGACAGTCCCCTGCTGAAAAAGTCTGCTGACCCCTGTAACCAAATACCTGTATTATTCTAGCCAATTCAGGAAAGGTTTTTTGTGAGTGTAATCAACTCACATTTTGAAGCATTAAGGTTCCCCAAAAGGGTTAATGCAATCTGAACCCTGGGCTTTTAAATATAGCTCCTCATACACTATGTTCCCATTTAAAATCAAATCTTTGTTTCTCATCATTCTTCCAGAAGTTCACTTATTACAAGATGCTCCTTATTCTTCTGATAATTGTTATCACATGAACATATTATCAGCCATTTTAAAATCTCTCATGTCCTAGTTATTATTCTGGTTTATTGCGGTTTCTTTTGAAGTTCCCATGACCAATATGTTCATTAATTTGAGATCCCAATCATCCCCATTGCAATTTGAATTGTTGATTTTATTGCCATTTGGGGGGAAAAGCTGCAGAGAATCATTGGCCAGGATTAATTCCCATCTGATTTGCTGTGGGTCAGCCATTCTCTAGAGCCTTCTGGCTGCCAACTAGTAAAAGGGAAACATAAACTAACTAGCAAAGTATGAAAATGTCAGATATCGGGCTGAGGAGTGCTGCTCTGAGAAGGAATGGTAGGAGCCTCCCCTTCTCCATGACCAGGATCCTGAAGCTGCCCAGGAACAGTGGAGCAGTATAGATTTGGAGTAGTGATTTGCAGAGGGTCATAGTTCGGAAGACAAAAGCTGGGCAGAGCTGAGTGGGGAACAGCTAGGAGAAGAAGAACAGAGAGAGAGAGTGTGTGTTAACAGACTCCGGTTTGCTGGAAAGTGTCCAGCTGCTCAGAGAAGGCACAGTGGTTGTGAGATCAGGCTGCAAGACGAGGAAGTGGCTCAGGTGACTCGGGGGGAAGTAGGTGGAAACCTTAATTGGGAGTACCTTTACTCCGAGTATGGAATCTTTATCCTTTCACTAAAAGGATCATTAAAATCTATTTAAATGGTAAGAGACTTTTTTGTTCTGCTTATCCATGGCTGAAGAGAGGGAAGAAGCTGCTTCCCCAAAGCCTGACAGAAAAAGAATCAGCACATTTTTCATATAGATTCCGTTTCCCTCTCAACCCAATGTAGGCAGGATTCATTGTACCCAGTGCACTAATGGAAACCAGTACCAGGACTCCCATTAGTGCAACAGGGCTTTCACACTGCAGCCTCCCCCGTCTGCTCTGGAGAACAGGTACAACACCTAGAGAAATGTTTGAGAGAAGAGAGGGCAAGCAGAAATTATTGTGCTTATGGAACAAGCATAATAGCACAGTGTTGAATTCCATCCTCAGCAATATTCAGGTAGGGATGCTCATCAAAGGAGACCTGCTTATCCTTGTGCAACTGCCTAGAGTAAAATCAGAAGCAAAGGCCCCGTCAACAACTTCATTTCAGAGCCTCTTTCTTGAAGCATCTGACTAAAAAATAATAGCAGAAGAGCATAACACAACACAACCCCAGGATAGAACGAAGAGCCCTGATGGATCATACCAAGCGCCAATTTCAAGGGGGTGGTGGTCAGGTCTAAGGGCAAAAGGTAGCTCTCTAGGCATTTCTGGGAGACCCATGGCTTCGTCCCCAAGCCATGTCCCTTCCTTAGGACACTCCCTTCGCTAGCCCTGCTTGAGTGATTTTGCCTGACTGGAATGTCCTTAAGCTCTAATAATGCCTTTTGCTTGCCTGGGCAGAGATGTGCAAAAATTTTCTCTGTCCATGTTTGCTTCAGACCCTGCCCACCAGACATGCAGCACCTGGGAAGTTGCTAATGATGGGATGGGCCCCTCAGGTTGAAAAACGTTCCTCATCCCTGGCCTATCAAGTCCAGCATCTACTTTCCCAGCCAGGTGGCTATGTGAGAGGCTCGCAAGTACAACATGAGCCAAATAGCCCTTCCTTGCCTTTTCCTCCAGCAACTGGTATTTAGGACCGGCTAGTAGATCCTGAGCAACCACTGCTATGCAGCAACTCAGAGAGAGAGAGAGAGAGAGAGAGAGAGAGAGAGAGAGAGAGAGAGAGTGCTCCAGGAAAGACCTCTCCTGAGCTCCATGGAATTCAGAAATGGGATTGATGTGAGATTTTTCTCTAACTTTCTTGCATATGCACTGATAGCAATACTGTAGCTTGGTAGGCAGAGGGGAACTTTTAGCTCAAAGGAAACATAAACTTGATGCCTGGCTGACTAATGTAAATGGACACCTGGAAAGTCATCATTCCACTGCACAAAGCCTTTTTATTTAAATTCCTTAAAAAGAAAACACAGTCGATAAATCCTGGATTATAGTATCTGTGCTTTGTGTCTCTTATACCCTGTGTCAGCCCAAGAGTGTCACTGTGTAGATCACATCCAGCTTTGCTAGGCCTCCAGGGCTATTAAGTCAAATGAGGGATTGCTGCAGACTCATTCTCAAACAGCTGCTGATGTTTAATTTTTTTCCATCAAATGCACTGGAAATGAAGATATAATGCACTTAGCATCTGCTAGACTCTCTTTTGCTTGTACCTGGTATGTGAAAAATGGGGGGCGGAGGTCTGTTTTATCTCCAAATCTACTTCTGATGTGCAATCTCCCTTGAACATCTAGATACCCATTTAACAGCACGCTCCAAGCCCTCAAAATCACAGCGTGAGTTACTGGACTTTAAAACAGTCTCAAGTCTGGGCTCATATTCCAAAGATAGCCATGCTTAGTTCAGCTGCCAAAAACTGCTTCAAAGCATGCAATCGTTTTTCTTCTCCATCATTTATGTACATCAAAGGATGATGAATTTTGTTTTCCATATCATGAGAAACCATATAGCATGTTCTCACTGCTTTCTCTGACATCCTCATTCGCTCCCCCTCTCTCTCCCTCTCCCTCTCTCCCTCTCTCTCTCCCCCCCTCTCATACACACACACACACACACACACACACACACACACACAAACAAACAATATGGTCACTTATGGCAAATTTACAGAAGGAAAGGCCTGAGGAATTTTGACAGGTTTCAAAGTAGGGAAAGGAGTCACCAGGGCTTTTACCTCATTGGAACACTAGAAAGAAACAAGTGATGGGTTCTCCCAGTCAAGGTGTTTCAAAATTATTTTTATCAGACAGTCCACCCCCCCCCCCCAATCATAACAGGATTCCCCTTCTTCTCTTTACCCTTCTCCATATTTAAGATTCTGTAGTGAGAGGGAAACACTCATTACATTGCTTTGCTAATTGCTTTGCAGCTAATGCATTTTTTTTAAAAAAAGGTACCAATCTCCTGTAGGGCTGAAAACAAAATACTTGGAACTAACATAAACCTGGATCCACCACCACTGTTCCACAATAAACTCTGGATTTTAAAATTATCAGAAGTGAAGTAAGACTGAGCTGAAACCACTCAGCTTGCAAACAATCCAGGGTTCTCCGAAAGATAGTCTGAAAATAATAATAATAATAATAATAATAATAATTTTATTATTTGTACCCTGCCCATCTGGCTGGGTTTCCCCGGCCACTCTGAGTGGCTTCCATAGAAACCCAAAAACACTAAAATATCATACATTAAAAACTTCCCTGAACAGGGCTGCCTTAAGATGTCTTCTGAATGTCAGGTAGTTGTTTATCATTTTGACATCTGATGGGAGGGTGTTCCACAAGGCGGGTGCCACCACTGAGAAGGCCCTCTGCCTGGTTCCCTGTAGCTTTGCTTCTCGCAGTGAGGGAACCGCCAGAAGGCCCTCAGCACTGGACCTCGGTGTCCGGGCAGAACGATGGGGGTGGAGACGCTCCTTCAGGTATACTGGACCGAGGCCGTTTAGGGCTTTAAAGGTCAACACCAGCACTTTGAATTGTGCTCGGAAACGTACTGGGAGCCAATGTAGGTCTTTCAAGACCGGGGTTATGTGGTCTTGGCGGCCGCCCCCAGTCACCAGTCTAGCTGCCACATTCTGGATTAGTTGTAGTTTCCGAGTCACCTTCAAAGTTAGCCCCATGTAGAGCGTATTGCAGTAGTCCAAGCGGGAGATAACCAGAGCATGCACCACTCTGGCGAGACAGTCTGCGGGCAGGTAGGGTCTCAGCCTGCGTACCAGGTGGAGTTGGTAGACAGCTGCCCTGGATACAGAATTGACCTGCGCCTCCATGGACAGCTGTGAGTCCAAAATGACTCCCAGGCTGCGCACCTGGTCCTTCAGGGGTACAGTTACCCTATTCAGGACCAGGGAGTCCTCCACACCAGCCCGCCCCCTGTCCCCCCAAAACAGTACTTCTGTCTTGTCAGGATTCAACTTCAATCCATTAGCCGTCATCCATCCTCCAACCGCCTCCAGGCACTCACACAGGACCTTCACCGCCTTCACTGGTTCTGATTTGAAAGAGAGGTAGAGCTGGGTATCATCTGCATATTGATGGACACCCAGTCCAAACCCCCTGATGATCTCTCCCAGTGGCTTCATATAGATGTTAAAAAGCATGGGGGAGAGGACGGAACACTGAGGCACCCCACAAGTGAGGGCCCAAGAGTCTGAACACTCATCCCCCACCACCACTTTCTGAACACGGCCCAAGAGGAAGGAGCGAAACCACTGTATAACAGTGCCTCCAGCTCCCAACCCCTTTAGATGGTCCAGAAGGATGTTATGGTCGATTGTATCAAAGGCCGCTGAGAGATCCAGCAGAACTAGGAAAGAACTCTCACCTGTGTCCCTAGCCCGCCGGAGATCATCAACCAGTGCGACCAAGGCAGTTTCAGTCCCATGATGAGGCCTGAACCCTGATTAGAAGGGATCCAAATGGTCCGCATCCTCCAGGCGTGCCTGGAGTTGTTCAGCAACCACACGCTCAATCACCTTGCCCAAGAATGGAAGATTTTAGACTGGGCGATAGTTGGCCATACTGGCCGGGTCTAAAGATGATTTTTTAAGAAGCAGTTTAATGACCGCCTCTTTCTGGGAATGTTCCCTCTCAGAGGGAAGCATTCACCACCCCCGCAGAGCCCATCGCCCAGCCCTTCCCGGCTTGCTTTTATTAGCTAGGATGGGCAAGGATCAAGGAGATAGGTGGTTGGTTTCACGCGTCCAAGCAGCCTGTCCACATCCTCGGGGGTAACGGATTGAAATTGATTCCATGCAACTTGACCAGACAGGGCTCTAGCACTCTCCCGTCCCAGCCCTGCTCCCATGGTGGTGTCTAGCTCCTTCCGAATATGAGTGATTTTATCTGCAAAAAACTTTGCAAAGTCATTGCAGGAGATTATGTGGCCCGTACTGGGCCCTGATGGAGCAGGTGGTTCCGCTAAATTGCGAACCACCTGAAAGAGTCTCCTGCTGCTGTTTTCCGCAGATGCAATAGAGGTGGTGAAGAAAGTCTTCTTCGCCGTCGCTATCGCCACTTGGTAGGCTCAACATTGAGCTCTAACCTGTGTCCAGTCAGATTTGGAGTGAGTTTTCTGCCACTGACGCTCTAGCCGTCTCAGCGATTGTTTCATCGCCCTCAGCTCAGAAGAAAACCATGGGGCTGTCTGGGCTCCGTGCAATCGGAGAGGGCGCTTCGGAGCCAGTCGATAGCCCTGGTTAACTCCGCATTCCAGCGGGCCACCAGGGAATCAGCTGAAAGGACATCAACATGGGGGTAAAGCATCCCCTACCACTCTCTGGAAACCATTTGGATCCATTAAGTGGCGGGGGCGGACCATCCAAATTGGTCCCACCTCCCTGCAGAGGGGAAGGGTCGCAGAGAAGTCCAGTTGCACCAGGAAGTGATCTGACCATGGCACTTCTTTTGTTTCACTTTTACTTAGTGTCAGATCACCCACGTCACTAGAGGTGAATACCAGGTCTAAGGCATGTCCATGACTATGAGTTGGGCCCAACTTATTCAGGGACAGCCCCATGGAGGCCATGCTTTCCACGAAGTCCCAAGCGGCCCCTTGTAAGGTCGTGTCGGCATGGATGTTAAAATCCCCCAGGACAACCAAGCTAGGTGTCTCCAGGAGAACATCCGCCACAACCTGAAGCAGCTTGGACAGGGAATCCTTGGTGCAGGCTGTGTGGCAGTTCTCTGAAGCTTAAACAAATCAAAATGAATTTTATTTTTTTGGAAGAAGAAGAGTTTGGATTTGATATCCCACTTTATCAATATCCTAAGGAGTCTCAAAGCGGCTAACAATCTCCTTTCCCTTCCTCCCCCACAACAAACACTCTGTGAGGTGAATGAGGCTGAGAGACTTCAGAGAAGTGTGACTAGCCCAAGGTCACCCAGCAGCTGCATGTGGAGGAGCGGGGAATCAAACCCGGTTCACCAGATTACGAGTCCACCGCTCTGACCACTACAGCACACTGGCTCTGCATGGGCCTGCATCACCAAGAACACAGTTCCATTGGAAACAGACCTGTGTCCCTCAGATCAGCCCACACCCAACCACCCTCATAAGAACAGTTTCAGAAGTGAGAAAACTGCTTCTCACCATTAAAAGCTGGTAGGAAGGGTGTGTCAATTTGTTGAGACATCACTGCAGCTTTCACGCAGTCTCAAACTCCTGATATTGTTCTTGAATTCTCTAGCTACACCTTTGATGTTCTGCGCCTGTAGATGTTGCTAACTAGTTTTTTCCCCCTACTAACAGATAATAATTTTGGTCATTGGGGGCAGGAGCCAGGGCATTCCTTCTGACTGTGAACACTTTTATTTTTTTTTTTAAGAAATAATGATTTAGATGCACTTAGCTACAGTAGTCTGTAAGCAGCATAGTGATTATGCAGAGTTTCTCAACATGTGTTGATGGTGTTGGGAAGGACCAGCAGGGGGTGTAATGGCAGAGGTGAGTCAGCTGGCTCACCACTACATGGCTTGCAATCATGGGGAATGATTGCCTGAAAAAGGCTATTGAAATCTTAAAATACCTGACACCACCCTTGTGGGAGTCCAATGAGCAACTGCCCATTATTTTCCCTTTCTATAAAAACAGAAACCGTGTTTATTCCTATCTAACCATCTAGCACCTTTCTTGTCCCCTATGAGTATACAAATATAAATGCTAACGACTTCTCGATTTCTGCAGCAATTTCCATCAGCATCCTGGGGTGTAATTCATCAGCCCCTGCTGGCTGAATTCATATGCATTGGACAAATATTCTTTAATTTGCTGCATTTCCGGGGCTGACCTACAAACCTTCCTCCACCTTGCGTGTTGTTTGACTGAGATTTACATTTGCCTTTGAAGTCTCGTACAAAGTAAAAGTTAAGCAATTTCTTTCTGTCTTGCATGAATAGTGGTTTTTTTCCTCAAGCTGAGCCATAAATTAAGACATGTTCTCACTTTGTGTTGCCTTCCTTTTGCTTCTACCAGATGATTTGTTCGTAGAAGACTTTGCAAACAGCAATTTGTTGTTCGTTAGTACTTGCCTGGCTGGATTTGACATCTGATACTAATTCTAACCATGCACCAAGTTCTGTCAGCACCAGTATGTTCCCATTCATGGCCTGTCAGGTTCTGTGGGTGATACTTACAAAATGCAGCTGCTGAATGGTAATTATGGTGAGGGGTGACCTGTCCATGGTGCTGAAATCCTTTCTTATACAGAGATCTGCACAACTGGTAGCATTATGTACCTCGCTGTCCACAGTTGATGCTTGGTAGCAACTGTTCTGTGGCTACTCTTTGGGTTCTTTCAATGACCTGCTTGTAAATACCACAAAGTCCTCTTCTCTCCTTATTAGCCTCCATGATCATCACTTTCTGGGTTATATAGAAATACGTCCCAAAGCTCTGCCACTTGCCTTTTGCTCGAAACTTCAAAACCAATGGACAAAACCAAGGCTGCTTTCCTACCAGCTGTATTTTAGTATAGTAGAAAGGAATCCAGTGTGATGCCCTCCAGGTGTTGTGGACTACAACTCCCATGAGCCACAGCCTGCATGGTCAGTGATCAAGAATGATGGGAGTTGTAGTCCACAATATCTGGACTACCTGTGTGCAAAACCTCCCCCCATTTGCTGTTGACTCAGAGACAACATACAAGAAGACATGAACAATTTAAGCCCAAATGTTGTTTTGTGATTAATTTGTATTCACTTGGATAAATTTGTATTCAGTCGTAACTAGAACTTTATTTGAAGTTTTACATGAACAGACAGTCACTTAGGACCATGTCACGCTAATGTGTTTGGGATGTGTGTGTGTTTTATCCATAGATTAATTTTCTTCAACAAGATTACTCTTGGTGAATAGGATTTGTCTTCTAATGCCTTAAAGAAAACATATCTTTGGTTGGCTCTAAGTTCTTTTAAGTATATCTCAGAGTAGATTTGTTCCAACAAAGAGTTCGTATTGAAGAAGGCTTTGAAATACAATGAAAGAGACAAATGTATTTAGTGTGTCAGGCAGTGTATACTAAATCAGAATTAATGAAAACAGACAAATGAGCAGGGAATTATCATGATCAATTAAACATATGCATTAATAATGGGGCGGGAGGGTAAGTTGACACAGAGTGCATTTCTGGAGTATATTTCCTAGTATTAAATTTTCTATATTAAATGACCTGCTCTATGAAGATTGGAATTTGCCTACTATGGATTGGATTTTGCGTTTCTCTGAAGGCTGTGTGGCAGTTCTCTGAAGCTTAAACAAATCAAAATGAATTTTATTTATTTGGAAGAAGAAGAGTTTGGATTTGATATCCCACTTTATCAATATCCTAAGGAGTCTGAAAGCGGCTAACAATCTCCTTTCACTTCCTCCCCCACAACAAACACTCTGTGGGGTGAATGAGGCTGAGAGACTTCAGAGAAGTGTGACTAGCCCAAGGTCACCCAGCAGCTGCATGTGGAAGAGTGGGGACGCGAACCCAGTTCACCAGATTACGAGTCCACCACTCTTAACCACTACACTATACTGAGACAAAATGTGCATTTAAAATATATATTTTGAGAGGGTTTTTTTTGGGGGGGGGGGTAGTGCAGATTAGCACAGAAACAGGATAGAATGGAATGATGAGCATCAGCATGTGAAAGAGATTTTTCCCTCCCTAAAATGGAAGAATGGTAAATCATTCTCTCTCCCTCTGAAGTTAGAATGTTAAAAGGTTGTGTGTGATTGTTTTGATAAAAAGCACACTTCAAATTAAAAATGCTGTAATCTATCAGCTGCCAGATCCTAATGTACCAGATATCACTGCATGCTCTCAATTAAATGTCATTAGATTAAAAATGCTGATAATAATAATAATAATAATAATAATAATAATAATAATAATTAATAATAATGATTTATTTATACCCCACCCATCAAATGGTCAAATATAAGATGTCACTCATTTTCAGACTATTTTTCTGGGAACCCTGGATCGCAAGCTTAATATGAATTACTCAAGGAGGAGATCCATACAGGTGCACCAACATCTGCAAAAGAAAGCTTGACCTTTCACTGCTATGAAACAATTGTGTAAGCTTTTAAGGAAGCATTATCGGGGCACAACTGGGGATTATGAAACTGGATAGAAACCTGTATATTAATTTATTGTTTTATTTATTACATATATACATTGCGTTTTCTCTAAGAAGCTCAAGGTGCAGCGTCCACAAGATGAGATGGGCAAGGGGTGGTGACTTGTCTACAGTGTCTCATACTCAGGCTTCTTTAGAGTGTGGCACAAATTCTTCTGTACAGTTGCAGCATCGGCTTGGCAGATCGAAGGATTGTTTAAACCTGCATTCTGAATGGCACTTTGTAAATGATACCAAAAGCATCATCATTAGCACAGGTAGCCGTGCCTTACTGCTGTCAGAACAGATAGCTCTGCTATTCAGTACTTTCAGAGTTCCAATAATAATGGCTGAATTACATTGCATGTGAAGCATCAAATATTGTCAGATATCAACTATCGGGTATAAAATGTGCCCCCCAAATGGTTATGATTACATTTATATCCTGCCTTTCTTCCATCCTGGAATGCAAGGCGGGATAAATGGGGTTACCAAGTGGTTATCCATCCAGACACTAACCAGACCCGGACCTCCAGCTGTAGTCAAATATTCAGGAAACCTCCCTAAGTTTTCTGCCTGGGATGGTTTTATATCCATTAGTCAGTGAACATTAGATAAAGAAATTATCAGAGGACAATTTGGGAATGCTTTAGCAGTGCAAATTCGTTGTAGCTCTGCCCAGTATAATAATGCCCCCTTCATTCAGCTTTCATACCATTGACATGGACTTTGAGCACCAATAACCTTTTAAAACAAATGTTTCATGTAAGCATCTAATAAAAAGAAAACCTCTACGTGAAGAATATTTAACACTAAATGTCACAAAAGTGTTAAATATTCTCTGCACAATAGCTTTATTTGTCCATTGATCTTTCTTTTAAAAAACAACAACGAAAGGCTTTGCCAGACAACGTGACACATTTTCCTTTTTTATTTATATACACACAATAGGCAAGGAATCATTTCTGAACAAGTAAATCCTTCCTCTTCCCATAAATAAAGAATAATTTGGCATGGGGAGACACATGGATTGAGGGTGGGTGGAACTGAGTAATAGAGCTCTCAGTTTTTCTGTAAATTAGGAACGCCCGGTTTGACAACCAACAAGTTGTCTTCATCAATTTGCTTTCTCCACACAGCGCAAGTCCTCAAAAATAAAGCTTCCTGTCCATTTCATACCTAATCATGTATATCATAAATCCAACAGAACAGGGACTGCTTGTCAGGCTCAAAAGATCACCAGGGGCGTTTGTGTGGAAGTGTGATAATGGCAAGACGTTTGCTTTCATATTCTCAGTCTTCCTTAACAGGATCATGGAAACTCAAATGCTCCAGGGAAGAAATATGTAGTAATTAGTGCTGTGCTGAAAATTTATCCCATGTTTTTCCCCAACCACCACCACCACCATTCTCTATCAGTGAAGGAGAAAAGAAATTGGGTTCAAAACTATCAAAGAGCAGGGAGAAAAATTCAGTGAAACTTTCAGGAGTAGGTATATTTTAGCCTTATTTGCCACTTGTCACATCCTTGTGGTGAGCTGATGAACTGTTTGATCCTCAGCACATCTCTTCTGTATCTTATACATCCTTTGATAATGCCATGGGTATGGTGTGCTACCAGGGTCAGAAAGTTTCATATGGTAAGAAAGGCACAATGTTTGGTTTCTGCCTCCTGCCAGTTCACACCCAGAACTTTGATGTTTGTTTTCCCTTTAATGGCACATTTTATGTTGATAGGGATTTGCCTATGGGATGTTCTGTCTCATGCATGGCCTTTGAGATGTTTAGCGCAGTGCCTGAGTGGGCGGTGAGGTCATAGGAGCCAACTCGTAGGGGTCAAGGTCCCTTCGCCACGCCCAGTAAAATATTTGAGGGGGCTCCCCCCAAAGTTGATGGGCATTGCCATTCAAATGGTGTTTGTGCACCACATCATGTGATCAGTTATGCAGGGCAGGGCTTACCTGCCCCCCCACAATAGTTTATTCAAGTTGGCATCCCGGGTGACACACAGGATTGGCTCTGAGTTTGTTTCCCATTATTTGTATAATTTTCTCTTTGCTGGTGTGATGAACTTGGATGATTGTTGCTGACTTATTTGCCTAATTGGCATTCAGTGTGGGTAGATAAGGAAAGGTAAGATCTGAATTTACTGCAATTTTGAGGCGTTGTGGGTGTTGGGGTGCTCTTGAGTTATTTCCCAAAGCCAGAGGCTTGGGGGTTCCCTTAGTGCATGATGTGCACATCATGGTGAACGTTTGTGTGGCCCAGGTACACCAGTTGGACTTCACTTACCCAAGGCTCACTTAGCAAGGAGGGAATATTTTTTCTCCATCCTTGGCTGGGGAGCAGCTAACCCATGTTACATGCCACAGTGTGGGGGATAATTTTCTTATGTGTAAGCATTGACTCCCTCTATCCAAACATAGTTGTTTGGCTAATTTGGCAGATCCTCACATTTGTTCTATTTTAATAGATATAAGCCTTTTACCACTTATTAAAGTTTCTTGAGTCTTCTTTCTGGGTGTAGGGGCAATTCTACCTTTTAATTTCCTCCTTAGCTATATCTCCATAGCACAGTCCTTGTTTGGAAAGGTTTATTTTCTGTGCTAGGTGTTTTAGAGAGGGCTAGTGTTTGCTAGTTTACAAATTCTTCCTCGTTCGAGCCTTAATTTCTCTTGTAAATTTCTAACTGGGGTCATCTCAGCAGGGGCTGGGAAAGGGAATGTGCCTCATTTCATACAAAGCACTACAGCCAATATAAGAATTGATGCCTAACTACAATTGTTCAAGTGGAACTAGAGTAACCTAAATGAAGCTGCGCCTTGGGAGACCAAGCTGAACCGACTGCGAGCAGAGGCAAAATTCCCCAGGCAGATGGCAAAAGTTTTGCGGCTGAGATGCTTAAAAATGCAGCAGTACTTCTTCAGTCCCATAGAGTCCAACATTAGCTCCATAAAGCGCTGCTATTAGGGAGATGGGAGCAGCTATAAGTGTCTCTTAATGCCAGTGGGGAGGCAGGGAGCAGAGCGAGAGAGAGACTAATATAAAGGAAAGAGGAGTACATTCACCAAATTAGACTGGGCTGCTTGAGGTCTAGCTGCTGAGGTCTGCTTATTTCAATTAGCAATTGTGCAGCAAAGTTCCCTGGAGGCTACCATTAGCTCTCAACATGTTTCTTTACACAAAAATATATACAGCAGCAGCAGCAGCAGTGTAGGCTAGCTTGACCATATCTATATAAGAATTCTTCAGTGTTTGGAAGGAACTGATTCAGATGAAGTATTGCATTGTATTAATTAAAAAATCTCTTACTCCTATAATTTCTGAGTGAACTGGACATGAATCATATTCCTCTTGCAGTTCAACTGTGGGTGATTTTCAGTTCAGTTCAGTTTTAATTTTAATTCATATAGGTTTCATTGCTCTTAAATCTCTGTTTGACTGTGGCTGTTGCATTTGCCATTTTTCCTGTGTGAAAAATGATGTGGCTGTTTAAGCTTAAGGATCATAATTGTTGAGGAAATTAATAAAACAACAGTTCGCTTTACACAGTGTAACTGTGTGGGTGTTTTGATGTTTTCTTATGTATATTTTATACTTTAGCAGAGCCGCTTGTGAAATTCTGAAGGCTGCTGGAGGGGGCGGGAAATACGGAGGAGCGCACGAATGAATTGTGAAGTGAATTGTGAAATGAAGTGGAATGGAATTAGGTCCATTTTGGAGGAGGTAAACTGGAAGTGGAACTAATTCCTTTTTCAAAGCAACTTTCCAAGCACAAGAATGCTTACTCTCCAAGGTGTATATGCAAATAGATTCAAGAACTGACCTGGGGGACAAAAAACCTGGCCCTGCCTTCTGCATTTAAAAGTGGCTTGGAATGCAAAAAAAATGAGCTGGTTATGCTTTTTACAGCATGGAGGAAAGCAGAATCACCTGTATATCAGACTGCTATGAGCATCCACTACTGCTGTGTAGATTTGAAAATTTGGTGAGAAACCTGCTGCTCTGCCAATTGATCTTAGTTCCCACACAGGTTCATGCAGGGAGACATACTCCTCAAAATATTTAAGTTTCAGATCATTCAGAGTTTTATAGGTCATCTGCAATATATTGAATTTAGCTCGGAAACATATTGATACCTAGAGTCAGCACTGGGGCAACATGGAGTAAGATGGCCTCTGCTGGTAGCTGCGCTCAAAAGAACTGCCACATTTCATGTTTCGTTCAGTTTCCACACCATTTCCAGAGACTGCCCATATCGAGTGTGTTACAGTAGCAGGTTACCAGAGCATGCATTATTGTGGCCAAGCTACCGCTTTTACAGGAACAGACACAGCTGGTGCAACAGCCCAAATTGAACATAGGCACTCTGCACTGCTGTTGCTCCAGTGACAGATTCACATGAGGATTACCTATGCACCTGTCTTCCAAGGCAAATGAAAGTCCATCAAGAACAGGTCATTCTCTTGTTTCCTGGACCTTGCTAGCTAGGAAAAGGACTGGTAAGGAGGACTGATCTCACACATTTCCCACTGTATTAAGAGAGAACACACTTGCCGGCCATGGTAGTAAATGATGTTAGTTAATGATGTTGTTTATTGCTTGTATCCTGCCTATCGGACTGTTTTGCCCCAACCCTCCACCATGTTCCACACAGTCTGGCCCTACCACATTCCATGAATTGGGGCATTTATATTGTGAACCACCCTGAGATTCTGTGATGAAGGGCAATATATAAATCTAATAAATAAATTTACAGCGCTGAATGTCTGCAGCAGGGAGCTGGCTCTAGTCACAGGGGCTTCTTGTGGAAACACTGCTTCAAAACTGTATGGGGAGCATTTATGACTAGAGTCGGCTCTCTGCCACAGATATTCATCTCCACAATGCATGGAATGCAGCTGAGCCAGGCAATCAGGAGTGTACAGTGATACCTCGAGTTAAGAACTTAATTCATTCTGGAGGTCTGTTCTTAACCTGAAGCTGTTCTTAACCTGAGGTACCACTTTAGCTAAGGGGCCCTCCCGCTGCCACTGCACCACCGCCGCACGATTTCTGTTCTCATCCTGAAGCAAAGTTCTTACCCCGAGGTACTATTTCTGGGTTAGCGGAGTCTGTAACCTGAAGCGTCTGTAACCCAAGGTTATGGCACTGGGGTCAGCCAGTGTGCCTTCAGTCATCCTTTGCCCACCACCGCAAAAAAAAAAAAGTTGCAAACTGAAATTCCTGTTTCGGTTACCTGTGGAAATAGATTAAAGGATTGGATTCTCTGACAGTGTGTGGAAGTCACATGGCTAAACCTTCTTCCTTTTTTTCTGCACAATCATTAGAGTGGAAGGAAGCGTATCTTCTGAATGTGGTCACCATACCCAGCATATAAAGGTAAAGGTACCCCTGCCCGTACGGTCCAGTCTTGCCAGACTCTAGGGTTGTGCGCCCATCTCACTCAAAGAGGCCAAGGGCCAGCGCTGTCCAAAGACACTTCCGGGTCACGTGGCCAGCGTGACATTGCTGCTCTGGCGAGCCAGAGCCGCACACGGAAACGCTGTTTACCTTCCCGCTAGTAAGCGGTCCCTATTTATCTACTTGCACCCAGGGGTGCTTTCGAACTGCTAGGTTGGCAGGCGCTGGGACCGAACAGCGGGAGCGCACCCCGCCGCGGGGATTCGAACCGCCGACCTTTCGATCGCCAAGCCCTAGGCACTGAGGCTTTAACCCACAGCGCCACCCGCGTATATACCCAGCATATACTTGCCAGTAAATGGGACAGCAGTGGTATAGTGGTTGGAGGAGGGTTCAAATCCCAACTTAGCCTTGGGCTAATCACTGTCTCCCAGGCTGACCTACCTCATAGGATTATTGTCAGATAAAAATAAATTTGGGAATCAAAATTTCCTTCAGTGTCCTGTTCTATAAAAGTACTACCTGCCCCCTCCCCCTCCCCCAATGAAGCAAGCTACTTTGGTTTGTTCCCTGAAACCTCTAAATCGTTAAATATGGATGCATAAAAAAAACAACAAAGGGTTGTTTTTCTTTTAGATAAAGAAAGCAAAATTATCTTTACGGCTGATATATTTCAGTTATGTGGAAATAGTCCTATGAGGAGTATATCTCCAAATTGCTTTAAATACGTAAGTAAACAATAAACCAACGGGATAACTTCTTCCGTGCCAGACATATGTATCTGCTGCATTCAATAAAATTACAGCGGGGGTAGGATTTTTATTTTTTTAAAAAAACAACAACACAAAACCCTCTGCAGTTTATTTTCTCATTTTCTTTTGTATGGCTTCATTGAGTGCTGCCGCATTGAGAAGGAGCTGGAAGCCATTTGAAAAACCCAGGGTGGCAATTTAATAAAAGTTCAACAGATGTGAAATGAGATGAGAGGGTGGCTTTCAAGATGTTTTAGAGGCCCGTACACTACAAAGCTCTTTAGACACTGGCAGTTAACACACACCTTGTTCCCGCTTTGCTTTCTGACTCCTGTTCCCTGAAGGAACAGAAAACTAAATTAAGGGCATAAGTGTAAACAGTTCCTGAACCTGTCTCTCCACTCACTCTCTCCTGCAAATCAACATGAAAGCAGAATGAGGAAATCATCAGTACGGACAGAACATTTACATGGGGCAAATATCTAAAATTTGTAGGCCTGGCAACTTTTCCCACCAGCTAAGGTAACTTTAACAGCAGATTGATGTGGAGACATTAGCAGGTGACAAGACTTGTCTCAGTGTTGTAGTTGGACTGTCCTGAAATGCACCCCACCCCCCACCCCCAGTATAGTTTGTAGCCCCATTCACAGGATGTGATAATAGGAGCAGTGGAGCAGGGCTGGGGAGGTATGTGGGGAGAAACACAGAGAAAGGAGCAAAACTCAATCGTACCTCACATGAACCAAGTGTGCGCTATAGAACACTCTCTGGAATCCTATGGAACATGTAGGAGTTCCATGGAGGAGCCACATATGAAGCTATGTTGTGGAAAATGTTCCCTAAAAGTAGAAAGTTTAAAAAGTTTGGTATCCAATTGTGACATATCAGCTATTGATGTTTTCAAAACTTAAATATCATTATACATCTTATATTGAAAACAATAGCATTAGTCAGCAAATGCAGGTATCCAGTAGAATTGTGTGTGTGTGTGTGTGTGTGTGTGTGTATGTGTATAAGGCAGCAAGAGGCTATCTGGACATATTTGAAATACACACACACACACACACACACACACACACAATTGTCCAGCAGCACCTTAGAGACCAACTAAGTTTGTTCTTGGTATGAGTTTTCTTGTGCATGCACACTTCTTCAGATACACTGAAACAGAAGTCACCAGACCTTTATATATAGTGAGAGGGGTATTACTCAGAAGGGTGGTGGGAATGGGTGATTGGCTGATAGGTGTGGTAAAACTGTTGACGACTGTTAACGACTGCAATTGGTCTTACAGGAAAAAGCAAGGGGTGAGATGGCCAAAAATAGCTTTATCATGTATACTGAGATAAGAATCCAATGTCTCTATTCGGACCAGTTGTAATTCAGCAACTTCTCTTTCCAGTCTATTTCTGAAATTCTTTTTGTAATATGACAGCTACTTTGAGACCTTGTATAGAATGTCCTGGGAGATTGAAGTGTTCTCCTACTGGTTTCTCTGTCTTGTGATTCCTGATGTCAGATTTATGTCCGTTTATCCTTTGGCATAGAGTTTGTCCTGTTTGTCCAATATAGAGAGTTGAAGGGCACTGTTGGCATTTGATAGCATACACAATGTTAGAAGATGAGCAATTAAATACCTGAATCTAGACATATTTGACACAAACAAGATCAGAATGGAGATCCCCACCCCCCTTGCTTAAATTCATCTCAGATTTTTCTAATCGGTGGGAGATTCTTCTGAAGAAAGAACTGTGTTCATGTCAAGAATGCTATGTACTCCCCCCTCGTGTGTGTGTGTGTGTGCGTGCGTTCATATCCATGCCTGTGTAAATGTTTGTGGATAGCAACTGGTTTTTTTATAGTATCAAAAGGGATGTCATCTATAGTTTCCTCCTTTCAAATATGAAGATGGTCTTAGAGTTTATGCAGTATTTTATATTTTAATGTGCATTTGATTTGATTGGTTTTATTGTGATTGAAGACTTAAGATGTGGAGGGTTAGAAATTTAGCATTAAAAATAATAATAACTACAGTGACTTTCTGTCCATCTCTCATAACAGAATGCTTTGTAGTATACTTAGGGGTTCCCAGATAGCCTCACATTCAGCCACTGATAAGACCTGGACTTGTTTAGCTTAAGTGAGCTTACTGTATCACATGCCTACAGGCCTTTCTATTAAATCACAGTTACACTGAAATGCAATGTTCATGAAGTCCCTAGACATAAAGCATTAACATTCTTGAAGTACCATGTCCCCTATCCAGTCTCTCCTACCCAACACCCAATATGACTGTGTAGGGGGGACAAATGTCGCAAATCTCATCTCATCTCATAAACTTGGTCCTAAACTGCTTCCCTCTAATGACTTTTTTTTTGGGGGGGGGGACTGTGAAGCTGTTAGGGCAGGATTTGCAGACAGAAATCCAGGGCCCCCGCTCAGCAGGAGGCTGTCCAAGCGCAGCAGAACTGGCTTGCCAGATTTTGAAGTAACTGATGTAGTACACATCTAAAGAGAATAGCAGTGTAAGGCCATTAAATACAAAATCTAAAATTATTTAAGTATTTGGGGCATTTCTATGTCTGTGTGCAAAAGTGATGTTGCACACCACAAATCTATCACATCTACAAGGGATATGGCACAGGGAACTTTTTCACATTTAGGTTTCTGAGTGCCAAGCACAGCTATTTATTATAATGCTGTTGTACATTCTCTTTGGTTCCAGTAAAAGTTTATAGTCTGTTTAATTTCCTATGTCACAATGCCAGGAGAAAACAAGGTAAGAAAACAACACTCATAAAAGCAATGACCTAATAAACTTGGGGAGAATTTAGCAACTTTTGTTTTCCTTCTAAGACTTCATGTACGTGTCCGTGTGTAACAAGAGACAGCTTCACTCCTCCTCCTCTCTCTGTGGATTCTGCGGAGACATATTTCACTGAAAGAACTGCTTGCCACAGGATTTGACACTAAGAGAAAATGAATGATTTGAAGAATCCAAAAATGGTTGCTACAAGGAATGAGGAGCAAGGACAGCTATTTTTATTCTCTGGGCCAATTGTGGCATGGTTGTCTGCTGCTTCAGTTGTGTTTGACTTGTTCACAATGCCCTTCTCTGTAGGTCTCTCATACATTAGGATTAAAGGCATAACCCATGCCCTGTATATGACTTAATTAATATCAGTCATATTATAAATAACTTGCCTGTAAATAGCAAATGGCAGGGAAAAGGCTGGAGGCTGAGCAACTGTAGACAGCAGTCGCATGCAACCTATTCAGCCATTCCCAGGTCCTGAAAACCCTTAGTTCATCCTTCTCCAACCTGCTGTGCTGCAGATGTTTTGAACTACAGCTCCCATCAGCCCCAACCAGCATGGTCCATGATCAGGGATGATGAGAACAGTAGGATGGGTCCTAGCTCAACATTCTAAACATTACCCCACACTGGCTCTCGTATATCTTTAGACAAATATTTTCCTCTATACTCAGGTCTTTGGCCTTTAACTATCTGTGGCCTTTTAGAAGTGGGTGGGCTGTTTTTAAAATATTTCTTTTTCCTCTTAGTTCTGATGTATCTATGTGGGGTTTATTGCCCATTTGGTTGGTTGTAAGCTGCTTTGGGTTGCCCTGGGCAAGATAAAGTGACTGACAAATTTAATTAATAATGCTAATACTAATAATGCTACTAACACTACTACTACTACTAATAATAATAATAATGGCTATGCTTTGCCTCCACAGTCAGAGAGGGCATTCTGGTGGTTCTCTTACTGCAAGAAGTGAGGTTACAGGGAGCAAAGCAGAGAGCCTTCTCAGTAGTGGCCCGCCCTGTGGAACGCCCTCCCATCAGATGTCAATGAAATAAATAACTGTCTGACTTTTAGAAGACATCTGAAGGCAGCCCTGTTTAGGGAAGTTTTTAATGTTTGATGTTTTATTGTGTTTTTAATATTCTGTTGGCAGCCACACAGAGTGGCTGAGGAAACCCAGCCAGATGGGCAGGGTATAAATAATAAATTATTTTATTATTTTTATTATTATAGTTGCTGGAAAATGAAGAAAGAGAGAGTGCTTTTGCACTTGAGTCCTGCTTGTGGGCTTCACACAGATCCAGCAGTACTATTCCTAGCATTTTGTGATGTGGGGTCTGGATACTGAACACTGGCCCAGCAGAGCTGCCAAAGCATATTTTGTCCAAAGACATTCATGGAAGTTAGAGATAGCAGGAGGGAATTCTTGTTTAGTCTACCCCACATATTGCAGGTGGGGAAGAGATGATAAGAATGGAAGGTAACTTCCGCATGGGCTCCACAATTCTAAAGCCAGGACTGTGCAGACACTCAGTGCATCTCAGTATGGCTTCCTAGGCACTTAACTGCTGTTACTGCAAAGGCAACAATTTAGGCCTGAGCTGCAGAGCTCAATGTGTAGCTTTAAAACAGGAATGTTTGCACTTTTCACAGGAACAAATCGCACATTGATGCGGTGGTGGGGAGATGAGATGTCAGCAATTAGATTAGATGGTCAGACAATTAAATATCAAGAACAAAGAGATGTTACAGTGTAGAGCAACTTTCTCTTAACTCATTTAAATGTAATTGAATGGAAATTGCTTCTATGTAGGCCACAGATGAAAGAGCAAAGGGCCTCTGTTAATTATTAGCCTAGATTTCCATATCCTCCAACATTTCACAAATGAAAACCAGGACATGTTTGTATGAGCATCCTCATTTCTATACCAAGTTTTGCTGCCTGAGCCCTTTGTACTATATTATACATTGTTGTTGTCTCTATTCCACTGGCTCTATGTATTTGTTTTGGGGGAATTGTTTTTGAAATACTCTATCTTCTATTGATTTCAAGGCCAAGAGGATGTTTGTTCTTTTGATTAAAGATAAAGATAGCAGCGCAATCCTATAAATGTCTACTCAGAAGTAAGTCCCAATGGCACACCGAGTGCTGTGTGGCGAATAGGGATGTTGGAGAATTTGATGGAAATGGAAATTGCTGCAGTTCACATGTTCACCTGTTGTCAGAAACAGAAAGCAGCCAAGTGAATATGATCAGCAATCACTCACATTCTTGTTTATTAAAGCTAGCAAACAATACATTGTTAATGACTTTTTTTTTTTACATTGTTTTGACATTTCCTTTACACTGAAATGTGGAACATATTTTTATCTTTTTAAAACCAACAGTGGTGGAGTTTTCAAAACAATTATTTTGTGTATAACTTTATTTATTCTTCCATTCTTCCATGACAGAATCTATCCCAACATCCCAAGATGGAGACATGCTGCCAGAATGCAACTGAAAATGGATGAAAGGGGTGTTGCAAACTTAGGATAATGGATGAATGGAACTGAAGGAATCTATTCATCCCTAATTTTATTTCAAGAAAACTGCATGGTGATAAGGGTTAAACACTGCCCTTAAAATAAAAATAAAAGCTGAGAGTCGCTGAGGAATCTTCTACATAAAAACAAGAACACCAGGAAATCAAATCATTGAGCTCCTACATGACGTGTAATGTGGTCATGGATGTCAACAAGCACAATATTTCAGACATTCATTGCCTGTTAACATATGGAACATTTCTATAAACAACTGATAAAGATAGCATTAAACTGTAAATGGCTTGTTGCCCTATTTTGTATTTCAAGAAGATTATTCAGAATTAATGTAATGGACAGATGCATTTGTATGAATCTGCCTTTTACAGAGACACAATGTCTAGTGGTATACAATTGAAATGGAGCCATTTTAAAATTCAGCTTGATCCAGGCGACCTCTGTCAGAAGAAAATAATCCCAAACAAATGTGCTCAGGATTAGTAGTGCTGGGAATGTGAGACAGCCCAGCAGGTCAAGTTCCCAATTATGCGGTTAAGCAACGTATTCCACTAACGGAATGTTCTTAAAATGATATGATAGGAGCACTGCTCTAGTTAAGGCAAGTAGCGAAAACAAGGTTCTGTCACTATAAGCCTCAACATTTGGTAGCTTATACAAATGGCATCTGCTCAGCTAATAACCTGAAACTTGGCAGACATGGTCTAATTTGGAAGTTCTACAGAAGTCCCAAATTTAACACTGATTTGATAAAATTGCCAATGATATGGCAAATCAAAGAGTGCTGAGAGTTGACATTTTGAGCTCCTTTTTCGTGTCATTAAAGAGCATCTATATTTTTTTTCGGTTTTGCTGAAAAAACTACTGATGTACTTTATACAGGCTTTTTGCAGAGTATATTCTTTTCCTGGTTTGTCTGCAGCTGGACTATAGTCCTGCAATAAAAAGTAGTACTGAGCACACAGAAAATGATTACCATACTCTTAGTTTCAGTCACCGCAGTCCTTGTCTTCTGAATTAATTTCACCAAAAAGTAATTAGCACCTCTATTAAATTAGTGGCACTTTTTAATTTAGTACCATTTACCATGCATGACAGGCAAAACAAACACTATTGGCACCCAAGAGTGTACAGTCAGTATCACACCAGAGATTAGCTGTTAATGCATGTTAAGAACAATGTCCTGTGCAAGGGCAGGCCATCTAAAAAGGAATCAAAAAATGAATTTCCCCATTCTTTCATTTCTGGTACCCTGAGAATTTTAATCCATGAGACTGGGATGCCAACCCCTGGCCGTGTCACTGAAAACGTGCTTGCAGATATGACAAACCAACTTTTAATTGCAATGTTTTGGTTAGCTTGCTAATGTGGATTTAAATATCATTATGACGTTTATGCTATATATATATATATATATATGCGTTTATGCTATATAATTTGTTCACCATTCTTGTGGGCCGCTTTGAACTTAAATGTGGAAAAGTGGCATATAAATAAATTGACGATAACAAAAGGGAAATAGGCCCATTTCACTCACCACAAAGACATAAGGTAAGTGTGTGTGTGTGTGTGCCCATTACCCATCTCAGCAAAAGATCTTGGGAATAAAATGTTTTATTTTAAATAATGCAGAAGCAGATTTAGTTGTATCCACAAAATCCTGCTTAATCCATGGATTTGTATCATTTGCTGACTACGCTGAGAATTTTGCCTGCATTTAATCCTTCAGCTTGTGAAGATAAATGGTTTATTTAAATATTTAGCTGCACTTTGTCAACATCAGAGGAGTAGGGGGGAGGGGGGTGATGGATGGCAGCAATTATACAGGGTGCATCTCCATTAACACACAATTTTTGTCCAGGTATGAAGTCTGCCTCTCAGAGGAGTCGCTTAATGATGAGGACTCAAAAGGAATTTTAATTACCACTTTAGAGTTATCATGCTCATTTGCAGTTGGATCTCAGAGTAGTTAAATTTGACAGTGGTTAGACGTCTAAGTATAGTTAGGTACTGTATGTGAACTTTTGCTTATCTACTTAGCAATGTTAATTTCCAATGCCTGGGAGTTAAAGTAGGCCATCACCTGTTGGAACCAAGCTCCTCCATGCAAGATGTTAAAAAAACACACCATTGCTGGCTCTTGGGAAGGAGGAGCTTCTCTCTTCATCTGAACATCAGTGACTGGCCCACTTAGAAAAAAAGAAAACCAATGTTGTGGAATTGCAGGTTTCTTCCACCCAAAGAAATACCCTTCATTCTGGGAGACTATGAGCTAATTCAAACCTCATGTAACAAGCAGACATCTATGTAGACATCCTAATTTCTGAAGAATCCTTGCATTGGTGCTAGTGATAGGGATGTAAGGAGACAGCTGTGTCCACCACAATCAGTGCTATTTCCATTCCACTGCAGTTTGACTTCCGGTAATACCTATGTTGTTGTGTGCCATGCTGTCTGCTGTTGCCCAAACTACTATAATTATGTACAGTGGTACCTCGGGTTAAGTACTTAATTCGTTCCGGAGGTCCGTTCTTAACCTGAAACTGTTCTTAACCTGAAGCACCACTTTAGCTAATGGGGCCTCGATTTCTGTTCTCATCCTGAAGCAAAGTTCTTAACCTGAGGTACAATTTCTGGGTTAGCGGAGTCTGTAACCTGAAGCATATGTAACCTGAGGTACCACTGTAATCAGTTTTGAGGGAGACAGCATAGGGCTAGTTAGTGCACAAAGGGGTAGAGGACCACAGAGTTGTATTGCTGCTAGATCACACACCCCTATATATAATGAGGCCACCAGAGGCAAAGTGTAGCTCCCCACCCAAAAGTTGTCACAACAAACACATGAAATAATAAAGGAAGGATAGAAGGGAATCCTTTCATCCTTAGCCAGCAACATGAATGTAAGATTGGGGCCATTTATATGGTAATTACCATTTATATGGTAATAATATGATACCATCCAGATCTGGATAAAGTATGAAGGAATGCCCATGTGCTTAGTGGTAGGTGTGTAATTCTAAAACTTCAAAAGATAACCTTTGATCATCTGTTCGGTATGGTAGATGTGTGGAGACAACTTGAAATGCCTCCTCATGCCAGTAGCTCTGTCTTGCTGCTGTATCATATAGATTGTGGAAAGCATCCATCGGAGTAAATGCACATACCATGTGACTCTATTGCCAGACAGAAAGATCTGCAGAGATTTCCATCTGGCTGCTGTAACATTTCAATTGACCTGCATGGGAATGTAAACCAGACATTAAATCCTATAAAAGCAATGTGATTACTCTTCTGCAATAAGAGCATAAGAACATAAGATGAGCCTGATGGATCAGGCCAAAGGCCCATCTGATAATGATGGTTAAGTAAGAGGAGGATCAGAAATTCTAACAGAGTCTGCTCCAAATTGGAAATGTTGAGAAATCTCAACCCTTATGGATCTACACTGGAATGGACTGGGGCTTAATAGAATCTGACCAGCACCACCAAGAACTGGCAAAGCTTCATCAGTACAGGAGTCAATACTACATTCATTTACCTGAGAGTGCTTGGGTCCTGCTTGGCAGTTTCCTACAGTTATCTGGTTGGCCACTGTGAGAACAGGATTCTGGACTAGATGGGCCCCCTAGAACTCAATGAGACCAGTTTCTGAATACTGTAGAAGTGATAGGATTGGACTCACAATGGCTTCTTGGTTTATTTCTACAGTGGTACCTCAGGTTAAGAACTTAATTCATTCTGGAGATCCCTTCTTAACCTGAAACTGTTCTCAACCTGAGGTACCACTTTAGCTAATGGGGCCTCCCACTGCCGCCGTGCCACCGCCGTGCGATTTCTGTTCTCATCCTGAAGCAAAGTTCTTAACTCGAGGCACTATTTCTGGGTTAGCGGAGTCTGTAACCTGAAGTGTCTGTAACCTGAAGCATCTGTAAACTGAAGTACCACTGTATATTCCATGGGTTCCTGGTTAAACTAATATTGCTAATGTTAAGGTCTCTGTTAAGGGATGCCATAGGATTTAGAAACATTTAAAAAAAAACTAGGGACATTAAAAGCAATTGAATTATAACTTAGAACACAGCAAGCTTCTGCCAAAGTAAAAAAAAGAGGAAGGAATACAAACCTTTGAATTCTGTAAATAAAAACTACGCTAAATAATATATTCAAATTATTTCTGTGGCTATAGGGCAATGTTTCTATCGACAAGTCTAAGAATACAATGGCTACTAATCTCAATTCTGTATTTCACTTGCTGCTGCAAAGAAACATACAGTAGCCTCCTTAAAAAGTAATTAAAACTAGACCACACAATATATCTGCCCAGCATTGCCATCCATTAATGGGAATGATGGATGCTCTGCATTAATCCTGCCACAGTTACAGCCCTATGTCCAACGTGAAAAAAAGCAATGTGATTCAGTAAAGTTACCTCCTGCAAATTGTGTCCATATTTCACCCAAATAGCAGAAATCCTGTCTTGGTAGACTAATTCTTGCTTTAACTGATGCAGGGCTGAGCTAATCTCATGTTACTAAGAGATACTGTGAGGTTCCTGACAAAGCTAACGGTGGTACTGGTTGCTGGCAAACAATACCAGTTGCTGGAAACTGCAAGTGGGGATAGTGTTACTGCACTCCTGTCCAACTTGTGGACTTCCCATAGACATCTGGTTGGCCACTGGGAGAACAGAATGGTAGACTAGTTGGGCTATTTTCTTATGTCTTTATGGCAGCAAAATCTGTCGTAAGATAAGTAGCAGCTGTTGACACTAAGAGTGGTGCTTCAATTATGAAATGGAATATGTGGGGTGGTCCTCAAAGAAATCCACAAGCCCCACCCTGAATGCCCTCAGCTTTAATCAGATGGTGACTCCTGGTAGACTTCCAAAGACAGTAGTAAAGAGGGTCATCACAAAAGGAAAGATGGTGAGACCACCTCTGGTCACTGTGTAACACAAACATTGATCATAGATATTTCCTGATAATCAGGGGGAAAACAGCAACACTAACATATTTGAAATATAAGGAAAGCCATGGTTTTTCCAGTAGTGATGTATGGAAGTGAGAGCTGGACCATAAAGAAGGCTGATCGCCGAAGAATTGATGCTTTTGAATTATGGTGCTGGAGGAGACTCTTGAGAGTCCCATGGACTGCAAGAAGATCAAACGTATCCATTCTTAAGGAAATCAGCCCTGAGTGCTCACTGGAAGGACAGATCCTGAAGCTGAGGCTCCAATACTTTGGCCATCTCATGAGAAGAGAAGACTCCCTGGAAAAGACCCTGATGCTGGGAAAGATGGAGGGCACAAGGAGAAGGGGATGACAGAGGTCAAGACAGTTGGACGGTGTTCTCGAAGCTACAAACATGAGTTTAACCAAACTGCGGGAGGCAGTGGAAGACAGGAGTGCCTGGCGTGCTCTGGTTCATGGGGTCACGAAGAGTCGGACACGACTAAATGATTAAACAACAACAACAACATATTTGAAATATAAGGAATTAAAGGCCAAACATCATTATTTGCTGAAGTCACATGAATAATCTCCTGATACGTATGTGCGTGCAAGACACAATAGTAAGACAAGACACAAGGTTGTTGGGTAAACTAGGGCTACAATATTTCACAATATGATCTGCAACTTAACATGCACAGGGTTCATACACTTACCTAGCTAGTTTGGCTCCTGGGTTTTGGGATAGTCACCCCACTATTGCTTCCCTAGTGGCCACGTGTCAGAGTAAACAGAGATACACAATCAGCAGCAAGATAAAAAGGCAGCTACCAGTTTGCCTGATACAAGTACCAGGTTGGAGAGCAGAGAAAGTGGGAGAAAGTAAGACATTAGCAGGAAGGAGATTAAGAGAAGCGGGATGGAGTTAGAACGAAACAACAATACCAGGAGGTGAAGGAGAGTCTAAAGTGAAAAAGAGCAGAGAGCAGCAGTTACTAGGTTGATAGATGCTGACAGAAAGGGTAACATAGAGGAAGCCGCCAAAGACCAGGAGAAGAGGAAGGAGGGAGAACAGAATGAGAAGACCAGGAGCAATTGGCAAGCTCTTCTCCAGGAGTGAAAGAATCACTAGCCAAGGAGCTGCTTAATGCTATCACTCATCCTGTCATTCTCAAATTTTCCCTCAAAATTTCCCTCAAAATTAGTGGTACTATAGGTCTATGGATATTCTGAATTAAGGTTTAATTATTTTTTTTACTTCAATCCATCTCAATGTATTATTTACTTTAAGATTTTGCACAATATTTTTGGTTTTATTTTATATGTGTATTGTGATTTAGTATTTAGTCATTTTTATTCGTAGTAGTATATATAATTGGTAGTTTGATTAGTTCGTCTTTTTATTTTATGATTTTGTATGTTACATTGGCTTAACACCATATCAGTTATTACTAAATATGGAAATTCCAATTTACAGCTTCTAGTTTAGAAATATGTTTGTGGTTCTTACTGATATATATATATATATATATATATATATATATATATATATATATCCCCCTCCATCATCAGATGCTTTCCAACCTGCAAGAAAATAAAATGAGGTCCTTGTGTCTTTTCTGCTGTGGGAAGAAAAGCTGGATGATTCTGAGCAAACAAATATGACACGGGGAATTGTTATGTAACCTATTCTATTTCCACGGAAACTGACAACTTCCAAGCCTGCTTTTCATTTAAAAACCAAGCAGGAGGCTATTAACTTGCTTACAAGGAGGGAATCATATCCAATTCAGGGGTCCATTTAGCAATAACCACACGAGGTCTCAGGTATTTCCCAACCCATTTCCCAAGATATTGGGATATATGCCTCCCCTTCCATTGCACTATACATCCTAGGGCTGTTCTCATGCTGGTGTTGATCTAGCCGTAGTCCCTGTGATATCCTCCTACCCAATAATGCCTGAGACTGTAGCAGGGGACTTATTGAAGGTGGCATATGCAAAGGTCAGTAGAACACACTGCTTTCAGAAGCAATGAGTGCAACCTTTCTCTTGTTTACCTGGAAATAAATCCCACTGTGTTCAATGGGACCTATCCTCAGAGTTTGCATAGGATTGCAGATTAATCCTGCATATAATGAAGGGCAGGTCTTTGCACTTTGCTGTGATTCTTTCATCACTGTCATCCTGAGATGAAATCTATTTGATTCATCCCTTGAAACGGCATTTCTGCAGTGCACAGTGAAGAGAAAAGGGAGGAATTAAAAGCAGAGCCCTGGCTTTGGAGTACAGTGTTGATGCAGGGGGGTAGCTTTTTAGTGCCTTGACAGAATAATACTAAACAATATATTCTCAGAGTTTGCTATTTTAGGAATGTGTAGAAAAGCAGCCATGATCCATGAGAGTAAGCAATCTCTGGAAACCACACAGAGCACTAAGTTCTATTGGCAGTACATTTGAAAATACAGGCGGGGGGGGTTAATATATTTTCCAGAAAGGCGTAAAACCCAGAAGGGTAAGCAACCTTTGGATGCCAAGTTTCAAGAGTCGCATCTAAATTTTACTAAAATTGAGGAAATTCATCATAAGCTGTTGGCCAGAGGAGAAGGCTCTGAGGTTGCATTCAGACATGGGGTTTACTGCAATAGTTTTTAAAAAGTGTCCAGCAGCACCTTAGAGACCAACTAAGTTTGTTCTGGGTATAAGCTTTTGTGTGCATGCACACTGCTTCAGAAAACTTACCCCCAGAACAAACTTAGTTGATCTCTAAGTTGCTACTGGCCTATGTATTTATTTATTTATTTATTTATTTAATTTGACTGCATCAGACCAACACAGCTACCTACCAGAATCTGCAATAGTTTTACTGATTCTTATGCTTAGTGCTTCTGTTCAAATTTCAAGCATTCCTTTTACACTGCTGTACCTGTTACACTTTGGATCAGGGGCTTTTTGATCGATACACCATCATGTCACTCTAGATTTTAAACAGCAGGAGAAAACTCTATGCTGGAATATCATAGGAAATTGCAGTGTAAAAACTCCTGTGATTTTCCCAGTCAACAGTGTTGGAAACTGCCCCCCCCCCGGAACATTTAACACAGAAATCAGCACTAAACTCCCACTAGATTTCCAGAAGTGGCTTTTGCATTGTGGTGAAAGATCATGCCGAACACAGAATGTGTCAGGTAAGTAAACATCAGGAAAATTAGGATAAAGTACTGTTTAAATATGCCTGTTGTCCATGGACCACTGTTCCCATCACTTCCTGGCAAACAGAAGGGGAAGAAATGGAGGCAGTGAGAGATTTTACTTTCTTGGGCTCCATGATCACTGCAGATGGTGACAGCAGTCACGAAATCAAAAGACGCCTGCTTCTTGGGAGAAAAGCAATGACAAAGCAGAGAAATCACCTTGCCGATCAAGGTCTGTGTAGTGAAAGCTACTGTTTCCACAGTAGTGATGTATGGAAGTAAGAGCTGGACCATAAAGAAGGCTGATCGCCGAAGAATTAATGCTTTTGAATTATGGTGTTGGAGGAGACTCTTGAGAGTCCCATGGACTGCAAGAAGATCAAACCTATCCATTCTTAAGGAAATCAGCCCTGAGTGCTCACTGGAAGGACAGATCCTGAAGCTGAGGCTCCAGTACTTTGGCCACCTCATGAGAAGAGAAGACTCCTTGGAAAAGACCCTGATGCTGGGAAAGATTGAGGGCACAAGGAGAAGGGGACGACAGAGGATGAGACGGTGGGACAGTGTTCTCGAAGCTACCAGCATGACTTTGACCAAACTGTGGGAGGCAGTGGAAGACAGGAGTGCCTGGCATGCTCTGGTTCATGGGGTCATGAAGAGTTGGACACAACTAAATGACTAAACAACAACACTGTCTGAATGCAGTCTTGGTCAAAGGTAACCATTGTGGTGTTCTCCAGTTGTTGCTGGAGTCCAAATCACATTAGACTCAGCCAGTATGGTCAGTGGTCAGGTATGATGGGGGTTGCAGTCCTGCAACATCTGTATGGCCAAAGGGTCCCCAGCCATTGGTGACTATGGAAGAACATCATTCAAAGCCTCACTGCTGTGCAAGGGCAGAATCAGGAAGTGAGTTCATGGAGTAGGTAGGGAGGCCCTTCAGGCCAGAGATGTCCTACCTCTGCTCCAAGTGTTGATGCAGTAATGATATAATTGGTTCAAGCCAGGGATTAGAGGTCCCTGTGTAACCTGTATGCTCTGAATCAGGCCCTTCTGGAAAGGACGTCTGTAGAAACAGAGAGGACCCTCTTCATGTCAGAGCATGTATAGCCTTTACAACATCCACAAGTTACCTTCATTCCTGAAGTGCATGCATGTTCCTGGTATCCAGACACATGTAGCTTGATGGGAAGCCAAACTCCTTTCCATTGGTGTAGTGAAGTGCATGGCTACATAGCGCTAGTTTGGAATGCAATGCCTACTTTCATTCTTGACCATAGTCAGGACTTTTTGTCCTGCCGAAACTCGACCTCTCAGGTGGGTGCCATTGCTATTCTAAGAGAACAAGGAAGGCATTCATGGTGAGTTCTGCCACCTCTTTTTCTAGAAAAATAGCACTGACTATAGCCAAGTTAAGTATATATATGTTTTTCCTTTGCCCCTAGAGTCTTCTCATTTGACTTATTTTCCATCTTGCATTTCTCAGTCATTTCTGGTTTGCAGAAAGTAAGGTCGGTAAGTTGCCCCCATTGATGAGCACTTGGCTGATTACAGGATACAATTGTCATCTTAGTGGGAAGGCAATCAAAGTATGGAGAGAGGATACTTGCTAGTACTTGGCAATGCTCCTTGATTAAAAAGGAAGCTCTTAGCTATCCCAAGCCGGAGGAATGTAAACAACTAGACTGGTGAGGAGGCGTTCATTATATCATTGTTCCTGAACTGAGTGCTTGCCTAGGTTCATGTATGATTCACCATGCAAAAGTAACCTTTCTGTATGAGGGCCATACATGTTATGCTGAAGATTTCCAAACTAAAATGAATTGAAGAAGGTATAGGGTTATAAAGGCCAGGACTAGCCGCCTGAGAAACAGTTTCTACGCAAATGCAATTCTGGTTCTAAACACAGCATAAGAGGTCTCTATAGTATAGTGTGTTTTAAAATGGGGTTTCAGAGTTTTTAGGGGGTTTTGAATGTTTTATGTAGTTTTGTAGTAGTTTTTTGTAGTTTTGTAGTAGTTTTATGTAGTTTTTCAATTTCATTGTTCTGCATGGGACAATGACAATAAAGATATTGTATATCATATATCGTAATAATGATCTGATCATGTAAATGTTTACCAGTGTTATAAATGGAGTTTTAAAAACAAATAATGGTGTTCTACTTTATGAATTTGGCCACTCCTGCCAATTTATAATATACTTAAAAAAAATTATTCAATCTTTATTACGGTCCAGAGACCCAACAAATCATTACAAATCAATACACAATTCATACAGCCTACCTCCAGGTTAAACAAGCATTTTGTTTAGAATATAGGGCTCATTATTCTTGCAACCAGCAATAAAAACTATGCCACTGCTAACGTTCTAGCATTTGTCCGGTCTTCCAGTAGGAACCTGACATAGTGAGCCTCTGATTTTCCCGGGAAAGGTACCAGCAAGGGTAGTATAAGTTCAGCCCTGGCCTGCTCGTATTTTGCAAAATGCAACAAAATATGTTTTATGGAATCGATGTCTTGAGCACACGAGCAAAGTCTGTCCTGGTAGGGAACTCTTCTCAACCTGCCATCCAACACTGCAGAGGGAAAGACATTTAGTCTGGCTTTGGTGAAAAGCGATAAACTTGCTCTGCACGGACCCCCAGCACACTAGACTCATGCTGACATTTTCTGACTCAGCTACCCCTAAAATATACTTTAAATCTTGAATGTGATATGGTTTGTCACATCTTTCTCATTTACTTGGAATATGAAATATGATCACAGATGTCCATCTATCAGAACCATGAAAATTATCTCTATGTGGCAGGAGGGCATTCTCCCTCTAATAACTTTATCTAATAACTTTAGGATATTTACTTCTACACTTGGCTACCATCTTTGTCCTTTAAAGTTCATTCATATTTAAGCATTAGAACATAAAAAATTTCTATTTAACAAGAGTTTAACAAAGACATTTCATACCATGAAAGTAAGAAGTCATTGCTTAGTTATTTTACTACCAGTCAGTTCTCTGTCATATCCTAATTCAGAGTTAGGCATTAATATGAATAGCTCATTCTGGGCTTAGGTGGCAAGCACTCATTGCTTCTGCTTTTGTAGTCCAACGGATGAGAAAGTCTTAGCTAAATGCATGTGGAGTTTTAACAGGAGCACCCCCCCCCCAATAATGGCCACGTAAGTGGTTATTCTTCCAATACTGGATTGTAACCAATGTAGCCGTTAACAGTAAATGTATTGTAAACTCCACATGGTTTTTATGTTTATCCAACTACCATCTATACTAATCATGACAAAATTGGAATTTGGGGATTCTCTGTAACAGTGTGGATAACAGAATGCCGGTTTGAGTGTTGGGGAGGGACCTTCAATTCAAAACAAGAAGAGCCTTAGATGATTGACCAATCTCTTATTTTGCAACCAAGAGAAAGAGAAAGAAATATGTAAATCAGTGAGATCAAGCCCTTCATCTTGCTAAGGAGAAATGAAATGTTGTTCTTTGCCAGATGACACTGTAATAATTACCTGCTGGACCTTTCAAGTCATCTAGATAGGCTCAGATCAAAAGAGTATCCTTACACTCATAATTTCCATGTGTTAAAATACATGATGTGCTATCAGTTACCATTTCAAAAGAGACTAGCATAAGAACCATTAAAATAATGTTATGAATTGCTTGAGCTCTAGGATAATTACATGACTGATAAGAGGTTTCTAAAACTTGCCTATATATTTTCATTAAGAAATACCACCACCCGAATCTAAATACAGAAAACTTACTTTTTTTTGAAGGAACGTTCACTCATAGTTCCTTATTGATAGACTTCAAAGAGATAGCTCCATTCCTTATTCACAGTTGACTAGTTATGATAATTATAGTGAAAGCAAATTGCAGCTTCTTAATTATCAATGACTGTTTAACCTTTCAGAAGATTTAAGAATGTGGTGGTGGCAGGAAGAATGTGTTCTCTGCTTAGCACTGAAGTTTCTCCAGGCAAGCAGAAATGAGGACAATTCTCCTATGTGGCATTTGGGAATGGACCCAGGGTGCAGGAAGCATAATCCTGAAATGGTGTGACATTCAATCATCATAGAGGCTGAACAAAATTCAGCCACTGCCACCCAATTCTCAATGGAATTTCTATAAAGGAAAATGTTCACATTTCTCGTTCTGCTCCCATTCACTACAGAAGAATTTGAGAAGAGCCTGGCTTGAAGGGGGTTCACCTAATCTTGCTAAACTGTAAACTTGTCCGTGTGGTTTCTGAAGCACTCTGTAGGAGGCAACTAAAAACTCATTTGGGCTTATCCATTCAGTCTAACTTCATAAAGAAAACCAGAAAATTTGATAAACACATAGAAGTAACTCCATTCCATGCTCTTGACCTGGATGGGTTTGGATTGGGTTAGCAGCATTGCGTCCAGCCTTGAAACAGGTAGGATATGTTGGCATCACATGAACACATGTGTAACAACTTTGAACGCTCACTAGGGTAGACACAGAAAGCCCTATACCACTCCCAGCAGACTATAATTGACAGTGGTCGCATCACCGTTGCTGCTGCTGCTGCTACAAGTGCTGTTGTGATGGCTTGTTTGTTGCTTGTTACCTGGATTTCACTAAGTGACTTACAGAAAAAACCCCAGAACAAAGCACCCTCCATAACAGGCACAGAAAACTTGGCAGCACACTAATAACAAAGCAACACCATCTCAATCTGTCAAAAGCCTGGAAAAAGTGATAAATCTTTACCTGGTGCCCCAAATATGTCAACCAAGGCACAAAGCAAAACTTGCTGGAGAGAGCATTCAACAAATGGGGAACCACAACTGATAAGGTCCTCCATTTTGTCACCACCCTCTAAGCCTTCCTCAGAGAAGAAACCTTGAGAAGGGCCTCAGAAGGAGATTTAAGGAACTGGGCAGTTTTCTGTTATGTTTCAAGTTAATAAAATTGTGTTTTATTAGTTAACACAATGACAAATGTCTTGTCTCCTTAGTCCTAGTTTCCTAGTCAATTGTATACATTGCCTTTTAAGTGTCTGAACTGTTAAGTTAGAACTAAATGTGTTCCTGAATCAAATTTGAGTATTGATTTTCTTTGTTGAACACTTACATTCAAATTCGTACACTTTGAAAACTTTCAGCTTCTATCATTTTCTCAATTCAGATTTTAATAGAAGACAGACTTCAGCTTGGACTAGTTTGATTGGTTTGACTGGACTGTTTAAAACCAAACTTAATTGGAGTCAAACGTCTACTGTCATTAAAATGCCAGCATAGTAGTCAGAAAAAGGTCGTTACTGAATTGTTCCAGCCATACAGTGAATGTCAAGGTTCCAGCGAAGTTCCTTAACTCCCCTAGATATTTTGATGGATAACATATAGATGAAATCATAGTTTTAAATGGAAATAATGATGCTTTGTACTGACATATTGTGGAATTAGTAAATTACAGCTGAATTAATTTAGGAGCCAGAACAGATAAATTCAGATGAAGCTTGTGATATTTCAAATATTTATTATATTTATTATATTTAATTTCCCAGACTGAGTTACAGAGTTACAGTGCAATCCTAACCTCTGGTCTGTGGATCTCATATATGTGTGTGTGTGTGTGTGTGTGTGTGTGTGTGTGCGAGCTACAATTCCCAGAGTGGTTTAACAATCAATCCCTCTTCTCCAGTGGTAGCATCACGGGGCTTTACATGCACAGTGTGAATGTGGCATAGCTCAATTTTGTCCATACTGACTGGCTGTGGTTTCTTGGCAGGACGCCCTCCCCTACCTGGAATTGGACCTGAAACCTTCTGTGTTCAACAAAGATGCTCTGTGATAGAGCCACAGCCTTCCAACCTGTCCAGATAAAACCAGGACCAACTGAATTTCCAGTGCAGAGGCTGGAAGAAGTACAGCGGAAATGCCAGTTCATTCATCGGCACAGATGGGTCTTATTCACATTAAGCAGCAGAACTGAGATTCTAAACAATGGCGTTTGGGCATGTTCCCAGTTTAGTAAAATAGTTGCAATACTTGGAGCACTTCAGCCTTCTTTGAGCACAGCACTTCACATTTTCCGGGAGGAAGGACCTGTTAGATATAGTCCAACAGCTTTGCTGGCAGGCTGACTGAACCTCAAAATCAAAGCGGGTTCGCTGCATATAATGAACAGCTCTTCTGAGAAGGGGGCTGCTGCATCAGCACCCACTTCACTACACCAGTGGAAAGGAGTTTGGCTTCCAAGCATGAGTAGCTGTCATCAGCCGTCAACATTAAAAAAGGGAAAGGACTAAAAAGGAAAAGGGAAATGCTTTTATAAGCAGAAGCAGGCTGCAGAATCCTGTTCGGATCTGAAATCTTCTATTAAAGAATGCAAAAGTGAGGATTGACTTCTTGCCTGCAATTTTGAACTATTATCACAATGAAAATCTGAGTGCTGTTACATATGCAAAGGATAATGTTGGATCACATGCGGTCATTGCCTTGCCAATTTGTGTCATGCACGTCACAAATGTTTGAGTTACTAAGAAGCTTCCGTTTCTTATTTGTTTAATGGTGATGTGGCTCATTGCCAACATACCAAGACTCTAGACAACCAGAATGTGGGTAAACAGACTATATTTATTAAAATATAACAACTGTTGTGCAGCATGCAAAATGGTGGCCATGCTGTCCCAAAGTGGTGGTGATGCAAACAGAGCTACAGTTCTCTTGGTGGTTTAACAACCAATCCCTCTTCAAAGGGAACTGTAGGAATTCTAACTCTGGAATGAGAATAGGGGGTCTCCTAACAACTTTCAGCACCTATAATAAACTACAGCTCCCAGAGTTCTTTGGAGGAAGCTATGACTGTTAAAATGGTATGATAGTACTTTAAATATATGGTATTAATGTGACCCCTGAAAGGTTTGGTAGAGACAGTAGTGAGGAGGCTAATATGCCCTTCTCCCTTGCCCTAGAAGTAAATCCTTTTATGTATTTTTTTTTGCTTCGTTTAAAAAAGCAGAGGATGAATAGATCTCTCTGTGTGTTTAACAGATTAAAACAATCTTTGTTGCTTCATTTAACTAAAGCATTTTTCCAGGCAAGTTCCCCTGCTCAAATGTTCCTTCTAATTACCATTTTCTTTTTACAATATGTTGTGTCACACTGTTTGGGAGGACACACATAGTGAGAGAGAGCACCGGGGTTGCATAGGAAATATGCCCTGGCTATTAGGAAGTTCAGTGAAGCGCTGGTTTTTATATCATCATGTAGGGACGGGTGAAACGGTCCAGAAAAAAACTACCCCTAGCTGGGCTCCTAGGTCGACTGGGAAAAACAGAAAGACTAAACTGTGTGTGTGCTTTTTCTAAAACAACTCTCTGTCATTTGCAAAGGGCTTCTGCACACTTTCTAATGTTTTCACTCTAACAGTGTGGGTCTCAATGATGGAGATTTGTTGATATCTGAATTTGTCTAGCCTCTCTTACAGATCTCTTCAGTCATGCTGTTTTATGCCAGGATTATTGCTGAGCCTCTCATTAGGGCCAGATAGAACCATTTCTTCTATCTAAGAAGAAACAAGCTGATAACCCAGTCCTCTGGATGCTTACTTGAAAGTAGGTGCCACAGTGTTCAGTGGGGTTTACTCCCAGGTAAATCTGCTTGCAGCCTTAGAGTAGAATTCAGAAACTTTCACTCATGTCAACTTCCTGAATCATTCACAGCTGTTAGTTTTACACAGTTAAGAATGCTAATCTTCTTAAGGCAACAGCATCTGTTGCAATGTTTTAGACGATGCAGCCCAGATGAAAAGTTAAGAAGCAATGGGAGTTCAAAGAATAGGGATTGGAAGATCGGTGCCGGCATGTCTTCAAAATAGAATCAGCATGGTATCCATGCTTCTTAATGCAATATGATCGCAGATAAAGTTTTTCCATTTTCCTCTCAGCTGCAGCCCTCGGGGTCAACAACAGTGAGCCATTTGGGCTGTACATAGGCAAGGAGGCACAGGAGATATACAACACCACTGGGGATGCCATTTAGAAAAGATAGGGGGAGCTGTGACTCAAACCCTCTGTGATTATTCCAAATTATTAACTCAAGTTGACCTTTGCTTCAATTGAGCTCCAAAGAGCGGGTTTTTGCAGGGAAAGCTCCGGGGCAAAAGCAACAGCAACAATCAGACACCGAGCTTTTAAATGTGGGTCTGTGCCTGGAAAGAGCAAGGCAAAAGGTAAGTGTGGTTAAGCCCTTAGATTGTGGCTGAAAGTGGAGTCAAGGATGAGCTGACAGTTAGGTAGCTCGGTACTTGACCCTTGCTTTGCTTTAGGTCATTTAGCTGAGAGATATATGAGATGCTTTGCTAATGGTCTGTATCAGGGATGAAGAACCATTTTTCATCCAGAGGACTGCATTCCTTTCTGAGCGACCTACCAAGGTCCACAAAACTGGCAGAGCAACAAATGCAAATTTTGCCTTTGTACAGGAGGTTATTTTCTGCATGCGCTCACACACAAATACCCCTATCTATCCTCTATCCAGGCTAGTAAAAAGCATTATGAGAGTTCAAGGACCAATCCAGCTAGGACAAAAACATTGGAGGATGTGAAGCAGAGTCAGTAGCAGGTGTGGGTGGAGAGGATGTGTGATCTCAGGTGAGTTCTGAGGTCCACATAAGAGATGCCTGGAGGGCTGGCTACATTTGACTCCTGGGCCATCCCTGGTATGTTTGCTGCTTTCATAGATTTGAAATTTACCTTCATTTCCAAGGGATAGATTATGAGCTAATTGTGCCTTGTGTCTATTGATGGGAGCTTGCTTTGTCTTAATTTATATCAATAGGTAGCTCCTAGTGGTGTTTGCCAGGGTTGCATACATGTTCCCATATTGTTTAATACTTAGATTGCAGCTTCCTCATCTTCTGATTTTCATTTACCTTATGTGCAGCCCCTGCTTTTCTTCTTTCTTTAAATACGGTGGGCCTGAAACAATTACTTTATACAGCATCCTCTATAGTAACCCACCCTCATTGTGGAATATCCTCCTCTCACAATTTTGCTTTTTGCCAACCTAGATGGGTTTTAAGCACCTTATAAAGATGTTTATATTTAGGCATTTGGTTAGTTAAACAACTCTGGGAACTGTAGCTCTGGGCACATGTCTCAGCACCCTTACCAAACTACAGCTTCCAGAATTATGTGGGGGAAACCACGAGTATTTTAAGTGGCATTATAGTGTTTTAAATGAATGTTGTGAATGTGGCTCTAGCCATTCCAGAAGCTTCATACTATCTAGCCAATCAAGAGTCTTAATACAACCTGCCAGTTGCAGGGTTCACTTTGCACACTCTATTTCTCTCTGCAACTGAAAAATAAATAAAAGTGAGGCTTTGTCCCTTTCAAGCAGATTGCCAAGCCAGGTCCAAGCACCAGACCATGAGATTCCTTGTTCAAGCTCCAGAATACTGATCATTCATAGTGTTATTTGACACTCTAAATTTAGCCAGCTTATTTGTTGTATCAAACTGCAATGTTTTCCTTTTTGTCACTGATGGCAGTAAGACGTCTACACCACATACCCATGGCATTTTGGAGGACAAATTCAAGATTGCATGCAACAATACCCCGCAAAGTAAATTTCATTGATATTTGGGTTTCAGAGGTGGCTTTGGACCTCTTTGGACCTCTTTGACATTTTCCTTTTGGTCTCCTGGCCACATCTAGGCAAACAAAGTCAAAGCGAAATGTTGAGATGCTCATGAATGCTGTTTAATAGGTTGTGCTGTGCCCTGTTTTCCCACTCTGCTTTCTATGTAAGCTTGTCACAGCTCTGTTGACGTGCTAGAATACTGAAGGCTTTAAAAATAACTTTTCATGTACTTGCTCGCAATTATTAGTAGCAGTTTGATACAATGGATTGAATTTTTTTATTTTTTTATTTGCAATGAGGTTGGGAGATAAGGTTTTCTTGAGAATGATTTTTCTATTTCATTTGCACAAAGTTACAAACAGACGTCCTTGATTCCAGCATGCCTTTTGTATCACTAACAAGCAAAGGAGACTGTTTCTTCGGTGCCCTAGAAGAAAGAGCTGGATCTAAAGGCCTTAAGTTACAGGAAGGTTCAGTTTTGGTTTGAACATTAGAGAAACTTTATAACAGTAAGAGCAGTTTGACAATGAATCCAGTTACCTATAAGGGACCTGGGCTCTTTCTTGCTGTAAGTCTCCAAGCAAAGGTTGGACAGCCATCTGCTGGGCATGTGCTAACTACTTCTTCTTCTTCTTTTTCTTCTTCTTCTTCTTCTTCTTCTTCTTCTTCTTCTTCTTCTTCTTCTTCTTCTTCTTCTTTGTTGAATTTATACACCACCCTATATCTAGAGGTCTCAGGACGGTTCACAGAATAAAATCAAAATATAAAACCACAAAATACATAATCAAAATAAAAACAACAACCCAGGAGTAGGCAACATAATACACACACAATATTATTATATTGTGGAGGAATCACCTGCACTATCCTAAATCCAGCACTGTACAGGGACCATTTCAGGGCATACTAGAGTAGTGAATGGACTTAGATTTGGCAGATCCAAGGTTGTCCCCAGCCCACACTTGAGATGTCCTGAATAGTCCCTACTGCCAGTGAGAATTCCACCAGATATAAACCTGCAGAGTTTTCTGTGGACATACTATGTGCCTCTGGGTAAATGTGCTACCCTGCCAGCAGAGCCCCTCTCCAATGACACAGGGCTCTTCTCAACCATCCTAACTCCCTCAGCCTGTGGTGGGGGTTGTGATTGCTCCATTATCCCAGATCTATAGGAACATGGGGAACTGCCTTACACCAAGTCGGACCACTAGCCTATCTAGTTTGGTATTGTCTGCATGACTTTTATGGCTTTCTGACATTTGAGGCAGGGTTCTCTCTCAGTCGTCCCTGAAGGTGTAGAAGATGGAACCTGGGACCTTCTGGCTAGAAAGCAAGTGCACTACCACCGAGCTACAGCCTTCCCTAAACTTAACTCAGCTAAGCCCCATTGATTTGAAGGGGACTAAAGGATGACTAGCTCAGTCTGGATCTAACCTTAGAATTGAGTGTAAAGTTAACATATGAGAGAGTGCTGGAGGTGAAATAGTTAAACAGGTTGCCCAGTCAGGGCCCAGGGAGGTGGAGTCACTGGGACTATAAAACCAGCTCTAGGAGGGGCAAAGGAGGGGGTTCGTTGAAGAGTTGGGTAGTTGGTTGGAGTGGGAGTGAATTGGGATAGAGTTTGTGGGTAGGTTGAGTTAGTGTAGCAAAATAGGCTGAGTCAGGAACAGTTAGGGGCTAGTCAGACAAGTAAATATCTGAGGGGTGGTTTAGTGAGTGAGAGCAGGTAGCGAAAGTTCTAGGTCTGGATAGTCACCCCATGAATGTAATTGACTGATCCTGTTTATGAAACCACACGCTTGTTAAACTGCAATAAACAAACAGAAGTTTATGTTTCAATTTAACCCTGACTGGACTCAGTATTGTCCCAGGTAGGGCCTGGGTGGTGGCAGCGAGAAATAAAGTGGTGGCACAGGGATCAATAAATGGTGAAACGTCCGGGGACCCTGTGTGATCGCCACATTGAGTACTCTGATTTTTATTTCACAGGCTACAAAAATGCAAGTATTGTACTAGAATGATACATTTCACAATAATATTTGACCATTGGGGTTGGACTCGATGGCCCTTGTGGTCTCTTCCAGCTCTATGATTCTATGATTCTATGACCACATGCACCCCTCATATGATTATTTTAAATCCTGGCATTTTGTGTGGTATATGTTTGTATCTACTTCCTATTTTAAGAATTCTAGGACCTCTGAGTACCTTACAGTAGTCACATGTAGTAACATCCACAATAGGTTTTATCATACAAAGGCAGGTGTTTTTCAGACAAGGGAAGAACCAACAATTGATGCTTATTTACAATGGCTCCTATGAATCAAAGCACTCTCTGGGCACATGTAACGGCAAACAGAAAGGAAGTGAAAGCTTTTAAGAAATCTTCTTTATAGTGCCGCATTGATGACATGCATTTAAATTTTCTTCATGCCATCAAATGTGAATTCCAATTTAAATGTCAGACTGGAAACTCAAACTCTCGTCCTTTCGTAAAATCATTTGTTACCCTCCAGTACCTTGTAATGAAGGAACAGAGATATAAAAGAAAAACTAAGCAAATGAAAATATGATTTTAGGACCTAAAATCCTAGAAAAATCCCCTGCCCTTCTTTTTATACCTTCCCTTCAGAAAAAAAGAGGATTTTAAAAATAAATGAAAAATAACGAAGCAAAAATATCAGTTTTAGAAAGGTAGTGGAAAAACAAAGACTTTATTCCCTCCCTCCCCCCAGGTTAAAATGCCAGCTGTAATCATACAAAATATCATTTCTTGCTCATCACTTGACTCCCATCAGCAGATGATTTACCTCTTTATTTATTACTACTGCTATTGTGATGAACTTGAATATGTGCTGCTGGTGGAAAGTCCTTAATATTAAATATGCAGCTTTTGCTCATCCTTTCATGCAAACTTAATGAAAAACACTCCAATTCCTTGCCACCTTACAAAAACTTGTTTCAGCTAAAGTCATTTTTACAAAATGACTTCAATATTTCCTGATTTATTGTTCTTGGGGAAAATCTGACTTAGTGTGAAACAAAGCAGGAATACAGAGATCATATATACATGGGGGGGATACTTTGATCAAAGGGATCATTAGTAATATGGTTTGTACAGTGATTGATTGTTCAGCACTAGTGATCACCCAATGTCCAAATCCAGGCCAGGCAGGTTCATCATGGGTTTTTAATAACACTTCCATATAAATCCTTAAAATTACACACAAGCACTGACAAAATATCTGAGTTGTGAACACTTACAATATGGTCTGAGGGCTACACCCCTTCTCTTGCCATCATGCACATTGAAACCAATATAGCAAGTCTGTCTAGGAGTGATGGCTTTTGACTGGATTCTGATTGGTTTAGAATGCTTTCAAGGGGTTGCAACTATTTTTGCTATAATTGTCTGATTGGTTAAGCAGTAATCGCCTGTGTAGTTGGACGTGTATTGATGATACCTGACAAGGTCAACGTGCAGCCTCGTTTTTATATTTTAAGAGGCTCACTCTATGTACGTTTATATTAACCAAGGCCTAACTTTTAACTTAAAGCTCATGTCTATTGGTGTTCCTTTGGGGAACCCCAGTTAGGGTGAACACTTTACAATTTTTTTCCTAACAGATGTACCATCCCTCTCAGGGGTAATTTTATGTACGAGACATTCGATTTCCCCAGAGACTATAAAAGGGAACATAAAGTCAGTAAATGTACATAAAACACATAGATGAGTCAGACTCAATGGTCCATCTAGCTGGCAGCACCTCTCCAGGGTTTCAGGCAGGGGTCTCAACCAACCCTACCTGAAGATACCATGGATTGAACCTGGGACCTTCTGCATGCAAAAACAGAAGCTCAGCCACTGAGCTACAGTCCTTTCCCCTGAGAGTCGACAGCACATCAGCAAGGCCCATCGCTCCTGGAATGGGATGTTACATTAAATTCAATGCACATGGTAGCAGGAGCTAGCTGCTTGCAAGGGGCTTAATTTATACTGAAAAACAACAAGGCAGATAGGCAGTCATCAGATCACTTCATATGTGAATCGAGAGGGCGAGTGGGAATCCAGCAGTGTGCAACCCTGCCCTGATCCCTGAATTGATTTGTGGAGATCAAATCCATTGTATCTGCTTTGGCACCATGCCCAGGTGGATGCATCTCCAATCTCTGCTCAGTGATACAGAGCTGAAAATATGAACTGACTTCACTGAAGGTGACATATAAACTGACATTGGATGACATTAAACATCTACCTGTGGTGTTAGATCAGTGATGGCTAGCCCTTTCAGGTCTGTGATCAGGTCTGTGATCTGAAAGGACTAGTGGTGACTGAATTTGACTGAATGGTCAAATGTTTAGTGGTGGGGGTGGGGCGGGGAATTCTGCTGCCTGGGAGTGTTTTTTTCTTCTTCTTTTTCTTGCTCATCACTTGAGGGAGTATTGCTCATCACTTGAGGGAGTATTGTTCCACTGATATCAGACTGAGTATATACTCTCTGAGACTTTCTGAGACATTGTTATAATGCTGATACTATCATATTATGTTCAAGCATGTGTATCTGAATACAAGCCTATTCTGCCATTAATTATTAGTGGTCCCTTATTTCCATGCACCACAGCTGTGGCACAGATCCTTCTAAGTAGACCCCCATGAAACATATGACATTTCTGTACTTAGAATAGTAAGTGTCTCCTGTTCCAATTGGAAAAAATCAAAGCTTCAGTAGTGATGCCATCAAAGGTTCTAATTTCCTGGTTGGAATATGAAGTTGTCCTGCTCGTAATGCATTGCAAATCAAGCGTAATTTCTTCAAGAAATTATCTGGCCCAGAAAGTGTTACTGTACAGTCAGTGAGTTTTCAACTGCCCATCAAAATACTTTGTAAGGCATCGTAGAACTGACTGGTCTTTGAGCACCTGCTCAAGGCATGCTGTTCAGGAAAGAACCTCAGCCCTGAGAGCAAGGGCATTGTGTAATCCCTGAGCTTGTCCGTTGAAGCTTAGGTAAACTCACCAACCAAAGGTTAGACCAAGGATGAGAAACTGTGCTCTTCCAATATTGTTGCACCCCAGCTCCCATCAACCCCAGCCAGTATGGCCAGTGGCCAGGAATGATGGGATCTGGAGTCCAGTGACAATCTGGAAGGCCACAGGCTGCCTTTTCCTGGCTTAGGCAGAATACCTTTGCAAACCTCAAACCCATGTGAGCCTAGCAGTCGTGCTAAGAGCACCACCCTGGCACCAGCTACAATCACATAGTCTAATAAGTGATCATATAAAGACCAGCATTTGGACAAATACATTGCTTCATGTGATTATCTTCTAATTTACTTCATAGGAAATACATTTACACTGCAACTAATGCAGTTTGGATGAGTAAACCAATGGCAACCAATGATGTAGTTTGAGATTAAGCTAAGACCACTGTAAACTGACAGAAGGCAAGTTGCATGAGTCAGATATTATGGATGAAGCTGATATCCCCTGCCCCCAATATCTCAGCATGAAAACACCAACTTAATTAGTGTGGGGCTCCAGATGTCAAGAGGCCTTACTTTGCAAACTAATTGCCCAGACGACCGTGAGAAGAAGGCTAGTTACAAGGGGCCAGCCCTTGGGGGATGTGTTGGAACTATTGGCAACCAAATTGGAGAGAAAAGAAGGAGCAACAGCCAAAAAGAATGGCTGCTTATCCATCATCTTCCCTAAAATTTGTCAAGTTGCCTCAGTTATAATTCATCAAACAAATTGTGGGAATTATGGCAGCCCTGTAAATGGAGAAGAATCGTGCTGACAATTCCAAAGCTCAAAGAATATTCTGCATGAAATGTTGCCTTAGCATCTCTTTAGGCAGATATTTGCCCTGCTTCTCCTTGGATGCTGTTGTGTCTAGACTTCAGGATCTGGAAGTGCTGAAGCAGGATATACCATATTTTTTGCTCTATAAGACTCACTTTTTCCCTCCTAAAAAGTAAGGAGAAATGTGTGTGTATCTTATAGAGCGAATGCAGGCTGCACAGCTATCCCAGAAGCCAGAACAGCAAGAGCGATTGCTGCTTTCACTGCGCAGTGATCCCTCTTGCTGTTCTGGCTTCTGAGATTCAGAATATTTTTTCTTGTTTTCCTCCTCCAAAAACTAGATGCGTCTTGTGGTCTGGTGTGTCTTATAGAGCGAAAAATACGGTATATAAGCTGTGAAATTTGGACCGTGGCCTATCTGGATCTGGTGAGCATGAAATCTCTTGTGAACATCTGCAGTTCACCCTTCATGCAAATACATTGTCACAAGTGTTCCCCAGCCAAAGGAATCCATGTGGCATATAGTTAACTTTTCATTCTCAAAAGCAGATACAGTAATTTCTATGGCTCTGAATACCCATGCAAACCAGTCAAGTGCCCAGGCAGCTACTGACTGGTCTGCACTCCAGGGAACAGCTGCAGCAACTGGGGACCATGCTCCCGCACCAGTTTATGTACCTTCCCCCGCCAGGCTGCATGCACACAGCCAGAGACTATGCCTGCATGAAAGCTGTCTCTGCTCTTCCCTCTTCAATCCTCTCCTGGTTCTGGGATATAGTGGTGCAGAAAAGGTTGGGGAAGCACCCAGCGCTTCACTTGCCTGACCTGTCTCTTTCTCCTCTTCCTCTCACCCCTCAAGTGCGCCACCCTCCAGCTCTGAAGCCTCCTGGCTGATATAGGTCCCCACAAATCACTGCTCCCCTCTCCCAAGTCAGATTCCAGTCCCCCTTCCCCCAATGCACTCTCATCAGAGTCCTGCATCTATGAAGATTTTGGCAGAAATCTCCTTATCGTTGAATGAGGGCATGGTTTAGGGAAGAGAATCCACAGGTTTCAAGAACAAGACCAAACAAGTCAGAAAATACTGATCATTTAAAATATTTGATCTATGAATCACATTAGGAATGGGGGAGAAAATCAAAATAGGTCACATTCAAAGTTGGACCTACCTAATTTCCACTTCCCAAAACAATATGCAAACTGAAACATTTCATTTCTCCAACTATTTCAGTGCTGTTCTCCAGCTAGGGTGTAAAAAATATATATGCATAATTAGGATAAGATGTGCAGAAAAATAACACATAAGATGCATTATATTATAGTTGAAGTTTCTGAGCAGTTTTATTTTTACAAAAGGATAATGGATGATAATACAGAAGAATATGTAGTCTGAAAATAAGTCGGCTGTAGGAAAACGTCATGATAGCTACAGGGAATTGGTGAATAGCTACTTAGCACTTTGAAATTTTACATATAAATACATATAAATAAATTCAGTATCCCACTAACTCCTGTAAAGCGTGTTCTCATTAAAGGAGAGCACGTGTTGCGGCTGGGACCAGACAAGCACCCTGTAAATTGCCAGGCAGAATTGAAGGAAGGGGCCTGGCATGGATTGGTTGTGTTGTTGCTGGGGCAATTTGTATGTTGTCAATTTGGGGGTGGGATCAGAGGATATTTAAGTAAGGCCCACAGCAAGTTGCTTTCTCTTTCGCTGTGGGCATCGGATCACCCGCCTGCCCTCCCTTGTTTGGGCTTGCGCCTTGACCTTGCTATGCCTGTCATGGGGTCGTCCACTTTGATGCAGGGGCCTGGTAGGAATTTTTCCATTTGGCTGATTAGTGTGTGCCATCTGGTTTTCGCCTACTGCGTAGCAAATCGTCACAACTTGTAAGGTTGGTGGTTAGGCATTGGTTTAAATTGGTTGGTGGAGGGGTAAGGATTGGCTGTGCCTGCCCCTCCAGAGCTGCTGCTGCACGGGAATTCCATTAACGGAATTCAGGGGCTTACCATCCTTTCCTCCAAACCCCTGGAATCGGGTTTGGGCCGCGTAAGCCCCTAGGAGCATGCGGTGAGAAGCTGAGGGTCTGTGTTGCAGCTCCAGTTATCCCTGATCTTGTTCCTCCACACTGGCTTCCGCTGGAATCCGGGAGTCAGTGCTGTCCCCAAGGCGGGGGGGGGGGGGACAGATAGTCATAACCAATGCCTAAGCAACCACTCACAATTTGTATGTTGAATAAAGTTGTGGCCAAAATTATGCCAAAAACCTTAAACAAAAATTATGTGTGAGTTATTGGGGTAGGGGTGTTTGGGGGACCTCAGCACGCAACCACATTTATTTACCCTAATTTTACCTGTGTGTGGGTTACAGTTCAGTGGTAGAGCACATCCTTTGCATAAAGAAGGTACCAGGATCAATTCTTGGCAATAAGAACCTGAGCTGGCAGGGTCTCTGTCTGACCACCTTGAGAGCTGCTGCCAGTCAGAGCCTTGAGCTTAATAGACCAATAATCTGATTCAGCTAAAACTGTCCAAATATGTTGGTGATTTCCAACCAACGTGGAAAATTGTTCTCTCTTATTTTAAGTAGAACTTTCAGAGCCTAGACTCCTTTGTCAGATACATGAGTCTGAAGTTGTGCGGCTAACTCACGGACATGAGGTGTACATATCCAGTCCTGAATGGAAGAAATAAAGGTTAATAGATGCAGATGAAGGAGCAACTGATGCTGTCAGGAAGTGATTAAACTGCAGAATAATCTTCCACCTGGAGCTGTCATGCCGCAGCCTGATGTTTCACTCTCACCACTCCTGATGAGTAAATGACAGAGAAGATTTGAATTAGGCATGTGGCTGAAACTCAATGCTGACATGTTCAGAAGCTTCCCTTTCTATTCTGCTGCTGTTCTTTAAGAGACGTTGGGCTATTATTAACACACCTATGGGTTGGAATTACAGGTGGGAACTGGAAACAGTCGTGCCAAACCTATGTTATTTCTTGCACGGTACTGATAGTGATGGCCCACTATTCTTGCTTCAAAAATTACTATTGGGTTTTTTTACAGTTACTTTCTCAATTTGTCCCATTGTTTTCCCCCTTTTATGAACTGAACTTCACGACATATATCTTTAATAAATTTCAATCAATGTAATTTTTAAAATAAGAAAATTCCAAGTTCTGTGCTCTGTGCATGACACATTTCATTCTCCCAATCCATAGTGAGACATTTCATTGAACACAAGGCAATATTATTCTATGTGGAAATGTTCAGGATGGCAGGAGAGGATATATTGTTTATTAATATCCTTCCTAACTTGTGCTAGCAAGTTCCTTTACTTAGCAGAGTGCATTCCCCTTTACACAGCAGAAAACTAGTTGCAAACTCGTGTGAGTTTCTTAAGACAATAAGCAATTCAATCTGGCTTGTCCTGGTAAAGGTAAAGGGACCCCTGACCATTAGGTCCACTCATGACCGACTCTGGGGTTGCAGCACTCATCTCGCTTTACTGGCCGAGGGAGCCGGCGTACAGCTTCCGGGTCATGTGGCCAGCATGACTAAGCCACTTCTGACGAACCAGAGCATCGCACGGAAATGCCATGTACCTTCCCACCTATTTATCTACTTGCACTTTGACATGCTTTTGAACTGCTAGGTTGGCAGGAGCAGGGACCGAGCAACGGGAGCTCACCCCATCACGGGGATTCGAACCGCCGACCTTCTGATCAGCAAGTCCTAGGCTCTGTGGTTTAACCCACAGCGCCACCCGCGTCCCCTTGAATTCCTCCTAAAAGAATAAAGACACCACAGTCTTATTCATAAGCAACAAAAAGGAAGTTTACTCATGATCAGGCAGAGCATAGTGTGATCCCTGAGGGCAGGCTTAAGGCTTAAAGTTACAAGCATATACAAACTGGTTTACCCCATATGTGGGTTGACCTAGTGACTGCAGTTAGCAGTCCAGGAAGTTCGCAGGATGAAAAGAAGATGGAAAAGAGAGAGAGTAGCAGCATGCCTTGGCCTTTTACCAAGTCTGGAAAGGTCACGCTCACCCACTAGTCACATGCAAGGAAGGATGCTCCAGGCCAGGAGGAACAGGAGGTTTCAACTGGCTGGACCAAACATTTCCTTGCATGCCCACTCTAGCAAAACAAGGAATGTTGCATTTGACTGCTCCCAGTGGATTACATCCCACATTCATGATGGCTGCTAACATTACTGGCCACACTGCATCCAGAAGCTGTGAGATAGCGGGTTATTCAGTTTCCCTGCTGACCAAGAATCAAAGCATTGCCAGTGTGGTCAGTGCAGCACATTAAGCTACCAAATAGGATGCTGGGTTATTTATTTTAAATGGTATATGTAAATATATGCCCCAGCCAAGCCCCCGCAAATCCCCAAAGGATTTACAAATGACGCAAATGTGTGGGCTCCCCAGTCACAGCATAAGAGGGGTCCAGGATGTGCCTTTAATACCTTTAGAATAAATCCAAACCTTTTACACTACATTAAGTTGAAACAAAAGACTTTGCCTGACTAAAGTAACCCATCTCCTGTAATCCCCTGGAGCATGGAGAGTGATTCACTCGGCTGCCTTGTCCTTAGCCTTCCGCAGGCTCTTATTTATATATGTGTTTGCTCTTTTCTTTGTTTGAACCAGTGATATTTCAGGCTGTAAGGAGGTCATACAGACGAGGTCTCATCTCAAGCCATCTGTCTCTAATCTCTACCCTGTCCAAAAATAAGAAATTGCTTTATACTCAGTTAGTCCCATGGTCTCCCTGGTTCAACGCCTGTGATTAGTGGTAGCAGGTCTCAGACAGAAGGTCTTTCTCTGGAAGTCTCCAGAACTTCATATTTTCTATTTTGTATTCAGGAGCCCGTTTCTGAATAAAGAACAAAAATGGTGTCATCAAGGGAAAATTGTATGCACAGTACTTTTTTCTGGGGGTATGCATACCCCTAAACATGTTTTGAATCTAAGTTTGGCCTTATTGAGAGGCAATATTTCAATATGAGTAGGAAAATGAGAGTACCCCTAAACATTTATTTTTTTTAGAAAAAGTATGCATATTGTGTGCATTATAGCTCAACCAAGCCATTGCTTGGGGTGGAATGTAGCAGCAGCAGCAACAACCACCAGTAATGTAATTCCAGCTATTGACAGATGTCAATATGTTTTCAAAATGAAATCAGGGAACATGACTCTCACTCCAATTGCATCATGACAATGCCACATGCAGACACAGTGTTAACTAGAGTGAGGGCAATGCTTGCACTCACTCTGGAGAGCTGCAGGTAAAAAAAAAAAGTGTGCACCAGCAGCCAAGATCACAATGACAAAAAAGATGAACAGCCCAGTTAATCTACAGCCACACTTGCGTATGTCAAGGAGAAGTAGAGCTGTGTGTCATCGGCATATTGTGGACAACGTACAGTGGTACCTCGGGTTAAGTACTTAATTCGTTCCAGAGGTCCGTTCTTAACCTGAAACTGTTCTTAACCTGAAGCACCACTTTAGCTAATGGGGCCTCCTGCTGCCGCCGCGCCACCGGAACCCAATTTCTGTTCTTATCCTGAAGCAAAGTTCTTAACCTGAAGCACTAGTTCTGGGTTAGTGGAGTGTGTAACCTGAAGTGTATGTAGCCCGAGGTACCACTATACTCCAAAACTCCACCCAGCTGTTTCATGTAGATATTAAACAGTATGGGGGATAAGATAAAACCCCGAGGAACCCCACATTGAAGACTCCACAGGGCTGAAGAGTACTCCCCAAGCATCACCTTCTGTAAATGACCCAAGCCTCTGCAAAGAGGTGCCATCCACCCTCAACTCAGACAACCGCTCCAGAAGGATCCCATGGTTGATTGAGCATCTGCTGCTGAAATGAATATAGGCACCAGCTTGTTAAGGAATGGGCCTCCATTCTCATCTACTCTGCATGCCAATGTCATAATGTATATATGTGTGTTCTGTTCAAAAACGATGCTGTTTCCAGCACCTTGCAAGGAACTGCTTGTCATGACCATGCCTGCTTATTGAATTTGATAGTACGCAGTTCCACACCAGAATCCTAAATAGTGATTACATTAAAACAAGGAGTGAACATTTTCCCTTGAGCATAGCCTGAAGTAGTTTTCTTCAGGGACTACCTCACCACATATAAAGCGTACTTGTTGAAACTTTTTTCACAGTGACATTCTCTGACTGAGACATGGAAAAAGAGGGCTTTTGCCCCAGTTACAAACAACAGAAATTATATTTTAAAGTAAAAATGATGTGGTAAAGCGTGTTCTCCATAGGACATAGGCTGGGGATACAGGCCACCCTATTGTTGCTGGGCAGATTTTGGAGCAGGACCCAGGCAGCAAAATGGTTAAATTGAGTTACTGGGGAGAATTGAATGTTGCTAAATTTGGAGGTGGGATCAGAGGTTTTAAATGCTGGACGCCCAACTCTGGGCATCCTCTTGGCTGTTTGCACCGGACCACCTGCCCACCCTCCCTGTAATGTTCCAGGTCGTTCTTTTTGTTTCCAGAAGGCAAACTGTAAGATTAACTGGCTGAAACTGGGGGATGCCATGGTAGAGACGATTTGTGACAATATCCCACAAGGACTACCCTGTGGGTCTAGAAATTCATTGTGGAGATGTACCTAGGGTACATTTTTCACCCAAGAAAACTGGATGCTTGAAGCATGCAAAACAAGGACACAATCCAGCTGAAGTTAAGCACTTTTTGGTTCCATTGATTTCAGTGGGAATAAGTTGAAGCACATCCTTATCTCTCCCACTAAAATCATCGGGAAGTAAAAGTGCTTCATTCTGGCCAAATTGTGGTCAAATTCTGCAAATCATATCTGAGAAAATAGATGTAAGCTGGCTATTCATAAATAATTTTATATGGGGCACAGTGCATCTGGACTAGGATCAAACTTCATGCCTCCTTGCAATAAACACACTTTAACACAGTGTATTTAAACTGGTTGCTTTTAGTTTTTTTTAAAAAAGCATCTTTGGGACTTCCATGTGAAATATGCTTCCAATCCAGAGAGGGGGTTGATGGCAGGTTCTACTGAAAAATCCTCGCCCCCGCCCCCCAGCAATTTGTTCTACAAAGGTGCTTTGTACAGCAGACAAGCCCATTTAGGAATATATTCCAACAAGGCGGGTAACTTTCAGCAGGAAACTTGTGTGGAATGGGGTCTACAGCTGCTTTTTCTTCACAATGGGAGCAATCAATTTCCTTTTAAGCGCACTTTTTCAAGGCAGTGTGTTTATTGCAACAGGCAGGCATGGCTCTGCTCTACACTGGGGGGATGGCATCCCTGTGTTTTCCCCAAAAGCAGTCTGTTTTCTTCAGAGAGGGTACATATCCGTCATTTCTCCTCCTCATCTTTCGTTGATCACTCAAAGTCAATCCGTTTTCAATGTGTTTTTTAGATTCGGTTACAAAAAACCCGCTAATACTTTAGGCTGCTTTTTGTAATCCGCTGAGAGGCTTTCTGTTGAGTAAGCGATATATAAATTTGGCTAAATAAATAAATAAATTCCCTCATTCTCTACCACTTTTCTTTTTGCCCTCCTTTCTCTTAGCTTCCCTTTGATGCTTCCTCTCTGCTTCTGTTGTATGCTGCTCATGCCTCGCCATGAGGAAGAAATTTGATTCAGTTCACATTTAAAGGTAAAGGTAAAGGGACCCCTGACCATTAGGTCCAGTCATGGCCAACTCTGGGGTAGCGGCGCTCATCTCACTCTATTGGCCGATGGAGCCAGCATACAGCTCCCGGGTCATGTGGCCAGCATGATCAATTCGCTTCTGGCGAACCAGAGCAGCACACAGAAACGCCGTTTACGTTCCCGCCGGAACGGTGCCTATTTATCTACTTGCACTCTGACGTGCTTTCGAACTGCTAGGTTGGACTGAGGAGTGGGAGCTCACCCCATCGTGAGGATTCGAACCGCTGACCTTCTGATCGGCAAGTCCTAGGCTCTGTGGTTTAACCCACATTGCCACCTGCATCCCTAATTTGCGCTTTCTGAAACAATACAGGAACTGAAACACAGCCATTCTTCAAAATCCACACTTCATCGAATTTGGCAATGCACTTCTCCAGTCAAGAAATGCGAACAAAAATGTGCATCATATTAGGGTAAATTCTGCATATAAGTGCAAATATTCATAAAGACAGCATATGGAAGTGCTTGCAAATTGTATGTCAAAGCTGCATCCAAAAATCTGTGTATTTGGATAAATCCTCACTAAAATGCTGGCAAATTTTTATGAGGATTTTAAAATAAATAAATAAATCACAAATTGCTGTAGAAATGTGGAGAACTGAATTTAAGGGGTTTTTTTGTTTTTTTGTTTTTTTTTTTTGAGAGGGGGGGACTGAAACTGACAGATTTTCCCAGCCCTGCTCACTTAGAAATTGTTCACACCTTATTTAGGCAGCTGGACACCCTATGGAAAGAGCCAGAGCGAGACAGTGAGGCTTCTTTGCTGACACTTTCCTTGTTTATATGCATCTTGTCTCCACATGTCTTCTGTTTCCCCTGATTTACCAGTGCTATGTAGCCAGTAAATCTCTCAGCAAACAGCCGCAGAGCTAACATTTTGAGAGTTTGGGTGCCCCACTTATTTATAGGGAAAGAGAGGACGGGGAGGAAGTGACACTGCAGCTCAGCCTCAATGGGAGATGGAGAGGCTGTGGACAATTGATTCTTCCCTTATTGTGGCTTGTTTCCCCCAGAGGCTGAGGCATGGATTTGTGACTTCAGTCCCCCTTGGTTATTGACTGGCCTTCACTTTAATGAGCACTCGGAGGGCAATTCAGTATTACATTGCAGCCTAAAGGGCACTGCATCTGGGGAGATTTAAGACTTCACACCTGCTTTTCCAGGGACGGGCCTGCTATAATGCTTAATCTTTCTATGACAGTAAATAGAAAACCTTAAGGAAAACAAAGTTTTCCACGGTTTTACCATGCAACTCCTAGCTGTCTTTCTTAGGCCAAATCCATACCATACATGTTACCATACTATTAAAAGGTAAAGTAAAGGACCCCTGGATGGTTAAGTTCAGTCAAAGGCGACTACAGGGTTGTGGAGCTCTTCTCGCTTTCAGGCCAAGGGAGCTGGCGTTTGTCCACAGGTAGCTTTCTGGGTCATGTGGCCAGCAGGACTAAATTGCTTCTGGTGCAGTGGAACATCATGACAGAAACCAGAGCGCACAGAAATGGTGTTTACCTTCCCGCCACAGCAGTACCTATTCCCGTGTGTGTGTTTTTCGAGTATTTAATATTTGGAGTTCCACACCTATTTCCGGCTTTTGATCAAAAACAGCATTTGGCTACAATTCTATATAGGTAGCTCCCCATTTGCGTGCAAACAGGGAGTTGCCTGTACACACTTACTTGGGAGTAAGTCCACTGAGTTTTTGAGTAAATGTGCACAAGATGGGGCCTTTAATGAAAAAGAGCTTTTCACGCCTGCCTATGTTCCAGAGTTCCCAGAAAAACAACACTTCACATCCATCCTATCTTTGAAGTGCTCATGCAGCACTTTGGAATATTCCTAAGAAGAGCCTGCTGGATCAGGCCAACTGCCCATCTAGTCCAGCATCCTGTTCTCATAGCGGCTGAACAGTTGCCTGTGGGAAACCAGCAAGTGGGATTTGACCACAACAGCCCTCTCCCCTCCTGCAGTCTCCAGAGAATGCTCTACAATCTCTTTTAACTTCCAAAGGGTCTGATCCATGGATGCAGAAGGGAAGGGGTGAAATACATGGCTGCCAGGCTTCCTTCCCCTGCATTTGTGACTGGTGGGTTTTAGGCATCTGGGAAAATACATGGGCGTAATGAAAGTTTGCTCTGTCTATCATTCACTGTTTGCGTGTCAAGGTCCCCAAGACACCCCCCCCCAAAGAAAAACACAATTGACACTTAATTTTTGTTTAAGGTTTTTGGCATAATTTTGGCCACAACTTTATTCAAATTACAGCAATGTGAGTGGTTGCTTAGGCATTGGTAGCACTAACTGCCCCCGCACGGGGACAGCTCTGACATTCGCACCCCCCACGAAGTCAGCAAGGGTAAGTCATCTGGGGAGAGAGACGGGACTGGGAACCATGCCTCACCTCACCCCAGAATGCTCCCAGGGGCTTGTGTGGCCCTAGCCCCTTGCCAGGGGGTTTCGGACAAAAGCATGGGGAGCCCCTGGGTTCCTTTAACGGAAAACCCTTGAAGCAGCAGCAGCAGCAGCAGCATTTTGGAGGGGCAGGCACAGCCGAATCCATACCTCTCCACCAGCAGCAGCATTTTGGGGGGCAGGCACAGCCGAATCCATACCCCTCCACCAGCAGCAGCATTTTGGGGGGCAGGCACAGCCGAATCCATACCCCTCCACCAGCAGCAGCATTTTGGAGGGGCAGGCGCAGCCAAATCCATACCCCTCCACCAACCAATTCCAAGACCAATGCCTAACCACAAACCTTACAAGTTGTGACTATTTGCTACGCAGTAGGCAAAAACCAAGTGGCACACACTAATCAGCCAAATGGACAAAATTCCTACCGGGCCCCTGCCCCAAAGCAGAAGACCCCATGACAGGCATAGCAAGGTCAAGCAAACAGCCTAAAATTAGGGAAGGGAGGGCGGGTGATCCGAAGTAAGCAGCGAAAAGAGGAAGTTCTTCGCTGCGAGCATTGTATTTAACAAATAGGGCTGTCAATCAACAAATGGCAACATCTAGAATTCCCCAGTAACAGCCCGCCACTGCTTAAAGGATGGCCAAAGCATTTGCCTAGTAACAGTGAGGTGTCTTGTCAGCCCCGCCCGCAACCTGTGCTCTCCATGAGGGAGAACACACTAAACCAGACCCCTCCCACCCTCTCCCAGGACCGCTTCCTCTCCTTCTCTTTGTTAGCAGAGCACAGGCACACAATGGTATGCTGCTCATCCTCTTGCTTATTGTTGAGTAGCTGACTGGGCAGAGATCCTGCACTGTACCGGAAGCAAGAGTCAGGTATCTGGGGCATGCATGCATTTAACTGAAATCATTCTGCTTGCTTTGAGAGATGAAGCTTTGCTAATGCTACGCAGATTCACTTTTTAATAAAGTGGAGGAAAGCAAAAATGGAGGAAGTGAGAAAGGGGAAAGTGAACTCCCAGCGATCATTAACTGGCGGACTCTCTTTGACATGCAGGTCTTAGTGAGTGTGCTTGTTGAAAGTTTAGTGGTGGAGACAGTACACCTAATGGGATCTCAAGGGAGGCATCCTCTTGCCCATGGATAACATACTGAAGAGACAAAGCTGTCAGCTTGCTCTGATTTACTTCTTCCTCTAGCAGAGGAGAGAGATAAAAGTTCCCACATCTCCTAGCAAAGCAGGCAAGTGGCTCCTGGCAGAAACAGTACATTTGTTCGGACTGGAAAAAGGGCGCATGTCAGCGTTGATCGGAGATGTGATGCGACCCTTAAATGAGTATGAGGGCAAAATAAACAAAAGCAGAAGCGACTCACCTGCACAGCCAGTGGGAAAGTATATAATGAAGCAGAAGAATCTCTCAGGCTTGGCGAGGTGCAGAGAAGGTCCAATTCACACAATATTTTGAAGGTAAAAAGCCACACGCACATACAGATTACCCTCCCCACTATTTCCACATGGTAAAATAGTATTGCAAAGATTCTCTGTAAGGTTAAGAATGCAAAATAGCAAATCTCAGACACTACTTTTAAAAGGGGATGTGGTAGCATGATGATACTATTTGGACTACCTTTAACAAGAGTGCTTTCTCATGAGAAGAATAAGGGGATAAATATTAATACAGCCCGAGCTGAAAAGCCACTGAGGTGTAGTGGTTAGAGTGCTGGGCTTAGACTTGGGAGACCAGGGTTAAGTCCCTGCTCAAATATCAAACACACTGGATGACCTTGGGCAAGTCACTATGTCTCATCCTAACTTACCTCACAGTGTTGCAGGAAGGAATAAATAAAGAGACAGGGGACCATGCATGCCACCTTGAGCTCCTTGGAGGAGATGTGGGATATGGATGGATGGATGGATGGATGTTCTCATGGCAAATGACTTAGATTCAGTGTGAAGCAGCAATGGATATGGAAAGAAGGAAATGGAGATTGTGACTCCTTCTTTTGACCCTATGAGTACACCAAAAGAAAAAAGTAGTTGCGCTAGTGGAAGCCCCACCCATGTGCCCCAAGCCCAAATTGCCTTCGGGGTGGTGGTATCAGAACTACCTCCAGAATAGCACGTGGAGGAAACTCAAGAGCAGATTGTGTCACTCAGGCCAGCGGTGGTTAGCAGGTGGTACCGCTCAGTTGGTAGAGCACGAGGCTCTTAAACCTTGTTAATGTGTGCAAGAAGAAATAGAGATGCTCATATGAAATAAACAAGAGAAAAGTGAAAGGACTCACAATGCTCTCCTTTTGTGAGTTGCGGCAGCGTGCTATTGGTGTTCTGGATCCTTTGTTACCTATAGATATGAAGTCTGAAATAACGGCATGGGAAAGATGCAGACTGAGATCCTAAATGCCAGTGACTAGTATCATTTGACCATGGCTCCCTAGGTCTGATGAATGCCTAACCTTAAGAGAGTGCCCGCCCACCAAAAAAAACCAAAAACGTGCATGCCTTTTGAAGAACCTTTTTCAAATGTTCTTCTGAAACTTCTGATAATAGAAAATCAAGCATGCTAAGGATTTTTTTTTATGCCAGACCTCCAACCATTTGAATGCTGAGAGTGTACTTTTGCTCTACAGAAAGAACGTTTATAAGACAGTGGGTAGCAAAAAAATTATACAATCAGTTCCCCGATACCATCATGGGATTAATTAGAAATACCATTTAACTAAAGAGTTCTTCCTGCTCTTCAGTTTTGCAACCCTCCCCCTTCCTGGCTGCATAACTTTTTCATCTCTCATCTTACGACAAATCTTTTCTCCCCTGACTATGGTGCTTAATTTCCCTCCCTCCTGCTCCCATCTCTCTTTCTCTTAATGGCTTTGCAACTCGGTGCTTTGATTTATTCTGTATATTGTGCTTTTCTATAATTTGCATCATACCCTCTTGTTTGCGGGCTCTTATTTAATTCTATAGAGACACTATACCTAATTAAGTTCTATTGTACAGACGTCGAGCCTATTGGAATGCTGTGACTAATATGCAGAAAACAAATGGTGAGAAATGAGAATTAAGACGGCGAGGGCAGTGGGGAAGTAATAAATAATGACGCCTAATAAGAAATCATACATAGATTCGCAAAGCGTTTTGCAAAGCCGGTGTCGGTTTTCAATATTATTGTTATTAAAAAGGCCAGATTCAAATGATATGCTGGTAGTGCACAGTTGCTGCCAAGAATGCAAAATACATGGCTGCCACTCAGCACATAAACTCTTTGTGTGAAGCTGTGGTTCAAGCAGATTTTAACTAAAGCTGTACCTGCCAAATGTTTTCTCAGCTTTTTAGGTTTAAAAAACAGTCATTTTTCTGCAGTAGAAATGTTCCCAAATTTCCCCAGATAGTGTGAATGTTTTGCATCCCATTCCCCGCTTTTAAAATCTGTTTAGCATCATCGTATCAGCTGGTTTCTGCTTCTGTACTATCTCTCCTCTCCACACCCTGACCGGTTGTGCTTCCTGGATAGCATCAGTCAGGGATCATATATATATTTTTAGTACACAGGGTGACAGGAGTGCCAACTTGGCCCCATGACTGTGGATGCCCAGGGGCCATGGGTGCCATGCAACGTGCATGGCCCTGGCACCAAGATTTGTGGGTGCCTGGGCACCCAGGGCCCCAGGGAATTAGCACCTATGCAGGGTGAAATCACAATGCTGCACAGCCAATCAGGTTCATTCATGTTATTATGGCATCATCCCAGAAGGCAAATGAAGGCAATGGGGAGTGAGAGAGTGTGAGAGCAAATATGGGGACTGTGGATGAATATTGTTGCATGCCACCCCAATCTCTGAGCAATGCAAAATTCCAGGGGTTCCAGGGACTTACCCAGTTAGGTCAATCGGAAACCAGTCTGAACATGAATAGCAAGGGAAGAACAATCACACCAGAGTTCCCAGTCACACACCAATCTGTATCTCAAATGTTAAAGATACTACTGGATTAGGGCTGTTATCACGGTCTGGCACAACGTTCTGGCTTTTCTGATCTAATCCTGATGCAATCTGACTCTGCTTTTTTAATTGAAGAATAATCCATCATGCCCTGATTTTGGGCAACGTTAGATGTTGACAAATGGGCTATCTGCTGCAGTAATAACAGACTGATTGATGACTGGAGTAGGAGAATTATAGCCACCAGGGCTCTGGCATGTGAGTAAGAGGATGTCATTGTCGCAGTAGCAAAAAAAAATTTTAGAGGCTAATGTTTACCATCTAATGCGATGAGAGGATGAGCAAAATTGGAATCAATCATTCCTTCAGAAGAGGCTCCTGAGAAATAACGTTTTGTAAGCAGTATCCTGAGCAATGTTCCTCTCATAGTAGCTATGTATGACTGTCTGGCTGCCATATCTGGAATGGGCTGCTGGTATCAGTAAGGAAGGTGTTGGGAAGTGTGCAATTTGCACACAAGTATTCAGTTCTCACATGCAGTCCCAACACTCCTCTCGGGAACCCTTTGACACTGAGACCTGAACACACCTCAGAATTAGACCATGTGGCGTTTGCCCTCCTATGTGTGTGACATCATAGTGGGTTCATAGGGAAAGGATTAACTAATTGTAAAATGACTGACCAATGGGAACCTGGGGGCAGAGTTAACGGTGTATAAGATTTAAGCACGGAGGTTTTTAGAGAGTTAGAGTTGTTGAGAAGAGAGCCTGGAGTTAGGAGAGACAGAGAAGATAAGTCTGTGGGTTGGGCTAGTCTGGTGTGAGAGAGGGAGAGAATTTTTTAAGAGGAGTCAGTCAAACAGTTGAGATAATCAGTCAGAAGGTATTAGGAAGGTATAGGCTGGTAAAGAAACAAAAGTTAAGATACTGACAGGAATATTATCTGAGAAACCATAAACTTGTTGATGTTTGTAAAATAAACTTGTTTTCTTGGTTCACTTTTAACAACTGCCTGGACTCAGTGTTTTATCCGAGAGTAACGAGTTGGTGGCAGCGGAGAAGCGAGTACAGTGGTGGCACAGGGATCAATAGACTGTTAAATGTCCAGGGACCCTGTGTGATCACCACAGACACCCTAAGGCAGGGCAACCCGACTTTTCATACCAAGTGGGCCACAAGAGAATTTTGATATGGAATCCATGAGCTGCGCACTGCCTTGTCGTGCAGGGGAAGGGGGTGAGGCGCAAGCACGAAATTTGACACCCTCCTCAGTACTCGTGCTGCCTTCCCAAAGCTGTCTAAGTGAGGCACCAGGCTTTGGGAAGGAGGTGCAAGGCTGTCAATGTTCTAGTGCCCTCCCACCTCCTTCCAAAAGGTGGGAAAGCACTACCTAGGCTTTGGGAGGAGGGTGTCAATGTTACCAAGGGCTGCCAAAAAAGCCCTTGAGGGCCGCATGAGGCCCTTGGACCTCATGTGTTTGACCACCTTGACGTAAGAAAGTATCACATTTGTCACATTCTGCTGTACTTCATTTTCTGCCCAAAATGGCATTATTTGTCTCACAATGCACAATGGGGAAAATGATGTAACTCACATAATTTAAGTAATTAATTGCATAAAATTATGAAATCGCATTGTCATTAAGTTACCCCATTCGTTTCACTGTAAAGGAAATGCAATGCAAATGGTGATAAATGTAATCAGGTACATAAATTTTGTGGACTGAAAGGAACAATTGCAAATACCAATCATGTTTGCTGGACTGATTTCTGTTCCAGACAAGGGATGAATAAGTGAACACGAGTAATTTCTGCTTCCATTTCAGTTTTGTTGGAATTCTCCGATAACCCCTAGTTGGGGGTATTTCTGTAGCGACAGAATGAAATAGAGAAGGGGAGAAGGAGGAGAGAAGTGAGGGAGGGAAATGAGGACTCTTTGGTGTCTAAAAGATTCCTAGTGGGTAAAATTAAAGGCATAATCTTTCATGCTCCAGTTGGGCTTAACAATTAAAACAAAGACAAACACTACAAATCCTGTCTTCCTGGCAGTGACCAGGTGTTCGAAAGTTTTCAAATGGTGCCAGTCAGGAAGAATTTGTCCTAAATGTCTGAGAAATGGCTTCTGAAAATGCATGTTTATTCTGCTTTCCCGCTGACTGGTGGAAAAAAGGATTAACATATATTTCGGGCTTCTCTGTCGGGATCCTTAGGCCATTGGAACTTCTGGGTTAGCTATGGTAGGGAGGGGGAAATTGGCATTTAGGTGATTTGTAGACTTAACACTCCTAGAAGGAATGCAATGCTCCTTTGTTTACTTTAAATTTACAAGTGGGAGCAGTGATTTACAGTGAAAGAGGCAGCAATCCATGGATTTACCAGAAGGCAATGCAACTCAGCTTGCTTGAACATGCAAGAGCCTGGGTTCCTGTAACTGTCAGGCTTTGGGGACTTGGCTTCCTCCCACCCCCACCCCCTTTGGCTGAAGATAAGCAGGACAAAGCAAAGGGAGTCGCTTACCATTTGAAGAGTCTTTAATGATCACAGCAAAAGAACAAAGCACCCATTCTCAGAATGAAGCTGTTCCCAATTAAGGTTTCCATCCACTCCCCCCCCCCCCCCAGGCTCTTCCACTTCTTGCAACCTGATCTTGCAACCATTGTGCTTTTTGTGTAACCACCTTATCTGCTCTACGTGACCATGGACTGATAGGGTGGACACTTTCCAGAGGGAGAGTCTGTTAGCTCTCTCTCTCTCCCAGTCCTTCTTCACTTTTGTCTTCAGAACTATGCCCATCTGCAAACCACTGTTCCAAATCTATATTGCTCCACTGTTCCTGGGCAGCTTCAGAATCCTGGTCAGGAGCAGGGTGGAGGAGGCTCCCACCTTTCCTCATCAAAGCAGTACTGGTCTCTGAAAATAGTGGAGACACAACAGACTCACCCAGGTCAAAGCAGGCCCTCCTTCTTAGGTGCAGACTACCACAGCAAAAGATGGATTTTATGGGTGCTTTGCAAAGGTTGGCCAGTCAGCAAACATGCATTTGCTGAATGCTGAGGTGCATTCTGCCTCCACCACAACTTGTTAAATTTCAGGTAAGGGCAGGAAACCACCTTCATCTTCAAACACCCAAGGCTCTAGAGAGGGCAATCTGGTACCCAGAGATCTCAGGGATCCGTGTTCCCCCACTAACCCATAACATTATTTTATATGGTTTAAAATTGCTTTCAATGCTGTAAGCTGACATGGGGAAATATAACATTTTGGATGGTGCCTAAGAAATTTATTAAATAAATATAAATTATATATAGCTTGCAAATCAGGTACCTAGGCACCCAGTCTCATATCTAAGAGTCCTCTGGATTTCACATCAGGTCTTTAAAGGGGGGTGATACCAGCACAGTCAGACCACTGACCACCAGTGTTTGCATCTTGTCCAGCACAAGTGTTAGCTTTTGTCTGCATCCAAATCCATCACTGCTCATACACACCTGCCATGGGAATTCACACCCACATCTGGGTCAGATAGAGGGAGAAGAAGCAGCTCAGATAGAGAACCTTTGACATAGCCCTATGATGTGTGCAGTGCAGTTCCTTTCACTTTGATAAGTAAACTGTTAGATAGAGGGGTTTTTTATCCATTCAGCACTTTTAAAATAGAATCAAAGGATACAGCAAGTTAAACTGTGAGTGACAGATGTTTGGTAATAGATGATTGCATAAGAAGTCAGATACAGAACGTGCCCTATCTTTTAATTGGATCTCTTCTTTTTTTCGCTCCTCTCTTTCTCTGTCCTTTCTGCCTCAAACAAAAGATTAATTTTATGGATAATGACAATATTTATACTTACATTAGATGAGTTAAAATAAGTTAGTGATATGCATCCTCATGTAAAGGATATAAACCAACCATCTGTAATCATGGTTCTCTCTTGGATCACTCTAGGAATATTATTACAGAATTGTTCACTGATACTGCTATTTCATGTGCCAGTGGTATAACCTGTTGACAATTCTTATGAAGATGCATTAGCTGAGCCAGATGCTTCAAGGATTGCTAACTTGGTGTGTACAACAAGCTTACATAAACATCTGACAAAACAGTCACTTTCATGCTCTTTGCAGCCACCCGCCGCCCCAAAACCAATACACAACTCTAAAGAGAGGAAACATCTGTGAAACATGTTTCAATGTCATCCAAGACAGGCACCAGACGACAGGAGAGTCCCATTGTGTTTTTGCCCCAAATCAGTGTTATGTGTGAAGAGACCCAGCTGAATGTCGACACTACCACTGCCAGGATAGGAGGACCCCCAAAGGCATGGGCTAAGCTTCAGAGATGCAGCCATTAATCCCAATCTGTAGCTTTTGTTTCAAACAATAGCCAGGAAGCATCTCAAGTCACCTATGACCTCTCCATCAAATAGCTTCTTTCCAGTCCACCAGCTGCCTATATAACCCATCCACCCTTTAAATTATATTTTCCTTTTTCTAGGCATCACCCACTGATTAAATCTCCAGCTAGCTTGTTAGTTGCTTTTAGCAAGCCTCCTGCCCCTGCCAGCCTTACCAGGTCCTGCCATCTTCAAGCAGGATCCATGGAGAGATGGTGCCACTACAGCGATTGCCCTTCTCAGAAGTTACCGAGGGTGCCATGAAAGGGAGCCTTGGTGACATGTTAGGGCTAAAACATAACATGCAATACTGTGCACTGGAAACATTTTTCATCTTCAAAGTGATTTACAAGCAATTAATTAATCACTTCTCCCAGCAATATTCTGAGGCAGATAAAGATCATAACAATTTTACAGAATGCTGGGAAAGTGAAAATCTATGCTTCTCCCATCACTTTGCAAAGACTAAAGCTTCAGGTTCACACACAATCCTGAAGCTTCGTCACTTTCTTGCATTTTGTTATTTTCCTTGTTATTTTCTTGCATTTATACTCTACTTTCTTCTAACATGGAAACCAATGAGGCTTCCCAACCAATCACCCATCTGGACACTGACCACATCCAAACCTCCTTAACTTCAGGAAGATATTTGCCTTATGTTCCTTAAGACCATAGTCTGGGACATGTGAACACAGGGCTCATCCAGACATCCTTTTGTGCCATGTTTCTAGGCACAAATCTATGCTTTCATAGTCCATGTCTGAGCACTTCGTCTTATTTTTTTTTGCCTCTGTGCTTCCCCCCAAAAAACTTGTTCTTTATTGCCAAATCAGAGCAAACAGCAATTCGTGGAAAACCCTCACTAAAGTGAGGGTTTTCCTGGGGAAAGCAGTGGTGTGTGTGGAAGTGCTCATACACAGACTGGGACAGCATAGACTAGAAAGCAAAAGTACGCATGAGCTCACTATAAATGCATGTCCACAAAAAATCCCATTGCATAATGCATATAGAGATGCTTGGGACTGACTGGCTGACTGAGGTAAGAAAATTGTTCGACTGTTTCAGTTACATTGGAAGTTTTTAAACAGGGGTAGGATGTGAGGAGATTTCACCCCTCCCATACTCAAGAATCACCTCATCAGTCTCCTGACTCGGCAGAGAGGAGGAGGCGTGTTCTTATATCTGCATGTTCCACTCCAGCCTCAGATAGTGACTCAGTGTGAGAGAGAGACTCAGAGAGAGAGAGTCAGCCAGCGAGTGAGTGAGTGAGTCAGCAAGTCAGTGTGTAGAAAAGACTGAGAATCTCCATTTGTATATAGTGTATAGAACAGTAGCTGTTAGAGAATAAAGAAGATATTCTTCAGCACTGTCGTCTGAGTATTTTTGCTCTGCTGAACTCTGCTGCACAACGACTGTTTTCTTGGTGAAGTGATTTGCGGTGCTCACAGCTCTGAGTTGTGAGTCCACGGCACTTGGACCTGTTCTACAGAGGAAGGTGGTCTCTGGAAGTGCCATCCAGCTCGCCTAGCCCAGTCGGGGCTGAGGTGGACGAGTCCAGTTGGTGACACTGGCTCGAGGGCGATGCTGACATCGGTTATGGGCCCAGTCGTTGTTCCAGTCGTCTGACCAGGCGGTGTTCCAGTTGTACCAGTCATCCCAGTCGTCCCAGTTGCCAGAGGTTTCTGTTGCTGATTGCCGGACAGCGGAACAGAGGCTGCATGCTGGACTGATTTGTGGTGCCCAGAAGCAGAGCTGTTTTGGAGCAGAGTGTTCAAGCTGCCGCTGTTGCTGTTGCTGCTGCTTGATTTATGGAGGTATGTTGCTGACTGCAAAAGAAAGAAGATAGCATCCCTGTTTGCCTGTTAATTGCGCTCTGAGTGGGAGAGAGAGTGGCTGAAGGAGTCAAGGCTTTATCTGTGTTGCACGAGGGAAGTGTCTTGCTCTAAGTAATAGCAGACATGGCCTATGCACATTCTGGCCAGATGGCTCTGTCTTTTCCTCTCCTGACGCCTGCAAATTATGCAGTATGGCAAGTGAAGATGAAAGCGCTTTTACAGAGGGAAAAGCTATTTCACACGATAGAAGATGACCCTCCTGATAAGGATGATGATGAATGGCCTGAGTGGCATGCTGCAGACATGAGAGCCCGAGGGACAATTGTATTGAGTGTTTCAGACCACTTGCTGGTAAACTTGGAGGGTGAAGAAACTGCACGAGCTGTTTGGCATAAGCTGAGAGATATGCATTTGAGGCAGAATGCTGGTTCCAGCGTGATTTTCTTCAAGAAACTGTGCAGGCTTGAGTTGGAAAAAGGTGGTGATTTGCCTAGCCATCTATCTGAGTTAAAGCGTCTCAGACAGGACCTTGTTCAGCGAGACCTGGCTATTTCAGAGGCTGTGTTTGCAATGCTCATGATAAATAGCCTAGATGACTCTTATGATAGAGTAGCTGCCCAGATTTCTACAATGCCTTCTGACCGGCTGACAGAAGATTATGTGTCTAGCGTGCTCCTGAATGAGTGGGATCGCAGACAAGCTGTTAGAGAAAGCCGGGAAAATGGTGCTGTTAAAAATGTGCTTGAAAATGTGCCTAAGTCTCCAGCAGGGGAAAGTGAAAGTGAAACTGCTGCTGTTAAAGCACTAAAGTTGAAGCGGTGCTTTTCGTGTGGAGCACAAGGCCATTTGAGTTTTCAGTGCAGCAAGAAAACTTCAAAGAAGAAGGGAAACTTCAGAGGCAGAGGGGGAGGAGGACGAAACCCCCAAGCACCTGCTACTTCAAAGGCTTTGATCTCTCGCTGCTGCAATCAACGTGGGCGGAGTTTCTTCGTGGTCGACTCTGGCTGCACGAACCACGTAGCCAAAGATAAGGATCTCTTTGTTCAGCTTGAGAAGCAAGAGAAAGAAATCAATCAAGCAGATGGGACTGTTCTCACGAGTGTGGCTAAGGGAACTGTGTTTTTAAAGAGCCTGAATGCAACAATTAAGAATGTCCTGTATGCGCCTGATATTCAGGACAATTTGTTGAGTGTTTCCCAGCTTGAGCGTCAAGGGTTTAAGGTGGTGTTTGCTAAATCTCGCTGTGAAATTCGTCGAGATGGCAAGCTCATTCTGTATGCAAAATGTGTTAATGGTTTGTACCAATTGCCTTTCGTTTCAGGTACAGGTACTGCAGAAGCAACTGAGAAAGAGTGTTGTAATTTATCTGTAGATAAGAATGAGAAGTTGCATGACCAATGTATTCATTTTTACCACCGTGTTTTTGCTCATTTGAATTTCCAGGCTGTGGCAAAAATGCCTGATATGGTTCAGGGTATGAAGTTGAAAGAATGTCCCTACCACATGAAATGTGTTTCTTGTGTTGAGAGTAAGGCAAAGCAAGCTCCCAAAGGTACAGAGTCTGGGAGAGAGGCCAAGAAACCATACGAAGTCATTCATGCGGACTTAGTGGGGCCTCTAGCGCTCTCTAGAGGCAATTCAAAGTTTTTAATGGTTTTGATAGACTCCTATTCAAGATATGTATGGGTCTATATGCTGCAGAAAAAGTCTGAAGCCTTTACCAAGTTTTGCCAGTTTTGTAAATGGCTCAGAAATGTACATAATGAGAACGTACATTGTCTTTTCACCGACAGGGGAGGTGAGTTTTGTTCAGAGGAGTTTGAGAGTTTTCTCTCTGAACAGGGCATTGAGCATAGGACGGCCATGCCCAGATCACCCTGGCAGAATGGTTTATGTGAGAGAGTAAACCAGACCCTGCAGCAAGGAATCAGGACACTGTTACACGATTCGGGGCTGCCCAATCCCTATTGGGCCGAAGCTCTTTCGTTTTTCTGTCATGTGTCTAACAGGAGGTACCAGTCCACAGTAAATTGCACACCATATGAGATGCTTCACGGAAGGAAGCCATGTGTAAAGCATTTTAAAATTTTTGGATCCGAGGTTTGGGTGCACACCTCGCAGGGTGACAAACTGAGCAAGCGTGGAGAACGTGGTGTTTTCCTAGGATATGAGAAAGGGTTTTATCGTGTCCTGATCACAGACACGAAAACAATCAGGCTGACCAGGAGTATTGAGGACAATCCACAATGGGACAGAGTTGGCGTTTTTCAGTGCCATCCCATTTGTGATGATGGTGCAAAAGGGGCAAAGACAGTTAAGAGGGAGGCAAGTTCTGATGTGATTGATAATCCTGATGCCGATGTAAATTCGGATGGTGGCACAGATTATCAGAGCCCAAAAGCCTCAGGAGAGTCTGACGCAGATGCAGACTTAGCAGCTTCATATACTTTAGCTCCCCATTCTCCCAAAGAGGAGGAAGCACCAGAACAAGAGGATCAGAGAGTTTTGCGCAGATCCGAGAGAACAACCAAGGGTGTACCACTGAAAAGGTTTTCTGAAGACTTCGCCAAGACTGCGGTCACGAGCAACTCTGGTGGGGTTTTTAAACCAAGCAGAAAGTGTGCTGGGAGTAATAGCACAAAACGCTTTATTTATTTCCTAACCTGACCTAGAATGGCTCATGGATAATATGCCTAAAGGATCAGGATTGAAGGAGCAAATGTGTTTGAATACTGAAAGTGGTTTGTTCAAATCTGCCTAATTGATAATGTAAATTTGTATCAGAGAGAAGAGAAACGTGTATGAAGATTTTTCTAGAAGCTGCTTATTCATTTGAGTGTTCACAATGTGTATTTTGTGTGAACTGCAGATTGAGGTTTATGTTTTAACTCCTTCCTAATGGACACCGAGTGGTTACAATGTTTGTTTAATGGTATTGTTAAAGTGTCTTAGATAAAGGGGGAGAGAGGTAACTGCAGATATGTTAACCAAGGTTGTAAGCAGAGAACAACTTTTTGGTGTGTGTAAATTGCAGTTATGTTAAAGATTCTTGAAATGGTCGGATGAAATGGGGGAGGATGAGGAGATTTCACCCCTCCCATACTCAAGAATCACCTCATCAGTCTCCTGACTCGGCAGAGAGGAGGAGGCGTGTTCTTATATCTGCATGTTCCACTCCAGCCTCAGATAGTGACTCAGTGTGAGAGAGAGACTCAGAGAGAGAGAGTCAGCCAGCGAGTGAGTGAGTCAGCAAGTCAGTGTGTAGAAAAGACTGAGAATCTCCATTTGTATATAGTGTATAGAACAGTAGCTGTTAGAGAATAAAGAAGATATTCTTCAGCACTGTCGTCTGAGTATTTTTGCTCTGCTGAACTCTGCTGCACAACGACTGTTTTCTTGGTGAAGTGGTTTGCGGTGCTCACAGCTCTGAGTTGTGAGTCCACGGCACTTGGACCTGTTCTACAGAGGAAGGTGGTCTCTGGAAGTGCCATCCAGCTCGCCTAGCCCAGTCGGGGCTGAGGTGGACGAGTCCAGTTGGTGACACTGGCTCGAGGGCGATGCTGACAGGATGGTCATCTGTCAGGGATTCTTTAGCTATGATTTGTGAATTGCAAGGGATTCTATCAAGTGGCCCTTTTCCTTTCCAGAGCTCTATGTACAGGGATGTTTTGCTGCTTTTTAAAAATGTTGTTAACTGATGAGGTTCACTTGAGGGCCTGAGGCAAGTCACAGTCTCTCACCCTAACCCTGCTACAAAGGGTTGAGGTAAGGTTAAATAGCTTGGAGCAGGGGCACCAATTGTAAGGGGCTCTGGGTGCCCAAACACCAACAACAATTTGGAAAGCATCTCTGAGGCCTCACAAGACCTCGGAGATGCTTTCTGAGCTCTTGAGAGGTCTCAGAACCTAACTTTTGGTGGCAGCGGAAGTCAGGTTCCAAGGCCGGAGGGGAGGGGTTTGCACATGATGTCATGGCACGCATATCCTGGGACCCAAGTTGGCTCCACTGGCTTGGAGGAATTTCAGTATACAAATGAGGTTAAGGAAGTTGTGATGTGTTGTTGGGCTACAGCTCCCAGCATCCCTGGTCACTGACCATGCTGGATGGGGGTGATGGGAGTTGCAGTCCAAAAATATCTAGAGTGCCACTTGTTCCCTGTCCATATTCTATAGCTACATCCATAGAGTGGCCTCTTATAGGGTGGCTAAAGCAGTGGACAAAAGAGAACACATATTTGCAAACACAAATTTATACATAAAGAGGCAAATTTGGGAATAATGGCTTTAAATAGAAATACACTGCTCAGTCGGTTGCCCAGGTTGTGTTTCTGCTCAGTCGGTTGCCCAGGTGCCAGCAAGGCCTGTCCTCTCCCTTCTTGGGGCTCTTTTTCTGTAAAAATGGGCAGCCCTTCAAATAAAGGTCATGTTCAAATGCTGGACTGTCCTTGGACACATGAACAGCCTACACCTTCTTCTCTGCAAAGATGAAAGGACTTCTCAGTCCTGTTTTGGAGAATGATGGTGGTCTTCCATGTCTTCTGAAAACCAGAAACCACGATTGCAGCATTTAGTCAACAGTAAATGACAGAGCCTCCCAGAACAGATATTAGGTGCCAGCTGGCTGGAAGGCAGAAGGAGATAAATGAATGCCTTTGAAATAAAATGCAATCATCAAACCATTAGCAATTTTTCTGATAAGGTCATGGCTAGCAGCAGAAGCATCAGAGAAAACCTTTGATACCCTAAGAAAGTTTTCCCTGCACACTCCTGACAGCTTTCAGAGACTGGGCCTTCTATCACTCAAGACTAGCCATGGGCATTAATTCTCTGATTTAGACGGCCTTGAGGAATCATCTGTCTAAATGTCAGTTTCTGAGTAAGGACAGATAAGTCAGAAACAAAAGGCTATGCAGCAGAGGAGCTCTTTGCACATGGAAGTGGAGAATTTGATGCTTACATGAAAGAAGGAGCTGAAAGCCTTGTCAAGAAAGGCTGGTACGGACTTTGAGATTGTAATGATTTTGAAGCCTGGGATAGCTTTTCACTACAATCATGGGTTTATGTCTTGAACATGTCCTTTGTATCATATTTCTACAGACTTGCATTAAAGTTCAACACAAGACGTATGCACCAAAATCAAGATTTGACTCAGGCACCACTACAATGCTGTGACAGAGACACCTTGGCCTGAAGCAGAACTTCTTTACAGATAGCGTGAAGCTTTGTGTCTCCCCATGAAATATTATGAGGAAATGGTATGGGTGTGTTGAATCCCACCTCCTGGCAAGGACTCTTGGGGCAACAGGGTTCTTGGCAGGTTTGTGCATAACCTCTTCCAGGTGTCTTCAGAGCTGCAAGCTTTTTTTTCTCATCGTGTGCTGGATGCTGGAGTAGATGGGCCACTGACATGATCCAGCAATGCTCTTCATATGTTCAAATTGGTTTTTGTGCAAACCAATGAAGACATATGTACGTGTCTCCACTGGTTTGTATAGGGTGGGGGGACAACCTGCATTCCCAGAAAAGGCTGTTCCTTCAACAATCCTTGATAGATCCTGAACTTTGTCCCTTATCAACTGTTTTCAAGGGTGCAATCCTTCCCTGTATCAAGTGCTTGCAGCACTGGCTTCATTGCATCCCTTTCCAAGAGGTAAAGTGAGACACTGAACTCAGGTTCTGGATTTACAGACATCTTTTAGGGTGGCTGAATATTGAGATCCTGCAAGCACCAATATCTGGCTGTCCAGTGAGCAGCCCCACTTCTCCTTGATCAGTCACTCCAGTAAGCTCATCAATAGACTCCCCTTCATCTTTCCTTGAAAAGAAAGTCTGTAAACTCTTTCCCCATCTCCTATTGGTCATTGATCAGGAGGACCAAAGCTATTTGGGAGCCAGTCTGAAGCCTGAAGTCAAAATGAAACAAGTCCAGACAATTTGCTTCATCAAGACACCTGTTTCAACACCATATGGCATTTTGGACGTTTTAAAAAATCTATTACAATATATAGTTGCTGTAGTAGTAGATTTTCCAACAGCGGCAGGGAGTTGGACTTGAAGGCCCCTTCCATCTCTGTGATTCTAATATAATATAAATATGAAATATCTTACAGATGTGAAATTAGTCATCATAGTTGTACAAATCAGCAAAACAAATTGCCATTTAAACCAACCAATAACTACTGATGTTTAATTGATATTTTTAATTTCATGTTTATAGATAGTTTTTCTGATTTAATTATATTTTGTATAATACCCTGATATATTTTATGAAAATATGAATTATACATGTTTCAGCTATTAAACAAACAAACAAATATTCATGGTCAAAGGCAGCTTCACTCTGAATATCAGTTGTTGGAAATTGCAGGAGAGGAGAGTGCTGTTGAGCTGAGGTTCTCTGGTGGCCTTCCCATGGGCATTTGCTTGGCTTATGGGCTAAAAGCCCAGTGGGCTCTTCTTATGGTCTTAATGAACACTCTTTACAAGACCAGTGAAAATCCAAACTGTGCCATTTTTGTGCAGTCTCACGTTCATGTCCAAGCATGCATACAAGGCTGCTAGAGCTTGTGAACACCAGGTGTCAGAGACTGGGCAGAGGAGGAATGGTGGAAACTGCCTCCCCATCCTGACCTTCCAGGGAGGAAGAAGAGGAAGACAGTATAGATTTACAGCAGGGGTTTGAGGGAGGTCGCAGCTCAGAGGCAGATGAGGGGGAAAGCTGGGAAATAATGGGAAATCATGGGAGAGCCAGAACAACACCCAGCTGACACATTGTTATTAGAAAGCATTCCAGATCCTCTATCTCCCAGAGCCTGGCGAGCCTTAAAAGTAGGAGAGCAAAGAGCTCAAAGACAGAGGGCATGTAGCAGCACCCATATAAGAGACGATGAGAATGAGGAATGAGCAAGTGGGAGAGACGGGGGGTGGAGAGTCACTCGGGACAATACCATTATCCAAGAGGCTGGGTTCTATAGCCTCCCTCTATACAGATTGAAATAAAAAAGAAACTTTTCCTTGTCTTTATGTTTTCCTAGGCAACCAGCTGAGAGCTGCTGACAGCATCCTGACATCAGGGGGAAGAGAGAGAGAGAGAGAGCATAGGCGCTGTGTCTACTGATATTCCTGGTATCAGTGAAGAGCAGCAGTGGGTGGGTAGGTGTTAGCAGGTACCCTACTTGAGTCTTCATACTTTGCATCTTTTTTCCTTCTTCTTTTTTTAGGGCACACACTCCCATTTTCTCATCTGTCTTTGTCCTAGCCACTTGTTGGCCACTGAAAGTAGCAAATGGGAATAAGCCAAATATGCTCCAACTCCCCAGGAGTGTTAGGAATGTCATGTGGCTAGTTCTCTTGCAATCATAGACCTGTGCAATGGAAAATGAAACTCTTTATTTCTTTTTTCTTTTTATTTCTTCTTCCAAATGAAGTTTTATTGGACGCCTCTCCCAGCCAGTGTGAAGTTACTAATCATCTCTGTCTTGGATGATTGATAATTGATTAGGAAGGCCATGGAAAAAAACACATGCACAGCCTGTCATCTGTAAGAGCTGAAATAGCTCCAACCCAATGTAGCAATCGACTTTGCCTCATAACCCAAGCCAGCTCCTTATCGCCAACCCCTGATATGTGCTGCGCATCAAATCTTCCTGCTGAATTAAATGCAACGACGCAGAAAGCGCCTCAGAAGCATTGTAGGAGCTGAGCTTCAGTCTGCTCTTTTATTCCCCATTTAGAAGTGAATTCAATACCATCCTTTATACTCCACTGTGCTTAGAGGCCCAAGAAACTATAATTAGACGTCATAAGAATAATGATTTCATTAAGACTTATTGGATGGATTAAGTCGTGTACAAGGCAGGGTGTTGTAAGACACCGTCAAACAGTTTATCTTTCTGCTATAATTGGAGTTGCAGGGATTACAGCAAAAGAGCACCAAAAGGTAATTTCCAATTTGGCCAAGGCTCTCCCCAATTCCCTCCAGGCCCAAATTATCATTTTTCTTCTTTGAATCAGATCTCCCCCTCCATTCTCAAGCTGCTTTGAGCTCAAAGCTATTAACAGCAAACTCTAATCCTCACACATATAGCGCTGGAGTCATCTTTCCCTCTTTACACAAGCCCCACATTTCCTGCTGAATGGCAGCAGGGATGCTAATTCAGGTAGCAGGAAGGCAAAGGAAAGCACCCAGAACTGAAACACAACATAGCAAACATTATTTTAAAGACCCAATGATAGGATGCTTAGGCCTCATGCAAGAACAGGCCACAAATCATCTGATTCCATATGGATCAGCCGGAAGCCACTTGCAAAAAAAGAAAAACCTAGCTCGGAGACCCTAGCAGCAGCTCAACATGAAACCTTTGCAAGTCAAACACTGTAATTCTATTAATATGACTATCTCTGTCACATTAAGAATGAAGAAAATAGCGGGATGACGCTTATCTCTGATCTCAGAGCTTATGTGTATACAAATGTCTGCATATAGAATCTGAACTGTTTGGAACCCTGCAAAATGCATGCGCAGGAGTCATGCAGGGAGACCCTATGTGGTTGTTGGGATACTGCCAGGGAGACAAAGGCCATCATGACCCCACGTCGATTCCAGACGATCCATCGATCTCCCGTAGATACAGTATCAGTCAATTAGCGACACGAGCCTCAGAAATAGCTTGCCACATTCCAGGGCTCGTGCACGCTCTATCAGCAGAGTTCGCACAGCGAAAGATGCACTCAGGAGAGCATTATTTACAGCTTTATTCAGCTTTGGTCAGAACAAAGAGAAAACATGACTGCCTGCTTCAATGTTCAGGCACAGAGAGAGGAAACAAAAGCTATATACAAAAAACAGAAACATCCTGTGAACAGGAAATACGCAGGCTGTGACACAACAACCTGCTCCCTTCTTAAGGTGGAACGGAAATATCCTAACATTTTTCTATGCACTAGGGAGGAAGTTAGCAATGTCCGTTCTGTCATGCATTTGCCTGATGAAGAGCTGATTCCTTTCTGCTGCAGTTCAATTTCTGCAAAAAACACCATTATTCAACTCACGTTTCCCTATGCTCAGAACTGTACATACTTTTTGTTGTTATCATCACCTGATTTCATGTCGAAGTGTTTGCTGCTTCTTCTGTGTTTTAGAATTGCATTTTTGAAGTAAATGAAGTAGCTAATGACCCATCAAGATGCCCAGCACACTTGGACAGTTGGAGGAGAATGGTAGTAGCACAGGCTGCAAGCGTAAATATGTCTACTCAGAGGCAAGACCCATTGAATTCAATTGGGCTTACTTTCAGGTAAGGAGTTAAGGATTGCAGCCTCAGTCCTATACACAGAAGACAAGAAGGAGCAGATATTGACTAATTTCAGTTGTGCCCCATGCCTTGAGGGGGCTAATGATGTTCGACACAGCTAGAGATGACCGGGGGGGGGGGGACTGAGTAAATTTCTCACAGGTGTTGTTTTTTTTTGGGGGGGGGGGAGTACAAATGTACAAATTGCAAGCCTTCTCTACTCAGAAATAAATGCCATAGAATTCAATGGGGTTTATATCCAGTTATGACAGTGGTTCTCAAAAGGTGTGGTGCACATATTTACTCAGAAGTCACTTTCAATGGAGCTTATATCCAAGTAAATGTGTCGAGCATCATAGGACGCACAACAAAAAGTTAGAATATAGCAAAGGGTACAATTGACAACCATCACCATCTCATCATGACAGGAGGAGTTGAAGAATATGTAAATTGTATTTATCTTTTCTCTGCCATTGTAGTCTACAGAATGCAAATGCAAGATTAGTAACCATGTTAAAATAAACAGCTAATCAAGCTTCATTAATGTTATTAATTGCATATCTGTGAGGGTGGGGGTGGGGGTGAATCTACTGGCAACAAATGCAACCTCCATTTTCACAATCCATTCCTGACAATGAGCAAATACATGAACAGAAAAAATTCTGCACACTTTTTCTTTTCGGTTGGAATTCTGTGACATCCCAAACCATGACACCACCCTGTTCACTTGTGATTCCCAATTTCTTAGTTTAGTGAAAGTCTTACAGCAAATTGCAAAACAAGAAATAAACATACAGAAGGTACAATATATAACCAGGCATCCGTTAAAAGAATTGTCTGGGATGAGCCATGATGCCTATCGGGAAGAAGATGCAATAATGAGAAGTGGAGGAATGATGCTAAACCATAACAGAGAGGAGAAATAATGAAAGAGACCAAGACTAAAGGAATACTTTCAATAGGAGAACATTCAGTTCAGTCCTTATAGTCACAGTTGAAAATGCCTTTAGCACCATTTCTCCATACCTTAATGTGCTTTTACTGACACTTTCATCATTGTTTAGTTAAATATCATGGCTCTGTCTTGATTTAAAAGAAAAATATCTCCAAAACTTTAATTGATGAGGAACTTGCAAAAGGCAACAGCAAGAAATAAGTGCCAAACATTAAGCTGCTCGGAAATGGGACAGCATATTAGAAAAGAGCTTTGATGCAGCCGTTCCAATGAGAAAAGGAAAAGCCAACTTCAATAAAGAACAGTTTGTCCATTAAAGGACGTGACATGGGTGGAAAGAGCCACCTTTCAATAGGAGGCATTTAATGTAGCCATTTAAAGGAGGACACAATTAGAGCTCAGTTACTCCCCTCAAAGCCAAGAGTTGCCAAATCAGTCCACATCGGACTTTGCTTGGCTTTAGCGTTTGAAGATGAATACTTCTTTGTGAAGGTTCTCATAGCAATATCACAGCATTCTATGGCCAAAATATTTGATTTTCCTGGATAGGCTTTAATCTCTCGCTTCTGGCATGAGTTATTGAGATAGATAGCCATCACACTAGTTGTATCCTATATTCATGTCACCCTACATGCAGCCTTTCTGCTTTTAGAACTTAGTTTACTTTCATCTTTATTGACGATTGTCACTGTAGGTTGGTTTTTTTATATATATGAAAAAGTTGTTTAATGCGTTGATTTTCTTTTCTTTTTATAAAGTTTTATAGTACACCATAAACAGAAGGGAAGCACATTTACTTTCTGCTAATGGCAAAAGTTGCAATGAAAATTGCAAGCATTCTTTATGATTGTATGCAGTTGTGAGAAAGTTTTAGTAACTTATTTATCAGTATTTCCAAGCAAAGGCTGATATCCAATGCTCTTCTCTGGGAATTCAGGTCCACCACAATATTGTGGTGAGACCTAGACACCGACACCCTGTGTTGTGGGTGGGAACGATTGGTCAGCCACAACACCCGACTGGTGGGTCCGTCATAGCTGGGTGCAATCTGGCCAATGGGACACAGTCCAAACAGTTCAAGGGATCTATTTATACCCATGCACGTGACCCAGAGCCTCCTCTTTTGGCGTGTGCATTCAGAACACCCCCCCCACACACACCTCTCCCTACTTTTAGGGCTTTGCGCTTGACCATGCTATGCCTTCATGTGTCACCTGTCGTTGGGACAGGGGCACGGCGGGAATTTTCCCTACTTGGCTGATTGGCTGTTGCCATTAGGCTTTCGCCTGCTGCGTAGCAAATCTTCACAACTTGTAAGGTTGCGGATAGGCTCTGGTTCAGGTGATAGGGATGGGAGAACGGTCTCGCCATCCCTATGGGAAGGGTATTCCATTAAAGGAATCCAGGGACTCGGTGGTTTGGTCAGCCCCTGAGAGGGGGTTGTGCCCGTGCCTGAGTCCAGGGGGACATTTGGGTGGCGGAGATAGCCTGTTCCCGGCTTTCCGCTTATCCAGGTGTTCACCCTTGGCTGACCTATGCTGGAACCCTGGGTCAGCACTACCTGCATGGCAGGGAGCTAGTCGAACCACAGCCTATGCAACTATTCACTTTCTGTAATTAATAAAGCTGTGGCCTAAATTCTGCCAAAAACCAAAACCAAAATTTGAGTCAAGTGTGAATTTATTTAGGGGGGAGGTTTCTGGGACTGAACATGCAAAAGCTTTTAATTCAGTGGAGGTGTCTGTTTAAATGGAAGAAGGGGTGTGTGTGTGTGTGTGTGTGAGTGTGTGTGTGTGTTTATTTTTTTGACAACTCCCTTTTCTGGTGTAGCTCCCTACACCCCACAAGCAACCTTGCACACTGGTCTGGTGGGTCCTGCACTTTGGTGGGGGGTGTACACAGGGGGATTCCATGGGGATGGGAACTTGGGGGGAAATGCCTCCCCTCTGCCTGTGTTACTGATTACCTCTGCCAGTTCAAAGGTCATTCCACCAGTGGAATGGCATCATCTGATATTGCCTGAAATGCCCAACTAAATTTAATGTTGTGCATTATGCTCTGTGTTTGTAGGTAAAGCTGAATATTTTAAGATTAAAAAATGTAATGGGGAGCTGAGTTCTGACTGAATTTTGAAGGCAAAGTATAGTGGCCAGAGGGAATGAATTACCTATGCTAAAGATGAATTGCCCAGACAGTGCGCATAGTAAATAGCATGTCACAGCTGAAAGATTTGGACCCATTCCATAGACCTAGATGCTCAGCAGTGCATATGCATGCAGTGACAATATTGTGTTGGGAGGAATGAAAAAAAGAGGGGGTGCATGGATCCAGTCTCTTTCACTCCAAATATGCCATTGGTGCATGCCTCTTCTGCATTATTCTTGAAATCTCTGTTCTATAGGGGAAATAGTCCACACTGCCCTGGGGGCTGGATATGGGGATCTAGCAAGATGAACCACCCATAGGTAGGTAGGGTTGGGGTTGAAATTTGATCCTGTTCACATTTAAATGGGGACTTACCTAATTTGCAACTTGTGAAACAGTATGCAATCCAAAACACAGCCATTCTTTGATTTCTCTGAATTTTTCAGTGCAGTGCAAATAGTGTGCACAAAAATGCATATGCAAGGGTGAAGAGTGTGTAAAAATGCAGATATTGTTGAAAATAACATCTGTTAAGGAGAATTACTTTGCAAAAATGTGTCTATTAGGCAGAATTGCATACAGAAACGCTGATGAACTTTCACGAGGACCTTTAAAAAAGCAAAAGGCAAAGTGATACATAAATGTGGTGAATCACATGGAAGATTAAAAAAAAAAAACTGAGACACAGAGAGAAGCCACAGTTGTCATATTTGTCCATTCCAATCCATGAAAGAAACATTCTAAAGGAGGAACTCTGTAGTGGAGGTTATGGGCAGGATTTCATATTTCCTAAACTGTGCGCTCCTTCACAGCAAACTGGCAGCCTTAGAATCCTGTTTTATCTGAACAGCATCTGAAACAAAGCTATCTTCAAGGATGCAGACAAGATGCTGCTCAGTGGTGGAATCATGGAGAACGTAAGCCTTGTTCCCAATTGATTTAGCATTAACAAATCAAACCTCCGTGAAGGATTCCAAATTGCCATCTGCCCATTCCTCTCCAGCAAGCTGATCCCCCTTCCCAGTGTGCACTACACACATGCAATGTGCTCTGCTAAAAGCATTTAGAATTGGATACCTTCCATCCCTATGAGTACTTCTCTTCCCCTGAGCCAAATCACAGAAGCAAGGAAGGAAGGAGAAAGGTGGTCACAGCAATGACATATATTTGTTTGAACTACTAAAACGATTTCTTGCCTATCTGCAAGGTGAAGTGACTCTAGCCTATGGAGAGTTTAGTCCAGGGGAAGCCAACATGGTGACCTCCAGATGTTTTGGAGCTCCAGCCAGTATGGCCAATGGCTAGGAATGGTGGGAGTTGACACATCTCCTCTTGCCTTGATTGATCCTCCGATCTGTGATCACTGCTGCAACTGCGATGGATCCTCAGGACTGTGCCTGCACCACTGGTGGCTCTTGTTCCAGTGCCGGCTCCTGCAAATGCAAAAATTGGAAATGTACTTGGGGGGGGGGGGGAAGATGCTGCTCCTGTTGCCCAGCTGGATTCAACAAATGTGCCAAGGGTTGTGTCTGCAAAGAGCCGCTATCAGATAAATGCAGCTGCTGCCACTAAAAATGCAGTTTTCTTGGTGTAAATATTATGTATGATAATGGAAAAGAGACAATTTTCCTATTTTGTAACTGCTCTTTTGTGCAGTTGAAAGGAAGAAAAATGTTGTTTTCAGAAAAATAAAAGTATTCTAAACTTGAAAAAAAGGAATGGTGGGCGTTGCAGTAAAAACATGTTGGCTACCCCTGTTCCTCCATATTCTGACATTTATTTTATTTACCTGTCCTTACTTCTTTAAAATATTTGATACTGTTTGGTTTACAAACTTCCAGAGTATCTTAAAGCAGTATTTGAATGGTTCTGAATAGCCACCTTCCTGTTAAACATGGCATGGAAGAACCCACTAGCCAATTGGCCAACTTTGTATTCTAAACCAAAGCCCTCACTACTCCTTTCAGGGAACAAAAAGAGCTTTTGTGAACACGGTGAGATTTGTTCCTCTCCCCTTTAAGGCTTCTGCAATTTTCTGTTCATGGCAGAAACTGTGTAGGATTTGCAAAGCAGGGTGGGTGGGTCTAGGAATCCTGCAAAACCAACAGTGCCTTGACAACACTCCCTACTGAAAACATCACTTAACTTGACAAACAACCTGTAATAGTGCATGTGAAAATACAGGGTTAGACAGGTACAGAGATAATGTATGAAGAACATGCTGAGCAAATAACAGCCTTTTGAGAATCAACATTAGCATAATTGCTAAACATGGATAATTGCTGAAATAGCATTTGCTGGCACCGTTTGTATTTCCAAGTGCAACTGCTTTTTCCTCCAGCCCATGTTATATTCCACTAGAATCCGGCTTTAGTGGAGAACCATCAAGAGGGAATTGGCACTATCCAAGAGCCAGGGGCAATGAGAGGGATAAACTTGTAAAACAAGCGAGAGTCCAACCATCCTTTTAGTCCTAGGTTGTCATTTCCAGCATTCTAGGCTTTGTTAAAATCCATACGCAGTACTATCTTCTCAGTCAATACCTGATAAGGCTGGACATTTCAAAATCAATTCCCATTGATTTCTTTCTACTGAAATAGGATAAGAAGGTGGCAGATACAATGAACATTTAGTAGAGTGTATTGAACCAGTCCAAGAGCTAGCAGAAACCTGGCTGTAAAACAAGAGGAATAAAATGTAAAAATATGCAGAGGAAACCTTGGCTACCATTGCTATGATCAGCCCATTCTTTTCTTTTCTTCTTTTTTTTAAAAAAGCATTTGGCTATTGCCTAGTAATAGCCAATCAAGAGAGCCAATGAAGTTGAAAAGGCAAATAAATGAGGTATACACATTTCTCCAGAAGGCAGAGAAAGACAAACTGCAGGTCTCTGACACCAAAAATACATGCTCAGTGCCCGCTGGGCCCCACCTTGCAATCAGGAATATTCCTGAGTTTGCCATCCTATATAAATCACTATGACAGAAAAACAGGAAGAAATGAGTGTGATGTTAGCCATTGGTCATGAACACATTTGGCCAGTGCCATAGCTGACACTGAGCACCTGCATTTCCTGAGACAGAGGTTTGGCTGCTATGAATGTGGAAGAAGCATGGGGCATCTTTCTGACCATTGGGAAGGCAACAAATTTGGATGCAAAGACAGAAGTGGACAGTCTGTGCATGCGGTATGTCCAGATCCAGAAAGAATGAACACATGGGCTGCCATCTAGCTATATGGTAGCAAATGGTGCAATGACAAGGGTAAGTGCCCCATGTACTCATAGAGTTCCATCTGCCACAGTTGGCAATGGGTTTCCTGTGCATACTTATTTGTTTATTTAAAATATTTATTTCCTGCTTTTTACCAAAAATGTAAAACACAACATAAATAATAAGCAGGAATAAAAACCACTCTCGGCAAACAGTAATTCTGAAACAATAGCAACAGGCATATACACAAACTGTAATACCTCTAAAATCATCAGCAGATGATTCATAAAGCATTAGGCATACACCTTCCTCTTGAGAGTAGGGATGGGCATACAAAGTTATTTCTGATCTGTGTTGTCTTAAAATTTGCATCTCACATGTCAAAGGCCAGGGCAAAGAGGTGTGCCTTCAGCATCTGATGAAAACTTCAGAAAGAAGATGCCAGATACACCTTTGCGGAGAGGGAATTCCACAGCTTAAGGGCTTCTACAGAGAATGCCCTCTCCTGGGATGCCACCTCCATATAGGGTGGAGAACTTCCAAAAGATCCTCACTCTGACAATATTAACCTGTGACATGGACTTTGGGGGAGGAAATGGTATTTCCAATTTGGGAGGCCAAAAGGTTTAAACACTGAGTACCTTGAACTGAGCCGGAAAACAAACTGGCAGCCAATGTTTTGCTATATCTGATTCAAGATAGATGAGATATGCATGGCTTAATTATACATTGAGTAAATTAAAAGTAAATAAATAAATATGGTGGCTCTGGTTTCTTCAAAAATGGCATTTAAAGAAGTTATTTCTTTATAGATGTTCAGTCTTTTGCTGTCACTTATTAACAGTTTACCAGACAGGTATTGATCTTGTTGTGTGGCCTGTGATATACTCTAATTGTTAGAACAGAAAATCAAGTTGCTGCAGTGCTTGACATTTCTTTTCTGAGAGGCTGGCAAAAGGATTACAAGAACCTCTGGTAGATAGGTTCATTAATTTACCTGGTATGAAAAATAAAAAAAAGATGACGGAGGCTACAATTCTCTAGCCACTTATTTGGGATAAAGCCTCAGTAAAATCAATGGTGCTTCTGAGTAGATATGCAGAGTACTGCGCTATGAAACATCTTACACAGCTTTCACAATCCTATTAATTACTACAGAAGAGCTGCCCATTGCCCATCATCCTTGGGTTAGCTTGCCTCTCCTGACTTTAGCAAATTCTTCTAACATGACTTATATGGCTACTTCCATGTTAAAATCAATTAGCATAAAATCTGTGTGCCCATGTTGAGATGTATACACCAATAGTTATCCAAATCTAATAATCAGTGGGTATGTAGTGCATGTACAGTGATACCTCAGGTTAAGTACTTAATTCGTTCCGGAGGTCCGTTCTTAACCTGAAACTGTTCTTAACCTGAGGTACCACTTTAGCTAATGGGGCCTCCTGCTGCCGCTGCGCCGCCGGAGCACGATTTCTGTTCTCATCCTGAAGCAAAGTTCTTAACCTGAAGCACTATTTCTGGGTTAGCAGAGTCTGTAACCTGAAGCATATGTAACTTGAAGCGTATGTAACCCGAGGTACCACTGTGCCTGTGTGCTCAATAGCTCAGGTGAACAATTCAACAAGTGTCATCATCCCCAACATAATTTTATTATTTGTACCCCATCTGAATGGGTTAATCCAACCACTCTGGGCAGCTTCCAACATATATACAAACATAGCAAAACACTGAACATTAAAAACTTTCTGATACAGCGCAGCCTTCAGATGTCTTCTAAAGGTTGTATAGTTACTTATTATTGCCTTGACATTTGAAGGGAGGGTGTTCCACAAGGTGGGTGCCACTACTGAGAAGGCCCTCTGCCTGGTTCCCTATAACCTCACTTCTTGCATTGAGGAAACTGCCAGAAGGCCCTTGGAGCTAGATCTCAGCAGGTGAACATGCTTTCACACAAACATGTGTACATGAGTACAGACAGTTTGTACATGTGTTCGGTGTAACATCTGAAGAAGTCTTTGGTCAATGAATAGTGAGCTGAAAATTGGTCTTCCCTGAGATCACATCAGCAGCACAGATTCTAACCATGCTCAGAAGCTTTCATTGCAGAGTTGAGTGATTTAAAAAGCCTTCTCAGCCGTTGTTTTGTCCTCCCCTTCTTCCCCCCATCACAACTTGGTAAACTTGAAAAAAAGGAAGAAAGGGAGAAGAGGCTGGTGCCAAACCAAAATTCAGAAGAGGGTTGGCCTTAGGTAGTAATGGCTGGATGGTTTCTGTAATTCCTGACCTCACTCATTTCCAAAATACTTTTCCATCATCCGCGAGAAGATGCCTTTTCCATTTATGCAAAAATGCTTGGTACACAGAAGTAAACATGCCCAACTTATTGATGAGAAATACGTCAATCAAGCTGCTGATGCGGCTTCTGGAAACAATTATCATGAGATGTTTTGACTTGTGTGTCTTCCAACTCAAGCTCTCAGATGAATTCACACTAGATTTAAAAATAAACTGCTACCTGGGCCTATAGATACATGGTGCTGCAGAGGTGCAAGAAGACATCAAAGTAGCACCAGCAGCACCATGAAATAAGTGAAGCATGTCCACTCAATGTGTCCTATCAATTGCAGTTTGATTGTAATAGGGGCATTTAACCAGTGCCCCTGATTGTTGCTTTCCCTACATGGAAATGCATATACAGTGGTATCTCCAGTTATGAACTTAATTCATCCTGGAGGTCCATTCTTAGCCCGAAACCGTTCTTAACCTGAGGCGTGCTTTCACTAATGGGGCCTCCCGCTGCTGCCACACCACCAGCGCACGACTTCCGCTCGCATCCTGGAGCAAAGTTCGCTACCAGGAGCACCTACTTCCCAGTTAGCGGAGCTCGTAACCTGAAGCGTTTGTAAGGAGGATGGTATGTAACCCGAGGTTCCACTGTACAGTGTAGTCAGCACAATATGTGAAGTAGGTTCAGCCCAGACTCTATAGACAACTGGTTTTCAGCAGCAAAATTGGTCCTGTTGTTTTTTTCTACTCTTTCTTCAGTTCAGTGAGACAGCTCATTAATAACTGAGCAGGGATCACATTTACTGAACCCTATAAAAACCCTATAAAATGGTGCTGGAGGAGACTCTTGAGAGTCCCATGGACTGCAAGAAGATCAAAAGATCAAATTCTTAAGGAAATCAGCCCTGAGTGCTCACTGGAAGGACAGATCGTGAAGCTGAGGCTCCAATACTTAGGCCACCTCATGAGAAGAGAAGACTCCCTGGAAAAGACCCTGATGTTGGGAAAGATTGAGGGCACAAGGAGAAGGGGACGACAGAGGACGAGACGGTGGGACAGTGTTCTCGAAGCTACAAACATGAGTCTGACCAAACTGCAGGAGGCAGTGGAAGACAGGCGTGCCTGGCGTGCTCTGGTCCATGGGGTCACGAAGAGTCGGACATGACTAAACGACTAAACAAGAACAACATAAAAACGGGAATGGTATACCGATAGCATTAATGATGGCTCTTTGGTTTTGCATCACTCTTGGACCAGCTTTTACAAAAGATCTTCCTGAATGAATCTGGAAAATGCAACAGCACACCTTTTGGGATTACAAGGCTGTTCAATGAGAACTACAGCGCTGCAGCAGCAAGACACAATCTTACTATGGAACATTGCTGAAAAGCAAATGACTGACATGAAGAAACTTAAAGACCCTCCTTTTCTATTCTTTTTCTTTTTCAATATGGGATCTGCAAAAAGAAAAAGAAAGGCATAGGAAAGGACTTGGGTGGGTCTTCTATGGGAGGAACTGGGCTCAGAGAACAAACACCCGCAGATGCACATTCTTCATGACCAAACTCTCTCCTTGAAATACCTTAAATCACACACAAAATATTTAAAGGATCCTATAGAGGAGAGTCTGTGCTCCAAACCCTGATTGGTATTAGCTAATTTAAAAGGTAAAGGTAAAGGACCCCTGACAGTTAAGTCCAGTCGCGAAAGACTCTGGGGTTGCGGCGCTCATATCGCTTTACTGGCTGAGGGAGCCGACGTTTGTCTACAGACAGTTTTTCCGGGTCATGTGGCCAGCATGACTAAGTCGCTTCTTGCAAAACCAGAGCAGCGCACGGAAACACCGTTTACCTTCCCACCTATTTATCTGCTTGCACTTTGACGTGCTTTCGAACTGCTAGGTTGGCAGGAGCTGGGACTGAGCAACGGGAGCTCACACTGTCGTGGGGATTTGAACTGCCGACCTTCCAATCGGCAAGCTCTAGGCTCAGTGGTTTAGACCACAGCGCCACCCACGTCCCAAATTTTGGTATACAACCATACATTTCAACATTTTTCACACCCAAAAAACAGGACATGCATCTTCTGGGGTGTACCCTTGGGTGAGTCACGTGACCCATGCTCACTCTCGCCCCCCAAAGTATTTTTGGGGGGTGACAGTGTGGCACCTAAAATGGCCACCACAATCTCGCACAACAAAGCAGGATGTCGGGGGGTTTTCTGGGGCACTTGGCAGGTATGTATAACATGTTTGTATGAATGACATTCACTTCACTAATAGGGCAAGTGAGGCTGTAAACAATGAATTCCCTAAAGAGAAGTGAGTTAGCCATTAAGTCAACTTGAGTTGCCACTGAAATGTAAACAAAAGTGAAATTCAAAGCAAAGTTCTTCCTGGTGCAACAACTAAGGAATCTCAAGAAAAGCCATGGGAGTTTTTGTTGTTGTCTTTGTCCATCGAGTTTTCTTGGCAGGGATACTGGAGTGGCTTGCCGGTTCCTGCTCCAGGTGGATCACGTTTGGTCAAAACTCTCCACTATGACCTGTCCATCTTGGGTGGCGCTGCACGGCATAGCTCATAGCTTCTCTGAGTTATTCAAGCCCCTTCGCCATGGCAAGGCAGTGATCCATGAAGTTTTAATAAGTAGTAAAATATATTGACTTGAAAAAAGAGGTGCTAGGTACTCTAAACTATTGGTGATGGGATGAAACTTATTGGCTTCAACAGACCTGAATCAATAAAATGACAGCAGCATGCAAGAAAGAGAGAGAAAGATAATAATCTACATTGTAAAATCTAAGACAACAATAGAATGAAATTGCTTGAATTAAGACTAACAAATCTTTCCTTTACTGGAAATTGTCTACTAGCTCAGTATGCCTTTTTACCTTGAAAAAATGTGCTGCAAAAGAAAAGGGGGAAAAGTGACATGGTTATTATGCAGCAACTACATGATTGTCCCTACAAAGGAAAATGTCAGGTTCATTGCCAGTGGTGTCTTAGCAGAATGTTACATGAATTTATTTGGATTTTTTAAAGCCTTCCCTATAGTGACTCAGAGCAGATAAGGTAATAACTTTTAGAACAGAATCTAACCAGTTCTATCTTAAGAAAAATGAAACTGACTTTTAAGAAGAGTAAAATCTTCCCTGCTCCAACTATTATTCAGGATGTAGGTGCATTCATTATCAGATGCTACGCAAATGCCATAAACCCATCATTAAGAAAGGCATTGATAAGCATACCTGGAAATACTGGAAGAAACAAGATCCTTCTGTTATTCTGCCTAGTCTGGTATTCCTATTGATCCTTTGTTTCCTGTGTCTGTTTAGACAAGGACTTTGAAGGATGAAAATTTGTTCACACAAGGATCTCAGGTGTTTTCTTTTCCCATACTGAAGGGCCAAATATTTATTTTGTTGCAATTGAAACAGAACCCAATTAACACTGGGAAATGCCAGAACAATCTTTTAAGGACCCTTAGAAATTAGGAATTCACAGAGAAGAGCTAATTAATTTGAACCAGTAACTTGCTAAAAGGGTAAAGAGAAAAAATACAGACCTTCCTTCTTTTTCCTGATTTGTACCCAATCCTATGCATGCCTACTTGAAAATGAGACCTAATGTTCTCAATAGACCAAGTAAGGGCTTATCCACACTTATCTTTCCTCTGCACTTTCCAGGCATGGTCCATGCTTTGAAGCTCTGTGTCTGAGTGCCCCCTTTTTTTGCTCTGGATCTTTCTCTGTAAAAATTCACTCTTTAAAGCTGAATCAGAGCAAATGGTAATCCATGGAAAACCCAAATAGCCATTTGCTCCAATCCAGCTTTAAAGAATGGGTTTTTGCTGGCAGAGCTCCAGAGGGGGAAAAAGGGAGGCACTCAGACACAGAGCTTTAAAGCATGGACCCGTGCCTGGAAAGAGTGGGTCAAATGTTAAGTGTGGATAAGCCCTAAGTGACCATCTACTTTTCTCTCCCTACTCACTCTCTGTGGTCACTTTCAGCCTGACTTATTTGCATAGAGCAGGCTTCTTCATCCTCTGCCCTCCAGATGTTTTGAGACTACAATTCCCATCATCCCTGACCACTGGTCCTGCTAGCTAGGGATCATAGGAGTTGTAGGCCAAAAATATATGGAGGGCCAAGGTTGAGGAACCCTGGCATAGGGCTTAGACAATTTCAGCTATTTAATGCATATTAATCCTGATTTGTGGGGTTGTTACACATTGTTGAGTCAAAGCAACACATTCCAATGCATAGTCTGGTCACTTTCCATATTGCAAAAAGGACTTACCTTTTTCTGAAGAAGGCTTGTTTTGCAAGAGCTTTAATTGTGTAGTCTGAATTTGCTGGGATGCAATGAATCCCACCTGAAAACAATGACAGTCTAGAAGTGCCCTCAGTCTTTTTGACTTTGTGACATTTTCTTCCCTCTCAGTTTTCCTCCCTTCTGCAGTCTGCCCTCCTCTCTGTCTTTCGATGTGGTAGTCAATCAGTTTCACACAGAGTAGAAATGCCTGTACATGAGTAAGTTAGGTCCATTCATTTTGAGGTGCCCGTTCCGAGTAAAACCTACCTGAATACCTCCCCATGTCTCCTCATGCCATCCCATGTCTTCTTCCAGCAAAACCTATCATAGTACTGCTATGTAATTCGGTTCCAGTCCACACTGGCCTAGTGATGCCATTTATTTGTGATATCATTTCTGGGTGACAGGCCAGTCAGTTTCTCTCTTGGGGTGCGGGTGGGTGAGTATGAATATTTAGCAATTCAGTCTCTTTGCATGGCACAATCTGAGTTCAAAACTGCACCTAGAGGTTCTGCAAGTAGAGAAGTTTCCTCTCCTTTCAAACTCACGAGGGCTGCAAAAGGTAAAAGGTGACGACACACTAGATGTGAGGAGACAGGAGCCTGGAAGAACCCCCCCCCCACCCTTCATGTATTTGTTTACATGTGAGGAGACTCACAAGTGAGGGTTATTGTATGATGGCAACATACAACATCATGACTGGTGTCTAGGACTTGGCCCTCAGATGAGTGAGGTTTTAAACCAAATTAGTATCAGCTGCATACACACTGTATACTTAAATCATATTTCCTCCCCCACAGAAACCTGGGAACTGTGCTTGACCCTTCAGTGAGCTAGAATGCCTAGCATCCTTAAGGAGCTACAGTCCCCAGGATTCCTTGGGGTAAGTCAAGTGCTTTAAATGCATGGTGTGCACATAGCCATAGTGCAAATTAACATTAGGAAGGTCATTTTTCATTCCAAGCTGTAGAAGAATTTTAAGCAAATAATCTTCAGTCTGTATTACTTCCAAGTATTAATTACATGGTGAGCAAAGCAGGTAATTGTGAGTTTTGGGAACACCACAATATGTGGGAAGAACCACATATAAAGAAAACAAATTATCTTGACCTTTGCTGCAGTGAAATAAGCAATTTTCCCAGACTGCATCACATTCTGCCTAAGAACACCCCCCATTTTCTGTGCTCAGTTGTGTCTGCACAACACAATGCCCATCATTCCAGGCATCTTGTCAGAAAATAATGGTAATCTGTCTGTAAATGATCTTATTGTTTGCAAATCCTGCAATATTGCAAATCCTGCAATATTAAGTATGGTGTGGAACCACTCTTTTAATTCCACTTATGGATGATTGTGTTTAGCAAAGACCCAGTAATGCTAAAGTGTTCCAGTATGAAAAAAAAGCCATGATTCAAAACCTTTGAATCCATCCTCAATGTGGCATAGTTCAAAGTCCTTCCTATAAGCAATTTCCATGCTATTCAAATAACCTTTTTAAAAAGGTATGAAATTTCAAGGCAGCTTTTTTTCCCCCAGGCACATTTGTCTTCAGTTTGATTGCATCCTTTAAAATAATCAATGGAGGAAAAACAATAAAATTGCAGATCCTCAGCAGACTTATTGTCTTGACATTCTATCTGACTTCTGATCTTAAAGACCCAGACTTGTTCTGAGAGTTTAGTTCAGAAACCAAATGCCAGAGAGTGAGAAAAGAGCCATTGCCAAGTAATAATTTACACAGGGAGGAAGATGACATAATGAGAGAACAGTTCGATATTGGGAGTCTAGTCATTAAATGGCTCAGAAGATAGCTTGATGAGGATAAATAAAGAATGCTGGTAGTTTAGATGACAAGACTCTGAAAAGAACATTGATAACAACTAAAAATGGAAAGAGGAAAGGATGCTGAAGTTCTTGCAATTATTTAGGATAATCAGGTCTTTAACGTCCCTTGAGGGACAGCCAAATTTAAATAACAATTTGACACATAGCTGTGAGGCATTTGCGAGCTTTTTTGCGGAGAAGGTCTTGCTGCTCCGCCATGACCTCCCTGCCAATTTGGATACAATAAAGGAACTGGAGGCCCCTCGACTGTCCTCGGGTCCAGTATTGGACCACTTCAACCGGATATCCCCAGCCGATGTGGACAGACTCCTCCGAGCTGGAAAGCCCACCACCTGTCCTCTTGACCCGTGCCCGTCTTGGCTGATTAGAGCGTGTCCAGACGAGGTGCGGGCCCTCCTGGGGGATATCATCAACTTGTCCCTTGGCACGGGGACATTCCCAGGAGAATTGAAGGAGGCAGTGGTGCGCCCGCTCTTAAAGAAAACATCATTAGATCCTTTAGATCTATCCAATTACCGCCCAGTTTCGAATCTTCCGTTCCTGGGTAAGGTGATTGAGAGAGCGGTTGCTGAACAGCTTGGTGGGTTTCTGGATGAAACATCGGCTCTCGACCCATTCCAGTCCGGCTTCCGCGCTGGTCATGGGACCGAGACGGCTCTGGTTGCCCTAACAGATGATCTTCGTAGACAGCTGGATCGAGGTGGGTCGGGGCTGCTGATTCTTCTAGATCTGTCAGCAGCTTTTGACATGGTCGACCACGAACTTCTGGACCACCGCCTTGCCGACGTGGGGATTCAGGGCACAGCCCTTCAATGGCTGCGCTCGTTTCTCTCTGGTCGGGGACAGAGGGTGGCGCTTAGGGGGGAATTGTCATCGCGCCACTCCTTGGTGTGTGGAGTACCTCAGGGTGCGATACTCTCCCCGATGCTTTTCAACATCTTTATGCGCCCCCTCGCCCAGCTTGTCCGGAGTTTTGGGCTGGGCTGCCATCAGTATGCTGATGACACCCAACTCTATCTGTTGATGGATGGCCATCCTGACTCGGCCCCAGACACACTGACCAGATGTCTGGAAGCTGTGGCTGGATGGCTACGTGGGAGCCGGTTGAAGTTAAATCCTTCGAAGACAGAGGTCCTGTGGCTGGGACGGGACGATATGGGATTGAGGGGGCAACTCCCATCTCTTGCGGGGGTGCAATTAGTGCCAGCACCGTCCGTTAAGAGTTTGGGTGTAATCTTCGACACCTCCCTTTCAATGGAGGCGCAGATTGCAGCTACAACAAAGGCGGCATTTTTCCATCTCCGCCAAGCTAAGCAGTTGGCTCCTTACCTCTCTCGCCCTGACCTAGCCACTGTGATCCACGCGACGGTCACCTCCAGACTGGATTATTGTAACTCGCTCTACGTGGGGCTGCCCTTGAGACTGACCCAGAAACTCCAGCGGGTGCAGAATGCTGCAGCGAGACTCCTTACGGGGTCTTCGCTGCGAGATCACATTCACCCGGTGCTATACCAGCTGCACTGGCTCCCGGTGGAGTACAGGATCAGGTTTAAGGTGCTGGTTTTAACCTTTAAAGCCCTATACGGCCTAGGACCCTCGTACCTACGGGACCGCCTCTCCTGGTATGCCCCACAGAGAAACTTACGGTCTTCAAATAAAAACATCTTGAAGGTCCCAGGCCACAGAGAAGTTAGGCTGGCCTCAACTAGAGCCAGGGCTTTTTCGGCCGTGGCTCCGATCTGGTGGAACACTCTGTCACAAGAGACCAGGGCCCTGCGGGACTTAACATCTTTCCGCAGGGCCTGCAAGACAGAACTGTTCCACCAGGCCTTTGGCCAGGGCACAGCCTGACTCCCTCCATTGGCAATCTTCGCAGCGCTCTGGCCCAATGGTTGCCAGTGGCTTGAATTAATTAATTTTATAATGAATGATTTTAAAGTGTTGTTTGTGCTGTTTTACTGTTGTTAGCCGCCCTGAGCCCGGCTTCGGCTGGGGAGGGCGGGATATAAATAAAATTTATTATTATTATTATTATTATTGTTAAGCCTTCAAAACAGAATAAAACAGCATGGATTTTTACATAGGTGGAGTTTGGTGTACAGGTGTCGCTCACCACACAAATGCATAATAATAATAATAATAATAATAATAATAATAATAAATTTTATTTATATCCCGCCCTCCCCAGCCGAAGCTGGGCTCAGTAACTAAGTTTTGGCCAAAAAACATATGAAATAGAAGTATTTATACCTATATGACTCTTTAGTTGGGATTTGCGTGTCGAGGTCCCCAGGTCCACCCCAAATAACTCACACATCACACAGAAATTTTTGTTTAAGATTTTTGGCATAATTTTGGCCACAACTTTATTAAAATACAAATTTGTGAGTGGTTGCGTAGGCATTGGTTGCGACTATCTGCCCCCACCATGGGGGACAGACTGACATTCCGCACGATGCGAAAGTCAGAATGGGGGAATACACTTGGGGGTTACGCGGAGCAGGGAACCTGCCCTCACCCCAAATGCAACCAGGTGCGACTATCTGCCCCCACCATGGGGGACAGACTGACATTCCGCACGATGCGAAAGTCAGAATGGGGGAATACACTTGGGGGTTACGCGGAGCAGGGAACCTGCCCTCACCCCAAATGCAACCAGGAGCTCATTGCTATGCTCCGAGCCCCCTTGACAGAGTGGACAAGCAATAGTTAGCTCCCAATTCCTTTAACGGAATCCCTTGCAGCAGCAGCATTAGAGGGGCAGGCACAGCCAATCCATGCCCCTCAACCAACCAAACCATAAACCAATGCCTAACCGCGAACCTTACAAGTTGTGACGATTTGCTACGCAGTAGGCAAAACCAAATGGCCCCAGCCAATCAGCCAGATGGACAAATTCCTACCAGGCCCCCGCTCCAAAGCAGACGACCCCATGACAGGCAATAGCAAGGTCAAAGCGAACAACCCTAATTCTAGGGAGGGAGGGATGGGCAATCCGATGCACTGGCGAAAAGAGGAAGCCCTAGCCTCGTGCAAGGAGTTTTAGTATTTCTGGCTGTCAATCAATAAATGGCAACATTAACTTCTTCCCAACAACAAGGGAAGCCCCAATCGCATCAGTGGCCAACAATCAATTAGCCCGCCTTCCAACTTTGGAGTGTCCTGAAGGCCCCCACCGCAACACGTGCTCTCCATGAAGGAGAACACGCTTTGCGTGTCGAGGTCCCCAGGTCCACCCCAAATAACTCACACATCACACAGAAATTTTTGTTTAAGATTTTTGGCATAATTTTGGCCACAACTTTATTAAAATACAAATTTGTGAGTGGTTGCGTAGGCATTGGTTGCGACTATCTGCCCCCACCATGGGGGACAGACTGACATTCCGCACGATGCGAAAGTCAGAATGGGGGAATACACTTGGGGGTTACGCGGAGCAGGGAACCTGCCCTCACCCCAAATGCAACCAGGTGCGACTATCTGCCCCCACCATGGGGGACAGACTGACATTCCGCACGATGCGAAAGTCAGAATGGGGGAATACACTTGGGGGTTACGCGGAGCAGGGAACCTGCCCTCACCCCAAATGCAACCAGGAGCTCATTGCTATGGTCCGAGCCCCCTTGACAGAGTGGACAAGCAATAGTTAGCTCCCAATTCCTTTAACGGAATCCCTTGCAGCAGCAGCATTAGAGGGGCAGGCACAGCCAATCCATGCCCCTCAACCAACCAAACCATAAACCAATGCCTAACCGCCACCGAGCACTCAAGCTCGCCGCCAACCACTCACAACTGCAACCCTTCCTTCAATCCCAAAGCAACCACATCCAGCCAGGTGTCGTTCCCCATAGGGGAAAGATGCACCCCATCTGCCCTAAAGAGGGCAACAGCCTTGAAGGAAATAGCAGGGTGCAATATCACAGAACCACCTAAAGCAAGGACCTATTTTATTTTATTTTATTGGTTATTTTATTTTATTTTATTGGTTATTTTATTTTATTTTATTGGTTATTTTATTTTATTTTATTTTATTTTCCACCGCCTTATTAACATGCTTTCTGGCCTGCTCGGTGGTTCCGACTATCTGCACCTGACCTCAGCAGGGCAGCACTGACGACTGGGCTCCACCATATCGTCAGTACAAGCAAACATCGTGGGGGAGCAATGAACCAGGATCAGACTCAAGCGCACCCCAAATGCTCCAGGGACCCTTGCGTGGCCCTACCCCTCGAAAGGGGTCGACAAAAGCATGGCAAATCCTTGAATTCCTTTAAAGGATTACCTTTACGCATTGGAGGGGACAGGTGCTCCGACCCCCTCCAGACCACCTTGAGCCAATGCCTTAAATTATTTTGAGTCCAGGGAGAGCTGCCATCAACTCATCCAAGTCCTCCTGCATGCAGGAACGCAAACTTATGCTGTAAGAAGACGGCAAGTCATTCTCGTCCAGCTGCACCACTAGCACTGCGGGAGGACCTGCACATGTCACACTCGACCGCACCAAAGGAAGGAACTCCTTCCAAAGCATTCCGCATCTGGACACCCAGTATATGTTCACATGGGCAGGAAGACTGAGATGGCGCCCCAGTCCAGACTCGTCAGCGCGCTTGCCAGCCCAGTGTACAATGCTGTGACCGACAATCCAAATGTGCACAGCTGCTCCTATGAAAAAAGGAAATAACAGACAGGCATCAGCACAGACATCATTGGTGACACTTCCTGATGTAACCCTTGTCAGCATCAGACTTCCAATGACCCATATTCACAATCCTGTCTACTGACAGGCCCTCAGTGTGCAGCCTTTGCAGCAGCCCCATTCGGAAGGAATGAGGCGTGTTCAGCAGTAGGCAAGCCGCAGGCCGTAATAACTGGTGCACGATGTAAGCACATTGATGCCTGGCTAATGGGAACCCATTTTCATGGACTAGGAGCAGGCCAGCCCCCAAGGGAACGAAAAGCCAAATATTTCTGGTATCCATAACTGGGCAAAAGGCCCTCCTCACCTGTGAGGGGAAGCCTGATGGCGGCACTCCTGCCCACTAGGTCTGTTTTAGAGTTCCCAACTCTAATGACCAGCTCCAAAGCAGATAAGGAAAAGTCCTGAAGCAATAAGCCTCCAGACTCTCAGCCCCGTGCTGGCTCCAACACAATTTCCCCAACCCTCAGTGCACCAAAATTGCAATGGAATACTGAAAGAAGTCTCGCCTTGATCTTTAACCAGCAGACAAGTTATAACTTGTTGCAGATACTGCATAGGTAAAAACTGACCGACTTCCTGCCCACTGTCGTATGAGGTTGGAGCCTATTCCGACCTTCCAAGGCCCTGCGCACGACAGACTTTATACAAGGGTCTCTGCAAATTAAAGCTTTACTATAACAGACATTGCAGCGGACTGAATACTGATAGTTTTAACAGCACATTCAATCTGCAGCAGGTGGACCAAATACTGCAGGATCTGCTCAGCGGATGGGGGCAAGTTCCTCTGAATGGCCAAGGGCTGTCAACTAAACCCTAAGAAATCCATCCAGGCCTTCTCATAAGAGCTAAAAGCAGAAGGGGAATGGAAACTGCTACTCCCTGTAATTACTAATTGTTGTCAAAGTGCAACAGGTGGTCCGGAAAAGTCTGGCAATAGCTGAGGGTCTGGAGCCCAGGATCTGAAGCACTCCATCTGAAAATGGGTTAGAGTGTCAGCAATATCATTAGAGGATCCCATAATCAGGTGAGCAGCAAGCACAATATTAAACCTTAAGCAGTGCAGCTCAAAAGCGTGAGCGGAGGGGCGGAGACTCTGCTGGAGCGCGAGGACTGTTCCGCCAAGATGCTCACCACTGCCTGGTTATCAGACCAAAAGCAGATCCAACGGTCACTGAACTCCTCGGTCCAGATGTGAACTGCTACTACAATGGGGAAAACTCAAGCAAAGTTAGGTCACATGACAGCCTCACCACACCAGGCTTGAGGCCATGGCTTTGCACACCAACAGCCCCTGAAATAAAAACCAAAGGCCAAAGATCCAGCAGCATCAGCATGAACCTGAAAATCACTGTGCAGGTTCAAGGTATCCTGCCATGGTGAACTACTATTGCATCCATTTAGGAACTGCAACCACCGCATGAGATCTGCCTTCCCCCTCACTTGGTAAGCGTACACGAAGGTAAGGGGACCTCGGGCCACAGGCAGCCTGGCCAAGTGGGAACGGAAGGGGTGGCCTGGGGCAACCAATCTGCATGCAAAATTAATTTAACTGACCTAGCAAATGAAAGGATTTGACAAAGCAACACTTGCTTCAGAAGAAGTATAACAAAATAACTTCCTTGAAGGCAAACAGCTTCCCCACAGGCAAGCAGACGTTTGAGTAACGGTATCCAGCTAACCCCCAAATATTAAGAGGGGGTTCCATCCACTGCCTATGAAACACTCAGCTCCTCAGAGGGAATAAAGGATGTCTAGCAAGCCTACACAGAGGCTGGTGTCACATGAACCAGCCAGTAAAATAATCCAAAAATTGGTACCCCCAGTTAAATGAGTATAGACTCGCACTGTTCAATCCAGAAAGGCGCTAAAGGACTCGAGTGCTACACAGTCTATTGCGCAACCCATCGGCATCGCCTTATCAATTTAAGGAGCCCCGTCCAATTTAAAGCCCAACCACTTAAAATCTCGCGGGAGAACCAGCAGCAGCCTAACAGCCGATTCAATATAGCATACTGCCAACAAGGCACCTCTTCCAATTTTGTGGTAAGCTCAACCACCTGCTCCAAAGACGTGAACTTCGCGGAACAATTCCTTAAGGATAGCGTCATTCACTGAGGTGCCTTAGGGATGCGATAAATAAGGATCAGACGGAATTATATGGGGCTTTCTTAGGGGTCCCACTTATGTCCCAATGCAAGCTGCTACCTGACCTTCATTCTGGCTACCTCAGGTGGCTCTCTAACTGACTTTTGATTTGCTGTATTCCGAGCCACTGGCTGAAAAGCCAGAGGAATCCTAAACCTTGAGAAAACTCTTTCCACAAGCACAAAGTCGCTGACCCCTCTAGATAACCTTTTAGCCAGGCTTTCGAGGGAGATAATTTTATGGGAATATGGGCCAAAGATGAGGAGCTATTGCTTGCCAGCTCCCAGCCCCCGCTTGGGCAGGGGGCGTCTTGTGCTGCCACCTAAGATGTGTGAATTTACAGGGCTGCCACTGTCCAGAACCCCTAAACAACAAAGTTGCCGCCGGGCCAGCTTCCTGCACACCAGTTTCAGGTTCTACTGCTCAGGGAATTTCCATTTGAAATGTGGAGCTGCGTAAGTGGTCCACACGTCCCCGTCCCTGCGATCCCAGCAAGCTGTGGGGATGATGGCAGCCCTGTGTCTAACATTCCCATCATAGTGAATTGCTACTTATAGAATCATAGAGTTGGAAGGGACACCAACAATCTTCTAGTCCACTCCCTAATAATAATAATAATGATAATGATAAATAATTAAATAAATATAATATAATATGCCCCGCCCATCTAGCTGGGCTTCCCCTGGGTGGCTCCCAACAAAATATTAAAATACAGTAATGCATCAGACATTAAAAGCTTCCCTAAATAGGGCTGCCTTCCAATGTCTTTTAAAAGACTGGTAGTTGACATCTGGTGGGAGGGCTCTCCACAGGACAGGTGCCACCACCGAGAAGGCCCTCTGCCCGGCCCCCTGCAACCCGGCTTCCGTCCAGTTAGAACGATGGGGGAGCATGCAGCTGTCCCATACAGGGACCAATCCTGCAACCTAGGCATTACTGGCACCATGTGCTGACCTGCTGAGCTAACCAGGATGATCCTTAAAGACCTGGGAGAGCCTCACCCTGACCCCATAGAGGTCCAAGGTGACGTCTGAATCGTCATAAGAGCCCAGGGATGAAACACCTGTGAGGAAGTATCATCTCTGCTCTTCTTTGCCCTCCCCTCCTGGATCGCCGCCTCTGAAGACGCTTTCTTCCAGAAGAAGGCACCTGGGGCATCAGCAAAACATCCTCTGCAGGAGAGGCAAGCTCTGGAGGCATCTGCAAAGGCCCTGCCATAGTCTGCAAAAAACTAAATAATGTGAGGAACCAGTGAAACCAATGCTTTGTGCACCACATGGGGACGCTATTCAGGTCGGAAATTGCTGCCAGAGGCCATCGAATTCTTGAGCAAAGCCCTAGGATCACCTGCTAGGCCAGACATAAAATGCTTCCAATTAGATAACAGACTTGAGGCAGCCCACTGCCTGTCCAGGTACCCCTGCTTGCCCTTTTAGAGGGAAGCATCCCCTCAAGAAACCTAAATTTATTTTGATTTGTTTTGTTATAACAATGGCTAAGTGAGGGATATGAACCCTGTCTCCCAGGACCTAGTCCTGCACTCTACCCACTAAGCCACAATGGCTCGTCTCTAAAACATTTTCTTTACAATTAAATTACACAGGCTGCAATGCTCAGAGCGGCCATTGTCAGCCTAAAATAATGCAATAAAAACAAGCGCTGCAGTAAACAAGCGCTGCAGTAAACTATGAGAGCAAATTAGGCCTCAAAAATGGCGCTCCCGCCAAAAGAAGCAGGGAAAGTGGCAATCACAACGGGGCCTGCTCCCAGGCCCCAATTAGGCCACGCCTGCCTCCCTGCAGCCCTGGCAGACACCAGGCCTCCCTGCTTCACAGGGAAGGCCTGCCAGGCTAACAAGGCCGAAATGGCCCTTTAAATAATAGGACGGGGGGCCTCACGGCAAGGCCTCATAAGGGCCTGGCAAAGGCCTCAGCCAGGCCCACCCTTCACCCGGGACTGGCAGAAAAGGGGCAGCCGGGGCAATAAATTAAAGAAAACAGGCCTTGGAGGCCTGCCACCAAATTAGAAGACCCAACGTTAAGGTAAGCTAAAGGAGGGGGAGGGGGGAGTAGGGGGGAATTAAAGACCAAAAGGGGGGGTGGGAAAGCTGAGTAAAAGTAAAAGAAAATATTACACAGAAAAAAGAAAATATAATAGGACTAAAATAACAATTAAATAGAAGCTAACGCAATTAAAGCAGGCCAAAGACACAAGGTAATTAGTAGAAAAATACAACCGTCTCCCTTCGCTGTGATCAATCCGATGCACTGGCGAAAAGAGGAAGCCCTAGCCTCGTGCAAGGAGTTTTAGTATTTCTGGCTGTCAATCAATAAATGGCAACATTAACTTCTTCCCAACAACAAGGGAAGCCCCAATCGCATCAGTGGCCAACAATCAATTAGCCCGCCTTCCAACTTTGGAGTGTCCTGAAGGCCCCCACCGCAACACGTGCTCTCCATGAAGGAGAACACGCTTTGTTAGTACAAATGTGGGATCTTTAAATAAGCAAGTTGAAGGCTTTGCAGATCAGAGAAAGTCTTTTTGCAGGGTGGCTGAGGGAATAGAGGTTTTCACAATCAACCACTAGGCAATTGTAGTCCCTGTTAAAGTTGCTGTGGTCCACGTTTCCCTTCTAACTGGATGGGGGCTCCAATAGGAATCCTCAAAGCTATCTAGCAGACATAGGGCCAAACAGATTCCTGTGGAGTTTTCCCTCTGAGCCTCTCCAATGGTCTCTGAATATGCTAGACTAGACATAAAGGTAAAGGTAAAGGTACCCCTGCCCGTACGGGCCAGTCTTGCCAGACTCTAGGGTTGTGCGCTCATCTCACTCTATAGGCCGGGAGCCAGCGCTGTCCGAAGACACTTCCGGGTCATGTGGCCAGCGTGACAAGCTGCACCTGGCGAGCCAGCGCAGCACACAGAACGCCGTTTACCTTCCCGCTAGTAAGCGGTCCCTATTTATCTACTTGCACCTGGGGGTGCTTTCGAACTGCTAGGTTGGCAGGTGCTGGGACCGAATGACGGGAGCGCACCCCGCTGCGGGGATTTGAACCACTGACCATACGATCGGCAAGTCCTAGGCGCTGAGGTTTTACCCACAGCGCCACCCGCGTCCCTACACTAGACATACTTTAGGTAAAAATGCCACAAAAGGCCACAATCAAGTGAGTAGGAAGATTGTGCTAAAGTGTGATGTCCTTCTTCTTTCAGACTTCCTTGCTTCTTCCTCCTAGCCAGGTTGGCTAATGATGCTCCTAGTCATTATACTGACCAGACAGACATAAGACCTTCCTATATTCCTTTCTAATGTTGGCCCCTTTTGGCCATGAGCACAGAGGGAATGGGTACCTGGTAATAGACAATGTAGCACAAAAGTAGCAACGTGGCGCCATTGAGATGTTATTGCACTACCATTTCTATCAATCCCAGTATGCATGGGCAGAGGCCAGGAATGATGGGAATTGTAGTCCAGCGTCATTTGTGGCATATTTATCTCTTTGAGGGGACTCCCTCCTGCTTGCTTGGGGTTGAGCTTGTGAGGGAAAATTGATAATTTTGATTTCTTTGGATGCTAGGCCCAAACACATATGTCCTGACACATCACTCCTAATAAGTAGGCTGCCAATCATGTGCCCCTATTAATATTAGGGTGCATTCCCTAATTCCAGGTCTTAACCTGCTCTGCCTTCCTGAAAGCTTCCAAAGAAATACTCATAATGCATTGATAGCGGGTGCTACCACTAATAACATAAAAGCTAGCTCACCCAGGACTTGAGTGCTTCAAATCTAGATGGTAGTACCTCACAACCCAAGGTCAGGAAGCACTGAAACTTTTCTCGCTCTAGTGTTGCAAAACCATATAGCCAGTTGACATTCACACCACATACATCAATTGTTGACTACAGAATCAAGAAATGACTTCCAAGCGTGAGTGGACCATCTACCGCCACAGAGAGCCCTTTTGTATCACCTTGACAGTACAGCAAGGGTATTCTTTACTTATCAAACGTATCACTGCTTCATATCAGGATGAAACTTAAAGTAGAACACATGGTCCACACTGAGAGGTTTAATTTTGTGGGTACCTCTCACAGCCATTGGTTATAATTGTCATTCTATAATGTTACCGGCAATTCAACAAATAAATGAAAAAAGTTCTAGATTATTTTTTTCCCAGACTGCCAATCTATTTCCTCTCTAAGTTATCTCAGTTTTATGTCACTGTAGTAAATGTGTACCTTGGTTATGTTGTTAATATTACATTAAAGTGTACCAATTCTCATTTTGCTATAATATGTTCTAACATTCTCCCCCCACCCCCCTTGGTACGATATGACAGAGATCAATTACAAAACCATTAAACATCAATTAGCGTCTTCGGAAACTATATACAAAATGATCTTGCAAAAGCTACCTTGTTATATGCCATTTGTATGTGGAAATGCTGGTTAAATGTTTAATGAACGTGTGGGGAAAGCAATTAGCAATTGCTCTGCTTATATAGTGTAGAGTAACAAATTCCATTAGGGTTTGTTTAGACTGCCAAAGCATAGAGGCTAGACATTTTTATGACTGAGTGACTGTGGTGATTGATGCCTTGGCTGGTGGAGGGGGGCGGGGAGGTTCATCTTGGGCTCTGTGTCCCCAACCCATCCCAATCCAACCAGAAATCTGTATTCTCTGTGGATATTATCAGGCAGTTTATTTTGAGCAGAAGAAGAAGAAGAAGAGTTTGGATTTGATATCCCGCCTTTCACTCCCCTTCAGGAGTCTCAAAGCGGCTAACATTCTCCTTTCCCTTCCTCCCCCACAACAAACACTCTGTGAGGTGAGTGGGGCTGAGAGACTTCAGAGAAGTGTGACTGGCCCAAGGTCACCCAGCAGCTGCATGTGGAGGAGCGGAGATGCGAACCCGGTTCCCCAGATTACGAGACTACCGCTCTTAACCCCTACACCACACTGGCTCTCCAGTGTGCCAGGAGTCCCAAGACAGGCAGAGATGGATGAGGAGTGAGGAGAGAAGGATGCAAGGGGGGGGGGGGCGGGGACGCTGAGGCCAAGGAACAGAGGCTGGAGAAAATGGGTACTTCTCTCTCCTAGGATACAGCTTCTCTGGATGCAGAAGCAGGAGTTCTGCCTCCTCACTTCCCTCCTGAGAAGAGGAGAGCTTCAGTGGAATGAAGGGAGGGTGTCAACTAACTGTTGGGGTGGAGGAACTGGAGCCAGAAGGGCAGTGGCAGACCTAGGTACCATGGTGTGAGGTGCCCTGTGTAAGGTCAAATTTTGCCCCCAGCCCTCTTGCTGCCTTCCCAAATCCTACTACACAAGCTGCCAGGCTTTGGAAAGGAGGCATAAGACCCTGACAAAGTCCTAGAGCCCCCCTCTCCTTCCCTAGCTGGGAAAACACTTACTAGGATTTGGGAAGTAGGTGGAAGGACTCTGGGACCCTGCCAGAGCCTCACACCTCCTTTCCAAAGCCCAGTGCCTCACTTACCGGGATTGGAGATGGTGCTTTCTTGGCCCAGTGCCCAGTGCCCAGAATCCATCCCTGGGAAGGGGAGGGGACAACTTGGTCACCCAGGACTTGGTGGCACTCCTGGCACAGGGAACAGACCCATCCTCTCCAACACAGTGCATGCCTGCACACTCAACAGTATTACAAGGCACAGGAGTCCCACAAGTGAGATCACATTGCCTCACCTTTGAAAAGTTGGCAGGTGCCATTCCCCTGGGACAGCTCTGTTGCTTCCCTGCTGTTCAGAGTTTCTTGCCCTGATCTTGGACTCCTCAAACTTGGACCTCTGCTTCTAGCCCACCTAGTCTCACTTTTCCTGCTTCTTAGCCTGCTGTGACAGTATCACTCCCTGTTGCTGAGCCTATACCTTTCCTCTGCCTCAATAGAAGTTTTTTTCCTTATTGTCAAGTAAGAGCCTCTGTTGTGGTGGGAGCCAAGGCACAGTGCTTCAAGGTAAGATCAGGATATCCAAAGTATATTACTACTGAGGGTCTAGAATGGGTAGAAAACAGACAGCAGTGACGCAGGGTGAGGCAGGACAACTAGGGATGGTTCCAGACATGGAACAGGTGCATAGGAATCTGCCTTACACCAGGTCAAACCATTGGGCCAGCCAATGTCTACATTGTATTGTCCACATTGACTGGCAGTGGTTCTCCAGGATTTTAGACAGGAAGTTCTTTTCCCAGGCCTACCTGGAGATGCTGGGGATTGAACCTGGGATCATCCACATGCAAAACAGACATTGTGCCACTGAGCTGCAGCTCCTTCCCTCTAGGAGTGTGAAAATCAGTGCAGATCCCAAGAGTTATTTAATAGAATATTAAATAACGTTTCAGACTCAATGGCACCTGCAAAGCCTCTATCAACAATCAAATACAACAGTACATTAATAATACCCAAGTCCATACATTTCAAAGTAACAACTAATAAATAAGTAATAGTAATTTATTTTTACGGTCAAAGACCAGTTTAGAAAAATAATAAATAAAAGCATCTAAACGGACTACAGCAGCAGCAATAAATCACAGTGGCCAGAATACATAGGAATCAAAGTAAGCAGAGGTAGGCAAGAGCAATAGGAAGGAGGTAGTTAGAGGGTGGCAGGGTAGAAGTGTTGATAAGATAAGCTAAACAGGTATTCAAAAGTGGACCAAGGAGTGACGGCATCAGAACCTATTCGGCCCAGAGGTTGTGCTCACGACTGATTTGGCAAAGCTCTAACCAAACAAATCAAGTTCAAAACTAGGATGGAATCTACACACATATAAAAACCATTCTGAAAATGCTTTTTTAAAAGTGTTTTTAAAAATACATTGAATTTTCCATAAGGCTCACCATTGCCAGCTAGTGCCACATTGTATATTGCACTTAAAACATTTTATTTGCAGTTGTATAGCTGAGTCCTAGGTATCTCTTGGTGGAATAAGCTTTGGGCTTCAGTTAGATGTGTTGGTAACAAAGTCTCTGTTTTCTATGTTATACATATATGGGACTTGTTCATTATCCTTATAAGTTCCTAACACCACAGCAATTCTCCTGGGATGAGAACAGTGACAAGATAGGCACATTGGCGCTCAGGTAATACTCCAAAGGTTTGGTGGGGAGAGGATCATTATGCTTCATGTGTAGGCACAACCAAATTCACAGACAGCCAATAGGGAAGAGAAGGGCTGGTACAGCCAGGATGAGGATCCCAAGGTCCAGAGAGTGAAAGAAATGATCCCATTGTCAGGGTAAAGTGCAGCCATTTTCTCACTATTGAATGACCTTGTGCAATAGGAAGCAACAGTACCAGGACATAGGCACTGGTGGCAGGAAGAACATTTTTGTGCCTCATACAATGGAGTTTGTGTAGAGAACGTCTATCATTGATTGATGCTGAACTAATGTTCACAGCCAATTTCAAATTCAACAGGTCTCATCAGTTTGCCTGATGCGAATTCAAATATGCATATTTGTCAAAGAAAGTACTGCCCAAGTTTGATTTGTGAATTAATTTTGCCATGAACTTCTAGTGTGATGAATTCCCTGGGTTTGTATGGCACAACGCTGTATCGGGAAATTCATTACGATTATGTGGCTGGGGAAAAAAGCCTACTTAAATGTCACCCAACCCAATCTCCTGTGCTGACACCAGATTTCTCATGCCAAAGATTTCTAACATTATTTGAGCACTAAATTCCATTTTGGAAATTTTGTAAGATCCCTCTCTCTCAAAATGCCATGCAACATTTATGAAGCAAGTAGGCTTGTGATTTCATTAAGGATTCAGCTTTAATAATTTAGCCAAAATTGCTGGCAATGCAACAGGCCTAGTACCTAGGTCCTTATAAAGTTTCTGTTTTTACAATTGGGATAGCCCCTCTTTCCTCACATAATATCTTAAATTATATTAAAATAGAGGTAGATGAGCCTATTCACTAAGTGATTTTCACCTAGGCAACTTAAACGTTGGGGAAACAAGAACAAAATGTTTAAATAGAAATACCTCTCACTATGGTGGATAAGACTGTGGCCTGGTGTCCTGAGTGCCGGCTTTGCTTGCTGCCCAAGTGCTAACAATTGATGGGCAATTACAAAGCCCTTCCTGCTCTCCTTTCTTGTGGTTCTTTATCTTTAAACTGGACTCGGACTGAGTAGCCCTTCAAATGGAGAACTTCCACAAAGGGCTGTCCTCTCAAAGCCCTTCAGATAGAGGACTGTCTTCTGTAAAGTAGAAGGGCACAGGAACATAGGAAGCTACCAAACTGAGTCAGAGTTAATCTATACTCTGTATCATCTAAACTGACTGGCAGTGGCTCTCCAGGATTTCAGGCATGGGACCCTGCCAGCCCTACCTGGAGATGCCAGGGCTTGAACCTGGAACCATGATGACCACATGCTGCACTCCTGAGCTATGGAGTACATTCCCTACTTCCAGCATTAGCAACGATGCATTAGCAACGATGAGAGAGGGAGGTTTGGTTAATTTCATTGTACACAAGTTGTACATTGACAATAAAGGTATTTATTATTATTATTATTATTATTATTATTATTATTATTATTTGTGGGTGCAAAAAAGGTGGCAGGCTTTCAATATATCAGAAAGGCTATTTCTGGAAGCTTTGAGCACAAATATTTCTGGGAGATGAAGTTTACCAGGCAGTTCACATCCTTACTAAACTTTCCAGCTGAGGAGTCACCCTTCTCCCCCATTTGTTGTTATTGTTTGGTTGTTTAGTCGTGTCCGGCTCTTCGTGACCCCATGGACCAGAGCACACTAGACACTCCTGTCTTCCACTGCCTCCCACAGTTTGGTCAAACTCATGTTAGTAGCTTTGAGAACACTGTCCAACCATCTCGTCCTCTGCCGTCCCCTTCTCCTTGTGCCCTCAATCTTTCCCAACAACAGGGTCTTTTCCGGAGAGTCTTCTCTTCCCATGAGGTGGCCAAAGTATTGGAGCCTCAGCTTCAGGATCTGTCCTTCTAGTGAGCACTCAGGGCTGATTTCCTTCAGAATGGATAGGTTTGATCTTCTTGCAGTCCATGGACTCTCAAGAGTTTCCTCCAGCACCATACTTCCAAAGCATCGATTCTTCGGCAATCAGCCTTCTTTATAGTCCAGCTCTCACTTCCATACATCACTACTGGGAAAACCATAGCTTGAACTATACTGACCTTGGTGGGCAAGGTGATGTCTCTGATTTTTAAGATGCTATCTATGTTTGTCATCACTTTTCTCCCAAGAAGCAGGTGTATTTTTATTTTATGACCGCTGTCACCATCTGCAGTGATCATGGAGCCCAAAAAAGTAAAATCTCACACTGCCTCCATTTCTTCCCCTTCTTGTTGCCAGGAGGTGATGGGACCAGTGGCCATGGTTATAGTTTTTTTGATGCTGAGCTTCAGAACATATTTTGTGCTCTCTTCTTTTACCCTCATTAAGGGGTTCTTTAATTCTTCCTCACTTTCTGCCATCAAGGTTGTATCATCTGCATGTTGTTGTTGTTTAGTCGTTTAGTCGTGTCCGACTCTTCGTGACCCCATGGACCAGAGCACGCCAGGCATCTGCATACTTGGTCACAATTGTTTGTAGCCCACACACATTCAGGAGAACACCTCAGCTGCATCATTAACATTTTGAGAACTGGAGAAGCAAGTTTTGGTTGTGTATCTGCTTTTTAACAAGGGAAATATCATCATGTTCTTTGTTGAAAATATGGCCTCTGGTGGGGATTTTTTTGCCCTCAGGAGAAGCTTTTTTTTATTGTGCAAGTCTCAGAGGACTATAACTTGTGAATCATTGTTATTATTGTATAGTTACTAAAATACTCGAGCTCTGATCCTTCAGAGGAGCTCTGCATGGATTTTGTTTCCCAGGTCAGGGGTACAATGTATATCTAAATACAGATATTGTTTATCACTGTTGTTTTCAATGGAATATACATTCCAATGTGATTTGCCATCCACATTCTGACACAACTAATCATTGGCCTGAGACGCTTAAATGCACTCATACAGGGGAAATGGAGATAATATTTTGTTTTTATTTAATGGCTATAGCACAAAGTGGAACTTTCTTAGGTTGTTTGAGTGCTCAGAGAGCTGAGTTTGATAATTAAGTATCTTATCTGATAAATGGCAGCCTCACGATCCCAATAATGAGAGATGAAATGAAATGTTACTTGCTTTGACAGACAAAATGTGTTTATGAGTCCCAAGTCACATTTAAGCAGCCTGGGGCGGGCGGGCGGGGGAAACCATTACTGCAAATTAGAGTTTCATATTCCCCTCATTTGAACAATACTAAACTAACTTGAAGCTAGAAATGAACAAGTCTTTAAATAGTATGAGCCTGTGAATACTTAACAGCTGTGGCTTACAACAATCTCAACGTGACCAATGAGAGACCCCCATTAATATGGCAATTCCCACAGATGGGGACGTAAAGAGATATTCTTGGTGGCCACCTCCAAGCTCCAGAGTTCTCTTCCCAAAACTTATTAATCAATCTTTTGGATATAATGTAAGATGCTGAATTTGTTAAGTAGCTCCCAACTAGTGTCAGGGGTTGGTCAGAGTTGGATGCCAGAAATTTGTCTGACTCTTAAGATGAAGGAATGAAGTCACAGACAGAGCAGCCTCTGATAGAGGAAGAAGGGAAGGTTTTGCCCCCCCCCCACTCCCAGCAGTACAGTGGTACGTTGGGTTATAGATGCATCAGGTTACAGACTCCGCTAACCCAGAAATAGAACCTCAGGTTAAGAACTTTTCTTCAGGATGAGAACAGAAATCGTGCAGCAGCAGCACAGTGGCAGTGGGAGGCCCCATTAGCTAAAGTGGTGCTTCGGGTTAAGAACAGTTTCAGGTTAAGAACGAACCTCCAGAACAAATTAAGGTACCACTGCATATTGAAAAGCCGTACAGTCTGGAGAAGAGTTGCACGGCTTTGAGATAGAAGCCAAGCAACCAGGAGATAGGGAGCGTTGGGAAGGCTCTTCATTCAAACGTGGGGGGGAATTCCCTCCCTCCCCCCAAACTTGGAGGGCTGAAAGGGTTAAAGCACAACAGAAGTACATGGGAGGGAGAACTGGACACTGGCACACTTCTTGCTGCAGAAGGGGAGGGGATTCAGAGTGACCAACTGCTATCCTGATGGAGGGTGACTCGGGGCTGCTCTCTGTATGTTGTTGGCTCATTATGTCAGAGGCTCATTAATTCTTAATGGAAGCTCTCTGAGAGAAGGGGAAACTCCCATGCCCACCACCATATCTGACAACTAGAGATGGAGGGAGAATCCAGTTGAAATGAATTTGTACATGGATTTTGATGGTGCCAACCCAGGTGAGCTTTGCTCACATTGGACCACCTCTTGCATTAAATGTGACTTAGCTCTGAGCCAATCACACATTGCTGTTACTTTTTCAGAAGCCTGCATGCAGAATTGTCATTATTATTATTATTCATTTCACTGACAATTCACTTCCCACCTCAAAGCAATTTACAATAAAAACATATATAAAACAGATACATATGTAAAACAGTTAAAACAACTGCATATATAAAAACAATTTTTAAAACCAATTACAGATATAATAAAGCACATACATATCCAATACACATACTAACTGTTATCTATCAGCAATAGTGGATGAAATGGAATTGGGCAGACACTGAGCTGAACCAGACAGTCTATGAAGTCTGTTGGACCAAGGTGGGCCGTTTTCTGAAGTGCTAAATCAGGGCATGAACCAATACTTGTGGTCTGTGCACAGCTCACTATTTCTCTGCCTAACATGGTTCTAAACCATTGTTCTGATCTCAGTTAGCAAGGATAGGATACAAATGAGTTGGGCAGGTGACATCAACTTCCATACTGGAGAGAACTGAGGAAGAAACCATTGCGGGGGTGGGGGGGTCCATGTGTTCCATGACACATTACCTTGAGCTCTCAGGATATGGCAGGAAATAAATATAAAGTGCAGATATGAAGGGAGGTGGGAGGGAATTCTGCACTTTGCCCTCCTTAAGGCACTAGGCAGATGTAGCATTCAATATGTCAGCTATTACTAATAATATGCAAAGTGTTCAACAGATAGGATTAACATTTGTGAGAAAAAAACAGCAGAAAATACAACTGGTCCTCCTAAAAGGTCAAATGGCACCCAGAAGCATCTCACCCACTGAAGCAGAGCCACAACACTTGCTTCCTGTCTGATGTGTGATTGCTACTTACCAACAGGGAGAGGGGCAAGGGTGTGAGCATGTTAGCATTGGTGTGGGTGCAAAGTGGTTGGAACAATGCTGCTGGAATAGTGGGGGTGATTGCCCTTTCGCTGTGTTATTAGTCACCCTCCCAATATCCTGTCAATGTCACAGCATTTAGCAAGAGGCACCCTGGAAAAAAAATTGCATAGGGGAAAGCTAAATCCACCTCCTCCTCCCTAATCTGTGTTTGTGATCTGTATTTCAAACTAGTTTGCATTTTGTGTATTGCTTTCATGTACGGATGCGACTTAGATACATCAGTGTGAAACAATGGATAATAAGTAAGTAAGTAAGTAAGTAAGTAAATGAGAGCTATCTAATTAGCCCCCATTCCAACACTGTCAAATAATTTCAGCACCATACTGATTGGTTGGAAGATAGGATAGCCAATTAGGGACTGAAGGCTCAGATTAGTTACAGTGGACCCTATGGATATGAATGTAACTCGTTTCAGGGGTCCGTACATACCCCGAAAAATCCACAAATAGAGGCGCCGCTTTTGTACATGCTTGCAGGGCAATAGAACACTTCTACGCATGCGACGAAACCTAGAAGAATACACTTCCGGGTTTGCTGCGTTTGCAACCCAAAAGTTACGTTACCCAAAGGTAACATAACCCAAGGGTCCACTGTATTTAATAACATTGCAGCCTCGGTCTAATTCCAATCTGTTTCCTATACAGTGGTACCTTGGGGTTACAGGCGCTTCAGGTTATCGATGCTTCACGTTACAGACTCCGCTAACCCAGAAATAGTACCTTGGGTTAAGAACTTTGCTTCAGGATGAGAACAGAAATCATGTGGTGGTGGCAGTGGGAGGCCCCATTAGCTAAAGTGGTACATCAGGTTAAGAAAGTTTCAGGTTAAGAACATACCTCTAGAACGAATTAAGTTCTTAACCCAAGGTACCACTGTGTTGGTATCTTCTGCCTTTCTTTTGGGGTGCAGGGGCAAGTGAACAAGTTTTAAGTAGTCTATGTTTAAGTATGAGGAAAGAAAGAGAAAATGACTAGGGAACAAGAGCAAGAGAGTCTGCTGAGCAAACAGGCTGATTACGTCAAGGGACAAGAAGAGCAGCACTTGGAAATCAATACAGATGAGGCTTTGAAAAGGTTGACTGAGTGCACTGGATTAGCTATTGATTTTTGTCATTTTCACAGCTAGTGCTGCGCTCTCCACCCGCTGAGGCCATTAAACACGGAGACCTTAAACCTCTAATCCCTTGCTAATAACAAACAAGACAATGGCCCTGAAAGCTAAGGATCTAACAGAATGTCCAATAGCTTCAGAGCTGTATTGAGTGCTCTGCTGCCTAAAAAGCAATCCAAAGAAAGCCCAGGGACACTGGTTAGAAACAAAATGCTGCTGCAGATAGAGACATGGATCATTAAGCTAGAAATTGGAGCTTAGACTTTCACTGTAACCAACTGTGGCCTGTTTCCCATCCATGTGCTTTTGGGAAGGTGGGATATTTCCTTTTGTTACACTCACTCACTGGCTGTCACCAGGGTTGCTGACTCTTGAAATAAAAGGGTGAGGCATCCTTTGGATCAACGTAGCGGAGCCCACAGTGAGTAGGGGGTAGGTCTAGGGTTTTGTGCATATCACCCAAAAAGAGGGTACCTATTTGCATGAAATGTCCTATGCAACATTTAGGCTATGCATAATCTGAACCAATGCTTGGAAAGAGTGATGGAGTGGATGAGGGTCAATAGACTGAAACTGAATCCTGCTAAGACAGAGGCATTGCAGGTAGATGGTTCCCAGTTTGGAGAATTGAAAAGTCTGGCTCTAAATCAACTGGTACGCAGTTTAGGGGTGTTCTTGTAAAAACCCTTGTCCATGGAAGCTCCAGTTGCCTTTGTGGTGAAGAGCACCTATCACCAACCTATAAAACCAATGGAATCTGCACCAACATATTGGATTTTCTTATCTTGCAAGTTTGCATACCGCCTCAAATCCTAATATGCAGCTTTCTGGTCCCTGTGGTTAAGCTGTATAAGCATGCAAAAGCATAGCAACAATAAAAGCCATTATTTGTGCATATGTTTGCATTCACAGACATGCAAAGAAAGTCTATATAGAGCACTTATGTGGTCATCCATTGTCACAGGGTGTGTGTGTGTCATTTTTATGCAGATACAGAATAACCACATGAGACTAAGCTTTGACACCTAGCCTGATGTAACACCCTTGGCCCTCCCTGCAAGTTGACATGGATATATTGATGATTATCATGCCAGGACTGGTGGACTGAAGGCAAGCAGGCAAATCTTAGGATAGATAGATAGATAGATGATAGATGATAGATAGATAGATAGATGATAGATAGATAGATAGATAGATAGATAGATAGATGATAGATAGATAGATAGATGATAGATAGATAGATAGATGATAGATGATAGAGAAAGATAGATAGATAGATAGATAGATGACAGATAGATAGATAGATAGATAGATAGATAGATAGATATAGGTGTATTAAGTTTCCATACTTCTTCATCTGAGGATCACAGGGCAGGTTACAATATAAAAACACAAAAATGCATAGCATAGTAACAAAACAATACCCAGCCAAGCAACAATTTGCTCAGACTAAGAAGTAACTTCAGAGTCAGCCTTGAGTCACCTGATGTCTGCTAAGTTGGACACTGCAATACCATCATTTGGCCACCTGCAATGGTGGAGCTGAAGTGGTAGCATCTCTCTCTCCCCCAGACAATCCACAACAGAGGCATAGGGAATAAGGTGTTTAGGTCCTTTTTCAGTCCTTAGTTCAGACTGCCGTTGCCTTATTGATGTCAGCATGCACAACAGGATTTCTGAGGCGCTAAGTACTTTGTAATCTCTTATTTTTCTCCAGCTGCATTAGAGAGGATGGGAGGTGGGGGGTAAAGTGAGACAACTTCAGGTGCCTTTGAATGCCTGCAATTTCCACTTCCCTTGCAACCTGGTGGTAAATGATGATTATTGCCAGTATACAACACAAATGGGCTCTGCTAGAATTCATCATTCTCTGGAATAAGAGGAGTTAATGCCTTTGAAATACCAGGCATCCTTGGGCACACACATGAATGGATAACAAAGGCAACTGGAAGGCATCATGTGAGAGACAAAATGCCGGCATGTTCACAAATTACTGTCAAATCCATACACAGAGTCGGGATGCTATGTCCCCTGATCTTCAGTCAGGGGAACAGAACAGAAATTCCACTCAGTTGTTGCTGAATGAAATGTTACTGGTAGAGGACGGAAGCAACGAGCAAGGACTGAAAGGACAAAAGGACCGTGCCCATTTCAACAATCTTAAACTCCATGGTATGGAGAAACAGTTCTGCTTCAGATTCTCCGTGCTGTTTCCAGGCAGTGACATGCTTTTTTGGGGGAGGGATTTTGCTGGAGAGCTCCCTGCCCCTCACCCCAAGAAAAAAAAATTCAGAGAGTTCCTCAGAAAATTGTTTTCTTTTAGGCCTTAGCTCTCCGACAAACACAGAACAATATCTACATGACCTAGAAGATTAAATAATATTATTTGTTAGGATTTCCATTCAAAAACCAAACTGTTCACTCTTGTCTTCTTCTTTGCAACCCTGGATATTTATGACCATTGGTATCGCCATAGTATCAAAACACCTGTGTGGCTCTGATATGGCCTTATCTGCTGTGTCCGCATAACCCCTTGAGAAGCAAGTCCTTTCCCAGGCTTGGTTAAGTAAGCCTTTGCAAGCCTCCCCCCACCTTCTCTCATGAAAAACTGGCATTCTTGCCTGTCCAGATCCTATTGTGCTCCGAGGCCCTGAAAGCCACAAGGTAACAGAAACACGCAGCTTGCTATTTATTTCACAGGAGGTGGAACACATTTTTGTTTTATCTCTTTCCAGACAGTTAGCTTGGTTTAATGGACTGTCTTTCAGTCTGTGCATAATTCTTCTTCAAATTAAATTCTCTTAGAAGCCCAGCATAATACACACCGGGTTGTCAGCTCATTACTTTTACATCCTTTCTTGTTCTGTTTATGTGAGCAGAGGTTTAATTAACAATAATCTACTGTGTAGGCAACAGGAAAAGAGCCTACCCGAAGGTGTGTATTTATGTCCTATTATTATATTTTGGAGCTCTTTCTTATAGCACAATAATTTGCTTCTGCAGATGGGCCACTTTCCCCCTATATAAACACTGGCATGGAAACCTTTCTTTTGAGAAATGCTTTATGCATTAATCCGTTACATTCTTAATACGGCATTGGCAATGACCTAAAGCTATAATCAGTAATGTTAATGTCTCAGCATTACTGTGGACTGTATGAACATCATCACAATGACTGGCAGCCTGGAAGAAAGAATCAGCAGTTGCCTTGATTTTGTCAAGAGAGATCAGGAAATTGCCCACTTTTAATGAATTAGGAAACTTTACTTTCAGGAGAAAATAGTACTATATCTCAAACTCATTCCAGAAGAAAGGAAGGAGTGGATGCAGTGGCAAAGCTCATTAGAAATATACTTTTAAACTTTTTTAAAGGAGATTTTATTGAAATGTGGTTTCCTTTCTTTGATTATATAAAACAAGTCTGCTTCTACATTTCAGCTTCCAGCAATGCACGACTCCTTTTGGAAAGATCTTCTGAAATGAGGTTTATGATGGCCCTTTTGTACTATATGGCTGTCTTAATGTGGGAACAAGTTTTGTTTGTGCAGCTTTTGTATGATGTTGTTCTGTATCACCTTAAAACAGATGATTAAGCCTCCTTCCACCCTTCCAGAATGTAAACAGACCATTCTATTCTCAAACCACCTCTTTGTGAATGAAGAAAAAAGTATAGGAAAAGGTGATTCATTTGATTCCTTCTTTGGCATAAATGTGGACGCGGGTGGCACTGTGGATTAAACCACAGAGCCTAGGACTTGGAGATCAGAATGTTGGCGGTTCGAATCCCTGCGATGGGGTGAACTCCCGTTGCTCGGTCCCTGCTCCTGCCAACCTAGCAGTTTGAAAGCACCTCAAAGTGCAAGTAGATAAATAGGTACCGCTCCGGTGGGAAGGTAAACGGCGTTTCCGTGCGCTGCTCTGGTTCGCCATAAGCGGCTTAGTCATGATGGCCACATGACCCGGAAGCTGTACGCCGGCTCCCTCGGCCAATAAAGCAAGATGAGCGCTGCAACCCCAGAGTCAGTCATGACTGGACCTAATGGTCAGGGGTCTCTTTACCTTTACCTTTGGCATAAATGAGCAAATCCTGTTTGCCGGTTTCCCACAGGCATCTGGTTAGCCACTGTGAGAACAGGATGTTGGACTAGATGGGCCATTGGCCTGATCCAGCAGGCTTTTCTCATGTTGACAGTGATAAGATATAAGTGGCCAGGCTACTAGCTAAGGGCAAACAGTTGTTGTGGGTGGTGGCAGCAATTTTTTCCTAATAGGTATGGGGGAAATATTAAAAGTCTTAAACTTGTGTCCCATTCTGCATTTCCTCTGATCAGCATGGCTTCTTTTAGTTGTGGGGTAGTGATGGTTATCTCATTGTCTTACCTAGTTTGGTCCTATCTCATGGTTTGTCTGGAAGCAAGAATATTTTTGTGTATTCAGGGGATTTAATAATAGCCAACATTCCTGGAATGCTACAAAATTCATGGGGTGGAATTCAACATTGTGCTATGGTGAACATCCAGCCAACACAAGCATTGCAGCTTGCCAGATGGAATGATCCACCCGTTTACTCCTCCTACTGTATTGTTCTGTGGGTTCTCCCAACCCCATTGGAACCAATTTCGGGGGGCACTGGAGGATCAGAGAGGAGAGGGGTAAACCCCATTACATGTACAAAAGTTTGCACTGGCAGGACTCATTGGGTGACTTCTACCCATGGCTTATAACTTTTAACCATGAAGATCTGCAGCACATAGTCTTACAGGAATAAATGTGAAAGTATGGAATTTTATACATATTTTATCTTTTCCCCCAAATGTAAGAATGAATCTCCTTATCCTGCCAGATGCTCAGCTCCTCTAACTTCTCATTGAAATCGGGATGAGCAGAATGTTGTACTCTTCATGCTGCAGATGCTTAGCAGTATGGAAGATTAGGCCATAAATTCCAGGCCATGGTATTATTAGCAAAGGAAGACAATATAGGATATGAATTATGGAGCCCCCTTCATTCCTTGTGAATTATTAAGTGTAAGGCCAAAGACTGAAAATATTCTCAGCACAACAAGGACTTAGTTAATAAACCATAATTCAAGGAGTAGAGTGTCTGATTGCAGCACTGAAACATTATGAAGTGTGGTGTGTTGTGTGTGTGTATGTGTGTAAGTAGACATCTATGTTAATTAAGATAGTGGTTAGTTCAGAGTAGTAAATTACCTTGTGTTATTTTCACTGCCAGTGCTTCTCATTAGCCCATGTGATTGCTTGATTTCGCCAGCTTGTTTTGTAGCAAAGCTTTTTAACAGAACAACGGAGTGCCATGTAATTTACTTATGGGTGGCTTTTGCTGCATAGAGCAGTGCAAAGGCCTTGGAAGCCATTCAGAGGACCAGTTCTTACATAGACCATGCATGTACCAGTTTCTGCACAATGAACTAGAAGGTATGAGCCTCTGGTCTCCACTCATTACCACCAAACGCAATATATCATATGGAATACAAGTCCGACACACAAATTCCCCACTCATACTTGCCCCATGTGAGTGTTTGTCTCCTCACATGTAAACAAACTCGTGAGGAGAATCAGGGGCATGCTTTCAAGTGCCTCTTCCTCCAGCCTCTAATTTTTACCAAGCTTAGAGCCCTCCAGAAGTTTGTGGGTGAAGCAGAGATTCTCATCTAGTCCTGGAGGCACCTCTCATTGCTTGGAGACCCCTCATGGGAAGAGTTGTTTGTTGTTTAGTCATTTAGTCATGTCCAACTCTTCATGACCCCATGGACCAGAGCACACCAGGCACTCCTGTCTTCCACTGCCTCCGGCAGTTTGTTCAAACTCATGCTGGTAGCTTCGAGAACACTATCCAACCATCTCATCCTCTGGCATCCCCTTCTCCTTGTGCCCTCCATCTTTCCCAACATCAGGGTCTTTTCCAGGGAGTCTTCTCTTCCCATGAGGTGGCCAAAGTATTGGAGTCTCAGCTTCAGGATCCGTCCTTCCAGTGAGCACTCAGGGCTGATTTCCTCAAGAATGGATAGGTTTGATCTTCTTGCAGTCCATGGGACTCTCACGAGTCTCCTCCAGCACCATAATTCAAAAGCATCAATTCTTCGGCGATCAGCCTTCTTTATGGTCCAGCTCTCACTTCCATACATCACTACTGGGAAAACCATAGCTTTAACTATACGGACCTTTGTTGGCAAGGTGATGTGTCTGCTTTTTAAGATGCTGTCTAGGTTTCCATGCTGTCATGGGAAGAGAAGTTCCCCCATTTTAGATCTTCAGGCTCACATTCATGGAGAGTCCTAAACTTCGTAAAAATGATATGTTGGAGACTGTGAAACTTGGCAGCGCACCACCCCACCCCAGCTTTTCCTTGAATGTTTGTTTAAACACAAGGAGATTGAATGCCTGGAAAACTATCTGTCCATGTTCTTGTCCAGCAGGGACAGATTGCATGGGTGGATTTACCCGGTTTTTATAGCTGGTGGTGGGGCTCAGCATCCCACATCATACTCTGTACACAGTAGGATAGAGGGCATGTCTGTGTCTCAGCCTTGCTTTTGACACTAGAGCTACCAGTCATCTCAGAGGCAAAAAAAGGAGACATTGCAGACAAATTGATCTGGGGGCTTTTGGGCTAATTGATTACAAGCTTGACTTGTCAGTCACAACAGCACTCTTCCTCTGCAGCCTCTCCTCTCTCTGGTGTTATGGAATTATTATTAGCTGAGAGACATGGTGTCTACTTTTAGCAACTGCCTGTCTATAGCTATCTAAGAAGAAGAAGAGGAGGAGGTCTGATCACTGGGGCAAGCCTGCATCAGGGTCCCCACTTTGACTTGTGCAGACCTCACTTCACCTCTGCCAAGCCAAAAATCCCTCTGAAGCACCCAATGCACACTGTTACCTAAAATAACAAGGAAGAGAGGGATGTAAAATGATGACAAAACAACAACAGTTTACCTGCACTGCTATTTTCATGCTGGTTCTTGCTCAAGTATTGCTGAGTTTATTTTCACTTTCCTTGCACAACAATTCAGTAAAACAGATCACCCATAAGAGGAAGACACCTTTATGTGGAAAGGCACCACTAGATACAGCATACTTGCTCCAAAGGAAAGGAGAAAGGGAATCTCTACTGTTTCAGCAATGTTACTTGTTATCATCAATGGCTGTGTTTTCAAGTGAAAAGCGAATTGAAACCATTGCAGTCAACTTGGAAAATCTATGTGAGTCTACATGTGAGTAGATTCTGCACCTAGACACATGGTCAGCAGATGGGGCCAGACTCAGCTCATGTGTCGCACTAGTGGCAGTCAGAGCTTGCACAACAGGGCTGTCCCCACTCTCCCTCCTGTATACCCCCTGCATCACCACCCCCAGAATTTCTCTGAGGGTCAGAAGATGCTCCAGAACAGTACACAAAGGGATGAGAGGGGGGATTGTTTCATCTGGCAAGCTGAAAAGAATGTGCTAATGCAACTCTTGCCATAGTGCTATGTTGAATTCCTCCTCTGGAGTTGAAGCAGACAGTGAGCACAATCTCTTTCTCCACATGCTGATTAAGCATTGAATCTAAAAGGAGATGGGGGACTACAGAGGACTAATGTTATTTGTTTTTATGACTTATGATGGTTCTCCACAGTTCTGAGTGGTCTTCTTTCTCACTCCTAATATCACAGAGTTGTTATTCTAAAGCATTAAGCTGAAGCAACGTTTCTTTAAAATTCTATTTCACTACTTTGCCTCCAAAAAACAAACCCAAGCTGGCTCATGTGCTCTGCCCAATTTGCTCTGCCCATTTAGGACTGGTTGTGAGCAAATAAGCAGTAATTTTGTGTTTGTATGTGTGTGTTCCCTTTTATGTCACTGATATTACATTTGCATATAGGATGCTATTTCATACAAAGAAAGGAGGAGGCGGTTGCTGTTTAATCACCATCTCACCTTATCATTCTGGACAACTTAAAATGAAATTAGCATGAAATAACCACATAGAAAATATGATAATTCATGTCAGTTAACTGGGTTGCTATAGAAACATGACCAATACTAAGTAGAAATTAAAGATGGGTTCAAGGTGAATGGGAAATGTAAGTGTTTGGCAAAGTGATGTTTCTTGAGCCTATTAGGCTTTTAGCCCTGAAGGCTAGCAACCAATTATCAGTAGCCTTTAATCCATTTAATAATCCAGCAATCATGTTAATCCAGTTTGCTTGGCAGCTGCACAAAATTTGTTGTCCTGTTTAATTAGTAATTGTCTTCTAGGCAAATAAGCATCATCTGATTGCATATTCTTCAGCATTTTGAAATAGATAGTTTTCTGCTGCAGAAAAATTGAATGCGTATATAAGTGAATCCTTGTACATTATGAATGCACAGTTTTAGCAGAATGTGTCCTTTCAATATCTTTAACTGGTTCCACCAGCATGCCTGAAAACTGGAGCCAAAGTGAAGAACACTTTACCCACCTGTGAATAAAATTGTAATATTGGTTTCTTCTCCTAAACGGCCAAATTCATATTATCCAGGGTAAAAAAGAAGGGAAGGAAAGAAAACCAGCACACTGACTGACCTTCCTGGGAGTATTCGGAAGAGAAGAATGGACTTAGAGCAAGAAATTTATCAAATACAATGACACTGGATTAATAATGTGCTTACTGTTAATCAGTACCATTATGTGTTCTGCACATACCCAAATAAAATGAAATTTTAATTTCCAGGGGATGAAAGCACATTGGCAACTGATGGCATTTTCCTAATATTTCCTTTGCTCACAATTCTACATGTGAAGCATAAATGAAGACAAACAAAGCCCTAGTTGCAGGCAGAAGATCCTCTCCCCCAAGCATAAATTGGGTACCTCTCCAGGGCTACACCCACAGTTTTAGCTGACCTAAAGGTAAAGGTAAAGGTACCCCTGCCCGTATGGGCCAGTCTTGACAGACTCTAGGGTTGTGCGCTCATCTCACTCTAGAGGCCGGGAGCCAGCGCTGTCCGCAGACACTTCCGGGTCACGTGGCCAGCATGACAAGCTGCATCTGGCGAGCCAGCGCAGCACACGGAATGCTGTTTACTTTCCCGCTAGTAAGCGGTCCCTATTTATCTACTTGCACCTGGGGGTGCTTTCGAACTGCTAGGTTGGGAGGCGCTGGGACCGAACGACGGGAGCACACCCCGCCGCGGGGATTCGAACCGCTGACCTTTCGATCAGCAAGTCCTAGGCGCTGAGGCTTTTACCCACAGTGCCACCCGCGCTAGAAATGCTTAATTCTTTCTCTTCCCCCACAATGACAGGTGAATTGCCCATTCAAGAAACATTCACAGTCATTAAGAAACATTAACATTCCATTGCCACAGCTCTGACAACTCATTCAGAGTGATCAAGTCAGTTGACTAACAATAATATTCTGCTTCTAAATATCAACTCCCTCATATGAGGTTGCATTTTTTTATATTTACCAGTGCTTTAAAGCAATGAGAAAAGGATTAAATGAAAGTCAGAATCCAGAGTGACTTCAGTGGATAGCAAGTTATGGTGTGCCCTTCTCCAAAGATATTTCCCCGTACTCCTTCTGGTGCCCCACATCTCTGACCCCAAACAAGCACAGTTCCATCAATAACAGCAACTAAGTCCTGGATTTAATTTTATTGTGTGACCATCACAGTAAATCAATGCAGGTGTGACTGGTGTAGTGGGGGCTAGCAAATGGCCCTGGATAATAGGCTGTCAAACATATATTGGACCTGGACATTAAACAATAAAGAGGATTATCCCAAATCTCACCTCCTTGCCCCTTCACTAATAAGGCAATGGGTTATATCCCTTGGTTTAGAAACTATGAACCATGGCGTGCTAGTAAAACATCTGGAAGGGCCTGGTTGGCAAAAGCTGGTCTAACCTGGTTGTTTTAACTGGAGCTGCTGGTGTCTGAAGCTGGGATTCTCTTCAGGCAGTGTATGCACTTTCTCACTGAACTGTGGTCCCTCTCCAATTATTTTAAAGGTACAGCCCCCTTCTTATCCCCACTTAACAAGAAGGTGTTTGGCCCTTTCACAATGATACCTGGAAAGACACTTAAATCCTGGGCCTTCGTATTTAAAGTGTGATGCTGTGATCTTCTTCTTTGCAATCATTCATAGCCGAGTAAGATTGGCATCCATAAACACGGTTTTAACAATGAGTCCGTAACTGACTGTGGAAGCCAATTCTGGATCCACATATCCTTCCACAGTGGGGACATTAGTTTCCGGGCGGGAGTTGATCACAGTGTGGATTTGCCAAGCACGCCTTCCTCTTAACAAGGTTGGTGGTTCGAATCCCCACAATGGAGTGAGCTCCCGTTGCTCTGTCCCATTTCCTGCCAACCTAGCAGTTCGAAAGCAGGCCAGTGCAAGTAGATAAATAGGTACTGCTGTGGCAGGAAGGAAAACGGTTTTTCCGTGCACTCTGGTTTCTGTCACGGTGTTCCGTTGTGCCAGAAGCGGTTTAGTCCTGCTGGCCACATGACCCGGAAAGGTGTCTGTGGACAAACGCCGGCTCCATCGGCCTGAAAGCAAGATGAGCACTGCAACGCCATAGCTGCCTTTGACAACCCTCCAGGGGTTCTTTACCTTACCTTTGCTGCAATCCAGGGATGGGGAATCTCAGGCCTCTATTTGACCCTTGGCACTCTTCCAAGGCCATAACCCACTCTCTAAGCTAGCCCATCAGCCTGGCAAAGTTGCTCAGCTGATCCAGTGGGCCTGAACTCACCACCCAGTAGTGATAGCCAGTGACATCAACCCTTTTCTCCTTTTTATTGCACCATCAAGTTTCCTGTCAGAAACTCAGTCAATCCAACCATGTCTCTACCTGCCCTCCATCTGTCAGGTGTGGAGAAGATCACCATGATTTGAGGGAAATAGTCTCTCAGGTCAAACCAGAACCCATTGTGGGCCAAATTTGGCTCATGGTTCAAAGGTTCTCCACCCCTGTTAAAATCCCTTACACTATCCATCTTTTATAGTAGAGGGTGCCTGATACCCTCTCTCCCTCCACCTGCATATTCTGTAGCCTACCAGTTAAAAATAGTTGCATTATAGTCCCTGTAGGATGGGCTGCGTGCATTCAAGCTTAAGAATGCAATAATTATGGCAGCTGATTGGCGCTGAGAGAAGCACACTGTTTCTCTGCCCAACAGCATAGCAAGCTCTAACACAAACACATTTAAATACGATATGGGTTTGCCTTACTACCTTGGTCTTTAGAAAACAAACCTTTGTCTCACATTTTATAGCGTTCCATATTCAATCACTTACAAGAGAATAATTGCCCATTCCACAAGCAATTATTGCTGTGAACTCCGAGTCAGTATAATGCTTAGGGTAGGAGGCTTGTTCCCAATAATTAGTAATTAGCAGTAACTGTTTTGTGGAGCAGTTGATTACTGTTGTTTCATCATCTGGCATGACAATGGGAAACTGCTGGCTTTGGGAAAGAATAGGGCAGGGCAGGAGCTTGGTTGTCCCTTGCTTTAACTCACTGGTGGCTGGTGCGTACTGGGACTATTAGGGTGGACAGCAAGGAGACCAACAGCAGGTAGGGTACTGGGACTATTAGGGTGGACAGCAAGGAGACCAACAGCAGCCAGAGCCAAGTAAGTCTACTTTTATCCCCATCCTCCGCCCTGCTGAGTTCTACAAGGACAACGCTGAGACTAAGGGGGCAGGAAGCTGGTGGGCAGTTCCACCTCCTGGTGTCAAAGAGCATGCCAGTCAGTAATCACCCAGTCCAAAGTTGGAATTAATTCTTCATTAGCAAAAATATGATCACCACAGATTTGACTGAGTGCCTGGCCTAATGAGCACAGCAGCTTGTTCCTGGGGTTCCTCAGTTGCCAAGACTGAAGTCCCCCCCTCCCTACAGTTGCCTATGGACCCAGCTAGATTAGTAAAGAAAAAAGTGTTTTACAGTGGTACCTTGGTTCTCAAATGCCTTGGTACTCAAACAGCTTGGAACCCAAACACTGCAAACCCGGAAGTGTGTGTTCCAGTTTGCAAACTTTTTTTGGAAGCCGAACGTGCCCCGTTTTGAGTGTTATGCTTCCGATTTGAGTGCCATGCTTCCGTTTTGAGTGTTACACTTTCAATTTGAGTGCCACACTTCTGTTTTCAGTGTTACGGTGAGGTCTTTCTGTTTTTGCTATTTATTTTGCGGTTTTGTTTTTGTGGCTCTTTTTGTTTTGTTTTTGTGACTGTGTGGAACCCAGTTCAGCTACTGATTGATTGTGTGACTGCAGTACATTGTTTATTGCTCTCATTTTATGGATCAATGGTCTCGTTAGATAGTAAAATTCATGTTAAATTGCTGTTTTAGGAGTTGTTTTTAAAAGTCTGGAATGGATTGATCCATTTTGCCTTACTTTCTATGGGAAAGTGTGCCTTTGGTTTTGGAATGCTTTGGTTTTGGAACGGACTTCCAGGACAGATTAAGTTTGAGAACAAAGGTACCACTGTATATGCTGAAGTGTGTCTTGGAACGCTTGCCTAGATGAAGGACAGGTAAGGAAGTGTGAGAGTGTGTAGAAGCTTGGCTATTATACAAAGATATAAGTTACATCCATTGCTCCACTCACCTTTTTCTCTGCCCTCTTAGCCGCTGGTGTGTGTGTGGTACCCAGAGGCTGAACAAGGTTCCTTCTCCTTGCTCTACATTCTGCATCATTCACAGTTGTTCCATTCACAAACTTGGATTTGGCCATGAGGATGGGAGTAGTGAAACAATCTTCCTAATCCCCATTGTTGTCATATCAAAATCTTCGTAAGTGATTCTGATATGGTGTTCTCTGTGTGTACTGCACTGTGTATTTAGAGTATGGATGAAGAACCTGTGATCCCTCAAAATCTTCTGGACTACAACTCCCATGACCGTTGGCCATGCTGACTGGGGCTGATGGGAACTGGTGTCTAACAACATCTGGAAGGCCAAAGGTTCCTTCTGCCTTTAAGTCCACTACTGCATACAGCACACAAAAAACAAAAATCTAAAAAACAGAAATGAGAATTAAGTATTGTTTGATTTAGTATAGCTGTTCTAATGGAACTGAAGGGGTTAGCAGCTACTAAAACACATCTTGCGCTGATAGCAATGGTAAGAACATGGGATGCGTTATCAGGGTGTCATGTGTCTGTCCTCTGGCACCTGTGAACCAGAGACAGGCACACAGATTGATCTCTCCAGCGTCTGCATGCCTGAGCGCTGTAATGCTGGCTCATAAGCCTAAATCCTAAAATCAGGCACTTCACTTCTGCCAAGCTCAAAATCTCCTCAGTGCTAATCTTTGGAAACCTGCTCAAATTCCACTGCTGAGCATTTATGCTCTGATTCCTTCCTTCCAAAGGCCTGGCTAGGTCCATGAGCCTTCATTTCCTTTCTCTTTTGGTGGAACAAAGCCTGAGCATTTCTGTGCACTTGTGTGTGTCTTCAAACAGATGACCTGGCTAGCTGCTGATGTCAAGCACTGCAACCCGAAAACCATGCACTTTGATGAAAACTGGGCCTGCTGCCAAAGCTAATTTCTTTTCCTGTCTCCTACATAAATTCAACGGGCCCTTTTCCTCTATGGTACAAAGTGTGATAGTATCGAGGCCAAGGAGGTGGAGGGATGCACCTTTAAGAAGAAAAGAGGCAAATGTTTTGTCTTCTCACAGTATTTGACCAGTATTTTTTTCACCTTTGGGTTTATATTAGCTTCCCTAAAGTTCTCCTCCTCCTCCTCCACTTTCCTGCCCCATTTTCTGCAAGATAGCTTTCTTGTAAATGATAGTGGGGCAGCAAGTGTCCTGAATACAAAAGGGCCTCAGATTCACTGTGTCATTAGTGCTTAAGAATAGGCAGCCTGTTTCTATCTTGAAGGCCAAGAAAAGCCCCTCAGTGATAACAGCCTAAGAACAGATATGCTAGACTCCTAGCCCAAAAATGGAAACAGGAAGAATTACCGACGATCAAAGAATGGAGACTGAAATTGACGGACTTTGCAGAATTGGATAAATTAACAGGGAAGATTCGATATTTGTGAGACCAGAAGTTAATCGAGGACTGGGGAAAATTTACACATTATCTGAAAAGTATATGTGATGAGCAGACAATGCTTGTAGTCAGTCTGGTCCAACACTGCACACAGCCAGATGCCTCTAGGAAACCTAGAAGCAGAGCAAGTGGGGAGAGATGGGGAAAAATTAGATTCAGATTGCATTTAAAGGCAAACTTGCCTAGTTCACATTGCTTGCCCTTTCATCCATCAGAGGGTTTTTTAGGGTAGCACGAGGGGTGCAGTCTAGGGGGAAGGGGAAGGGGGCACCAAAACAAAGCTGCAGAATGCAATGCAAAAAGGTGAAGGGTGCCTAATTTTAGCGTCCCACAGGGCGCCCCTGAAATTTGAGAGCCCAAACCACTGCATCCATGAATTTCTCGGAGTTCCTTTTAAAGCCATTGAAGCCAGTGGCCACTGCCACATCTTAAGGTATTTAAATTAAGAAAAGATTTCTCAGATGAGAGCAGTGACAGTCTCAGCATCAGGTAGAAAATGCACCAAAATCTGAGATGAAAGAATCTTCATTCATTTGAAAAAAATGGGAGACTATTCAGTGTCCCCGAGGCCTGAAAAAACACCTCCCTTTCATTTTACTGGAGGCCTCCTATACTTCTGGATTGTCCTTGAACCTTCCAGGAAGCAGTAGGCCCTGGCAATTATATCAAAGTGGTAAATTTCTCTGCTATAACTCGGTAGGAAGATCAAATCCATTTACTAAGTGTTTAGATGGAGACATCTGTAAATTATGACTCCACCCATAAACCCTCTCCCTAGCCGATAACATCTCTTTTCTGACAGCCCAATCACCAAGATCATTCAGAGGAGCACCATTCGCTGTCCCTCATGTCACAAAGGCCTGACTAACCTCAAACCCCAAGCCAGACATTTAGTGTTGCTGATCCCATGCTGTGGAACATGCTTCCAGTAGAGATGGGGCAAGCATTCTCACTTTCAACTACTGCTAGAGTAATTTTTAATACCAACAGGCCTGTGCAGTCCACACCCCCTCCCAAAATCCCTCGCTTTATTGATTATTCTGTACTGCTTTTAATGGTTTTTTATCGTTTTATATTACTGTACACTGCCCTGATATATTACAAGAGGATGACATTACATTTATACATAAGTAAGCAAACAAAATGTCTTTTCGTGTCATAAAATCCATTCACTTCTAGACATATACACCTCCAAATCTTATACGCTCTCATGTACAGCTCCCCAGTGATCCAGGAGTCAGACTCGTGCATGTTCTCTATAACAGGCAAAAAGAAAAACCAAAAGCCCTGTATTGGATGCTGTCTTTTATTTACCTTTGTTTCTAGTTACTGAGTTGAAGATCAACTGCCACCAGGTGATGGGCGTCCCTGATCAGTATGCAACAAGGTTGTTCTACCACTAAATCCATTCCACGTAACAGCTGCACCAAATGCCATCAGATAGCTTAGTAACAATTCTGAAACACCAGCAGGGCTCTGCTTTTAAGACCGGAAATTGGACCATAATGGTGCTGTATCCCACTAGAATAGAAAATAAACCTTTACTGAATTACCCTGTTACAAAGGGCTTGGCAGAACAAGGGAAAAGTCTGGGCAAAGGTCACAAGAAGAAAGAGAGCTTCCCTCCTCCTATTTTCCATTTATGTTTCCCTCCTTTTTAAATTACAGTAAATCTATTACTTTCCCAGAATGCTACCCCTACCATTTGTGATTGTGTGTGTGTGTGTGTGTGTGTGTGTAGAGTATTGATAATGGCATGCGACATGGAAGGAAATAAAATGCAAAGGCTGTGCACTTTAAGTGAGTATCAGAGCTAGCTGGCCAGTTTGTCATCATTTGAAACTATAAGTTACTCAATGCCAGCGATACTCAGAGTAGCCCCATTTAAATGAAGAGATCTATGCAGAGTATGATTTATCAAGAGTATGATTTATCACCCTATGTGCATCTCTTTCAGATTCACATTTCAAACTCATAAATCTGAGTGTGTCATTTCCTTCCAAAATAAGATGTAAACGAAGTGCTACTTTGCTTAAAAATTCATTGGTGCACGTTCTAGCTCCTCTTATCCTGACATTTCACATCACAGCAATAACACAGGGTTTTAATAATCAGGTATTAGTATCAGGGGCTCCTGTCTCCATTTTCAAAGAAAACAAATCTTTGGTGGTATTAATAAATTAGACACTTATTTTTTTTACCATTAACAGGAAGATTTGCCTGAAATGCTTCCTAAGAAGAAAACTGAAGGCACCCATGCGCGAAGCCAAAGGGGGTCAAGGCGGGGCAGCTGCCCCACCCCCTAAATCAATAAAAAAAACAAATAAAATACATAGCAAACTGAAATTCTGCCTTCCCCCCTAACAAAAATCCTGGGTACGCCCATGATGGCACCTCAGGTGACACAAGACCTTCTGTCGCAAGCCTGCTATCTAAAGTGACTTGCATTTTGAATGGCATATAAACTATTAAATAAGCAAGAGTTTCTTGCCCATCCATGCTACCACTTGGCAAACGTGCTTCTAAGAGTTTAGGACTCCCCATAATTACTTTCTTTAAAGTTCTTTTGTCAGAGGAATTTTGAGGCACTCTAGGTTTCTGAAGTGCTAGATTGGGGTGGGAAAGCTCGTGCCCTGGGGTCCAACACAGCCCTCCCAGCCTTTCTATCTGGCATCTTCTTGGGCCACACTTTTTCCTCAAGCTGCACCACATCTCCCCAGGCCATCTCCCTTACCAGTGTGTCCTCATTGAGTGCTTTCGGCTGGCTGGGATGTGCCTTGCGCTGTGATCATGCTTGTTGCTTGCTTGGTTAAAGAATAGAGTCATGCGCAGGTGATGGAGAGAAGTTGGAGTGATTTGTGTTTGTAGGAACCTTAGACATTGGTGTGGGTGGCATATACAAAGCTAAGCCTCCCATTTGTTGCTCCACATGGGGTATATTCAGCCATCGGGGATATGGCATTAGTTTTCCTGATTATAATGTTAGTGCAACCATCACATTTCCTAATAACTTTCGTTTCACACTACAGTACCTGTTGCATTATGGAACTGTAACTTTTGACCAATATCTTGGCTTGTCACATGAAGATTCGTTTACACCAGTGGTAATGAAATCCAACGTAACAACTAATGACACTGGACAACCCTTTCTGTGCATGGATATTTCTGTTCCCCCCATGAAAACCACAAGAAGAACTGTATGCCAATGTACTGTCCTAAATTTCACTTTACTCCCACAGTTTTCCTGGTTAAGGGGGCTACAAACATTTTTTTTCTGGAATAAAAAAAAAGGAGTACTAAAACATACACTATATTCCATTAGTTTTCTGAAAGTGGTTTTTATGTCATGTGAAAGCTCAAATATAATGTGGAAATTAAAAATTAGGGAAGCATCAGGCAAGTTGAATTTGCCTCTGGCTCCACCCACTTTCCCATCTGACCCTACCCAGCACTGGCATGAGGCCCCTGGAAACTTGCCCATGGAGGAATTTGGCCCTCAGGCTGGAATCCTCAATCCCTATGCTAGATGGATTCATTTTTATAAGGTTTTTTGGGGTGTGGGGGTCTCTATGCCCTTCATTTGTCCCTTTTCCATTACCATACAAGCATTGCAGAGACAAAAAAAGTATTCTGGGGGATAGTGTCAGACAGGATTTTCTTCCTTTCCCTATTTGTGCCCTCAGAGGAAGGTTTGGTGATGCCTACTTTGAGCACTAAAGATCTAAACTCTTATTCGCTACATCCCTTAAGAGAGCACTTTCACTTTTCGTTACAGTGAGATTATATACATATATATATATATATATATATGCAGGTTTTGGTGTCCTCGGGTGTCTTCCCGTGTAAAAGTTGGGGTGTCTAGGCGACGTTTCGACGAGGTCTCACTCGTCATCTTCAGGCTGGTGCTTTCGGCTTCTTGTTACTGGAACAGAGCAGGATCTCAGTGTTTGAGTTCCTATAAATACTGTTGAGGAGGTGTGGTGTATAGCCTCCAATGTTCTGGGCAGAGAGGAGGTTCCCAGGCTAGTGTGCCTTTTCTTCTTTTGTTCCTTAATTACTTGAGGGATATCTTGAGTGATTTCTTGAGTGATTTCCTGAATCCCACTTAGGTGGGTCATTAGGTGTGGATTAGTTGCTAAAGCCTTCGTGTCTTGAACTCTTGAACTTTGTGAAGAGTTTTTCTGAGAAGATGGCTGTACTGCACTTGGTTGTGCTCTGGCTTGGCTTCGTGTATAGGGGCGAGCTGTGGTTTTGTGGCCTGTGCCAGCCAGATCTGTGTAGGGATTGCAGGGGGGTGCAGCATCCGGAGGTGCCACCCTGGTTTGGCTACTGGATGGTGTCTGTAATTTATCTGTGGAGAGGGTCTGGGTTTGGGTCTGGTGTGGTTGATTGGTGATGGCGTTCTGTGTGCCTCTGGATCTGGTGTCAGATTTTGTGGGGAGGGCTAATTTCCAGATGTCTGGCAAGCGGGATGTGTCGTCACGCTTGTTCATGTTGTGAGGGTGTTTCTCTATCTCGATGGCTTCCATGATTATTCTCTTGTGGTGATGTTCCATGTTAAAGAGCAATTTGGAATCTGCAAAATTAATTTCGTGTCCTGTTTCTTTCATGTGTTGGAAAAGAGAGGAAGTTTTTTCTTCTTTTTTGACGGCATTCTTGTGTTCTGCGATCCGTGCATTTATTCGTCTGTTTGTTTGTCCAATTTACACAAAGAAGAACAGAAAGCACTCACCAACCTGAGGAAAGACAACAACATAATCATTCTCCCAGCAGACAAAGGTAATGCCACTGTTGTGATGAACACATCGGACTACCAAGCAAAACTATCAAATCTACTCCAAGACCCTACCTACCAACCTATAAAAACAGATCCCACCACCTATCTGGAAAAAACCACCAAATCCAAAATAAAAGCCTCTCCTATCAGTGAAGAAATCCAGCTAAGAATCATCCCCAGAGAAAAATCATCCAGATGCCCCAAACTCTACGGCCTCCCCAAGATACACAAAGAAGGAACACCACTCAGACCAATAGTCAGCTCCATAGGCTCACCTCTACAAAATCTCGCTAAATTTCTCGCCAAGCAACTTCAGCCCTATGCAGAATCCATCTCTTCACACGTTCCAAACTCCTTCCAGTTCATAGAAACAATAAAGAAGCAAAACCTACAACCCAATGACCTACTTGTGAGCTTCGATGTTGTATCTCTCTTCACACAAGTGCCCATTAATGAAGCCTTGACAGCCATTCAAAACAAATACAATCCCCCCGAATACATCTTGGACCTGACCAACCACTGCCTAACCAACACGTACTTCATCCACAATGGACAAAGATACAAACAGATAGAAGGAGCACCTATGGGATCACCCCTCTCACCGGTCATCGCTAACCTGTACATGGAACACTTTGAAACCAATGCTTTAGACAAGTCAGAACACAAACCCAAACTTTGGCTCAGATATGTTGACGACACCTTTGTAATTTGGCCACACGGGAAGGAAAAACTGGATAGCTTCCTCACACATCTCAACAGCCTACACCCCAAAATACAATTCACTATGGAAATAGAAGCCAACAACCAACTTCCCTTCCTTGACGTCCTAATCTACAAAAAACCTGATGGCTCCCTAGGACACACTATCTACCGGAAAAAAACACACACCAACCGCTACTTACATGCACAATCACACCACCACCCTGCACAAATAAACTCCGTAGCCAAGACTCTCATCTCCAGAACCAAACGCCTGGCTGACGAAGACCACTTGACAACTGAGTTACAGAATCTCTCAAATGTGTTAATTGCCAATGGATACCAGCAAAACAGGGTTACGAAGCTAATCCAAAAAGAAACACCCCCCAAAAACCAAGACACAGAAGAAAACAATGGCATAGCCCTCCTTCCTTATATCAAGGGCACTACAGATAAAATTAGCAAAATCCTCCATAAACACAATATCAAAACAGCCTTTTGCACCAACCAAAAAATAGCCAATATCCTCAGAAACCCCAAGGATAAAATTCAGTTGGAAAACCAAGGGGTCTATGAAATACCCTGCAAAGTCTGCCCAGCCACGTACATTGGACAAACAAACAGACGAATAAATGCACGGATCGCAGAACACAAGAATGCCGTCAAAAAAGAAGAAAAAACTTCCTCTCTTTTCCAACACATGAAAGAAACAGGACACGAAATTAATTTTGCAGATTCCAAATTGCTCTTTAACATGGAACATCACCACAAGAGAATAATCATGGAAGCCATCGAGATAGAGAAACACCCTCACAACATGAACAAGCGTGACGACACATCCCGCTTGCCAGACATCTGGAAATTAGCCCTCCCCACAAAATCTGACACCAGATCCAGAGGCACACAGAACGCCATCACCAATCAACCACACCAGACCCAAACCCAGACCCTCTCCACAGATAAATTACAGACACCATCCAGTAGCCAAACCAGGGTGGCACCTCCGGATGCTGCACCCCCCTGCAATCCCTACACAGATCTGGCTGGCACAGGCCACAAAACCACAGCTCGCCCCTATACACGAAGCCAAGCCAGAGCACAACCAAGTGCAGTACAGCCATCTTCTCAGAAAAACTCTTCACAAAGTTCAAGAGTTCAAGACACGAAGGCTTTAGCAACTAATCCACACCTAATGACCCACCTAAGTGGGATTCAGGAAATCACTCAAGAAATCACTCAAGATATCCCTCAAGTAATTAAGGAACAAAAGAAGAAAAGGCACACTAGCCTGGGAACCTCCTCTCTGCCCAGAACATTGGAGGCTATACACCACACCTCCTCAACAGTATTTATAGGAACTCAAACACTGAGATCCTGCTCTGTTCCAGTAACAAGAAGCCGAAAGCACCAGCCTGAAGATGACGAGTGAGACCTCGTCGAAACGTCGCCTAGACACCCCAACTTTTACACGGGAAGACACCCGAGGACACCAAAACCTGCATTCCTGTACCCGTGAAAATCTACGAAAGCATATATATATATATATCAACAACAGGCTGGCTTGAGTTCCAATTGATTCTATTTGAAATGTGTGAATTGTTGCACGGTAAAACGCTAGCAGATATTTAATGAAATCAGAATGCACATTTCCAGCTGTAGAGCCCTATAATTTACCATTGTGGGTGATGCTTCCATTGCTGATAGTTATGTGACTACAAGGTGCAACAAGGGTGAAGCTGCAATGGCCGCTAATTGTTTCCTGAAATGTTGCATTTTGCACTTACATTTGGCTCTGTTGGAGCATTTTTTTCCCCTGTCTGGTTATTCGAGCAAATAAATTATATCAGCAATTTAGAGCTGTTTGCATTAATGAGACAGTCACCAGGCAAGTTTGATTTCTTTCACTGCATTAGCTCTTTGAAAGTGATGGCCAATTGATTTATAGGGTTTAATCACTCAGGCCGGTTGCTTTTTATAAGCTGAAGTGTGTGATTGGCCATCAGTGACACATGGAATTGGTTCACCTGTCTGACTGAGGATCTCCAGTATTTGAGATAGGAGAAATGGGGAAAATAATGACGACTTGGCGAACAAAAATGTGTCACATTTGTTGCACATTTCTGCCTGTTGTGCCTGGAATTAAATGTGTAACACTCCTCAGCTAACACATAATGGAGGCTGGCCTATTAGGGGAAACAGGGCATCGCCTCACCAACTTCAGCCAGCCAATAGCCAGCCCCCACCTCTCTGCCTTCTTGCTTACAACCATTCCAGAGGGTGAAAGTGACTGTCAGTCTAGTCTGTGTCACTCTTGAATAACTCTGCAGAGTTATTCCACACTAGGAGTCCAAGAATGCACCGGTCACCACTGCTACTACACAGCCCTTGACAGGGAGGGAATCTGCTTCTCTGGGGTACAGTGCTATGTCCCTGGGAAAGTTGCATGAATTAAATGGCTGCAGGAGCAGAGCCAATCAAATGGGTCTCTCTCATCTGACTGGCACCCTTATATAGGTGGGGGGGGTGTACTGACCCCCAAGAGAAGGAAATGACTTTCAGGCAATGCCCTTCCCAGCAAGGTCTATTAGGGGAACGCAATGCAGGAAATATCAGGGTCATCCCAGCCAGGCAGCAGGGTAAATCAACCAACTTCAAGGGAGCATCATGAATGGTGAGGGGAGATGAAGGCAGGGTTTGAGGGCCTGAAATTATTTATTAAATGTACATACATATCCCTTCATCTGAGGATCACAGAGCAGTTTACTGCATACAAACACAATAATAAAAAGGTAAAGGGACCCCTGACGATTAAGTCCAGTCGTGGCCGACTCTGGGGTTGCCTTGCTTTATTGGCCAAGGGAGCCAGCGTACAGCTTCCGGATCATGTGGCCAGCATGACTAAGCCGCTTCTGGAGAACCAGAGCAGCACACGGAAATGCCGTTTACCTTCCCGCCAGAGCGGTACCTATTTATCTACTTGCACTTTGACGTGCTTTCGAACTGCAAGGTTGGCAGGAGCAGGGACCAAGCAATGGAGCTCACCCCGTTGTCATGGGGATTTGAACCACCGACCTTCTGATCGGCAAGTCCTAGGCTCTGTGGTTTAACCCACAGCGCCGCCTGCGTCCCTACACACAATAATACGTAATAACTAAACAAAACAATGACCCCCAGTTTAAAATGTCATACAGTCATACCTCAGGTTGAAGTAGCTTCAGGATGAATATTTTTGGGTTGTGCTCCACGGCAACCCAGCGTTACTTCCGGGTTTTGCCGCTCGCGCGTGCACAGATACTCAAAATGACGTCACACGGATGCGCGGAAGCGGCGAAACGCAACCGCGCATGCACAGACACGCAGTCACGTCTCACGTTTACTTCAGGATGCGAACGGGGCTCCGGAACGGATCCCGTTCATATTCCGAGGTACCACTGTAGATTGGTTTTTTAGCCAAAGGCCTGGGAAAAGAGGAATATTTTTGTCTGGTGCCTACAGATGTGCAATGAAGGTGTCAGGTGAGCCTCTGGGGAGAGCATTCCACAAATGGGGAGCCATTTAAAAAACATGAGTCATTCTCATGTTGCCACCCTTTGGACGTCTCAGAGAAGGGGCACACAAAGAAGGGCCTCAGATGATGATCACAGGGTCTCGGTTGGTTCTTGTGGGGAGAGGCAGTCCTTGAGGTATTTTGGTCATGAGCCTTTTAAAGATTTATACGTCAAAACCAGCATTTTGAATTGGGACCAGAAACTAATTGGCAGTGAGTACAATCAGCCAGGACTGGTACTAAATGCTCAATATGGTGTAGCATGAATGGTGCAGCATGACTAAGAAGTGTTTTTCCTAGCAAGGTGAAGGGCTCCACTTGAATTCTGGGGTGATAACCTGAGATTCACATTAGGCTTCAAAATCTTGAGCTGGCATGGGGTGAAAAATCTCTTCCCTCAAGACGACAGAATAGGGGACAAAACAGCTGGGTGAACTGCCAAGTCCCTCTCCCAACTGCCTTATACCGATTCAGACTATGGGTCCATTTAGCCCTGTATTACCTAGTGACTGTTAGTGGTTCTCCAGAGAGGTTCAGCTAGGGAGTTGTTTTCCTGACCCTCTCTGGAGATGCCAGAGATTGAGCCTGTGTCTTTCTGCATACAAGGCAGATTCCCTGCCACAGAGCTATGGTCTTTCATGGGGATTTTGAGGAACTGTCTTGCACTGAGCAGAGAAGAGAAGAAGCAGATATGCAGAGGTTGGGAACCTGTGGCCCTCCATATGTCCTCTCTTAAAACCTACCTACTTCCCCAGGTTGTTGTTGCCTACTAATTTCCTGCTTGGAGTAAGATATATGGCTGGCTACAGCAGGAGGGATTTTATAGTGGTTTTCTGTTTAGATATGTATTTTATCTTGCTGTATTTTGTGAACTGCTCTGGTGTTGCTCAGATGAAAAATTGTATAAAATAAATCCTTGACCATTGGCTGAGCTGGCTGAGGCTGATGAAATGCAATCTCAGCTGGAGGACCACCGTTTCCTCGTCCCTGAAATTCAGCTTCTTCAAAATGAACAGTTGCCTTTTCTGCTTTTTTGTAAAAAGTAGGCATATATTGGTGCCTAAAGTGATCGTTGCAATTATGCGACAACTCACTTTGCGACGGCCACCTGGAAAAAAAAGAGGTATATAAAATGCTCAAACAAACATGGCAAGGTTCCCCAGATACACAAACATCTGTGCAGAAGGCGGGCGGGGAATACACTGAGCTTTAAATTTCCTTTTCGCATCTAAGAGGAGCTTTAGCATCTTAGCATGATGTAGCAAGATGTGGGGATGGTGTCAGAAAACATACATTGTTTTAGGGTTTGAAGCAACTGGAGAATGGATTATTCCCCTCCCCTCCCCCCAAAAAGAAAATCAATTCTAAAACATAAGATTCATGGATAATGGCAGGTTCATAGCGGATGTGAGGTGTAGCGTGAATGTTCATTTTGACTGCAACAATGAGAAGCCGACCTCTGAGATTTTGCTTTCCCTCCTTCAGACATCACAGTTCTGACCACACACACAACACTGATGCTCAAGATGCGGGGAGGGTGTTCGTCTCCAGCTGAGAGGGATTCTGACAAGGCTTTGATGGAGCTCTCCAGCTGCCCTTCAGGCTTCCTGCTGCTGCTCCTGCTGTTTAACACGGACCGGTGAAGGAAGCATCAAGAGAGCATATCGATGCTCACTCAGCATAGCGGAGAATAATAAAGGTTAAAAAAAGAAGCCGTCTGCATATTACTCCCGAATTTTCTATTATTACTGTATCGCTGTGTTAAAATTGAAAGCCGCGGTACGATTTCTCAAGAGGAGCCATCCATAATGCATTGCTGTGTATAGGTGTTTCTTTTGAAATGTGTTTCATTCAGGAACCAGTATATCGTATATACAACCCTAACATTATTAAAAGAAATTGAAGGCCTGGTCTTCTCTCCCTAATATATTCATTATTCGTGTTATAGTCCTTTAACAAAAACTAAAGCCAAATGCATATTCTATTTGGTCTCTCCCTCTGCAAGTTACCTGCTATTCATCTCTAGTGTCCAATGAAGATGAAACGTCCTCCCCTTATTATTCCCGTATTAGTTTCTGACAGTTCAATTTCTCTGAGTGCTATGCCTCAGACAACCTTAAAGAATCACCATGAAGGTAATTGCTTTGATCCAAATTTCGTCTTACCAAATATCTTAGATCTAATGCAGATTGCAGGCGGCAGAATGTTGACACATTCCGATGCAGCCCAGACAAGTGATGCTACAGGGATTTTTCTGCTGATAAATATTATTGGAGGAGTTCTCAATTCACATGGTTTTAAGAAATGTAAAGCTTTTTTTCATATATGCTTCATAATGTTTCCTCTCCCCACCGAAGACTTAAGTTTTCACTTACACTGGTATGTTGCAATTTGCATGCACAACAATAATTTTTATAAATTACCAAATGGGCTGATCATTCTTAAAGTTTGCACAAGCAATTCCCAATTCTTCCATTCCAGAAACAGAGAATCATGTATTTATTAGCTTCCCTGTGATTGACTATCAGCCATAGTGGTAGAGCACATATTTTGCAGGATACTGGTCACAGGTTCACTTCCTAGCATCTTGCAGGGTTTACGAAGATCTCCACTGGAATCCTTGGAGATCCACTACAGTCAATGCAGAGCTTTCTATGTTCCTAAAAGCTCATTGTGAGCTTTGGAATTCTTTGCTGTCATCCCAGCCGACAATCTGCATAGTTTTGGTGCTGTGCATCTTCTGTTTCAGGGATCCTCAGTAGTTTGCAGCCCATGGGTATATTTCAAAAATTGGGAAATTGTCGTGGGTACCGCCACCCTACTCCTAAAATTCCAAACTGACCCAAGCAACATTCACACCCTCACAGCCCTTTTTCCAAATCTCCATGCAACACAACACTTTTACCTGCCTTCAAGACACATAAAAGCAACACAAAATCGCACACTACTTGAAAACAGGCAACGTTCCCTGGTGTTCTACAGCACCCCTCAGAAGCTCCTGCCTCTCTGACACTTACAATGGATCAATGTAACCAGAAGGTTGGTGGTTCAAGCCCACCCAAGGATGTCTGTGGGTAAGATTATTGCACTGCAGGTGGTAGGACTAGATTACTCTTGGGGTCCCTTCCAATGCTACAGTTCTATGATTCTACAAAGCAGCAGGCTTTTTCTTTTTCATTTTCTCCATGATCATCTCCTTCTTTTTGTTAAAAAAAAAAGCAGCAACCACCAGTTTGGGCACTCTGGAAAACAAAGCCCTGTCTTTTCCTTTCGCGTCTGGATAATGCCTCTGGACCAATGTGAGGCCGGGGGGCATTTTGAAGAGAAAGAAGCAAGAGGGTGAGAAGCTGGAACTTGCTCAACAAATGTATTTTTTTTCTAAAAAACAGGAGGGGCAATGTGCCTTGGGTCAGTATGATAAGGATGGGTGAATCTGTCCACTTTGGTTTCTTTCAGTTTCTCATTTTTCCACTTTCCCCGCTCATATAGCTTACTGTTTACACTTATTTATACAAAGAGCAACATTTTTCAAATTTTAAGCTCAGTTCTCCACACTGCCACATCAGTTTGTGATCGTATTTTATTTTTTAAAGTCCTCTTGAAAGCTCATCAGCATTTTACTGCAAATGTCTCCTAACAGTCACAGGATTGTATGCAATTTGCCCTGATATGCACATTTCTACAAAGCAATTTCCCCTAATTTGATGCACTTTTGTATGCTATTATCACTGATATATGCATTTTTATGCACACTTTATTATGTGCAACCTTTTTAACACATCACTTGGTTGAAGAACTAGTTTGCAAAATTCAGAGAAGTTGATAAGACTCCTATGAATATTCAGCTTAAACTCTTTGTCCCCAACGCACAACTAAAACAACTCCCTTTGCCTTTGCGTATCATTTTGTGCTACATCCTCTGCTTTCTTATTATCTATCAAAATTTAAATGATAAACTGCTTAAGGCACCCAACTGTATGTTTTGCTTGCATTGCTTACTCAAGCACATTGATAGCTATATAATAATATCTATGTGTCATATAATCTTATGTTTGTTTTGTTAGACATACACCCACCCACACTCAATTCCAAGATTCTGTTACATTCTAGTATGGCCAACTAACAGAAAAAGCCTGCTGGGTTGTATTAATGTGTTTATTGTATTAGCAGCAAGCAAGGCATGCTGTTTCCAACAGAGGCCAATAACAGACAATCCCAGGCGTATCAACATGCAGAGCTTGGAATTCCTTGGGCCTCCTTTGCTCTGCATCCTTTGGTTGTCAGTGATTTAGCCTCACCTTCATTGATGGAGCCCCAGCTGCTTTGCCTAACTACCACAATTTTTTGGAGAAGCAATTTCCCCATACAGTGGTACCTCTGGTTACGAACTTAATTCGTTCTGGAGGTCCATTCATAAGCTGAAACTGTTCTTAACCTGAGGTACCACTTTAGCTAATGGGGCCTCCTGCAGCAGCTGCGCCGCCTCCGCCCAATTTCTGTTCTCATCCTGAAGCAAAGTTCTTAACCTGAGGTACTATTTCAGGCTTAGCAGAGTCTGTAACCTGAAGTGTCTGTAACCCGAAGTACCACTGTATTCAGGCAGGCCTTTGGAATGTGAGCTTTTCCCCCAAGTAGTGTTTACTGACGTATGTATGATTTTTCCCTGTGGTGTTTCCATTGATCTGATTATAATGTTGTTGCATATTGTCTATGGCCTTGCTGTATTTTTTTATGAAAGCACAGCCTTAAATAAACAAACAATACATTGTGAGAGTCCCCCATTTCATCTCATGCACAAGCCACATAAAACTGAACTGAAGGCAGGTCGGCTTCCAACAGCCAATCTGAAGCCAAGGCATCATGACTCAAATGCAGAATTCCTGGGAGCCAGTGCCAGCTCATCCCTGCATTCTACTTCCCAAGTGGCATTGTGCTAATTTGCATGTACCAAAAACTATGAGCAAACTGGAGCCATCTCTCTGCACACACACAAAATCTTTTTTCCTAATCATTCATGGATGGAACTCATAATTAGTGGTCCAAATATGATTTGAGTAGAAAAGGATTGGCAGCACGCACTCCAAATAAAATAGAGCAGATAAGGACAGACACTTTAGTTTGATGAGAAATGAATGCTGCACACTTGGAAAATAAAACAGTTATCTGTGGCATATTCTTTGGAGTGTGCAAATAATAAGAATACATCAGTGAGGACCTATAATCAGTTACTAATTTGGCTGCCAGTTGGCGATGGGAGGGAGGAAACCCTTCTAGACATTTTAGCTGGCTCCTTGTTGGTAATTGATTTACTAGATTTGAGTGAATCACCAGTGATAATCACATTATCATTTCCATTAGTCTTTTTTTTAGCCTTATTTTCTAGAGTTTTTATAGCTCAGTGATTCATGCTGGCAAATGCTTCAGATTGTTTTCTGTGGGGCTAGAAGGAATTTATGTTCAAATTATTATAAGTCAGCTAATTTCCCACAAGTCAATGATTTTTTTAATCCCCCCACCGCTGCCCTGCTCCTAGACACCATTATAGTGGAATATAAAAACCAAAGAGAAAACTGGAGGACAATAGGAGGCAAGGAAGAATAATAATCAGGTACATTGTACCTTGGTTGTCGAACAGAATTCATTCCGGAAGTCCGTTTGACTTTTGAAAATGTTTGACAACCAAGGCACGGCTTCCAATTGGCTGCAGGAGCTTCCCACACTCAATTGGAAGCTGTGCCGGACATTTGGCTTCCAAATAACATTCACAAACCAGAACACTTACTTCTGGGTTTGCGGCATTCGGGAGGCAAAACGTTCGAGTCGCAAGGCGTTCGGGATCCAAGGTATGACTGTAGAATCATTGCACACTGATGGCTCAGTCAGATGATCTTGTCCTCAGTAAACAATATTCCTACATGCATACAACATTCTAAGCAGTCTATGAATGTAGGGATGTTGAAGAGAAGAAGAAGAGTTTGGATTCGATATCGCACTTTATCACTACCTGAAGGAGTCTCAAAGCGGCTAACATTCTCCTTTCCCTTCCTCCCCCACAACAAACACTCTGTGAGGTGAGTGGGGCTGAGAGACTTCAGAGAAGTGTGACTAGCCCAAGGTCACCCAGCAGCTGCATGTGGAGGAGCGGAGACACGAACCCGGTTCACAAGATTACGAGACTACCACTATTAACCACTACACCACACTGGCTCTCAGGGCCACCCCATAGAATGCTCCCATAGATCTATACTCTTTCCTGAATGGGAGTTTGAAAAATAAAGGACGTTTCTTGAGTTTTCAAAACAACAACACAATGACAAGTCAAACAATAAAAGAACAAGAATTGTGTGGAGCACATTACTGTAGTTTAAATAAAACAGAAGGTTTAGTACACTTTTGCAGACAACATAAAATAGATTCCACAAAGCAACATTTTGGAAGTACGAGTCACATCCATGCACAATGCCCAGGCTTGTGCCCTGGGATGGTCATTTTGGTGCTACTAACGCTTTGTTGTCTCTCAAGACAGACAGATGCCAGCAACACTTTGAGTATGACTAGCATGGGATCGTTCTCATTTCATCGCATACAACTGAGCCATACTCTAATTCAGGCTTCCTCAACCGTGGCCCTCCAGATGTTTTGAGACTACAATTCCCACCATCCCTGACCACTGGTCCTGCTAGCTAGGGATCATGGGAGTTGTAGGCCAAAAACATCTGGAGGGCCGAGGTTGAAGAAGCCTGCTCTAATTAGATTCACTGAAACCTAAGTTATTGAAGCATACTGACTTCACTTGATATACTCTAAGCAAGCCCATGCAGAGCTTGTCTGAGGCCCAGGGCAGGAGTCTTGTTAGTATAAAGTTATAAACTGAAACAAAAGAGCAGCTAGTCCATGGCTGCCCCCCACCCCGACCAGCTGAGCCCACCAAGGTCCAGGTACCCGGTAGCCCACCACCTCTTGAGTGCTTGAAGTGTTCATTTACAATGCACTTCTTCTAAGTATTAAATAAAAAAGGAGTGGTGGGGGTGGAATGAATGGAAAATGGCTATTCCAGTGAGACAATAAAGTTGACATAGCATTATTAGATTCAGTTCTAAACAAAAATGTTAAAAAGTTCCTGAAATATATATAGTATTGTTATAATAGAGATCTGTTGAAACACCGATTTCTTTTTTAACGCTTACTATGGTGTTTTAAAAATAAATTCATTTCAGGTTGATAATACATCTAAGAATTACAGTAGCACTTTAAATTAAAATGTCAGCTGCAATAATTTTCATCACAAGCAAAGCATAAATGTGTCATTTAAAAGGGAGCATTAACCACACCTCTCTCAAATTTAATGTGAAGGAAATGATGATTTTGCACTAAATTAAGAGTATGATTAACACCGTTATGCCCCCACCCCTAATATTTACCAACATGTACTTTGATTTGCATAGTTGACAATTTCACATGAACTTGTGTAAATAGCCTTTATAGTTTGCAATCCGCTCTTGGTTGATCTTGTTTCGGTTGGAGAGAAAAGGCAGCAATCTTTGCCCTTTAACCTGCCTCTAAATTTACCAGCCAGATTACGGATAAGTAATCCTAAAACCTTGCTCTCTCTGTAAACTCACCATCATCTCCTTTACCACCATACCTTCTTGGTTATTTTAACAGACGCACACACAGATATATATCCAGTTGTTTTATATACATTTTTATTGTGTTGTGAAATTGTTTTGAGATGCAATTCAAAAATGAAATAAGTGTAATAAGTAATTAGACTAATTAAAGAAAAGCAAGATTGCTACATAATCAAAACTTGCCTCTTGTTTCCTTTCCTACCCCAGCTGCAAACTCCCCACCCCCACAAGTTATGTTGCTTAGGATAAACGTTGTTATAGCAGTGCAAAAGGAACCTTTTTCCTTGAGTTTTGTAGTCCAAGATATAGGGTTAGCCCAGGGGTCAGCAAACTTACCGTGGCTTGGGACGGTGTCTCCAGCACCGATCGCACGGTGGGCCAGAGGGTGGGGGAGTGCATGCCCATACGCGTGCACACATGCTATTGTGTGGGTCAGAGGAGCACCGGAAATAGCTTGTGTGCATGTGCACGGACCTCCTCCGACCTGGATGTGCACCAGAAACTACACTTGCGCATGCACAAATAATGCTTCCACATGCACACAAGCTATTTCTGGTGCTCCTCCAACCCGGAAGTGGGCAGCCACGCAGCGAAGCGCCGGTAAGAGCGGGCGGTGGCAGGCGGCAGGGGTTGCCGCAGGCCAGATAAACAAGTCCCTCAGGCCTTATCTGGTTTGAGGACCCCTGGGTTGGCCCTACCATTAAACGGAGTGAGGCACCTGCTTCAGGGGGCAAATGTTGGCAGGCAGTGGGAGAAGTCCCCTTGGCTGTTCCTCCAAGCCTGCTGCCTTTACTCTTCTGTTGCAGAACAGAATTGTATTTTAAGCCCATGTGCATTCAGGATGTCTAAACTGTATATTATGTTAACATTAATTTGAAAACTGGATGATCAGAAATGTAGATGCATTTCAATTGGAATCTAGGGTGAAATCATTCAGCTGTGTTTGAGTGATCTAATCCCTATATACTGGCTGCAATTACTCTCTTTTCTAAAACTCCAGAGATGTTACAGCACATTCGTTGCTGGAGTCTCCTGCTTTGAGGCTGATTTTTGTCTCATTGAATTTGGTTATTACTTCACCGGATTGAAAATGTAAACATCACATGAGTTAGAGGGCCATATTTGCCACCAGCAAAAGTTTAGGAACCATGCCTATAATTGTTCACTTAAAAATATTACTTGCCTTTGAAACTTACATAAATTTTACCTCAGTTGGTCATTAAAATGATAATTGATTACTGTAACTCTAGGAAATTTGCTTAAACAGCATAACAACCAAAAGTCATTATGGATATATGCATTTGCCCTACTGCATCCTAGAGTCCCCCCAAAGCCAAGTATCTCTATCCCAAAGCTATTGGCTATTGCCCTATAGAAAGTATCAGCTTCTTAGTCCTGAAATTGGCTCAATTTCTGTAGAGTTTAGCTGGAACCATACTGGGATCCTTAAAGGGACTGATATGCCCCCCTGGGTTTTGTATTTAAACATCCCTACACTAGCCTTTTGATGCAAGCTAAGTAAACTTGCTTTGCAACTACATTTTTCTTTTTCTTCAGGCCTGTATAATATGATATGCTCATCTCCTGTGTACTACAAACAAGAGGCTAATAAATCTTGCAGGGACGTTAGCCTTAAAGAAGCCTGATAGGCTCCCAGTTCTGCCACTATCATTCTTCCAGAGGATCAGACTCTCTCTCCAGCTTGTGTAAATGGCAACATACCTAGTAACTTTGCTGCTGTTCTCCAGTAAGTGCATCTTGGCAGTATCTGCTTGACTGTCACCCACCATCTGCATTTCTTAAATTAACTTGCATGGCTAGATCTCCAAATAAAGCCATTTTCCGAGTGCAATGTACCATAGAGAACGATTTGTTTCCTTAGAATTCTGCACAAAGCATCAAAATCAATTCTGATTTCCAGGATGGCAGCTATTGGCAAGATGAGTAATTTGAAACTTAACATATTTCTCCTCCCAAAGATCTGAGCACATTAAAACGAGGTGCAAAGTGCTTCTAATTTGTCAATCATTTCCTTGTATAATTCTATTCCTCCATTACCTTGAAAATTGCCCAAGAGGAATTTTGTTTTGTTCAGCTCCCTTTCATCAATCCACTGTTCACTTCTTACGTGGGCAAGAGCCACCCCCACACCTTCCTAGGTGCCCTTTCTTCCACAGTGCCAGCTGTTGCTCCAGATGGTGTGTTGCCAGTGCCATCTGTAGCAAGGATGGAGGAAAAGAGCCCATATTTATTTAGTGGGTTGTTGTTGTTTTTTTAAGAACTGGATGCAACCTTAAAAGGTAAGGCAAACAGAGTTAAGGCTCTTGCCAAATTTTCAGTGCATCTGTAGGCTAGAAAACAGGGAGAAAACCCAGCTAAATACAAGGATACCTTGGATATGTTGGAAGCTTCAGCTAGTCGGAATGGCTCCTATTCACTGACAGAAGTGGAGAGAAGAGGAAATATTCAGCCAACTTTCTCTCAGTTGCACTGGCTATTGGGATGTATTCAGGGATCTATTTATTTAATAGAATTTATCAGTCGCTGCTGAATAGAATAAAATACAGCCATAAAAATACATGAGCATATTAATAGCCTATTCAGAGTAAAAACATCCAATCATCGGTGCTGCCCAAAGGCCCAGGAAAACAAAAATGTCTTAGGCTAGAGCCAAAATGATGCAAAGCTGGTGCCAGGTGGGCCTTCCTGGAAAGAACATTCCATAAATGTGGAGCAACCACAGAAAATGGTTTCAGGTGTTGACAAAGACAGGGGCCAAGAGGGTACCCTGGAATAAACCAAACCATGTAGGTCCAGAATGTGTGTCTACAGGTCACACAAGCATTGCAATAAACCGAAAGATGTGCTGTGCTTTCCTACATGAGAGTCAGAGGCAGCATGTTTCTGTATACCAGTTGTTGGAAACTGTCGTAGTCTCCTTGCTATGCAAGTCTCAGTGGAATGGGAGGCCAACCAACCAGAAGAACCTGTGATGTGTACCTGCTTGAGAGGCAGAGGCAGCATCCAAAGTCAAGTCCAGCCCTAGAGTCAGGTGAACAGCAATCCACATGATCAGATGGTCCAGGGGTCAGAGAATCTGATAATCATAGGGTCAAGATGAGCAGGAAACAGCAAGGTAGGACCAGGAACTACCAAGTATTGTTGCCAGCATTTGGATGCTGCTGGAAGCTCTGCTTAAGAAGGCTGGAGCCAGCTGTTTCTCATCAGCGCCTTCTCTGTGTCCTTGAAGGCTAACCAGCTGTAGGTGGAATCACTCTGCCTTCTTCCCCTTCAGGCTGTTGTTCAGCAGGTGAAACTGACTCCTGTAGGAAGGGCTAGTCCTGTTGTGCTGAGGTCCTGATTTGGGCCACTGCAAGAACAGGGTGCTGGATTGGATAGGTTGCTGGCTTGATCCATCAGGCTCTTATGTTCAAGTCCTGATCATCTGCAGGTTGGGGATGACCCTTTAGATATCAGTTGCTGGCTCCTGATATAGAAAATGAACTCTGGAAGACTAGCACCTAACACTGGGCTGCACCTGATAGGCATATTTACCTTGTATTATGTACAAGAACAGACAAGAAGGAAAAGTACAGTCCTAGAATTTGCTTCTTTCCCTAGGAAGATGGTTCTGTCTATTCAAATCTCATGTTTTCCTGAGCTTCACATGAAAATGGGCTGGGGATTATCACGGACAGCATCACATAGCCTGCAGATTTTGTGCCATGAATGAAGTTGTCCCAGCCTTGGTGGTGGTAGCTGGATCTAGATGCTCTTTATGAATAGATCAAAGCCACCAGGACTCCACACAGTCTCCTATTGTGCTCCTACAGAATTATTAATAGGATATACTGCTTTCTTAAAATCAGCAGCCTATAGTTTTATTCCTAGTGCTGCATGTAATTGCAGGCATTATTCATGGTAATAAAATTATCCAGAGATGTATTTTTAATGCAACCACAATCTTGGACTCCTTGATTTCGCTGGCACAATGAGTGGCACATGCTGATTACATTCAGCATGAAGAAAGATAAAAATAAATAAATATGCCATTGACATAATGGGAGTGCCTTTCTCAAGCTACCACATTGTAAGCCTGCAGTAAAGTATAATAAGTAGCATTTTGCATGATCCTCTTCCTTGAATATGTGTTCAAGTCCTTTTTAACCCACAGGCTGATCCAAGACAGAAGTGATGGCATATGTGTCTTCTTAAGAAGCAAGCTTCTTGCACAGATTCTTCCACCACATCTCCTTGTATCAGGGTGGGAAACCTCAGGTCTAGGGACCAGATGCAGACCTCAAGAGTTTTCTGTTTAGCCTGTGGAATTCTCCCAAGGCAACACCACTCACTTGCCCTACTTCATATCCCTTTAGTTTTGCTTCGCTAAAATAGGTCCTTGAACTTTGATGTTGATTCTTGCTTGCTTGGATAAGGGCTGGAGAGTGGTGAGGGTGTGTTGAAACTACTCTGCTGTACAAAGTTAATATTGGCATCCATTGTTCTGTCTGTTTTTGCTTCTTGCCCTGCCTTCAGAAGGTTTTTAGAAGGAAATGGGCTGAACAAGGTCCTCCAGCCCCTCCTTCTGGGATACTACACTGTTCCTGAGATTAAGGACTGCATTTTTGTTATTGGAGAGACATCACATATCTAATAATAAATTAGCTAAATTATCTGTGATTGTAAAACAACCAGTGATCTTCAGATGAAGGGCAGCTTATAAATTTAATAAATAATGATGATACAAACAATTTTGTCGTCCTAGAAATAAGCCCAGCATTGCACACACAAAGAAAGTTTTCCTGTATTGAATGTCCAAACTGGTGTGACCTCATGAGTTTAAACCAGTAGCATTTCTTCTCATAATTATGCAACTGTGATCCTACAAGTTTCACCCTCTGGTAGATAAAGAAAGCTTTAGCTCATGGGTAGGCAAGCTAAGGCCCAGGCGGGGGGGGGGGGCTAGATCTGGCCCAATCGCCTTCTAAATCCGGCCCATGGATGGTCCAGGAATCAGCGTGTTTTTACATGAGTAGAATGTGTCCTTTTATTTAAAATGCATCTCTGGGTTGTTTATGGGGCATAGGAATTCGTTCATTTCCCCACCAAAAAATATAGTTCAGTCCCCCACAAGGTCTGAGGGACAGTGGACCAGCCCCCTGCTGAAAAAGTTTGCTGACCCCTGCTTTAGCTTCAAGAACTTTTGTTAAGCCAGCTACTTAGTGGAGTAATTATCCAGTGTGATTGCAATATAGAGCTATTCTGTTCAGTGTTGTGTTTACTTTTGGACATAGGCTTCTAGGTACAGTAGCAATAAACATATATCAGTGAGTGCTTTAGAGCATTGGGGATTAGGACCATGCTCATGGCTGGGCAGTGCTCACACAGAGCCACAGTTTGTAAAAATTGACACTCCATGTGGAGACTGTACCCATGATCACCGAGTTTTGTGGAATTACAGCTTGCCTTTACAGGGCCATGGGGATCATGGAAATAATTGTAGCAGCTTTTATAGTCCTCATGAGGAGATGCCAATTTTCATAAAGGGTATGGTGCCACCATAAATGTTAATTGCCTTAAGATATAGGAAAACAGGAATACTTGCACTCCAAATATGCTGTGATTAAACTGTGACAAGGATAAGGGGGATACATCAGTCTTACATTATAACCAGTTGGGTCCAGTGAGGACCCAAAAATAGCAAAAACATTGTTGATCTTCCTCACAATTTGCCCATCACCTTTGAGCCAGGGACCTTGTCCTAAAGGCAGAGATCTTTATATTGTTAAGGCAGATTGAATGGCTCCCCACAGCTGTGAAGCCTTCGCAGATGAAGTTATAGATAAAAATAAAAGTCCACTGAAAATAAGATACAAGATTAAACATCTGAGTTGTGTTTGTCCCAAACAATCAAATATTTCATGGAACTGCGCAAGCTGCTAGAATGAATGATTGCCGCACAATAATATATTTTCACCGCACCACCCTGGAATCCAAGATAACCCTTTAAAAAAATGGTCAGGAAGAATGGTTGTAAAATGGCATCACTGTGTCCCTGTATTTATTCGACATCTGTTCTCTTTATATCAATTTTGTTCAGTTTACAGATCCAAACTAGATTTTATTTTCAGTCATTTGGCAGGGCTTAGGAAGGGCTCAACATTTCCAACTGAAAGCTAAACTATGTTCTGTTTTATGGAAACACCAACAAAAACTATTGGAAACTGTACTTTGGTAGTAGCTGGTAGATTTGGGGATGATGCTTAAAGCATGATGGGCAAATTGAGTTAATTGTCCTTCAAGCTGCCTGCACAATCTGGAGAACAACTGAAGTTTCTCTGTGCTTTCAAGCTGGTATTTAAGGCTTGTGCTAGCAAAACCAGACATTCTACATTTGTGCTAACAAGCAGGCCAAGAATGCTATTTTATTTGCAATAATATGGGCATACCAATGCAGAGGACCTTGGAGTTCAGACAAGTGCAATTTTTTTGCTTACATGGCTGCAAGATTTGCATTGTGGCTGTCGCTGAAATACTGCTAACCTTAGATTCATATTGCCCATCACCTCCTGCTGCAAAATGACTTCTAAATAAAAATAAGCACATTGGCATGTATTGCACTGATGTGCATAATTTATTCTGAGTACAGAATTTGAGTGCAGTTTTCAAGTATGTTATGTAGCATAACAACCTCCTGAAATCTAACGAACATAAATAGGTTTTGAATCCAATCCAACAGATCATACACAGAGCATCTGGGCTGCTGTGAGAAACCTTTACATATAGCTGGCATTTCACTGATAAGCTATTTAGTGGGGACAGGGAAACAATGTAGACTGTATTCAGCCCCTCTGTGCCTCCTTCTAAATAGCTGATTAATAAGATTTGAGTTTAGATTCAAGTTACAAACATACAAGGCCCTGCTGGTTGGACCAGGCTGTTTGTGGTATAATGGTTTTGGCCTGTCTTAATTACTTTGAAGGGACGCAGGTGGCGCTGTGGGTTAAACCACAGAGCCTAGGACTTGCCGATCAGAAGGTTGGCGGTTCGAATCCCCGCGACGGGGTGAGCTCCCGTTGTTCGGTGCCAGCTCCTGCCAACCTAGCAGTTCGAAAGCACTTCAAAGTGCAAGTAGATCAATAGGTACCACTCTAGCGGGAAGGTAAACAGCGTTTCTGTGCGCTGCTCTGGTTTGCCAGAAGCGGCTTAGTCATGCTGGCCACATGACCCGGAAGCTGTACACCGGCTCCCTCAGCCAGTAAGGCGAGATGAGCGCCGCAACCCCAGAGTCGGTCACGACTGGACCTAATGGTCAGGGGTCCCTTTACCTTTACCTTTTTTAATTACTTTGAAGAGGTTCAGTTTCTATCTCTGATTCTGGACTTCTCTCTGACAAAGACTTTCCCAGCTCACTAAGCCCTGTTACTTCCTCAGCTTCTGACACCTCCTCTTCCCAGTCTCCTCCATCTTCTTCCTCTGACCACTCAATCTTGTCCCATCACCCCTCCCTGGGCTCTGAACCTTCTACCCTTGGTGGTTCCCTAGCTGGTTCCTCCCACCATTCCTCTGTGTCCAACCAGTTCATGACACCAGAATAGGAGTTATATGTTTGAAGCATCAATACCCTGTTGCTAGTTTGGCTGTACATTAGCTACAGTTTCCACATAGTTTTCCAAGGCAGCCCAACATATAATGCTTTGCAGTAATCTAAACAAGAGGTTAGCAAAAAGGTAGACAACTGAAATCAGGTGATTCACATCCAGATAGGAGCCTGTCTGGGCCGTCTGCCAAAGCTAATAAAAAAATGCTCCCAGCTACTTAATCCTGCAGTGATGGTAATGAATCCAAGTGTGTCTCCAAGCTATGAACTATGCAACAATATTTCAGTACAAAGTTTACTTTCCCTGCCAATGAAAAATTATTTACATATTCTTTTAATTTTAGAAAAATGGCCTGAAAAACACTACACAATATGTTCATTTCTATTTACATACTATGGCTAGCCACATAACTTTATGGATAGAGAGATAAAATTTCATTGGCATAGAAATAAAAATTGGCACAAAGACTATGGTCACTGAAATAAGCATGCCTTCAACAGAATATATAAGAAAGGAAATTAAATATGCCTTCCGTTTCTTTGACTTCTGACATATAGGTCATCCTTTTCTATTTTCATAGCTTCCTTTGCTGTTGCAATGGCAGATTTTTTTTTTTTCATTTCTTCTGAAATTGCTGGGAATCAGACAATGCCAATTTGACCACTGGATGAGATAAAGTGAATGGGTTATTTTACAGGACAGGAAGAGAAAGTATCGAAGATGTATCTTAATGCATTTTCAAACACCTGTATAATATTTATTTTGGGGTATTTCTTGCTGGTCTTTTCTTAAAAGTGGAGAACCAAGGCAGAGTATAAAAAAAATATTATTGAACTATCCGAGTAAATTAAATGCAGACCTTTTAAAATCACATCACAATTTTAAAATCTCTTCCAAAAAAATAAAGGTCTTCAGTTGTTTTCAGAATCAATGGAGGATTGTGCATGGGGAACAACTCAAGGGAAAGAGTTCAACATTTGTGGTGTCACAACAGAAAAGGCATTGCTCTCTATAGCGATCAGCCTAAACTTTGATTTTGGCAGCATGTGAAAGAGGGCATCACTAGGTGACTTTAAGGACATAAAGAGCAATGATATAAGTAGAGGTGCTGTTAACAGAGCCTAAGCTGTTTAGGGCTTTAAAGGTTTGCCTGTGGCAGCCCTTGAATGAGACTGAAAGAAATTGGCAAGAAATGGGTGATCTACAAATACTTTGTTTCTCCAACCCTGTTCCTAACCTAATCTGTGTTCTTGAAAAATGGATGGCATATTCAATATCTTTTACTTGGTGTCAAAACATTTTTTTAAAAAAACTAATTGCTGATTTGCAAAAATTCCGTGATCTGCTGCAGGTCTCCTAGTCATTAATGCTAATTATCAAAGTTCTGCTAGTAATTAATGATAGCAAAACATGTTTCGATCCTCAGATGAAAAGATATACAGAAGGGGCAAAGCATCGTTAATGTACTCATTAATTTTTTGTTTCAGTGTATGAAGAAAAGAAAAATAGTTTTCTAATGCTTCTTTTCTTACAGGTACTTTCATAAATGAATCCCTATGATTTGATTCACTTGAAAATGCACATTTTTTAAAAAACTTAGGCACCAGTCAAACTGTTTGAAATTCCTCTCCAATTACATTCTCATTAGATTTTTTTCTCTAGCATGGGTGAGCAGATCGTTCTCCGATACTGGGGGGGAAATCAAAATATAAATATAAACTTCAGTGATTGAAGTTTTCAGATAAAAAGTATTCCAATCAGAATCCTTGCAGAACTGAAGATCCTATCAACTAGTGTATCAAGAGGTTATTAACAGTTCTCGGGAATGAAAGCAGCTTCAGATAGTTATCTTCTTTAGTCATCACATTATCATACTGTAGATAAAAAGGACAACCAAGTTTTGTAAGTTATGAACTCCTGGTGCAAGTTTTAGCATATTTTCTCTTTCCATCAGATACGTACCCATCTAACTAGGGGGGCATGCATGCATAGACCCTTTCTCACTGCACAGCACAGAAGCCAAGAGAGGAGAAGAGCTGTGACACAGAGAGGCTGGCATGACACTAGGAGGCTGAAGAGATGGTCCAAAAGGCCATGTGGGCTGGATTTGGCTCATGAGCCACTATTTCTCCACTCCTGGTTTAAAGAAATGAGAGTGGATCAGAATTCAAAGAGGAAAAGAAATCAAAGTGTAGATATTGCTATAGTGGCATAGAGTGGGTTGCTGGTGCCCAAGGCAGGCAAGCTGCTGACACTGCCAGAGTCCCACCATCACCACCAAGCCAAGTGGGGCTGTGCTGCACCTCCTGCCTGTCCTTGCAGAGGGGAAGCCTGACTGGCCAATGCAGCTCTTGGGGGGCAAATCCTTGCAAACATCTGCAGAGAGGATTGCTGTGCTTTGCTGTGCTGGGGTTGCCCCTTGCCTGCCTCCCTCCATCCATGCCCACTCACCATGGGCCTGAGCTGCTCTGCCACCTTTGCCACAGCAAAGCAGGGATCCCTGTGGAAGTCAGGGCCTTCTTGGGGAGAGCTGGTTGTGCCCCTCATGCGCCCAGGGCCATGCCCCCCCCTGCCCCCCATGCAACACCACTGTATTATTATTCCAAAGTGATGAGGAAAGGGCCTTCTTTTTTGATTCTCCAAGAATCTGGAGGTTGTTATCTGGTGCCAGGCCACTGATGTTGCCCTTTCACGTCTCTGATAACCCTCTCAGATTCTTTCAGTCTTGTGCAATATGAGGAACAAAAGCCATCTGGAGACTTGAATAGAGCAAATACAAAAAACTAAGGTGAAGATGAAGAAAAGATAACTGGGAGATGAGGGTAGGGTGGAAAGTGAAGTTTACTAATCCAGTCCAAGCCCGTCTGGACACTGAATTCTAGTTACCTACTTCTCTTATGAGTTTAGTGACCTGTGGGAGGTTTCCAAGATCAAAGTGGGAGGATGCTACCTAGAGTGCTAGTAGGATCTACCGTATTTTTCGCCCCATAGGACGCACCGGCCCATAGGACGCACCAGGTTTTTTGGGGGGGAAATAAAGAAAAAAAATTATTTCCCCCCCCAGGCGCTTGTGGGGCTGGCAGCGGGGAGAAGAGCTCTTCTCCATGCCACCCGCCTTCAGACCAGGTCCGGGGACAGCGGGAAGACACGCTGCGCCTTCCCGCTGTCCCCGGAGCTTGCGGGGCTGGCGGCGGGGTCTCCCCACTGTCAGCCTCCAAACCACTTTGGGAGACAGTGGGATGGCGGCGTTCCGCCTCCCTCTGTCCCCCGACCTTGTGGGGCTGGCGCTGGGGCTCTCCTGAAGCCTGGAGAGTGAGAGGGGTCGGTGCGCACCAACCCCTCTCGCTCTCCAGGCTTCAGCGAAAGCCTGCATTCGCCCCGTAGGATGCACACACATTTCCCCTTCATTTTTGGAGGGGAAAAAGGTGTGTCCTATAGGGCGAAAAATACGGTACATTTTCTCACAATGGGTGGTGATGAGCACAAAATAAAATCATGTGCACAATTCCTAGCCTTGATGGACACCAAGCTGTTTTCCTGTGGTTGCAGTGTCGCAGGTATGGATCTTTCCTTCACCAGTGGTTTTGGATTATAAATAGCTTGGATGACTTCAGACGCTCTTCGGAGCCCAACAGTCCCTGACAGGCAGTCCCGGTATTGTTGTAATGTACTTCTTTATCCTTGCTCAGCTTACCTATCATTCACTTTTTCAACATTAAGAAATCACACTTTTCAGGTTTAGGCTCCCTTTGTGACTCTCCCATGATGGCTATGCAGAGTATCCTGCACTGTTGAAGGCAGGATACTCTGAATGTAAGTTTCCAGGGATCACAAATGGTGGTGAGTGCTGTTGGACTCAGGTTCTCCTTCTGGGATTCCCAAACATCTGGTTGGACACTGTGAAAGCAGAAGGCAGAACTAGATGAGCCTCAGGCCTTGTGCAGCAAGGCTCTTTTTATGTTTATGCACATGGCTACACACACACGGCCATGCAGAAGTCACTGTCCTGTCTTTCAATCTCATGCATGAGTAAAACAGTCATGTGAGGGGAGCCAATCACATGGCTTTTGAAGGGAGAGACCCATATTATAAGCTCTGAATGTGTGGTTGTGATATTTTGCAAGCTACAAAGGGCTGGGACACATGTATCTCATATTCAGAAACAGACTGGGTGTATATGAAGGGAAACTTAACTGTGGGATTCATTTGAACTATCCATTAGTTTTTATGAGATCTTCCACGTTGCTCATGATGGGCTGGAGCCTCCTGGGAATTTGTGATTGCCTGACAAAATATAGTTGTACAGTTTCAAAAGTGTCTTTGCTTTTGTTATAAAACACATCTCTTATCGGAAGCTTTTTTCTCTCAGTTGCATCCCTGTGCAGTTCAATCAGTTATTCAGCCACAATCACTTTTAGAGTCATTAAGAAGGCAAACATGTACTGTAAATTCTGGCACCTCGGCGCTTAAAAGCCCAGATGGCCATTTACCTCTAAAGATACAGTTTTTATTAATGAGTTATTGCTTTTTTGTAGTTGTGCTTTTCCATATAAGAAAGAATCTTCTATCCCAATAAAAAGGGATCTTGGGAAATCTCATTTAAATTTCAAGGACCTCTTAGGGGATAGTTGCTAATGGTTATGCTAATTGGCATAGGGTCTGAGTGACAGTTATGTCAGAGAATGATTTGCAAATCACATTTTCTTGGAGCTTATTAGCAGACTCATTAACTGTACAACAGTACATTACTTCCAGAAACTCAGATCTAAGCAGAAAATTAAAATTATTTGCTAAATGACCTAATAAAATTGAATAAAATGTGCTGAGAAATTGAAAACAAAAGTGTATCGAGACACTAGATTTTGACAAAAAAAAGCAAGCATGCGCATTGGCTGCTCATGTTGAGCTCTGTTGGACGGCATCTGCACACCATATGGAGGTTATTAAAAGGTCATTCAACTATGGATGATGAAGGACTGTGAGAAATAGTAACAATCCTGTTTCACCACACCCCTGAATCTACTGAAGCACGAGGCAACAGAGATGCACTCAACCTGCTAGCTCACTCCCCTCCAACTGCTTCTCTCACAGCACTTTCCAAACTTCGCTCACATTCAGTGGCAACTCACACACTCCTTCTTTAATGATCCATGTTGTGTCCGTTCCATGCCAAGCTGCTAGAGGAAGAAATCTCAACCTGCCAGGGCACTCTGGCTTTCTGTAAGAAGTCATACCCAATACCTACTTAGAAAAGAGCCACCTCATGTGGATTATATATGCTCTGGCCTGGTTCCCTTCCAATTCTGACCTTCCAATCCCTTCAATTGTCACTGAAGCATTGACTCATTCTCAATAGGCAGATGAAGCAGCAATACCCACCCTGCCTTTTCATGCTTTACTGTTCCGACACAATCTTCTTCTAGTCAAGAAGCATACTACCCCACCTATCTATGCATGTTACTCAGAAGAAAACTGTTGAGTTGAACTGAGCCTATTCCTAGATAGGAGTGTATAGGATTTCAGTCTCACAAACAGCTTGCATCATAAGCTTTTGTGGACTAGAGCCCACTTGTGGACTAGATGCATGCAATGTATTCTTAGTTAGCCTACCTACCTATCATCCATCCATCTATCCATTTATTTATATGTCTCTTCATGTAGATCCTGAGTAAAGAGAGAAATTCTAACTAGGGCCATAACACTATGAAATATGCAGCTGTGACATTTTCCTGCAATGCTTATAGGTAACATGATTACACGAGATAAGGACAATCTTACTCTTCACAGGTATTAGCACTAATGGGCACAGTGCTTATCTTGTAAGCATTTGAATTTTGCAGGGAAATGTCACAGATGCTGCTGCTTTCATTTTTTAGCCTCTTTGGATCAATGGTTTCCAGTTTTTCTCTATATCCATGCATGTCACATGCAGGCACACATACATGTATGTGGACATCAAGAAGAAATGTAAACTGTAGGCAGATAATAGAGATATATAGGTAAGGAGGATTCTACAAAAGCTTACAATACTTTTTTTAGACACAAGATTTTGTTGTTGTTTTTGCTGCAACAGACCCACACAACCACCCCCTCTGGAAAGTGTTATATATTGTTGTACGCCACCCAAATCTCTGAGCGGTGTGAGATTCAAGGGGTCCCAAGTGCACACCCAGAGTCTGTGCTTCCTTTTGGAAATGAGGCAGAGTGGATATAGTGATATAGCCCGTCTGGACTTGAGGTGTCATGAGACAACATGGAGAAGTACCCCAAGGCTCTGAGGAACTGCGGGTTTGACAGGGGTCCTGTCAGAACTCCAGGCCCTCTCCTGTCCTCTGGCTGTGTTGTTGAGATAATGACTGGAAGTTGGGAGGGGACATCTTGACATTTGCCTCAGAGACCAAAATGTCTGGGGTTGGTCTTGGAGAAGGGAGGCTAACCCTTACTTCTCCATTTGTGATACTCTAAAATCTGCCTCCTTCTCTCACACAGAGAGAGTACAAGGTAGAGAGAGAGATTCTATCAGAGTGAGATCCATGTCTCAGTGTTTATTTTCTATACTATACAAGCTAAGTTTTTGTTTATCTGCTCTGATGCAGTTATTTATGGTGAAGTGGATTTGATGAGCACTCCATCTTGAATACAAACCTTGATTCATCATACTAGCCCAAACACGGCTAAAGTGAGTTGAATTGCTGTGAATAGCATCTCGTCCTTGTAAAAGATTGCTCATAATAACCACACTTGCCCCAATCACACTTGGTTCCAAATTGATGCAAGCAAGCAGCATGTTTGATCACCAAAGTGGCAGATCATATGCAATTCATATTTACACATTATCCCCGTTCTTTTATGTACAGTGATACCTCGGGTTACAAACACTTCGGGTTACAAACGCTTCATGTTACAGACTCCGCTAACCTGGAAATAGTACCTCGGGTTAAGAACTTTACTTCAGGATGAGAACAGAAATCGCATGGCGGTGGCACGGCGGCAGCAGGAGGCCCCATTAGCTAAAGTGGTACCTCAGGTTAAGAACAGTTTCAGGTTAAGAACGGACCTCCGGAATGAATTAAGTTCTTAACCAGAGGTACCACTGTACTTTGTAAACTGGGCACATGAGTGACAGTTTGGCGTTCAGGCACCGTATGGGTGAGTAGCACCATTTGCAGATACAAAACCCCACTTGGCTGCGGCAGGAATAACTCAGGGTGGAATGAGTCAAAAGGAACCAAACAGAGGGGATCCTCTCCTCCTTACTTCTCAAAGCGTTGTTACATAGACAATGTGTCTATGTATGCAGTCTGCCTCCCATTGGTTCTGTGTAGCATTCAAGCTCTCATACACACCACCTGCTATTATAATAGTTATTTTGCTAAGACCTGTTTCGATGCTCATTTCTGTGTAAAAAACATTCATGAACTCAGGATGGTGGTAGAGGGAAACAAAAAGGTAAAGTGGCCATGTGTCCTAGTTTACAGAGAAATGTCCTCTGTTTTGAAAGGTTGTTAGAACACTGTCCTTTCTTTGGAATGTTGCCAAATCCTTAAAGGGTAAGGAACAGGAACCAGGAAGAGACTGAACAGGTACACAAGTCACTCACCTCAGTATGGTGTGAAGTGTTCTTTAAAAGTCTATTTAAATGGTGGTAATTACTGGTATTTCTAAATTTGTACCTATGCATATAAATGACCACTTGCACATTTTATGCAAACTGGGCCCTGCACCTCTCAGGTTTAATGTCATTTGCTCAGGGGTCTTCAAGCATATATACTCAAACAGACATAGGTCACAGAACCATGTATATTGATCAGTATACATGTATGTTCCTGTGTAAATAATGCCATGCCAATGTATTGATTTGGGCGAGGGGAAGACAGCAAATGAGAATGACCCCAATCACCATCTCCAATTATACCATTTGAATGCCAAAAAGGGCCCTCAGATTGAAATTAACAGGGCTGTCCTCATGAACGATCTTCATGCCATTCATCCTTCTTTCTCATCTCTCCAGATTTAGAACTGACCCTCAAAAACATGATACTGCTGCCATCTTCACTGAGATGGTTAGAATGTGCAGTACTTAAAATTTGAACAGTTAAAAAGCAATAGCTCACTTTTTGCAGTTTACAGAGTAGGAGTACATCTCTCTCTCTCTCTCTCTCTCTCCTCTTTCCTCTTTCTCTCTCTCTCTCTTTTTAGGAAACTCTGGATTAATGAATTTAAACAATGGAGCCACTCTGAGGGAGAAAAAAGGTAATTGCTATATATTCAGTTCTTTTTGCAGTGCTCCTGGGACAGCTAAATGGGTTATAATGCTGTGGAGTGGCTTGTGACAGGGTGTATTAACCTTTTTCTTCTCCCTCCAGCCTATGCCACACAACATTAATTTGCGTGGGAGGTTAATATGTTGTTCGAGCAAAATAGGATATGAGAAATAACCATTGCTGCAGGTTCCTTTTTGCAGCATATACATTCTGGGGTGTGTTGCCTTGATGACTTTAATTTTCTCTTTCTTTTAGACTGCTGATGAACCACACCTGATGGATAAAGTACCTAATTGGCAAGACTGGTGGCCCTGACAGAGATCAGATGAGCCTGGGAGGAAGCTTGAAAAGGCTGAGGGAAAAGAGGATAATGAGTGAACAATGTACGAGCCTTAGTCTTTTCTCCCTAATAAGCTTGTTCTGGCATTCCCCACAGACTCAGAAGTAAAAAAGGGGAAGCACAATTCTTGGGGTTCAAATATGTACAGCGTTATTAAGAGCTTAAAGAATATACAGTGAGGTAAATCTGACCAACTAACTCCTAATCTCAGGGCCAGTATTGGGCTGAGATAGCAAATGTGCAGTGATTATTAGGCCCAGTTCAGTTTGAAATCACTGTGGCTCAGAGCCTAGGATCAGCGTACATAGAACTTTGTTTTGGCTCTTCACAGCCATATTCTACAATGTCTTCAGGGACATGGCACGACACCAGCACCCCTCCAAGCACATTTGGTTTGAATTGGTGAGACAGGGAGTCTCTTCTTGAGCCAATAGCCCCATGAGGCAGCCTGAGGCAGCCATCTTGGACAGTGGAATCCTGTGGGACAGTACCCCTGCCACCAGCAGAGAAGTGAGGAGAAACAGCAGTAGATCTCACCAGAAGCCATTACTGCTGTGCAACCCAAGTAAGCAAGACTTAGGCAGTGAGACGGTGGCAGTGAGGTGGGGACGCCTTCCCATTTCACCTCAGGTGGCAAAACAGGACATGCCACTCCTGCTAATAAGACAGGGGTGGCTAATGTGTGGCCCTGAAGTGTTAGCAGCATCTAGAAGGCCATAGGTTAGTCATCAGCTGTGTAAGTGTTGCCTGTTCATCCCCAACATGACTTACTTCCTATCCTCTCTGCTTTACTTACACAGACCCTGCCTGATGTGACCCATTTAAGTCATGACCTACTCCCTTCTGGGCATTGGGTCCTACAAAGTGGTGCACCCCACAATGTAGTACAGAGAAGGGGAAAATAAACCACTTCTGTCAATACAGGTTGAAAGAGGGGGGATCCTACTAGACCCCAGGGGTGAATCTTATACTGTAGGGACTGGCTCTTGGGGCTATGAAGATTGTGGAAACTACATCACACTTCCACCTGCAGTACAGGACAAGCGGAAAAATGCACAGAAGGATTATTTACTTGATTCACACTTCATGGGTCCCCAAAATTCCATACTATGGCCTCCTCTGCACTGTACAATTAAAGCATGCCACTTTAAGCAGCTATGCCTTCCCCCAAAGAATCATGGGAACTGTAGTTTGCTAAGCATGTTGAGCATTGTTAGGAGACCCCTATTGACCTCACAGAACTACAATTCCCAGTGTGCTTTAACAATCAACCCTTTTTATAGGGGACTCCGAGAACTGTAGCTCTGTGAGGGAAATAGGTGTCTCCTAGCAATTTTCAGTTCCCTTAACAAACTAACTTCCCAGGACTCTTCAGAGGAGACCATGGTTGTTCAAAGTGGTATGATACTACTTTAAATGTCTAGTGCAGAGGGGGTCTATGTGTAGGAAAGAAGAAATAAACTCGAAAAAAAACTTTTTGGCTCCAGAATTTAGCTTTCTACAGAGTTTAACCTGTGGCCCCCTAAAGATGTCCCAGCTCATTTTACTATTTATATTTTGTTTTAGGTTGCCTTTAACCTCAGGGTGACATGTGAGGTAGGTTACTGTTATCCCTGATGTACAGAGGCTTGAGAGCAACTTCAGAAATTATAGGAAGTGCAAGGGCTCAGGCTTCCTGTCCTCCTCATTTATTTTGAACATCCAAAGCTGAACTCCCCTTTCAGTGAGATGTGTGAGCACAGGTACAGAGACAGATCTTGCCTCTTATAATGTTACAAAACCCAGCAAGGAAAAGGAAATATGAGTCCCTTGTGTTTCTCATGCCGCTTTCTTTACAAGTTACAATATCAAAGTATTCTAACATAGCAAAAAGAACGACAAGCAAAAGACATCCAGTTCAATCATTTCAATAGTTCCTGGGTTTGTGTAACTTGTAGGAACACTGAACCTTACTCTTTCAGTGAAAACCTAAATTTTTGGCTGATTTTTAATTTTTTAAATTTTTGGTGGGGAGGAGATTTGGAATTTGAAAATCCTCTTCTTTTTTACAATGTTTTGATGTAGGGGCAATTTAGGGCTCCTCTCCGTTCTTCTTGGCTGGCAGCCACCATTTTGTTTTCCCAAGAGTGCCCTGAAATAACACAATGCCATGACACAGCACCATTCTATGGAGTCTTCTGGAGAATACCAAAGAGAAGACAGTGGCAAAGAGAAGCCTGGAGGGTTGCTATTGAGTTTCACTGGTCCCCTGCATTCATGGCTTGATAGCAGGGCTGCAAAATTAGATGGAATAATTCTGGCCCAGCACTAAACTTCAGAAGTACAGATGGAATGTTTATTTCATCCTGTATTCACAGGGCAAGGAACTAACTGCTTATGTTGAATACTCTGCCTGTGTGCTTGTGGTAAAATGGATCCGTGCTGCATTTCACAAATGAGGGATACACATTTTTACAACCAAACAGATTATTTCCTTGAAGGAAATGTGTAAAAAAAAAGCAGCCCTGAATATGTGATTAATTTGGGATTTGAATCCTCACACCCAACTCATTGTCGTATGTCGTGAACTGCACTCACTGAAACCTAGAGGTATAGGGTGGTATACAAATTAAATTAATTAATCAATTAATAATAATTGACCACCCTCCAAGTTTGCTAATAACATGAAGGTCTATTAGTTCTTCCCACATAGAAGACCGAGCAGTCATCACAGTCAGTTGGCTGACTCTATATTAATTATTCCTTCTAGGGCTGACCTTTCTGCTGTCGCAAATCTATTGGGTTTTTGCACCTTTATTGTATTTTGACTTCAGTTGTCAACAGTCTACACTACCAAGAGCACAAAGAGAGTGAAGTTCAGTCTTCCTACAAGTTATGTAAGATCTTGAATTAATTGAACTGGATGTGTGTCTTTTCTCAAATGGCTTGAGTGTCTCCTGGTGATCTTTCCCTTTTTTGCCAAGTTAGAAGACTTCATTCCACGTGAGGAAAGGTTAACCAGACCCTGGAGAAAGCTCAAGGGACAGATGGGCAGATTTCTATTGACAAGTATACTGTAGGGTACAGCAAATCTACACACATTAGACAAAAAACTTTTGATTGGTCAATGAGCATTGAAAAAAAGGAGAATAGAGCTACAACAGATCCAGTGAACTTTGCTTTCTTTAAGACATGCTTATAGCATCTGGATCTACATCTTCTGCAAAGCAACTTCCATGATGCACCTCCATCACACTCTGGTGGGCTTCTGATGGTCTCTGATCTGCATCATTGTAAATTGATCTGTGAAAGGCTGGGAAAATAATTATCCTGTCTCACAGGATGTCTTCCACCAACTTCCCAATGATGTGTAATAGCAGAAATATAAAATATGGAAGTAGAAACAAGGTATAACATTCTTTCAAATAAAAAAAGAACTACATACAGCGGTACCTCGGTTTAAGTACTTAATTCGTTCCGGAGGTCCGTTCTTAACCTGCAACTGTTCTGAAGCACCACTTTAGCTAATGGGGCTTCCTGCTGCCGCCGCGCCACTGGAGCATGATTTCCGTTCTCATCCTGAAGCAAAGTTCTTAACCTGAAGCACTATTTCTGGGTTAGCGGAGTCTGTAACCTGAAGCGTATGTAACCTGAAACATATGTAACCTGAGATACCACTGTATATAAAAAGTTTATTTGCTATAAGAATATATGCCAATGGCCTCTGGTTTCAAAAACAATAGAAAGGAATTGTCTAGCCATAACTATTAGCTAATACAGCTTAGTCGAACTTCCCCATTCATAAGTAGGATATCTTGGCTTGTGAGATGTGGGGCAAGCAGCAGGGAACAGCAATTTTCTTCTGCTTGTGAGCTTCTCAGCATCTGATTAGTCACCATGAAAATGACTTTGGTGAACTCTTGGCATAGGAAGTTCTTACCATCCCAAGGGTCATGTGCAATGATAAGATCTATGATGATTCTCAAAGAAGTGCATTTCACCTTAAAAATGTGGGACATGGCATGTTTTTCCTCTTGTCTTTTTCTTTTGAAGTCTTCTTCCTCCGAGTACAAAGATTCTATTTTAATCCGCAAGTTACTTCCTCTCTTTAATTGTATTCAAATTTCTCCAACTTGTCAAGTGGAAGCCAACATCCCAGGTGGGAGGAGAAGACCCCCATTTCTTCAAAGGCACTGGTAGAAGAAGAAAGAGGCACTGGGGAGATGGAATACAAGGCAAAGTTGCTGATGAGAAAAAAAAGGATGGGGGGAGGTTCTTTTGTTGTTGTTGCTTACTCTCCCTGTTTCTTCTTTGGAAGTAGCAAGAAAATAGCATCCATAAAAAAAGCTATAAGTCTGTAGCTTACTCTCTCTCCAGCATGTTGTTGCTGCAAATCAGTGCAATGCATTTTGAAATTTATTATTATTTCTTGTATTTATAATGGAGCCTCCGAGCCAAAGGTTTCCAGGGCAATACAACATAGCATTGGAAGGCTGATTATGTGGGGAACAGCATATTTTTCAATGGGAGGAAGTTTCACAGTTGGGTCATAACAGATAAGGCCCTGGTCTGTGCCACTGGATGTTTCCTGGAGCAGAAAATAGAACTACAAGGACAGCCTCTCCTTCAAATCTGGGTTGTAGGCAGTGGAAAAGATGTGCGTTCAAATACCTGGGTCCCTAGCTGTCTAGGGCTTTATACACCAAGGTCAATAATAGTTCTCTGTCAAAAATCTATCCTGCATCTTTCAACCCTTCCCCATCAACTAGTGAGAAGAGAAAGGGGAGGTGACATGTTGGTGAAATTCTCATGGTTAGGATGCAGGATTTTTGTGTGTTTACCTTACTTCTGAAGTGGTCAAGGGTTAAGGTGGTTTGTGAATACAGTGGTATCTCAGGTTACATATGCTTCAGGTTACATACGCTTCAGGTTACAGACTCCGCTAACCCAGAAATAGTGCTTCAGGTTAAGAACTTTGCTTCAGGATGAGAACAGAAATCGTGTTCTGGCGGCGCGGCAGCAGGAGGAGGCCCCATTAGCTAAAGTGGTGCTTCAGGTTAAGAACAGTTTCAGGTTAAGTATGGACTTCCGGAACGAATTAAGTACTTAACCTGAGGTACCACTGTATGAGCTTCATTCTACAGATCATCCCACCAGTGGTCAAAACTCTACAGTCTTCCCATGTGCCCATGTTTCAATCAAAGTTCAAGGTGAAATGTAGTGAGATACCTTACCTTTTGGGGATTTTTCAAATCAGGAAGAGGGAGCAATCAGTACAGCTGCAGAGTACTCACTGGGGGTGGGGAGGAGAATTATACTACTCTTGACCGCTTTGCGGTGCTTGTGTGTGTTTGTGTGTGAGAAGCAGCCCTGTCAACTGGCCATGAAAGTGAGGGGTGGTGGTTCAGTGACATGCTGAGAGCGGGCAGAAAAGACCTTTTGAATTTCCAGAAGAAAAAAGGGGGGAGCTACATAACAATAAAGGCAGAGGTAGTACTATAATTATACTGAATAAACAAAGAAAGAAAGAAATTATTTTGGATGGAAATTCTGACCACTTGCACTTATGGAAGCCACCATGTTCTTCCATAAAGCCACATTTGTAATGATGCTGCATCATAAGCCACGTTCGGTACTCAGTAAGCACTGGGCACCTTTGTCTGGCGGCACTGTGGTCCATAGATAGCAGCAAAATACTGGGCAAGCTGGAATGAAGAGCAAATTCAAACAACTAGACCCCAGCTAGGCTCATTCTATGAGTGAAGAGGCCCTAAAATAGCAACTTATCTGAGAAACATGGGGAGAACAAGGCAAATTCACAGGCATTCATGATGTATGGTGACAATTTTTGCTAATACACAAAGTAAATGCGAGCAGTTACTCACAGATAATATGAAAACCATTTTGTAGGTGTCTCTATACCGTTGTATTTTTCCAGTCCGCATACATTTCTGGAATGATTAATGTTATCACATCTTTGTACTTTATCATTCCGTATAGATAAAATACTTGCTAACGTTGGTAGAGATCAGGGATTCACAAACTGTCAAAGCAAGCCTCCTTAGTTCCAGGGAGAATTGTCTGAGCTTCCTCGAGTGTAAAGCAGAATATAGATATCACATTCTGTATTGTGATTAAAATCACAAATGAGTCTGTGAGCTGAATATTTTCTTTTTCTTTTCCAAAAATCAAAAAGACAGAAAAAACAGTGAAAACGGTGAATGGAAGGAGAATTTTGGTGAACAGCTCTGTGTAGGATCTGATGGGACTGTATGCAGGAGCTGTATTATTGACATCAAGGAGCATTAGGAACAACGGTACCCCTGTCATTAGAAGACTTTGATTTCCCTTTTCCCTTTTGCTACACTATAATTTTTCCAACTCTTTTCTTTCGCATTCCACTTCTGAACCACTGCTGTGCAGTTGATAAAGTGCTGGGCTTGGGCCAGTCACTTTCTCTCAGCCTAATGTTCCTCACAGGGTTGTTGTGACAGGGAGCCATGTAATAAGCTAGATGCAATGCTATTTTTCTAGAAAAAAGAGGTGCTGGAACTAACCATGAATTCACCCTTGGCAATGGCACCCACCTGAGTGCTGCCAGAACTGAGTTCCACCTGAAAAAAAGCCCCGGCTAGATGTCTGGAAGTATACATACCGAGAGCAGTGGAGACTTCACCTTTCTTGCATCTTATCTGTTGGTTTTGGCTAGGCATGAGTGCATTGCAGCAGGCCTGGCTACTAGTTTGGTTTAATATTTGTGGCCCACTTTTCTGTTAGAACAATCAAAATGGCTAAAAGTAAGAATAGGGAGATATAGTAGGCAAAAAAATCAAAACAATAAATCAAGGATAACCACTAGAAAAATTAAACTATTAAGCCAGCAGTACAAAACGAGAAACTAGAGGGGAATAGTGTTAAAAGGTTAAAGCAGCAGATCATGTATTAAAAACTGACTGGGAAGGATTCTACCTGTATTAGACTTTTGTAAATTTTCTTTTCCACATGCCAGGACTGAATTATGAACAGAGGGCTGAGGAGAGTCAGAACCAGAACCCATGAGACAGCTCAGTGGTCAGAACCAGGAACGGCTGGCAGGGTCAGTAGCACGCACCTGGCCTCCTGGCATTGATGCCACTGTAGCTTTCCAGGAGGCAGAGTGGAGGGACAAGGGGGCAGGAAGATCACTGCCGTGCAAGCAGTGGAGCCAATCCAGCACTCCTACTGGTGCATCTAGTTCCCAGTGCTGGGATGCTATGTGTCCAAAGCTGCCCCACTACCTGCTGACCACCCCCGGGGCATGATCAAGGAAGAACTTGGGCATCAGAACCAAAGAGCAAGTCAGGGATGGAGGACAAAGTAGGAAGTAGGACAGAAAATAAGAAATCAGTGTGACAGCAACATTCAGCAAAACACAAAGTTGGAAAAGAACATCTTTTATTATATTTCTTTCTGCCCAGAAATATCCAGTTTGGTTGGGTAGAGTCAGTCCATCTGCACTCTAGTAGTCCACCACAAGGGGCAATCACACACAGATTACTACAGCTCCTGTGGGCTGACAGGTGGCCTGTACAGATATTGTATGATGAACCAATTGGCTCCTCACCAAAGTGGTGTGTGCAGGTTATTCCTACTGGAGCACCATTTACATCCTGTGTGGTTCTGATAAAAAGCTGGAGGATCACTTAAACCCTTGAAACTGCCCTGAAATCTTGCACGCAGTCCCAGGATTTAGCATGAACTGAAGGTGTATTTTTAAACCATGACATTTTTGTTAAGTTTTTGATGAACCAAGCAAGCTGTGAAATAAACATCCTTAGTTTCTCTGTCTTCCTCCACACACAGCAAAGCAGACATGGCTAGGACTTTCCATTTTTTGGGTGTGTGGTTATAAAGGCTGAGAAATGAAACCATGGGATGCAGTCTTGTGGTTTAAGACAAAGGAAAACTATATGAGGCAATCTTTCATCTCTGACCCTGTACACTGGAGCATATATAAGATATATTGGCTCTGAATGGGGAACATAAGAGAGTGGATATAAATCATAAAATTATTGCTGCACCTTTATAGCCAGGAACACAGAAATGCAAGGGAAGGAAGGCATAACCAATATATTTCTTCATATCCCCTGTTCCTTGAGCAGTGCCAAGTTCTGGGCAGCCTTTACACAGGGTAAATGTCCTTTGGAGGAGAAAGCATAGGAGCCTGGAATAATCTATCTTCAAAAAGGCCGTTTGAGCAGGCATTACGGGACTGCAGCAGCAAGCTTGGTCCCAAAGTAACCCTGAAAATGGAATCTACAATTACCTTTCCCTGTTACCTGGAGCAGGAGTTACAGCATCTTGACACTGTTCACACTGTTAAGCAACAGAGTTTCATTCGTTGGGACAGTTTACAAAGATCTAATATTACCAGCTGAGTCATTCCAGGAGTTGATCCTGGATGGCTATGTGCCCAGCTTTTCAGAGGACAGTCCTCTATTTTGAGGGTTGTCCTCTACTCGAAGGAATCAGCTGCTTGAAGGGCTGTCCAAGTCCAGTTTAAAGATGAAGAACCATTATAAAGAAGAGCAGGGTTCTTCAGTTGTCCACCAATACCTAGCCAGCAGACTGAGAGGGCCCCTAGCTTACCTGGCCAATCTTCCCCACTATGGTGAAGTATATTGTATTCTATTTACATTATCATGTTCCTTTTTAGATTTTCCATCTATCCTTATAAAACCACATATGCAAATATTTTGCAAATCTGTGTCCTCTTTTGTGTCTCTGTGTTGTTTCCTTCTTAGGGGTGATTTGAAAGCTCTCATCCTAAGGTAATCATGTTGAGTTGATGCACCAATCTTTGCTAGGGCCTTGAAGTGGGAAGAGCAGTGCCAACTACCAGGCAGGAGAAGTCTCAGGTTATGGCTGCACAACCTGTCAGGGGAGGATATATAAGCCAGCAGGGAGGCGGGGTCTCCCTGTTGCTGCAATTGCTCTGCAGGGCCTCAACCTGTGGACAGCTGCCTAGTTTTTGATATTCGGCTGGAGGACGCCCAGAGTGGCTGGGGAAGTCCAGTCAGATGGGTGGGGTATAAATAATAACTTCTTCTTCTTATTATTATTATTATATAGAGGCAAGAAGCATGTGCATATTTGGAGCACTGTGGGAGCTGCTGTGAATGCTTATTATTATCAGTAAAGAGTTAAATATCAGATGTGTGCCTTCCTTGGCTAGGGAGAGCCAGGGCATAAAGCTTGTGTCTAAAAATCCATCAACAACAGGGAGCTTTGTGATTTTTTTAAAATTTGAAGGTTGGTACGGGAATGTGAGGCATGACACAAGCTGACCTTCACATCTTATCTTATCTTACCTCATCTATCTCTGTTCCAGGTCTGGAGTTTTCTCTAACCGGCATATTCCAAGCACCAGACACAAAGTCTGCATGCGATCAAAGCATGTAATGGCTGCCTTTGAATCAAAATGGTCTGTGCCCTTAGGCAGAGGAATTTGTCCCCTCCCCTGAAAACCTCCCAGGCACACTATCTGACTGTCAGGCTGTGGCCAGCATGGTGTAGTGGTCAAGCACGGTAGACTCTTAATCTGGTGAACAGGGTTCGTTTCCCCACTCCTCCACATGCAGCTGCTGGGTGACCTTGGGCTAGTCACACTTCTCTGAAGTCTCTCAGCTTCACTCACCTCACAGAGTGTTTGTTGTGGGGGAGGAAGGGAAAGGAGATGGTTACCGTAACCGCTTTGAGACTCCTTAAGGGGAGTAAAAGGCAGGATCTCAAATCCAAACTACTCCTCCTCCTCCTCTTCTTCTTCCTCCTCCTCCTCTTCTTCTTCTTTCAGGAACCTCTGCAAGAACAAGGCCTAACAAGAGGTCCTCTTTCCATAATTAGAGCATAGAATCCTTTAGTCTTTTCTTCCCTATAATGGAGAGGAAGACGTGCAGTGGTGACTCCCCCCCCTCCCCCCCACAGCAGCGATTCCAGGGTCCCCTCTTAAAGGGGTGGTAATATAGGTTTCACTGACCATACACTGAAAGGTTGTCAGTTGTTACGGCTTGGTCTCTCTCACAAATGCGAGACGACTCTGGCTGGTAATTATTTCAGATTTATTGCTAAAACAACAAACTAGGACAGAGCTCCTCTACTAATCGTCCTCCCCAGAAGATGGAGTTGCCCGGACTGAGCTCCTCCCCCTTCCCCAGCCCCCCCCCTTCTCTTCCGTATCTTTGCCACTTTTGAAATCCTGCCAACATCTGTCTCTGTGATGGCCTGGGAATCTGATTCAGAATCTGAACCTCTCCCAGCCCTGTCAGGGGAAGGTGAAGCTGCTCCTGGGTCCAATAACCCTCCACCCTCTCCTGAGCTGCAGAGGCTCAGGGCAGAGAGGCGGAGGGAACTGGTTTCTCCCAGGAGGAGTGCTCGCCTTAAGGCCAGGAGAGGCGGGTCACCTGTGGGCCAGAACCGCCCCTGGCCTCAGAGGAAATAAAGGCCAGTCAGCCCAGTCCCAGGTTGCGGGAGCAAGTCGTTGGAAACCTGTTTCTGCCAACACCCAGACCTGTTCTTCCAGAGTTCCCGACCACGCCCGGCTTCTTGCTTTGGACCCCGCCTCGCCCTTGGTGGACAGTCTCCAGACCCTCGACCCAGGACCAAACTCTGACCACGCCTCACGGTAACCTCCCCCTGGGACCAGCACAGTCTCACTATTGGAGCTGTCTGTCCATTTGTTCAGAGCTCAAATTACAGCTGGTCTCCCCCTCCTCTCTGCTGCTAACTGTCCTCTCTCTATGCCTGCTTCTTCTCCTCCTGTCAGCATCTGAGCTTCGCTGACATCAGTGAACTACTCTGTGTGAGGGGATATAGGGTGAGCTGCCTGCATACACATACATCTTGCAGAGCACCCCCATTTACCCTGATGAGCCCCAGTTCCCCCGGCTGCAGGGCTGGGAGGGATACATGCCCAATGCCAAAGCCAAGGACTTCCTACATTTGAGAGTTTAATAAAGTTGTGGCCAAATTTTAATTCCATAACATATTGTCACGAGTCATTATTCATTTCTGGTGGTCCCTGGGGGCTGGGGTAGTCGCCGCCTGGTCACACAAAGCAACTCCCTATTAAGATGCATTTCAATGCAACATACTTTAAATGCACTGATATTAGTGCAGTGTGCAGTAGGACAAGAGGTAGTCTCCTTGTTTTCTTGCTTCATCTTAGTCTTTGCACAAGAAGTCAGCTGTGATGGGCCAGAACTAGGAGCAAGAAATGTAAGTGGACAAACTACATGTTAGGTTGCTCTCTGTGAGAACATGATGTTGGACTAAATGGACCCTTCTTATGTTCTTATGCTGGAAAACTAGAGCATTGGCAGGTTCAAACAGACCGGAGAATAACAAGCATCATTATTTTTTTTACAAGTGGAATGGCGAGTCAGGGAATAACGGAGCAACGAGGGTGATTTGTCTACGTGGGAAGATATTAAAGGAAATTATGAAACAATCATTTTTAAATACCTAGAGGACTATGTGGGTGATTATATTACACTGCACAGCACAAAGTGAAATGATTACCTAATGTATTATATATGCTGTTCATGAAAGTTGCTTAATGGCTGAATCTGTGAAGAATGGAGGAAAGGGAAAAGGGGAGGGAGAAGGGAAACAAAAGAAAGGAAGGGATGTGTGCAACGTTCCTCTAAATGTCCATTAGGTAGTTTCATGTTTTCACAAGAAACAGTTCCCCAACCATGAAATAAGAGACCTGATGCCACCTTCCAGAAATGTTTTCCCTTTAACATTTCAGGACAGAGCAAAAGAGAAATGGCAGCTTGATTTTCCAGGGATTAAGTCTGTAGAAAAACTGCATTCAGTAAATCTCCTATGGAGATTTCCCTTATCAACCACTGTGTAATGCCCCATAATGGCAGTGAATAATTCACTTATGAGCTACAGCAACTCCTAGTTATCTGTGCATTAAGAGTTATTTATGAGGTAATTTCAACAATTTCACACTAGTTGGTCATTGTGTTTCTGGATGCATAGTGGTGGCATTTCCCATATAAGAAAATGTGTGTATGTATTTGTGCTTATTCCCAGTATTGTAGTGAACCTGGTACACTTGGTGTTTGTGTGTGTGCTGCAGCTCTTAAAAGAACAAATCAACAGAAAAGACATCTACAAAGCCATTATGTTAGAAAAGGAGTATGCAAATATTGCAAATAAGATAAAATACTTTATTCTTACAGGCACGTTTCTGGCCACTGTGAAAAGTGAGTGCTGTAATAGATGGTCTCTTCTTCACCTCTTTTGGCCTAGTGAGAAATTTCCATGATTAAGGAAACTCCTTGCCTTACAATTAGGCAGGCACCCTTTTTTTATTTAGACAAGACTTCCCAGACATGTGATTTTATTATGTACGTGTGTGTGTGTTTTCACTGTTATTTCATTCTATATTTTGATAATTTTATTATCTCTGCTGTTTGTTTGTTTAAAAAAATTATATTTGTTTTTAATGACTAGTTCATACATTTGCATGTCAAACTCTTAGAAGGCTTCCCCTCCCCCATTATGAAATGGTGTGCAGATCCTATGAGGTAAATAAATAAATGAAGCTTATGCATAGGGAGAACTCAAAGCAAGGGGAATGAATGGAGGTGGAGGGAGAAGACTTAAAAAGAAGGAAACCTAAGCCCTGCTTGCTGTGCCAGCCATGTTTTGGGGCCTTTGGGAAAGATGCTTTTATAGGGAACCTTCTCTGAGTCAAGCCACTACAATGGTACCTCAGTTTAAGAACAGTCCTCTTTTAGAATTATTCGGTTTACGAACTCTGCAAAACTGGAAGTAGTGTCCTGGTTGCAAACTTTACCTCAGTCTAAGAATGGAAGCCGAAACGTGGAAGGGCACCGGCAGTGGGAGGCCTCATTAGGGAAAGCATGCCTCGGTTTAAGAACGGAACTTAATCCAGAACGGATTAAGTTCGTAAACTGAGGTACCACTGGAGTCCATTTTCTCCAGTCACTGCTTCGCAGTCACTGTCCCCTTCCTTTGGTGTCAATCAGCCCACTGCTAGGATGACCAGGTGCATCCTATTTTACAGAGGACAGGATGTGAAGGGCACCTCTACTTGAGGGCTATTCAGTCCAAATCTGGTTTAAAGATAAATGAACCATAAAAAGAGAGCGATTAAGAGTCTTGACTGGTAGCATTTTGATAGTAAACCTACAACAGTGCAACCAGCTGTAGCTTCATAGTCTTCTTTCATAGTCTTCTGTCAGCCTTTCCAGAATTGATGGTGAAGAAAACTCCTTGCTCACACTGTTCAGTGTAAAGTGTTTCATTGCCTCAAGACACAAGGCAATTCAAGCACACTGTATACCTAAAGTTAAGAGATGCTGGTGCATAATAAGCTATGTTACAAAGTATAGTAGCCTGGTCTTAGAGTTTAAACTGAAGAGATCCAAATATACAGAGAGATCCATGTTTGGAGACAGATCCACCACCGCCACAATTCATGACCCACTACTCCCACATTGCTGCTAAATGCAGCCTTGGCTTTATTCTCACCAATGAACATACACACATTCTTTGGAGAAAGGGAGGGTGGATGAGTCATGCCAGAGGCCTGTGGCCTTGAACTGTTTCAAGAGGCCCACCACAGCTGGTGTCCTAGCCCTGAACGGAAATCAGATGAAGGGGAAGGGAAACGTGAGACCCAGACCAAGCAGTTAGTGCAATTTAGCACATATTTCCAAATTACAGCAACATTGACATTGTGTATTATTATTATCAGTTGACAGGACCTAGTCAGCTGTCTAAGCAGGCAATATTTCTCCTTCTTCCTGTTTCCAGCTCTCCTCCGCCACTGATCTGCAGACCTGACCTCAGATAAGGAGAAGGAGTGAAATCCTTTGTGTAAATAGATTTATAGGCGATACCTCTCGGGTAAGTATATTACATGGCTTTGGAGCTTCTATTCAGATAGAAAACTCAAAATAACTTTGGTTTCCCCTATCCACATTTTCCCCTAAGATGATTTTCAGCCCTGAGGCTGGGTCTTTTAGATATTTTCCAGTTTAAAGCTCTTCTTCAAGTTCCACCTCCCAAGTGAATCTCACTGTGTGAACTCTAGCAGTCAAAGGATGAGTAAGGGTCAGAGTTCTATATGAAGCAATCCAGAGAAAGAAAGGAAGCTTTAGACAAACTTTCCCCCACCCTGGCATGACACCTAAGTTGTTCCCTCCTCCACAGCAATATATCTTGTTTCCATTCTAATTCTTGCTATGAAGGTTCCTCTTTTCATCCTAGGGGTTGAGGAGGAGGGGTTGTGGGTTGCACTGAGCTTGAAACGGGTGAAAGTTAAGAATTATGTGACCTTGTTGGCAACCTGTTAGTTTAGGACAGGGAAGAGGAAGCTGTGGTCCTCAAGATGTTGCTGGACTCCAACATCCATCAGCTGCAGCCAGCAAAGCCGATTGACCAGGAACGATGGGAGCTGTGGTGGTCCAGCAACATCAGGAATACTAATGGATTTGCCTCAAGGCTCTCCTCTTCAAGACCTTTTGGGAAGCATTTAAACAGCTCTGTCTAGCTGCCCATGACTAGGAACAACCCCCCCCCCCCAAAAAAAAACAAGAACCATATAGACTACTGTGGTATCTTGGGTTAAGAACTTAATTTGTTCCGGAGGTCCGTGCTTAACCTGAAACTGTTCTTAACCTGAAGCACCACTTTAGCTAATGGGGCCTCCCGCTGCCGTCGTGCAATTTCTGTTCTCATCCTGAAGCAAAGTTCTTACCCACTTGATCTAGTCCAAAGGGAGAAAAGCAATGAGAGTGAGCAGGAAGAAACAACAGTGCCACTACCTGTTCACTTCTCTACCCCTTTTTCTTGGGGAAGCATTGGAGACTGGCAGAGGGAGAACAGGTGGGGGACTGTAGGGAGAAGACCACTCAGGACATCTTGCCTGGAAGCCTCGCAAAACCTAGAGCTGCCATTGTTCCTATGAACTGGCCTTTAATTATGCATGTTCTTTGATTTATAGCCTTTGCCAATAAGTGGCTGCATGTCCCTTGATAAACTAACAAATTTGATTCTGAAATATCTCAGCTGACTATAAAAGTCACAAACCCTGTATATTCTATAAAGGAAAAGGACATTATAATGTTCTGGAAACATTCCCGTAAATCCGAGCACAGCTTTGATCATTCTAAACTCCAAATCAATTGCACAGCAGTTTACCCTGAATAAAGCATTTCAACCTTTCAGGTTCTAGCTTCATGTCTATGAAATAAGAACTGAAACATACTTTTAAAAATAAAAAAATGGGAGAGGTGATTGCAGAAGAACCATTTTCCTAATTTTCCTTTCTCCCTCAATCAGAATGATGCCTTGATTGGGCTGAATCATTCATCAGTATGGAACTATTAATTATATTACCCCATTCAGATGTCTATCAATCCACTGCCTTATACCGTAATATGGAATGGGAGTGAAATGTCTGCTAATGGCCATTAATATGCTATTTGTAAGAGCACTGCAACAGTATTTTGGAGCTATTCAAATGCTCCCCAGAGAGTATCACAAAGTTCTTTGGGGAGTGAGGACAAGGGGCTGAGGAGGGGGGGGGGTGAGAGAGAGTGAAAGAGAAAGGGAAAGAGAAAGAGAAAGAGATATTTTATTAAATCTACCCTTTAGAATTTTAGAATTTGGCCTTGATTGCAATGATAGAATTCAGGTAGAGTTGCAAAGAGCACTGATAGAAAAAAAGTTGTATTAGTAAAATCAGATTTTGGCCTATTTCTTATACAACATTTATACAACATTTCTTTTAAGAGCAATACTGAAATGATTTCCATGAGTGACGTACAAAAGAGGCTGCCTCTCTGCACACAGCTCTTGAGGGGGTAGGGCATTAAGAGAATATTATGTGGGAAGATGGTGTAGGGAGAATATCAAACAAAATCACAGGAGCCCCCCCAAAACAATGAAAAGTGTGAATAAATATTTGAAAATTGTGGATAAAGATTCATTGTTTTTATTGCTTGTTCATCCACAAAATTTCTTACCTGCCCTTACAGTAAGATCAGAGGGTGGGTTAAAACAATAGAAATATTGTTATTTTTTTAAAGAAGAAAAGAGCATTGAAATTTTAAAACACACAAAACCATTCCAAATGGAACAAAACCGTATAAATTTGGCAAAGGAGGTTGTTACGAAATTGTTACGATCAAGATTTCCTGGCTTCATCCCATTTCATGCTGCATCAGAACCACTGCTTTTTGGGAGGGGCAGGGATACGCATACCCCTAAACATTTTGTGAATCTAAGTTTGGCCCCATGGAGGGGCGGTATTTCAATATAAGTAGGAAAATGAGAGTACCACTAAACTTTTTTTTTAGAAAAAAGCACTGATCAGAACAAAATGGAGAATAAACTTTGGCAACACATCTATCTAGCTCAGTATTCTCAAGTCAACGCTTACTGGCAATGGATCTCCAAGGTTTTGGAAAGGAGAGTTTTCTGGGGCTACCTGAAAATTCTAGGGATTGAACTTGGAACTTTTCACATTTAAAGCATATGTTCTACCACTGAGCTAGAGCAGCTCACAGACTGGATAAATATACTTGTATTTTATACAATGATATCGGCCTGTGTACGCAGTGAGCCCAATCATCAACCTTTGCTTTTAACAATTCTTGACCTGCATTGATAACATTGCTCCATTTGTAAGTTATTAAAAACAATAAACACAGCAAATGCTCTCTTTTTTTGCAATTGAATCACAAATGGATCTAACAGTGGGCTTTAAATGTGTCCTGTATACTTTTCTTGGTGAAATCTATTGCTGCACCTTCAAATCAAGAAGGGGATATGCTACTTGTCTCCTCTGATTGTGTGTCGAGGTCCCCAGGGCCACCCCTATAACTCACACATCACACAGAAATTTTTGTTTAAGGTTTTTGGCATAATCTTGTCCACAACTTTATTAAAATACAAAAATGTGAGTGGTTGCTTAGGCATTGGTTACGACTATCTGCCTCCCCCCCATGGGGGACAGACTGACATTCCTCATGCCTGCGAAAGTCAGAAAGGGGAATCCACTTGGGGGTAGCGACGGAGCAGGGAACCTGCCCTCAGCCCACCCCAAATGCAGCCAGGAGCTTTTGCAGTGGCCCGAGCCCCCTTGACAGGGTGGACAAGCAATAGTTAGCCCCTGATTCCTTTAACGGAACCCCTTGCAGCAGCAGCATCAGAGGGGCAGGCACAGCCAATCCATGCCCCTCAACCAACCAAACCATAAACCAATGCCTAACCGCAACCTTACAAGTTGTGACGATTTGCTATGCAGTAGGCAAAAACCAAATGGCCCCAGCCAATCAGCCAGATGGACAAAATTCCTACCGGGCCCCTGCCCCAAAAGCAGACGACCCCATGACAGGCATAGCAAGGTCAAAGTGAACAACCATAAATATAGGGAGGGTGGGACAGGCAATCCGATGCATGGGGCGAAAAGAGGAAGCTCTAGGCCTCGTGCAGGGAGTTTTAGCATTTCTGGCTGTCAATCAACAAATGGCAACATTAACTTCTTCCCTACAACAAGGGAAGCCCAATCACATCAGTGGCCAACGATCAATTACCCCCCCCCCGCAACTTTGGAGTGTCCTGTCGGCCCCCACCGCAACACGTGCTCTCCATGACGGAGAACACGCTTTGTAAAGAAAACCTACAAGACGAGGGGGAAATCTAAGTACTAAGCAGGTTCTACATAGTAAAAAAGATGGCAGGAAATTGGGTCTGCTCTATGAAAATGCACATAGTTCTGTTTCTGCACCGAGAAGGAGAGAGGATTGTGACTGTAACAGATATACTTTATTATAGACATTTCCACTTGCTCGCCATCAGCTTAACAATATCCCCCCCCCCCCCGTGGTTCCCTTCAGGATTCCTGCTTGAAGTCAAGATGACCATCCTGCACACCACTGAGCAATTGGGCCAATCCTTGACACCATGATAAAAGAGGGCGACACATGATGAATGACTTTCACACAGGGTTATGGCTTCCAGCAGGATACCTGGAACACACCATCTTTTGTAACAACAATAGCTCTGCAGCATTCTGCTTCTCAGTGATATTCCCTAGCAGTACAGCCAAAATAAATTGGGACAGTGCATCTGCTCCTTGCCACCTTTGTTCATCTGCGATTGACCTCTTTTGTTCCTGTCCTGCCACTGTACCTCTGCCATACTGCTCCCTCCGCCTCCAATAGCCACACCGGCGGCACATGTGGATAAAGCCTGCTCTCTATCTTTATGCTCCATTTCAAAGCTAACTTATTACAGCTGCACCTCCATAGTTTGTTTCGTTCCCTCTCTTACCACTTAATCCTCTCCTTGACCATCTGTCATATTGCTTTCTCTATTCCTTTCCTATTCTCATTCCCTCTGTTCTCTTCTTCTTTCCAAAACAGACAAGAATCGCACAGCACTTTTCTGTTTCATGCAATGCTCAGTATGCTTTGGACACCAAAGAAAGGTTTAGCAGTAGTAATATTGGCAGCAACTATATCTTATTATGATATTACATCTATCTGTCTGTCTGTCTGTCTGTCTGTCTATCTATCTATCTATCTATCTATCTATCTATCTATGTGGAGGTACAGCTTTCTCTCTTGCTCTTGTTCTCTCTGTGTATGTACACACACACACACACACACACACACAGTGGTACCTTGGTTCTTAAATGCCAGCTCCCTAGAATCCAGTGAGTTCTAGAGCAGGCACCCCCAAACTCAGCCCTCCAGATGTTTTGGGACTACAACTCCCATCATCCCTAGCTAACAGGACCAGTGGTCAGGGATGATGGGAATTGTAGTCCCGAAAAAACACCTGGAGGGCCGAGTTTGGGGATGGCTGTTCTAGAGGTTTTGCTGGATATCATGCTGATGTGTCTTGTTGATGTTATGGTTTCAAAACAGCACACACTGTCTTTGTGTGTGCATAGCATCCAGTGACCAGTACTCCAGACCTGTAACTGAAACCACTAGATTAAAGTCCTAGATCAGCTCAAAGTTTTATAGCTATTATCTATTGGCATAACTATTTGGTATAACTTTAGGAATAACTATTTGGCTTCAAATCTAGCAAAAGATCCTATTCTTCTTAAATGAAATGCAATCAGATTCTATTATACCCCAAAACAAGATGACTAGCATTTCTTAGACATAGATGGATGCAGAATCACAAAGGGGCTATTCTATGATTTGGCAACCTGTGCATCAAAAGTGCAATCTGGTATCTTCCCTTGGGACATTACAGGTTGGTTGGATGGAGGGTGGGATAAAAATGCAATAAATATTCTCCTTTAGCTGAAAACAGCAGGGACTTAGAAATCCTGTTTTCTGTTAAAAATACCTGGGCTTTGATAATAGCAGCAATGCTCCATAATCATTCAAAGCTATAAACATTTGACAAGGAGATTTTCAGAGTTTGGGTCCACAGCCATATCATCAAGTGTGCAATCCAATATCTTCCTCTTATTTGAAAGTTGAGGCTCACAGCAGGCGTCACCCATCCTATTTTGCCTACAAATGAACAAACTTGATAATGCCAGAATTAATCTAGAGCCATTCAGGGACAGAGGGTTTCTGGAGGAGATAGTCAGCATTTTTTGCCCACATGTATATCATCAAGTATGCAATCTTCTGTACAGTCTTCTTAGATGGAGTCTGCAGCTCCCAGCAGGAGTTCGGAAGCGTAGGAAGGATAAACAGATGCTATCAGCGCTCTACCTTTTCAAAGAGAAATGCAGTTTCCATTTCTGATCCTCTCAATCTGGTGTTTTTGCTAATGTAGGGCATATAAAAGGCATCCTCCTTATTTTTTTATTCTTATTTTTGCCCTTCACATTGGGAGCCACAGCACCAGGAGCAAGACAAGAAAAAGGAGACTCTGATAATAACTCAGGTTACCCTCCTGGAATAACTCAGCCTCTCCTTTGGCAAAAGGGGATTGGAAACAAAAAGAGTTCAAAAACCATTTGAAGACAAGAAGCAACAGCTTGTATTTATTAACCTGACCTTCTCCCTCTAATTCATAGGGAGATAGAACCATTTTCTGTTTCATCCTGAAAGCAGGCCAGCATGTTGCCCTATATTCTAAAAAAAAATATGCACATGGAATTATGTCTATGCAAATGCCATTTGAATCACCCACTTCACTGAAGTGGAACTCCATGCAATGCACCTTCTCAGTGTCATGCTGCTGTTTATATATTGAGAGAACAATTTCTGTGCCAACTTTACTAAGCAGAATTAAGATGACTTTCAACTTTCTGCAGATATTAATATTGTGCAGCATGAAGTAACTGGATGCATAAAAACTGAGTCCTTTTGGAATGAAGCATTGCTCAGACCCATGAAAATATTATTCCAGGCTTACTTTGCAGAACTTTCTTTAAAATAAACAGTAAATGTTGCATCCAAAATCTTGTGCATATCCAGCACAGCATTCCAGCCTCCATTTTCCCTGGAACTGTTTACATGGAGAGCTTCATTTACATCCTCACTCCACAGAGTTGGGGAGAACAAAGAGCCAAAGGCAACTCCCTGAAAAATGGAGATTTGCAACCAAATACCTTTGTCAAGTGATCTAGGGTTAAACACCCATGTGTTAGCTGCTGCTAGAGAATTATTAACCTGCAAAAAGCTTAGAGAGCTCTTCTTGCTTTTCTAACCCTTCAGTGGAATCACTCCATGTTAAACCTTTTTACCAATACACAGGCGTTATCATTTCAGTGTGAATTAAACCAATTATACTTAACACATCTCATTTTCTAGAGAGTAGGACTCAAACCCATGGCTTCAAGTTACAAGAAAGGAGATTCCGACTAAACATCAGGAAGAACTTTTTGACAGTAAGAGTCACTTGACAGTGTAGCGGATTCATAGAATCATAGAATCGTAGAGTTGGAAGGGACCCCAAGGGTCATCTAGTCCAACCCCCTGCAATGCAGGAATCTCAGCTAAAGCATCCATGACAGATGACCATCCAACCTCTGCTTAAAAACCTCCAAGCAAGGAGCGTCCACAACCTCCAAGGGAGACCATTCCACTGTTGAACAGCTCTTACTGTCGGAAAGTTCTTCCTGATGTTTAATTGGGATCTCCTTTCTTGTAACTTGAAGCCATTGGTTCGAGTCCTACACTCTAGAGCAGGAGAAAACAAGCTTCTTCCCTCTTCCAACCCTTTATATATTTGAAGATAGCTATCATATCTCATCTTAGCCTCCTCTTTTCTAGGCTCTTTCAACCGTTCCCCATAAGGCTTGGTTTCCCTTGGGAGGTTGTGGACTATCCTTCCTTGGAGGTTATTAAGCAGAAGTTAAATGGACATCTGTCTTGGATGCTTTAGCTGAGATTCTTGCACTTGCAGGGGGCTGGACACTCAGGGTCATAGCTGTCAACGTTTCCCTTTTTTAAGGGAAATTCCCTTATTCCGAATAGGATTCCTCACAAGAAAAGGGAAAAGTTGACAGCTATGCGCAGGGTCCCTTCCATCGCTACGATTCTATGTACACAAGCCAGTTACCAGTTTATATTGTTCTCACATTCTAGGACTAAAACAAAACAAAACAAAACAGGCAACCCAGAGTGGGTCAAGGTTAAGCAATTAAGAACAGCTTCAGTTTTCAGCAGTTCACATTGCATTCTATGGCCTTCTAAATCTTAAGACTGACCAGCACATGTCAACATTCATTGGATTTCTGACATTCCTTGGACTGTACACATTACTTAATTAATTACTCTCAACTCATAATCTAGTGGCTTCCGATGGAGCATAATTGGATTTGACTTTTTAATTACTGGCAAAAAAACATAATTGTGACAGTTTTATTAAGTCAGTGGACAAATGGTTATTGTTTGCTGTATATTCTAGAATCATAACAAACTTAGTTTTTAAAAAAGAATTTGACATAAAGTCTTTTGTGTTTGTGTCTGCACATGCATGTCAGCTTCCCTATCCATATTAAATTTCATTTTATCAGTTTTGGAACCCACAACTTAACTATTGAAGCTTGATTTCTAAACCATAAATGCTTAGCCAAAGTCCTCCCTATCCCATCCTACTTTCACGACCTGGCTCTGAATGGATTGTTAATGTATGCCTCTTATAGATAAGTTCTCACACCCCATTCAGAAATCCCAAGTCCATGGCAGTTCTTAGCGGTATTGTATGGATATTAAATTTGGATGAAATTACTTGAGAGAAAGGTGTGTTTTTTCAAGTAATTTACTTCGAAATACTAAATAATGGTTACATAATAACAAGATATAATATGACAGCATAGCACATGTACAGGACTCATGTAATAAGCAAAAACAAAAGATTTCTAAGAATTCTTAAGGAGCTCGCATTTCTTACCCAAATGGACTGAGTTTGTCCCAAAGAAGGTGAGAATAGGAGAAATCATAATGATGTGAGTGTTAAGGTGTCAAAACTCTCATTCAAATTCTCTCTGAACCATCTCTAATTATACCCTCCAACACATATTGATATTTATTTGGGAAAAATGCCTTTGATCATCACTCTTAAATAATGAATTGTTTGAAGTTCAGTTTATTGCTCACATGTCATCATTTCCTAAATGATGAGCTTTGCTAACGTCCAAAACAAAATACTTAACTTTAGGTCAGGTAAGAGTTCCCTGTCTGTGACCTTCAATATAACTGCTTTAAAAATATTTGCATTACAACTTCATCTTACTGTGCAAGCAAGCAATATTAACAAAGTTAAGCCCCTCAACAGACTTTCTTGCTCTTCTGGTGATAGAAATAAAGCAGGTGAAATGCAGATGAACAAATATCTAACCATGTTGGCAGGCAATGACTAGGAAACACTGAGTTATGAGGAAACAGCTAGCTGAGGAGGACAGAATGAAAAAGGCAAAGACAAAAGGATTAACTATGAAGCACAAGCTTAACAAGATATTGAATATAACTCATATTTTCATTCTCTCTCTTATTATTTCCTATGAGCTCATAGACAACAATCCTGTCAGAAAGCAAATATTACTGTGCAGGCAGTGAGAATTGACAAAGTTCACTTTAATTAAGTAAATTTATGCATTAGACACTAGTGCAGAGACTTCTGAGATCATATTATCAATATATTTTGCTGTAATATCCATGAAAAGACATCAAACATAAGTGCCTGGAGGCTACTTTCTGGCATTCAGGATTGTAATGGCCAGGATGTTTAGATCTGATCCACCTGATAACTTTCAAAAGAAACCCCGGCATCTCTTGAGAGTTATCGTCTCATGTTATTGTAGTGGCCAGTTTCACCTCCCACAATGTCCACTTCACATTGCTATACTTTTCCTTTTACCAACTCTTTGTTAGAACTTCTGTTTCTTTCTCAGAGATGTGATTCAGTAAACCTCCCTCTTCACATGTATGTGAACAAGATTTTGCTTTCCTGATAAGAAGAAAATGAACTGTCATTGGTCCTTCACTCCCTGCTGGCAGGTTTCGCCCCATTGCTCATGGCTGAAACTTAAGACAGAAATCTGCCTGCTTCCTTGTTGCTGGTTTGTCCAGTGACAGTTCTGTTACCAGTGAGAAATGAATATTTATATGTGCAGCAAGGCCAGTCTGCTAGTAGGCTAACAGAAACCCAACTAAAATAGGACACTACACATGTCTGAGATCAGTTCCTTCTGCCTCTCCATGTCTCTTTACTTCTCCCAGAATGCATTTTGCTTTGCACAAGCCTTGAATTCCTCAGAGACGTTTGTTATACTCAGGTGTTCTCCAAGTTTTCAATTTTTCCTCTTTCACAGCCCGCCCCACCTTGTCACAGCAACACTCAGGTATGAGCATTCTGTAGACTTTTGACTAAAATCTAGTTAGCCATTCTGCCTTTGACAGATCACCAGCACTAGGCAGTTCAGGAGAGAGTGGAGTGAATGGATTTTTCTTCAGCAGAAAATTCTAGTCTGGTCTGGGATTGCGCTCAAGATCTTAGAGCACTTTCTCAGAGAAAGTAACTTATATGACAGTCACTGCGATTCATAGCTTTTACCTCAAGTCTTATAATTCAAACTTAGTTTCTCAATTTCCCTTTAATGTCTATTTGAAACCTATAAGACCCTCTAAATCAGGCTTCCCCAACCTGCAGCCCTCCAGATGTTTTGGCCTACAACTCCCATGATCCCTAGCTAAGAGGGCCAGTGGTCAGGGATGATGGGGATTGTAGTCCAAAACATCTGGAGGGCCAAAGGTTGGGGTGCCTGCTCCACATTATTGTGGCATGCTTCTTCTCTAGATCACATGTTTTCATTGGTCCATGTGAGAACAACTAAATTTTGTGGCTCAAGTCTCCAAGATCCATGTTATTATATGAACATGTGTGAGAATGGTTGACATCTGAAGGCATCCCTGTTTAGGGAAGTTTTTAATGTTTGAAGTTTTATTCTGTTTTTAATGTTCTGTTGAAAGCCACCCAGAGTGGCTGGGGAAACCCAGTCAGATGGGTGGGGTAGAAGTATATTATTATTATTATTATTATTATTATTATTATTATTATTATTGAAAAATTGGGAATAGTAACATGGATCGAAGTAGCTGAAATTCAGATTATGTAGATAGCTACTGATGGATAGGGTTGAAAATGGCATTCCACCTGCATATTTTGCAAATGTCTACTTTCAAATGCTTGACACTTCAGAACCTTGGCAATACTAAAGGGAGAAGATCAGAGGTGTACAATAGGCTGGAGAGATACTGGGATGTTCATTCTAGGAAGCATTCATTTCCTACTTCAGCCGCATGTGTGGGTTGAGCATGAAGAAATAAAAGCATGACAAATAAAAAACACTAACAATTAGAAAATTGGCAGGGCAAGAGATAATAGAAGCAGGGCACTGAAAGATGTCATCTTAGCAGTGCACTGTCACACAGCCACCGCAGCAAGAATAAGAAAATGCCTGCGGGCAAAGGCACTATTTCATAACTGCAAGGTTTTACTTCACTGTTAGGAAATGAACCATTTTTGAGAAGCCAGCAAAGGAATGGGGCTCTTAATTTCTCATCAGCCAGCACAATCCACCCCCTGCAGGATGATGGCTAGCACCTGCATGCTGCCCTTGGAGGTGGCTTGAGGGGGGAAATTGATCATTTCAACCTGCCAACAATTTTCAGCAAAGACAGGATGAGGTCCTCTTCCATCCTGCCTGACCTCTAAATGTGCTACCTTCTGAGCCTCAGGAGGTTACAGAAGACAAGTGAAAGTAAAGCTGATGAGCTGCGTCCTTTTCCCTTTTTTAAAAGGATAATTCCAAAACTCAGTTTTTATTACTGGACAGTAGCCATTTTATAAACAACCAGTGCTTTCTATATGTAAAACTGACTGTAAGGAACATTCTCTCCTCTAGTGTTCGGTGGAAGTGTTTGAGTGTTTGAGTGGAAGCTCCAGTTTGCTCATTTTGGCAAAGACTCTCCTCCTGCAAGAGAGGGGAGTGGTTGTGGTCGGGAGCCGGACTCCGCCTCAGGCACCCAACCAGGTGCCTGCGAAGGGGCGTGTTTAGCAGCCTAAATTGCTGCGGCAACAGCCTTCTGGCCTCACTTTTTGTCGTCCCGTCGTGAGTCACCCACCCTCCACTCCCTTAGAGCTCAGGGTCTCAGTTTTCTTTTGGCCTTGCTATGGACCTTAGGTTGGTCACCCTGGTTGTTTGGGGGGCCTGGTAGGAATTTTTCCATTTGGCATTAGGCTTTTTGGTTTTTTCGCCTACCTCGTAGCAATCATCACAACTTTCGTGGTATTGGTGGGTAGGTTAAGCATTGGAATAATGTGTTGTGGTGTGTCGAAGGGCTAGGTGTGGCCATCGCCTGCGCCTTCAATTTTGGGTATTCCGTTAAAGGAATCCGGCGGTCGTGTATTCTGTCCTATGCCTGCTTGGCTGGAGGCCATGGCACGACCCTCGGTGACATCAGGGGAGAGCCTATAGTTGGATTAGCATCAACAGGCTCCACCTACTGGTGAATAAACCCCCTTTGTTTTGGACATCCAATACCTAAGCCAATACCTTTTCACTGCTGTAATCAATAAAGTTGTGGCCTTTTCTTGCCCATTAACCTTATATCACGTGTCCTTGTGTTTTCATTCCACTACACGGGGATCGGGTCCTCGAACCACAAGCCTAATTGCCTCATGTTAGATTTTACAAGTTCCCCTACATTTTTTTCTCTGGAGAACATGACACGGCTACCTAAAAAGCAAAGCATTAATCCCTGTCAGAAACATGTCCGTTTTTTTAATTCTATGCATGCTTACTCCAAAGTAAGTCCCACTGAGTTACTTCCATGTAAGGATGCTTAGGATTGCAGCATTAGAAATTCTTACTTAGTGGGCTCCACTCTCTAGGGCAAAACATCTGAAAAACTTGGAAGAAAGGAAGAGTTTTGATCAAACCAGCAAAATATCTGTGTGCTTGCAGATCCTTACTGGGATAAAAAATAATAATAATGAAGGTCTACTTATTTACATGCTTATTTAAAATTTTTTTATACATTTCTTCATTAAAAAAATAATTTCAATGGTGTACATAAAGTATAAAGCTCAACAACATACAGACCATCCTAACTTAAACGTAAGTATACATAACTAAAATATGGGCTATATTCAACTAAGTAGGTGCAATGGCAGGAGCCAATAAAGGAAGTCCTTCTAGTGTAAAAAGGATTCCTCAGTGTGCCCTCTCAATGGGCTCAGTGGGAGGGGGGAGGCGTTCTGGAGAATTCCCAGCGTTTAGGGAGAGGAGAGGAGAGGAGAAATTCCATCAGAGATATGAAATTAAATGCTTGTACTGATGGAACGATTGAAAGCGTGTGGTGTTCAATTCATCCCTATATGTCTGGACAGGGTTGTTGAAATAATAAGAAAGGGTTTAGAAGGCAGCCAAGAATGCAATCCTAACCTTTCTCTATATTAGCAGGACTTTGCATTGCATCAAAACCACCACAACTGCATGCTCACAGCATTCACAGTGGAAGGAAGCATGGCAGGGATGCCAGCTTAGGGTCCAAATCAGTCATACCCCACCCTTCAAATCTCAGAGCCCATTTTGGAGATCTGGGCAAATATAACAACTCCCCCTCCCTATTTTTACAAAATAGCAGCACTCACAGTAGATCTAATACACAAATAACCTGCCTATTTTATGAAAACAAAAACAGTCAAATATTGTTTGTATAATTTATGCCCATAGAATACTGTGAGGGCACAATTCTGGAGCAGATTTTTTTGATCTGGAACGTCAGATCAATCTGGACATCAAACTTGCTCTTTGCTGAACACATGAACACATTGCTTTATATGGCATGTGCCAACAGGCCTTGCCAATAGAGTTCTAAGGTGATACTATATTAAATTATATTTTAATACTCTGTTTGATCATTCCTAGCATACTGAGCAGTTGTGAAAGACTCTTAAAATGAGGAACAGCAGTGAGCTGTTGCCTGTTTTCCATGGTTTATCTTTTAGAGCAGAAGGTCTGCTGGTTTGGCAGGTTACCCTGACACCTTTGCCCTCCACCCACCCACTTCAAGGCCCTTGTTTGCAACTGGGCAAAGTAGCAGAATTAATACATTATCTGACTGCTCCATAGGAACAGGGGAAAACTCTCACCCTTCAGTTGAGCCAACACTTTCAGCTGACATTGCTGGAATTGCCAAGTAATAACTGAAACTATCAGTAAAGGTTGTTAACAAGTTTACTACTGTGGGTACCAATTTCATCTTGAAAATAAAGTATGGCACCCAGTTAACCTGGGAGACCTGTGATTCAAAAACCAAAGAATGGTACATTAACACTGTTTTGACAATGTGAGAACCTCACATTGAAATCCTAGCAAATGTAAACCTTATTCACCTGAGCCCCTCATACTTTTCCCATCACATGACAGGGAGAGTGGGATCATGCTTGATGACCTTTCCTGCCTGGTGATCCACCACCCTCCACACTTTGGGGCTGAATATCTACCGCTTGGAATCTTTTCTCCAGAGGCCCACGGAATTAGAATCATGCATGATCAGGGTTCTGCATCACACAGGGATCCTCCATGACTATAGGCAGCTCACCAGTGTAGATGCTTATCCCCAAAGCATGGGGGGCAATGAGGGCAGGACATTAGGACTAGGGGTGGGGGTGGAGTGGCTAGACAACATTGCAAGTGTTATCCCACACCTTCTAGTGCATTTCTCCATCACTTTCCTTATTGCAAAAAGTCCCATTTTACTGGGGAAGCAGATTTGTTGCACAATACTATGCAATCAGCTATAATTTTGCAACCTGCAATTATGATTGATTCCCACCCCCAAATACCCATAGTTTTGCTTTCAGTAGATACTGTTGGAAATATCTATCAATAAGCTTGAACTTATTGATCTCAACAAAATTTGTGTTGGCCTGTAAGTGGAAAGACCCACAACATGTGCCATTAATAGGGTGTCTTTTGAACTGTTTGGTTCTTGCAGAGATTGACACACTAACAGAATTGATAACCTAGAAGGTGTGGTAGTAATTGGATAGTGACTGTTGCTGGAGGGAAACAAACATGCTTTATGGATAATTGGGAGGAACAGTATGAGAATATAATGGGAGCTTATCTGTGTGAGCTTAAATAACTTTCTGTATGAAAGATTACTTTATATAAGTTGCAGCTTAAACAAGTTTCTGTATGAAAGATTACTTTTACTGAATTTGTTTCCCCCGAAAAATAGCCAACACTGAATTCAAGCAGTATTGCCATGAGCCAAGCCATTACTGTGCAATCAGATGCCTTGTGCTGAACTCTGCAGGACTGGATGGTGCTGGCATGCACACAGACAGTTCAGGCCATGCAGCTGGAACTAGTCCTGTGCCAAAAATTTCTCCCACATTTCCCCCCAACCATTTATAACAATTAATAAGGAAAGAATATGCACCTGAAAATTATCAAAAAGGGAGAGAAAATTTTAGAGAAATTCTCATGGGTGAGTGAGATGTGCGTTGCTTTGGTCATCCTAACGTTACTTTTGAGTAGGCTGAGGAGTGTCTTCTATTATTATTATTATTATTATTATTATTATTATTATTATTATTATACCCCGCCCATCTGGCTGAGTTTCCCCAGCAACTCTGTGAAGCTACCAACAAAGTATTAAAATACAGTGGTCTGTTAAACATTAAAATCTTCCCTAAACAGGGCTGCCCTTGCTTTCATTCCCTTGGTCTGCAATCTGCAGTCTTCCCAGCTTCCTTTCACTTCAGCGAAAGCCCAGAGAAAGACATCATAAGGTAACTTGTGTGGGATAAGCAGCCTCATATAACCAACATGCTTAATTCTAATTAATGCATGAAAAGGTTAATGCTAGAGAGGAAGATGTCCTGCCAGGCTTCAGTATGTCACTCTTCCTTACCTTGGGGGAAAGGTAGCCAAGCCTTTTATTCACTCTCCAGTCTACCCAGTCTGCATGGCTCTGTTGTTGTTGTTTAGTCGTTTAGTCGTGTCCGACTCTTCGTGACCCCATGGACCAGAGCACGGCTCTAGTCAGCCTCTTTACAGTTCCTATACCAAAAATGGAGGAACTTTCATCACTGTATCTAAGCCAAGTTCTACTGCCTGTGCTTTCTCACTGATGTATGGAAAAGCACATGAACCTGACCTTTGGAGAGTTTGTAAGCAAATTATTTTTAACTTACTAAATGTGTGGCCTGTTTCAATACTAAGTGAAGAGGGAAGTTTTGGAACTCACAAGAGCATATTTTAAAGGTCTAACAGCCTATATTTCCACACTTTGCTGCATTTTTAAAAAAAATCTGTTGTGGTTCTCTCATAAAAAAGTACTTGCTCCAAACCTAGATCTAGGCATCCAGGGAATTCTCCTTTCTGTACACTTGATCCCCCCTTTGTGTAACCCAATAACTATTTCCATGGGACTTTTTCAGATCAGGAAGTGTGGGCAGCCAGGGAGGCTGTGGAGTGCTGGAGAAATATTTCAGTTCTCTTGCATAGCCAATGGCCTTCAATTGTTTCTTAATGGCACTAGCTTAAAGGTAAAGGTAAAGGTACCCCTGCCTGTACGGGCCAGTCTTGACAGACTCTAGGGTTGTGCGCCCATCTCACTTAAGAGGCCGGGGGCCAGCGCTGTCTGGAGACACTTCCGGGTCACGTGGCCAGCGTGACGAAGCTGCTCTGGCGAGCCAGCACCAGCGCAGCACACAGAAACGCTGTTTACCTTCCCACTAAAAAGCGGTACCTATTTATCTACTTGCACTTAAGGGTGCTTTCGAACTGCTAGGTGGCCAGGAGCTGGGACCGAAAGACGGGAGCTCACCCCGCCGTGGGGATTCGAACTGCCGACCATGCGATCGGCAAGTCCTAGGCACTGAGGTTTTACCCACAGCGCCACCCGCGTCCCGTGGCACTAGTTTAGCCAGATCATTTTCCATCGGCTAGCCCAGGAATTCCGCCTCAAAATCCCTTCCAACTCTACAATTCTAGGATGAAAACAACTCTTGGCCACCTCATAATGATGAGGGAAGCTGCAAGCCCTGAACCCACAGCAGTTCTAAATAAATTCTAAAGAGCCCGAGAAAGAGGCAGAAAAGGGAGATGCCTCTTTCAGAGAGGAATAAAGCATCTGAGAAACAGGACAACAGTTTTTGGCACACAGTACTTGCTGGAACGATGCTTGGGTTAAAAGCACTGATAGTCATGAACTGAAACAGTTGCAAAAGTTGCTCTCCAGAGAGAGGCCATTCTTGGCACTACATCTCAAAAGTGAGATTTATATGGTTGTATCCCAGTATAAGTTCAAACAATAACAGGTTATCTTTCTAGAAGCTGTGTTACTAAAGAATCCAGGCTTTCTTAAGAGCTAAATCAGGCATAGGCAAACTCTGGCCCTCCAGATGTTTGGAACTACAATTACTATCATCCCTAGGTAACAGGACCAGTGGTCAGGGATGATGGGAATTGTAGTCCCAAACATCTGGATGGCCAGAGTTTACCTAAGCCTGAGCTAAATATTCCAGAGACCTCTTGCACCCCTTGGCTGAAAGCAAAATGAGAATGTTGTTTCTGTTAAGCAAGAAGCTGAAGAAAGCTGTGGATAATATACATAAATGTGTCTATATTATCTGTATCTAAAGGATTTTTCTGTGACTTGGTTCAGGTGCTCTTGGGGCCCTCATTCACTTGCCTGGGGGCAAACCTGAAGAAGCTTGCTGGCTTGACCTGACCAAGATCATGCAAAAACATGGATTTTAAGTAAAAGGCTGCTATGATTCATCCAATAGCATCAGCTCAAAGGGGGCCAATTTTGGAAATTGCAGAAGCCATGCATGTAAAGTTCAAGTTCAGGGTTTCCCAAACTTGGGTCTCCAGCTGTTTTTGGACTACAACTCCCATCATCCCTAGGCAGCAGGAACAGTGGTCAAGAATAATGGGAATTGTAGTCCAAAAATAGCTGGAGGCCCAGGTTTGAGAAACCCTGCTCTAATTCATCTCAATAAATTAAACTGAAGGCTGCCTTCAACTTCCCTCTTGTTATTATAAATGCATAGCTCCCATAGCAGGCCCTTCGCCGGTAAGGAAAGACTTGAGGAAGGGCAAGGAAAGGACATATGATTTGTGTGCTTCCTCCTTTGCATCAAAACATGCAAATAATTAAAGGAAAAGATAATTAAAAATGAAGAGCTTATAGCAATTAAATGGCAGAGCCAAACCTAGCACCCAAGTGTGCTGAAAAACAATGAACTGTCCAGTGCCAAAAATAGTGCTGGCTTTGGCAAAAGACAAACTGCTCAATTACTAAGGGAGGTCCATAGCTAAGGTTTGTAAGTTTGGAGCAAAATTTTGAATCCAAGCATCCCTCTAGTGGTAATAATGGTTTAAAAAACAAGAACCACTGAACAGCAAAATTTTCAGTCTGTCCTTTTCACATCTTAGTAATTCTAGTGAATCATTCCAGTGGTGATTATTCTCAATTATCGTTATTTATAGAATACTGGTCCATATGGAAATAGCAATTCTGAAATGCCCTTTTCCTATAAATATAGCAACTCTGTAATTATCCTATGGCTGATTCATTGTCTATAAGGAATGAGGACAGTCACATGCTCCTTTGTTAGTATTCATGGCGATATAATCTCAGTACAGCATTTAACCCTTGATGCATCCATCCCCATGATTATATCAGTCTTCTTAAAGAAAATATTGGTGTAAGTGGGAGAGATCACTTAGATATCAAAATATTTAATAATGAAGATCAGCTTTATCATATTAAACATGACCACAATTGCATTTCATATTAAGTCTAATTTACAAATGAATGTACAGATTTTGAAGTAGGCTGCAAACCCCACACATTTCCGACTGTTGTACAGCTCTTACCTACATGCCCTCTCTTTCTGCACTTTCTGTGGCAATTCCAATCCTTGCACTTGTGGTGCTGTGCTAATCATGGAGGACAGAGAGATTCATCCAGTTGTCTTGGCAAATGTAGTGCATCCCCTGTTTTCCCACACTGCACTGCAAAGCTGGGTAATGAATCCACTGTGCTGGAGCACAGCAAAAGAAGAAATTTAATTCATTCCCTCTCCCTTGAACACAACCCACCCTAAAAAACATAATCGAAAATACTAAATCCTTTCCACAGACTCCAAACAAAAAGCAGATGCCAGTTGTTTTGGCTTAGCCCTGAGTTTCTTATATATTTTGTTGAAAAAAGTATAGCCTGATTTACCGTATTTTTCGCTCTATAGGACGCACCCGACCATAGGACGCACCTTGTTTTAGAGGGGGAGAACAAGGAAAAAAATTCTCCCCCCTCTGCTCAGTGCCCCTTCCATGTCTCCTCACTCTTGGCTGAAGGGGCGCTGCGCAGCTCTCCCTCTCTGCTGAAGCCAGGAGAGTCTTGCTCTCCCAGCTTCAGCAAAAGGAACCCGAAGCCTCCAGAGCACAGTGGGACCTCCCGCAGCGCTCCGGAGGCTTCACGCGGCTATCCCTGAAGCCTTCGGAGCACAATGCGAGTTCCAGCTGCGCTCCGCAGGCTTTGGGTTCCTTTTCTTGAAGCCGGGAGAGTAAGACTCTCCTGGCTTTAGGGAGAGAAACCTGAAGCCTCCGGAGCACAGCGGGAACTCGCACTGCGCTCCGAAGGCTTCAGGTGGCTATCCGTGAAACCTGGAGAGCGAGAGGGGTCGGTGTACACCGACCCCTCTCGCTCTCCAGGCTTCAGCGAAAGCAACGTGAAGCCAAGGAGCATGGAAGGAGCGCTCCCTCTGAGCTTCGGAGGCTTCGCGTTGCTATCGCTGAAGCCAAGGAGCCTGCATTCGCTCCATAGGACGCACACACATTTCCCCTTAATTTTTCGAGGGGAAAAAGTGTGTCCTATACAGCAAAAATACAGTATATATAATTAACCCAAATCAGCTTATAATGTATAAAACACAATAAAATCAGGTTTAAGATGTCACTACTGCTTTTCATTATCAAAAGATGCCCCAGCACTTGTTTCACTATGTCCTCCCTATTTACAGTCATCCAGCCATGAAAATTCAGCAATATTAATAAAAACCAGTGTGATGCATCCACATGGTTTTTATTGGGCTACGATCCACAGCTGAGAGCTCTGACCTTGACCTCTATCATTGTAGGGAATTAGGTCCCTAAGTGTACATGAACTTGGAGTAGCCGTATGAGAGCTGAATGAATCATAGAATCATAGAGCTGGAATAGACCACAAGGGCCATCGAGTCCAACCCCCTGCCAAGCAGGAAACACCATCAGAGCACTCCTGACATATGGTTGTCAAGCCTCTGCTTAAAGACATCCAAAGAAGGAGTCTCCACCACACTCCTTGGCAGCAAATTCCACTGTCGAACAGCTCTTACTGTCAGGAAGTTCTTCCTAATGTTTAGGTAGAATCTTCTTTCTTGTAGTTTGGATCCATTGCTCCGTGTCCGCTTCTCTGGAGCAGCAGAAAACAACCTTTCTCCTTCCTCTATGTGACATCCTTTTATATATTTGAACATGGCTATCATATCACCCCTTAACCTCCTCTTCTCCAGGCTAAACATGCCCAGCTCCCTTAGCCGTTCCTCATAAGGCATCGTTTCCAGGCCTTTGACCATTTTGGTTGCCCTCCTCTGGACACGTTCCAGTTTGTCAGTGTCCGTCTTGAACTGTGGTGCCCAGAACTGGACACAGTATTCCAGGTGAGGTCTGACCAGAGCAGAATACAGTGGCACTATTACTTCCCTTGATCTAGATGCTATACTCCTATTGATGCAGCCCAGAATTGCATTGGCTTTTTTAGCTGCCGTGTCACACTGTTGGCTCATGTCAAGTTTGTGGTCAACCAAGACTCCTAGATCCCTTTCACATGTACTGCTCTCAAGCCAGGTGTCACCCATCTTGTATTTGTGCCTCTCATTTTTTTTTTTGCCCAAGTGCAATTCTTTACATTTCTCCCTGTTAAAATTCATCTTGTTTGTTTTGGCCCAGTTCTCTAATCTGTCAAGGTCGTTTTGAAATGTGATCCTGTCCTCTGGGGTGTTAGGCACCCCTCCCAGTTTGGTGTCATCTGCAAATTTGATCAGGATGCCCTTGAGTCCATCATCCAAGTCGTTGATAAAGATGTTGAATAAGACCGGGCCCAAGACAGAACCCTGTGGCACCCCACTAGTCACTCTTCTCCAGGATGAAGAGGAACCATTGATGAGCACCCTTTGGGTCCGGTCAGTCAGCCAGTTACAAATCCACTGAGTGGTAGCATAGTCAAGACCGCATTTTACCAGCTTCTTTACAAGAATATCATGGGGCACCTTGTCAAATGCCTTGCTGAAATCGAGGTAGGCTACATCCACTGTGTACCCTTCATCTACCAGGCTTGTAATTCTGTCAAAAAACGAGATCAGTTTAGTCTGACATGACTTATTTTTCAGAAATCCATGCTGACTATTGGTGATCACAACATTCCTTTCTAGGTGCTCACAGACTGTTTGCTTAATGATCTGCTCCAGAATGTTTGAATTCCTCTTTGGTGGTTTCCCCACTTTTCCATTTTTTGTACACATCCTTTTTTAATCTTAACTCAGTTAAAAGTTCTTTAGATAGCCACCCTGGTTTCTTTTGGCACCTTCCATGTTTCCGTCTCATTGGTATTGCCTGAAGTTGTGCTTTTACTATCTCCCTCTTAACAAACTCCCAGCCATCACAAACTCCCTTTCCTTTTAGTATTACTGTCCATGGGATCTCACCCAGCACTTCCCTAAGTTTTATGAAGTCGGCTTTCTTAAAGTCAAGAAATTGAGTCCTAGTATGCTTGGCTGCTCCTTTCCGCTGTATAGTAAACTTCAGAAGAGCATGATCACTCACGCCTAATGATCCTTCCACTTCTACCCCACTAACCAGGTCATCAACATTGGTTAGGACCAGATCTAAAATGGCTGTTCCTCTTGTTGCTTCTCCCACTTTCTGGACAATGAAGTTGTCTGCAAGGCCAGTGAGGAATCTCTTTGACCTTATGCTCTTGGCTGAGTTTGACATCCAACAAATATCCAGGTAATTGAAGTCCCCCATTACATTATATCCCTTCCTTTTGCATGCATGGCCATCTGTTCCAGGAAGGCATCATCTATGTCCTCCGTTTGGCTTGGGGATCTATAGTAAACTCCCACTATGAGGTCTCTGTTATTCTTCTCTCCCTTAATTTTGACCCAGATGCTCTCACTTTGGCTTTGAGGTTCTAAATCTTGGATCTCTTCACAGGTATACACATCCCTGACATATAATGCCACTCCTCCTCCTTTCTTGTCTGGTCTGTTTCTCTGAAATAGATTGTATCCCTCCATTATTACATTCCAATCGTGGGACTTATCCCACCAGGTTTCAGTGATGCCTATTATGTCATATTTAGTTTGCTGTACCAAGAGCTCAAGCTCATCTTGTTTATTTCCCATGCTTTGCGCATTAGTGTACAGACATTGAAGTCCATTAATCATTCCCCCGTGTCTCTTATTTAAGGATTTTTTCCTCCCACCACTAGGTCTGCGTGCTGTTTGCTCCATTTGGTCTATGACATTTGGATGATCATCTTCCAACCCAATTTACAAGCTTGTCCATGATGTTGCCACCATGCTTCGTAACTCATGGTTAGCTACTTGCATGGACAGGCACGTACAAAGCACATGCAAATTACAGTTAGGGATGAGCAAACATCACAAAAATAGGGGGGGGGGACTCAAAAGAACAGAAGGAAATGAAAAATGTGCTAAACTGAGCCTGCAAAGTCCAGAAAGAAACACAAATGGTATCTTCCTCCTAGTGTTGCAGCAATAAAACTACTAGCACATTTGCAAAGCTAAGCAGGCTTCAAATTGATGGGGGAACGCTTGTTGGGATTCCTGCATTGCAGGGGGTTGGACTAGATGATCCTCAGGGTCCCTTCCAGCTCTACAGTTCTAAGATTCTGATTCTAAATAGGATCAGGTAATTTGGAACCCTAACCAAAATCCAAGAGGAAACTGGGATAGGGAGAATTTTATAAGTATTTTAAATTACAACCACATTGAGGAAAGCTTGCCTCTTTGGGACAAGGTTGTAGCTGGTCTGAATAATATGGGTACCAATTAATGCAAAAAGGTTTGTGGTCGCTAGTGCAATGCGTACATTTTTAGCCTCCAGCTTGCAGCCTTGAAAGAAGTTGGCCAAGTGTTCTCTAATAATGTATTGCTCTGTAAGCCATTCCACTTCACCCTACTTCCTGCATATTTATAACTCCATCAAGCACCTATGTTACAAATATTAGAATTTATTTTGCTCTCTGTTCCCCTGCAATCTGTACTATTGTCATGACAGTGACAAAGAACAGGGCCTGAAAATAATGTAAGCTATAGAATGCATTGGCAGAGTGCAAGGTTGTCAAACAAGTCCTTCTATCTGGTTCTTTGTGCAAATGTCAAAGTCTGTTAAATTTGAAGATTACATCATAATAGTCCATAATTAATGTTTGTCATTTTTCTGGAGATTGCTGAATTATCATTAGCTCATCTCTTGTGTTTGCAAGAGAAACTGTGCAAATCATCAGGAAATTATTTACAATTATGCTGTTAAGAGCTGTTGGCTAATTTCACCTATTAATTAACACAACTTTCATAAGTAGACAGCTATGAATATAACACTGAATTTGTGTCATGTTTGTGCCAGATCTCTCATTTGAGAATTGGAAGAACGACTTTTTGAAGGCTGCTTATGAGACAGTTGTGGAGAGTTCTGCAAAATAATAACAACAATAATAATCTTCTGCAAAACGGGACAAAAATGTTACTTATTCAGAGTGAGAATAAGGAGCATTGTAGTTACTCTGACTTGACTTTGTTATGTGATTGAAAGGAGCCCCTGTCTGAAAAATGATGCTAAAGTTCCAAATTGGGGGTGGCACAGTTACAGTAAACAGAATGCAAAACAGGTATACAAAGTCAGGGTTCGTTAAATATTTATCTCCCAAAGTTTCAGCCCCAAATATTTTCAGCATAGCTGGAATGAGATTTTTCTTTCTTTCTGCACAAATGAAGCTCTTGCCCAAAACACTTGGGGGGGATGACTGCAACTGATATTTGAAGACTCATGTTCATAACGATGTATTTTAGATCATAACCACCCTTGAACAATAGTAAATAAATAGCCCAGAGATCTGAATACACAGACCCTGTAAGTATCCCTATTTTCCAGGGACGTCCCTGATTTAGAGAAGCCGTTCTGTTTTCTGATTTGATCCTGGAATGTCCCGCTTTTCCTTAGGATGTCTCTATTTTCATTGGAGAAATGTTGGAGGATATGGTAGGATGTCCCTATTTTCGTTGGAGAAATATTGGAGGGTATGGAGTTATTCAATATGTTGGAAGCTGCCCAGAATGATGAGGCAACTCAATAATATGTGTGGGGTATAAATAGTGAAATTATGGAATGGAAAGTCCCTATTTTCATCGGAGTAATGTTGGAGGGTATGGAATACATACATAAACAACTCATCTGTACTGGGTGACTTTCACCTGAAATCATGGATGGGCAAATATGCCAATTTCAAAGCAGGATTCAACTAATGAGCATTTTCCCCTTGGTTCTGTCATGTGATGAGGGGAACAAGATGTACAGTGAAGGAGATAAGTACATAGAAGGTTAGTCAGGGCTCAATGAAGTCTTTAATAGTATTGTAGCCTTTCAGACATTGGGCAACCTTTCTTAAGCACCTTGGAGAAAGAATGTGGTTTTCATTTTGTTTTTTACAATCATTTTTACAATAGGAATTTTATGAAATAAATAAATACCTATGAATCATAGGCATCCCTCATTCCTTCCTAGAAAGGATTTCTGGGCTACAGATAAGGGCCCTGTGGTGTTACAATGGCTGGTGTCTTTGGAATTGTAATTTTCTAAAATAGCAGGCAGTAATTCTGGTTTTTCTCCCCCCCCCCCTTTTTTTTTTCACAGCTACTGTGAAGTTCTGGAATAAACCCAATTTCCTTAAATTTAGAGACATTCTTTCGAATAATATAGGCATCTAACAATCCCATGCCTCTGGAAGTGTAGTCTGCCTGGTTTGCTCAGACTGATATCACCTTCTTCTGTCCTTTTTCTCTAATGGTTGTGGTTTTGTTTTTTTATATAAATAAATAAAAACACCTCTCTGAAATATCTCAAAATCTTGTGTATTATGTTATTTTCCCATTTTGGACATTTCCCCACCTGTCTTCCCTTTCTCTCTCTCTCTCTAAATGGTGCATTGCCAGTATTATACTGCCCGTAAGGCTATATTTTTTTTCCTGCACACTCTTTGAACACTCCCATGCATTGCCCTGAGGATCCACCAATTTCAGCTTTTCCTATATACTCACAGATGAAGTAGCCTGATAATACGCTACCAGATAATTTCTGGTTGTTTTTGTTAACAGCACCCAGAATAATCTGTGCAACGTTGCAAAAGGCACTCAAGCCTGCACCAGCCACGAGAAGTCATGAAGTCTGAGTGTCAATCTAAGCTGGCATTTCAGCCTAGCAGTTATGGAAGCAAGACAGTGAATTGCCTGTTAACAATCCTCAGGGAAGGACATTCAGACACTAGCAAGTGTCTCTGGATGTGTATGTATGTTTGCATTCTGTCTTGATAAGTCAGAGGCAGGAATGACTCTGATACGATCCAACTTGCAGCATCTCCTCTGGGCCAGCAGATATCAAGAATATGTGATGTGATGAGAATTGAGAAAGGAAGTCCAGACTTCGCAAGTATGTATTTTCCAGGCAAGCTTAAAAAGTCAGCCAAATAACAGTTTTTCCCTCTTTCCAATTGAAAGAACTCACATGTGTTGATGTTTTATTTTTATTCTTTTTGGTTTGGTTTTGTATTCCTGGAGTCTGCATGAAAAGACGCATCAGCAGACCACTGGTGCATGTCAAGATATGAGCCATAAAGCACTGCCTCATTAAACACTTGAGTGTTTGGGGTTCAAATTATAGGCCAGTACACACAAAAGAGACAGGATTATAATTAAGATCAGGACTCCTGAGTGGTGAATCACAACACAGTATTATATACAACAGAGTCTTGAGTCGCTGAATGGGTCAAAGGCCAAGGAGCATTACTAGAGGGAGTGGTTACAGCTACTGGGTGGAATATTTCACATTTCAGTGCTGCCACTGCATTCTTCAATGTTCTTTGAAGTGGCACCAGAGCTTGGTGATATTTCAGATTTCACAGTCTTAATGCCCCTATAAACTTAAACAGGGCAATTCCTCAATAGACAGTCTGCAGGCCATGTCAGGCCCAGCAACCTTTCCTGATGTGTCTGTCATGTCTTTGCCTCTTTCCTACATGCTGTCAACATTTATCCCATATCTTTCTTTGCTGTTTCTTTTATATGGCCAGTCCTATCGTTAAGCAGAGTGAGGCAGCCACATTAGATCAGAAGAAAACGTTGCAAGACCAACATTCGTGTGCCACAGAGCTGGTCTGCTGCCCTTGGATGTGATGGAAGACATTCTCCTGTCACCAGTGTTCAAGCAAAATTCAATTTTAGGCTGCTATTGGCTATCTTCAGATGAGCAGGAAGGATGCCATCTTGTTCTGAACCTCAGTGTAGCAAAATGTCTACAGCCATCCCTGTATTTTGAAGATGACAGTCTCCCCTTATGAAATAACTCATGCATGCATATGCTGCAGATTAAAAAATAATAATCTGGGCCAGGACTGAAGGGACCACCAGGAGCAGATGGACCAGCATTAGGGATGCCCTGCCTTTCAATGTAATTAAGTGTGCCATATTATTATTTGGCATTATATACAGTGGTACCTCGGTTTACGAACTTAATCCATTCCGGAATTCCGTTCTTAAACTGAAACTGTTATTAAACCAAGGCGTGCTTTACCACTGTTCGGATTCCGTATAAAATACTGTTTCATTCCTGGCATTGCCCGTGAACCAGAGGGAAACTGTAGTTTTGAAGTTCGTGGGTAAGATCAGTGCAGTTTCAAAAGGCTCAGTCTATCATCTTGACTCAAATGGAGTTCAATTATATTTAAACATAGACCGAAACCTGCTCCTCCAATTCAGGCAACGTCACACTGAATTGGGCAACAATATATTCAGAAATGTCCAAATCAGTGCAGTTTGGGATGGTTCCTTTTGCCATCTTGATTCAAAATGGTGTCTGACTGTTTCCAAAGACCAAAACTCACTGCTCCATCTTGGGAACCATCATGCCAAATTGGGTGATGATGTCTTTGGAAGTGTCTGAATGCACACAGAACAGACAAACAACTTTCCAAAAATATATAATAGATCCTAGGAAGCAGATGTGAAGAACCTGTGACCCTCCAGATTTTGCTGGACTACAACTCCCATCGTATCTGTGGTTGAGACTGTGGTTGATGGGAGTTTGAAGTCTAACAGCATCTGGAAAGTCATAGCTTTGTTGAGGTATGAACAGGTAAGCTTCCAAAGTGTGGTCTGAAAGCACAGGAAGCTACCGATTTGCTGAAGCTGAGCACGTCTGGATCTGGTCAATGCCTGAATGGATGTCCATGTTCATTGCCTTGGGTTCTGTGATGGAAGGCAGGGAGGATATAAATGTAAGAAAAGAAACAAATAAAACCAGCAGTTATCATTAGCAGCAGTCATAAAAAGAAAAGAAGGATCATTTGTCCAATCTGCAATAACTTATTTCATGAAACCAGGCAGTCTGGATAATCCATGCAGAAAGGTTTATTGCTTGCCCGATGTGTTGTTCAATTATTTTATTCTCACATCCAGTTCCCAAGACCTGCAAAGGAAGAGGTTTGGTGCTGATAAACCAAAGGAAAGTGTGGTGTGTGAGGTTATAAGAGAATACAATATATGAGACTGTAGAACATATGTCACTGCTTACATAACATACAAATTAACTTAGAACTTTCATTAATGTGTGTGTGAGTTTGTTATAACCATCCTAACTTTTCTCTTAAAAGCAAAGGTTTTTTGATCTTACAATTCTTGCACAGGATGAACCTAATTCTGCCTTTAATATCCCAAGATTTGCTAACAAAATCCATTGCTGTGTAATTAGTACTACAAATGAGTCTCTTTTATCTGTGAAATATTCCCTGAGAAAAATTCAACAGCTTCCAGAAGACTGGTTTAAAAGCCTAATGTATCTATTAGAATTAGGGATGACATCAATAAGTTCTGACATTTGCCAGCTCTGCTTAGAAATTCTGAGGCCATTAGCAGAACAATGTGAAAAGGGCAGGAGGCAGATGCCTGCGTTTATCAAAAAGGCACTTTCTTAAGATGGGTTGTACGCTGATACTGCAACTGCAGAATAGAGAAAATGAATGTTGTCCTATCCAAAACAAAGTCCCTGCACATAGGAAAAATAGCAGGTCAGAAAGAAGGGTTCTAACGTAACCTTCTTCAAAGTTTTTGATGTTTTAAATGTGGGAGGTGTTCATACATTTATCTACTGCCTCCTGCTGTTTGAAGTAAACTAGGGGGACCATGAGTGCCTCTTAAATCTGAACCCCTAGTTCCACCCTCATGGCTATAGTATATAGTATAAAAAAACCATCCAGTTTTAGCCCATTGTTTTAGAAACACAATTGTTCCAGAGGTGTTGCTTTTCATACCAACACCCTATGTTCTTAGAGACAGCCTACTACATACATTTGAAGCCCTCATTATTGTGAGGCCCCATTTTCCACAATAGTTGTTAAGAGACCTGTTCTCCATCCTGTCCCATTCTCCACTGAGTTCCCTGGGAAGAGACATTGGTTGTTAAACCACTCTGGGAATTGTAGCTCAACAAGATGGAACAGGGGTCTGCTAGCAACTCTCAGGATCCTTAACAAACTACACTTTCACGTGTGTGTGTGTGTGTGTGTGTGTGTGTGTGTGTGTTGTGGAGGGAAACATGATTGTTTAAAGTGGTATGATACTTCTTTAAATTTATAGTTCAGATCATTAATTCATTTAGCCCAGAGTGTTTATTCCGACTATTCAGTGGCTCTCTGGGGTCTCAGGCAGACATCTTTCCAGGCCTGAGGTCCATTAACTAAAGGTGCTGGGGAGTGAATCTGCAACTTCATCCATGTATGAAAAGCATGTGCCCTAACCCCAAGCTATGACCACACCCTTAAAATTAAAATAAATCCATTTAGTTCTTGGAGCTCTCCATAAACTACCCATCAGATGCAATTATTTTAAGGCTTCCTCAAATTTATGTTCTATGGTGCTTCCAAAGTGAGGACTTTAAGCACTGCCCACTCATTGTTCTGCTAGCTGCAGAACTTTCCATGCTCTAGCCAGTACATTTCCTATCATGTCAATGGTTCCTCACTTTTTACAGGGAAAAGATGGGCAATTCTATATTAAAACACCTAGGGCAGCATTCCATTACAGCATCTCATCAGTGCAAGGATTACTGTCACTTCAGCTAAACTTCTCTCCCTCTCCTCCCCCTGTGTCTGCCCCATACCCTCTCCAAATGTGGTATAGAGGGTTGGAGGAGCCCCTAGAACAGATTTAGGAGATGCACGGGTTGAGAAGGGGTGAATGTTCCATTGCACAGCCAGAAATCCTTGCTGAATCCTACCCCTAATGTAGAAGTACCCCCATTGCCCATATTTTTCAGCAACACATACTTCCTGGCTGTTGGCTTCAACCTATAGTAGATTTCACAATAACCCCATGTCACTGGGGATTAAAAAAACACAGCTATGGTCTGCTTTACCTATGCCGTCCACTCATCTGAATTTTTTGCCACAGCATACAACATTAGCTATCTTAACTATGTACAAGTACAGCAGAAGGCCCAGAGGTCCAGACTCATTATTCGGTTTTATTTACCATTTTCCTCATGAACACAGTAACCTGCACATTGTAATTCAGTATGCGAAGGACTGGCTAAACTTTTATGAACATTCTAATATGTGTAAATCGAATTCCCCCATTTGAATGCATCCTGCCTGCAGCGCTTTCCTGCCTTTAAAAACATAAGAAATAATAACAATTACAACTGCATATTTCAATTACAAAATTACCCCACTTCTTAACCTCGGGTGATTTTGCTGTCCCTGCAGAAGTAAGCACTGACAGTGAACAGACTTGGAGGTGGCTTGGAAAATGTGTTGTTTCTCAGTTCAATGGTGCTGATTAGGGAAAGTGATCCAATGAACTGGATGAAATGATATTCACGGGTAGATCAGTTGGAAGGCTGGTGCGATCAATTAAAGCATCAGAGAACAAATACACATTTAGGCAGTGAACAGTTTCTACTTTTTAGTAGGAATGTTTATGGCGTGCATGAAATGAATGAAAACCAGGAAAAGAATGCTTCTATACTGACTGTCCCATAATCATAGTAATGTAGACGTGACAATCACTTGCGATGTGTGTGCACTGCTCCTACTAACTTGATTCATATTTGGCTTGGCATTCCTGAGTTTTTCAGGGTACATTGTGTGGCAGTTTCAGCTTTTGTAAGCGTTCCCAGAAAGACCAAGTCATCACTGCTATGCCATTACTATCAAGACCCCTAAAGGATCCGCTGCTGCTGGAAAACCTGAAGACTATAGTTTTCCAATGCCCTGGCTTTTAATCTGTTTAGCTTGAATGAATGGGAAATAACTGCTCCCTGGCTTCCCAGCTGCTGAGTTTGAATGGTGCCAACTCAAGCCTATCGTAAGCAAGGCCCAAATTGGGGTGGGCATTTGGGTTTGCCTTGTCATGAGATCAGAGGGTAGCAGATTGGCAACTTTGTTTGTTATAACCAGGGTCTCGAGCCTCCCAAGCAAGCAAGGGAAGCTGGAAAATGGCTCTTCCATGATTTAGATGTACTGTTTCCATTACCTATGTTTTAATACAATTGTCTGAGCATGTGGAAATTCAAACCTGCAGTATCTGAAAGCAGAACAAAATACAGTGGTACCTTGGTTCTTGAACTTAATCCATTCCAGGAGTCCATTCGACTCCCAAAATGGTTTGAAAACCAAGGCATGGCTTCCGATTGGCTACAGGAGCTTCCTGCACTCAGTTGGAAGCCACAGAATGTTAGGCTTCCAAAAAACACTCGCAAACACTCATTTCTGAGTTTGCAGCATTCAGGAGCCCATTTGTTTGGGAGCCAAGCCGTTTGAGTTCCAAGGTACCACCTCTGTCAGGTGGTCCTTAAGCAATTGAGTAGCACAGGAGTGGTTGGTGCGGAGGAACAACGAGGTACACAGCACTTAACTCCTCGTCTTCTTGTCCCCTTCCCTTCCAGTAACCTGCAGTGAAGCTGGAGCTAGGAGGCTAGATGTGTACTGTCACCCACCCTGCTGGGATTCCTCTCCAGAAAACACACACACAATCAGAAGGGTCTACAAAGCAAATGCTGGCAACTTTAACAGGGGCTGCAACATCTCACTGCTTTCTGCACCTCAGCCAAAACAGTCTCCGTGATTTTCTATGGATATCTACTTTTTGAAAGAATTGCTGGTCCTGAAATTCTGCTCTAAAAATGATGACTTATCCCCAGGTGGCATAATGTCACTCTACTTCAAAAAGGCTATGGCAAACTTCAGAGGGATGAAGGAAAAAATATGCCTGGAAGTGTAGACAGATGCCTTCAGAGTGAAAATATGATGATGTTCAGAAGGATCTGTTCAGCATATTAGTGAAAATTTAAAATGGAATGTGACACTGGTTAATATATAAAAATGTTCGGGATTCTGAGTTAAAGATTCTTATCTACCCTTCATTGGTATGGCATGCATGAAAGCCAGCCCAGCTGTGCATCACAGTCTAGGTAGATCCCATTTTCAGAGACATAAAAGAAGCTCCTTTTTATTTAAGCTGTAAAATCATGGTAATCTCGATTGAAATTGAAACCCCCGCAATCTAGTACTGCCTTCAAGTTGCCATGTTGTAATAGAATAACACAACCTGTTCAATTATGTATAGATCTGTGCAATTTGTTCACCAAACAATTGAAATGAAAAGAGGAAAAAGGCTATCCAGCCAAATCTGTCTTCAGGACAAGGCTATCCATCCACCAGGGCTCCCAAGCATCAATCTGCACTGCAGGGATGTGTAACAAGCAAGAAGGAGGTCCACTGCAGTAAGTTATCTGAAACAGACCATGCTGCATACTACAGCAGAGTGTATCACAATCTGCAGCATGTTCTTGAGAACATTATAGTGTAAGTATGCAGTATAACCTAGTATCCAGTATCATGTGTTCACGTTCCAGAGCCTTCATGAGGCATGGAATAACACCAGCCCCTGTGGGAAGAAAGCGATATAAGACCTCTGGGTTAGCTGGGCTAGATATAAATCTTGGAAGCCTAAACTGTTATTTGTTATCAGATAGAACCACCTGCTTGTTGCAGCCTATGCTCTAGTTTCCAGCCTCCCACTCCTGACTGTTGGGAACCTGGATTGGAAGGTCTAGTACCTAAGATGACCACAGCTGTTCCCGGTGCAGCCTTGGTTTAAGACACAGATGGGCAGAGTGTCATAGATGCCATCTTCACCATACCTGAGACCGAGCTTTCATCCTCTTTCAGTCTAGCCCTTGCTTCATCACTTTCCCATCAGTTGTTGCTGACAGCTGATGCTGTGGCAGGAAAGGTGGACATTGTGAGTAAAGATACAGGTAACTCCTGAGCAAAGCGGCAGAAACACGATCACCACCACACCTGGGATCAGAATATGTGCCTTTGCAGTACTGTTAAATAGCCATTTAGCAAGTGACGCCCTACTTTGACTAACCATTTAGCAAGTGACATCCTATTTTAATAACTTTAACCTAGATTCAGTACATTACACACACATCTGACTCACCCTTCTCCCCAGCAAAAAGATGAGAGGTGGACTCTGCAGCAAGGGTAATGTGGGCAACTGTCACAGTCCGGGTTACGGGCAGTCAGAGTCCCGGCTTGGTACGTCAGGACTGGGGTACAGGTCAGGAAGCAGGAATCAGCAGTCCAGGGTCAGCAGTCCAGGGGTCAGGAAGCCAAGAGTCCATGAATCAGGAAACCAGGAGTCAGGAAGCCAAGGGTCAAAGAGTCAGGATACCAGGAGTCAGGAAGCCAAAGCACAGCTAGGTGTGTAGCATGTTGCTGTGGCAAAGAGCCAGAGGGAAATGCTGGTCTTATATACCCCTCCCGGCCCTTGCCACCAGGTGCTACGAATCTTCTGTCAAGCCTTACCTGTGTGGCTGCACCTTGCCCTTCCAGGCCAAACTCAGGAAGGCCCCAGTCCTGCGAGGCCCTACCAGTCACAGGGCCTGGCTCCTGCACGCACTCCTGACAGCAACCCTGTTTAGGGAATTTTTTATGTTTGGTGTTTTTAATATTCTGTTGGGAACTGCCCAGAGTAGCTAGGGAAACCCAGCCAGATGGGCAGGGTATAAAAAATAAATTATTATTATTATTATTATTATTATTATTATTATTATTATTATTATTATTAAAGTCTATTCCACCCCACACTCTCATCTCTTCTCACTGAGACCCACCCTCCACCGTTTTACAGTGTGGGTTCTGCTAGTTGCCTTCTTTGAGGAAACAGAGTAGGATTTCTTTTAGTTGACAACTCTCTTTTACCTACTTCACAGCTGGGTGTTGTCTGTGTGACTGGCACAGTGTTTTGTTTGTATTTGGCTACTTGCCATTTGGTCTGGGCAGGTAAGTAGATTCATAATTTGAACCAGAGTGGTGTTTGAGCCTGTCAGGCTCACTAGTGTGAACGTTGGCCAGTGGTTCATATTGGCAGATTCTATATTTTAATAAATATAACCTGTTACCCATATTTTTTTTCTTGTCTCAAGTCTTCTTGGGTGTGTTGGCAATGAGACAAATGTAATAATTCTTGTTGATTGTGGTACTGTTGTGGGTGGGTGGGTTGGAGCCTCACTGCCTCAAAGGCCTTTCTGACCATGAAAGAACTCTTTCCATGCATGGATTGAAATCTATGTATGCTATGTCATTTTTATTTCATTCAGCTTTTTTTATCCTCTGAACACTTTCATTATGTGGATAATGAGTGCATTTGGGAAAACAGTGTTGACATTTGGGGAGTGAACTGCTATAAGCTACTCTCGGCCAATGAGAGATAAATCTAATAAATAAGTATTTTTATTGCTAGCCAAAATTTATTCCCCAATTCACCAATATTAACGAAACAGATTTTAAGAAGGAAAACACATGCTTCCGTTCTCCCATAACGAAAAGTTATTGGACCACATTCAGCACATTTTGTATGAATAGAATATATAAGCATAAAAACCCATTGATTAACTCTTGAGAGTAGAGATTGATATTCTTTATTGGATGAGAACAAAGAAGTCTAGAAAAAGGTTCAAGGAAGCAAATTCAAAGGAGGAAAATCACTGCTAACTCGAAGCATCATGTTACACAATACACAATTAACCTGTGTAAGCACCTCCTTGTTACACAGCAGAGAGGCCAAGAGCTTAATTAGATTAACATAGACCTTCTTGTGAACCCATTGCAATGACAACACCAAGAATTATTAGACCAACCAAGATTAAAAAATATTTACAATGCAAGCTCATCATGTTTCATGGCCCTAAATGATGAGAGCTGCACAAAACAAATTAATAGGCCTACGACCAATAAATGCATCATTGCAGAAGCTGCCTTCTACTGAGTGAGACCCTTGCTCGATCTAGCTCAGCATTGTCCACACTAGTTGGCAGTAACTTCCCAGGTTTTCAGACTGGAATCTCCCCAATCCCACTTGTAGATGTCATTGATTGAATCTAGGACCTTCTGTGGGCAGAAAAAGTGCTCTGCCACTAAGCTGTGGCCCTTTCTTTGAAGAACCTATGTTTGTGTTTTGCTTCAGCCAAGCTAAGGGCTGGACTACTACTGCAGAACCAACTTGAGGCACAAGGCAACCAGTAGCAGAGAACACATCTGTAACTGAGGCCCAGTTGCAAGGCATTTGGTTAGGCTTAGGTACAACAGGACCTGGGACAGCTCCCCAGGATACCAAGAGTTGATCCACTGTGGCCCAAAGCTCAACTCCATTCTTATATCCAGAAACAGCACATGATGACTTCCAGAATTCTGCCTACTAGGAAATTTAATGGAAAACATGCATCTTTCTACCCATTTACTATAGCTCCATTGACTGGACTTGGTTTAAAGTATTTTTCACTGAATGTATGGCAGGGGGACAGGATCATGATTAGTGGACCCCACATTTGATATTTATATGGTCAGTAGGAGGAAAGCAATGACAAACCTAGACAGCATTTTAAAAAGTAGAGACATCAGCTTGCCAACAAAGGTCCGTATAGTAAAAGCTATGGTTTTCCCAGTAGTGATGTATGGAAGTGAGAGCTGGACCATAAAGAAGGCTGATCGCCGAAGAATTGACGCTTTTGAATTATGGTGCTGGAGGAGACTCTTGAGAGTCCCATGGACTGCAAGAAGATCAAACGCATCCATTCTTAAGGAAATCAGCCCTGAGTGCTCACTGGAAGGACAGATCGTGAAGCTGAGGCTCCAATACTTTGGCCACCTCATGAGAAGAGAAGATTCCTTGGAAAAGACCTTGATGCTGGGAAAGATGGAGGGCACAAGGAGAAGGGGACGACAGAGGATGAATGGTTAGACAGTGTTCTCGAAGCTACCAGCATGAGTTTGACCAAACTGCGGGTGGCAGTGGAAGACAGGAGTGCCTGGCGTGCTCTGGTCCATGGGGTCACGAAGAGTCGGACACGACTGAACGACTAAACACACACACACAACACAACACATGGTCAGTAGGTGTAGCTGGGGCTTCACACAGGGCCTTCCACATGATCAGAAACCCTGATCATCCAGTCTTCCCAGTCATATGAAACACCTGTACAAATAATTACCCGTGCATAAATTCCCCCAAGATCAGAGGCAGGGCCAGCAGGTGTGTTGTGACTCCCCTCTGCTCAGCATTTATTTATTTAAAAATTCTCTATCTTGCCCTTCTAGCTCACTTCCAATATTGATACCCAATTTCAAACTGATACCCAAGGTGATCAAAAAGTCATATAATATTAAAAGAAGCAATACACTAATATAGTATATGTGTGGAGGGAAGATATAAAAGGCAGTGTTCAAAACTCCCATTGTTCTAGGCACATTTTGCGACAGGGAATTTCATCAGCACGAGCAGTTTCTGAGTTCTGGGAGCAGTACTGTGCCTAAGATTTCAGATTAAAACTGCAGAGTGGAAGGAAAGGAAGACCTTTTTCTAACAACCCACTTCCAGCTACTCTCTGAAGACAGGAGAAGAAACCCTCTTAAAAATATTGGGCAGACGGGCAGGGGAAGGACTAGACCACATGAAAAATGAACACAATATTTCAGCTGCAGTTCATTCATTTTCAGCTTTGTATTCTTGTTATAAGAAAGTGTGCCTAGACATTCCATTGTTGCGCCCATAACCCAGGTTTAAGGTGCCATTGAGCTCCTAGTTTTCATATCTCAGCTTCCAACACTGATCAAAGGGGATTGTGTCTTTTCCCTCTATCACTTGGAATATGAAGAAAGAAAGCTGCACTGGAGTGGTGAACATATTACTTAGACTCCTCTTCTCAAAGGTGTGAATTGCTATTCTTCAGTTGGGACTCTGATCAGGGCTACCCAAAGTAGTGCAGCAAATCCCCACCCACTTAGGTAAAGGTGCACAATACCCATGTTATTTCGGGCAGAAAATCCCAGAAGCACCTCTCAGCCCCTTAATGGCAAAAACACAACATATACAATGCATGAAATATCTAACAACTTGCTGTCTTTTCATGACATCTCAGTGGTCACCTCCACCTGCTTATTCTGAGATCATTCTGTAAAGCCCTCTAATGCTCTGCCTGGCATGTTCATGGGACACAAGTTCTCTTGAGCAGATGATTCTGGCTTGAGCCGATTATCAGAAGACACATGCTCAAATGAATCTGGGAGATGAATCTCAGCAGATTGGTATTCTCATGGCATTACGATCTGCGATTGAACTGTCCGCTTCCATGAAATCTGTTAATGTGTGAACCAGCAATTTGTTACAACATAGAAAAATGTGTGTGTGTTACATAATTACTACCATTGTGATAAAAGGGAGTATTAGCATTTCCTAATATTACAGTATCCACCTTATACTTGGGGGGGGGGGGATAGTTAGCAATAAATTTGTCTGCTAGACAATGCCTGGCATCCCTAAAAGCCGGTGTAAAGAACAAAAACATCTTTGAAGAAAAATTAACGATGGGCCCCTCCCCAAGGGACACCCACCCCAAAGACAGAGATTTTTTTTGCAAATAATTATAGGATGTTGGTTAGGGCTATTGTACCAGGTTTTTGAATTTGCGTTTTTGATGCATTAATTATTTCCCCAACAGGCATGAATGAGATCTGATGTTTTTAAAGATTGTTGAATGTAATTATATCATTAGAGTCGCAGGATCTGACAGCACTTCCAGCTATTCCCTGGGCTGTGGCACTCCTATCAGAGTTAATTATCTGCACAGAGAGATGGCTTCCTTATAGCCCTTGAGGAAGGGTACCAGATGCACTGCCTAATGTCACAGCCACAGATTCACCTTCATTACAGGATGGGACCCAGAATAATCTCTCTTTTAGGGAAAGCTGTTTATTGACTCCAGAGGGAGTGGTAAGCATTTGATTCCTATCCAATGCATTTATGAAACATGGATGCATATGAAAACAATTGCCTTGAGAATCAGAAATTGCTTTCTTCCTTTCCCAAGTCTCCTTCCTATTATGAGTTCCAGGGAATGGCTGGAGGAGGACCAATGGTGTCCTGCTGCCACTTTATTAAACATGACCAGGGAGATCTTGAGAATGGATACTGGATGACCTTGGGATCTCAGGCTCAATTAATTATTTGTAAATTGGGAAAATAATAGCTGGGTTTCTTAGGATAAGATGCATTACAACTGGTTTCTGTATGCTTAATATTATATTCTCTCTCTCTCTCTCTCTCTCTCTCTCTCACTCTCACTCTCACTCTCACTCTCACTCTCACTGTAGTTCACCAAATATAAGTTGGACATTCCCTGGGAGCTATGACAAATTGTCCTGTAAAGAATAAACCAGCATATCTATAATATCTATTTTAAGCTAGGAAAACATTTTTAGCCTTGTAATTATCATCCATTTATGGTAGTATCAACAGATCTGTTTCATTTTGATTTGTTAATATGCAGAATGAAACTTTCCGCTTCAGTTTGGTATACATTAGAATTCCTTCAATAACCTCTTACATTTAGTGCCTGTCCTTTAACAATTATTATTGATAATATTTTACTGAGAATATTTCAACTGAACAAAATATAATGGAAATAAAATGTGAATAAAAAATAAGCAAAAGGGGAAAGTTATATTATATTACTATATATGCAAACAACTACAATTCCATATATGCTTATCTAGTACTGTATAGTATAATAAATGTTATTATCCAAAACATATATGGTTGTTTATACCCTACTATGGGTTTTTTTATGAACGCCTTATGAATATCGCTATCCTTGTCCATACAAAGTCTTCAAACAATCAGTTCATAAGCTGTGAGTGTTGCCATCCATTGACCAATGGGGACCCTAGATTTTTCTTTACAGTGCATCAATATCAGCCTCTTGGCCGCAATAAGGACACAAGGAATCCATTTATATTATCCAGTTGTCAAATTCCATACAATAGGTATGTAATTCAAAATATTTTTCCGTCTGAAAATTTTAACTTTCTCTGCACAGTTAAGTTTATACAATCCAATATTTTCTCCCAAAACTTACTAACCGAAGGACATTGTAAAAACGTATGTTTCAAAGAATTATTGTCCTTATTACATCTCCAAAAAGTGCTGTCCTTTTCTATAGAAATGTAATGGAGTCCAGTAAATTCTAAATATTATTTTTCAGCTACAAAAGCTAAAACACTTCCCCACTGTCGAGGTAATATAGGAACCTCCAATTCTTTGTTCCACTCATTTCTTAAAATATGCATATCGAATTGATGTCCTTCGACAAATCTAATATCTTAAATTTTGAGGTGAATGATACTTAATAGGTCTGAGATATTCAGCCTACAATTGTCTCTGTGAATAAAGAGTCTTCCATGCAATTACCACATCATACTTGTTTTGTATGTCCAACTAATTTTTTCCCTTAACAAAATCTGGGGCAATGTTCAATCATTTGAGCCACCTTCTGTGGCCTGAAATGGTACACAGTCCAAAAGCAGGTGTATCAGCTCAGTGAGAACTGAGCCGTTGTTGCACAGTCTCAGGGCCAGGTCCTAATACCCTATGCATACTGTATTTTTCCCTGTATTAGATGCCCCCATGTATAAGACTATTTTGGGGGACTCAAATTTAAGAAAATGGGGGGAGATGGCCCAGAGTTGTTGAACTTTTTTGGGGGGTTGTGCTGCCCAGAGTTCTTGGGCTTTTTTGGGGGGGGACACAAACACCAGAGATTCACTAACCTGAATGGCAAGCGCTAAAAATTGCATGCATCACAGAAGCCAACAAGCATCTGTCCGCTCGCAAACAGCAGCCTGCAATCGCACAGGAAATTGCCTCAACATCAGCCAATCCAAAGCAGCCCTTGCCTCAGACACAAATAAACAACCAAATTGCCGCTTACAAGCTGCAGCTCATGGCTGCAACCAATCACCAGCCACCCAATGCACTACCCATGTATAAGATGCCCTTTAAACTTATTTGACAGTTAAAAAAAACAAAACCTAGTCTTGTACATGGAAAAATATGGTATCTGTTCAGAAATAAGCCCCACTGATTTCTGTGGGGCTTACTCTTGGACCACTGTGTAGGGTCTGCAGCTTTAACCCTCAGCAAATGAATCCATTTCCTCCCGGCAGCTAACTAGGTCTCTTCTGCTAGGTGGGTCACAAGTGTGCAATTTCAGCTCCTCTGTTACTGTGAATTCTATTACAACATTGCAAAGAGGAATGATTATGGAAAAGACAGGGCCCGCAGCATGCCTTCCTTTATGACAAGGGTGGTGTGTGTGTGTGAATTGCATAGATACACAATTTATTTTTCATTGCTCTATGATGAATATGAATTCAATTATGCACAGAGAACTGTGTGGCAGTCCATCAGAATTATGCACAGCTACTAGTGAATATAATGGCTTTTAACAAGGAGAGCTTATCATCCAGGTTCAGACAAGCTTGAGTCCATGTTGCACCAGATGAACCAATGAAAGGAGATGATGCCAATCAAGGCAAAGGATTAATGTGGCTTTCTCACAGCTCCGGACGGGGAGTGGGAGCAAAATGCTAATGGAGAACTCTATCCGCTGTAAATCCATAATGCTAAGCTCATGTCAGTGAAACCATGATTTCCTAACACATAGCAGATGGTTGGTCCACATTACTATGAACATTATTATTTGTTATGACTGTTAACCCCATCCGGTCAGTATATAGGCAGTATATAGGCAGTAATCTTAACAAGAGGGGGGATCCATATTCTATGCTGTTCCAAGAAAGGAAAAGGGAATAAATTATGTAAATGAAGACAAATTGGCAAATCCGTTGCTTACTGTATTCTGCTTTTGCTGCCATGCATGAGAGGAACATTGAAGTTGCCTTATACAGAGTTGGACCATTGCTCCATCTAACTCAGTATTGTCTCTATTGACGAGCTCTACGGAGAGCCAGTGTGGTATAGTGGTTAAGAGCGGTAGTCTCATAATCTGGTGGAACGGGTTCGATTCCCCGCTCCTTCACATGCAGCTGCTGGGTGACCTTGGGCTAGTCACACTTCTCTGAAGTCTCTCAGCCTCACTCGCCTCACAGAGTGATTGTTGTGGGGGAGGAAGGGGAAGGAGATGGTTGGCCACTTTGAGACTCCTTAGGGTAGTTATAAAGTGGGATATCAAATCCAAACTCTTCTTCTTCTGCCTGGAGATGCAAGGGATTGAATTTGGGACTTTCTGCAGGCAAGGCAAGTGCTCTGCTGCTGCGCTATGGCCCTTCCGTAAAGAGGCAAGAATTCTGGAGCCTGACCCTTCCGAGACCACTAGGAGTCCTGTTCAGTTTACTGAGCCTTATTTTTATTACCCTCTCCCCAAAAACCTATTACACAGATTTGAGAGGCATTGTTTCCCCCCAAAGAATCCTGGGGACTCTTTTGTTTGTTATGGATGCTAGGAGTTGTTTGGAGACCCCTATTCTCCTCAAAGAGTTGCAACTGACAGAGTAGCTTAATCAATTCCTCTGGAAACTCTGGAAATTATAGCTCTGTGAGGGGAATAGAGGACATCTCTCAACACCCTTAACAAACCATAGTTCGTAGGATGCTTTGGGATGAGCCTTGGCTGTTAAAGTGATACCATAGTGCTTTAAATGTATGGTGCAGATGTGGCTAGAACTTCCTTTTCCCTTCTCACACTGCAGCCTAGATTAGCACAGTTGGCTATTGTACATGGAATTTAGAAGGAGACCCCATCTTGTCCTTCATTTGAGGCACCAAAATGCCACAAGCAGGCCCCTGCCACAGGGCGAGAACCAAAGGCTTTGGCTCTGGCAAATGATTTCACTGATGCAGATATTGAAAGCCAGCCTGTACAGGTCTCTTAGAACCAACTAACTGTTCCCTGCTTAATATCTTTATTTCTCAAATAGGTGGCAAGACATGGTTCAGCACTGATGAAAAGGGCTCTTGAGTGAGTCTTGGTAAGGGTAAATAAATTAAACCAGTCATGGAACAGGCTGTATACTTGTCAGGAGCTCTTTATGGAAAGGCAATAAAGAAGATTTCCAGTTCCTCTCTCTGACTTATTCTACCTCAAGGAGTAACATTTTAACCTGTTTTTGAACTTCAATGCAATTTCCATTAAGAGTAATCGGGGCTGAAAAAACTTCATGGGGAGATCATTGTTTCCTGACATGCAAATAATTTATTGCTCAAACTTCATAATGATGTGCTAGAAAACACCAATTCTCAGATAATAAATAATACTCAAGGCTCCTTTCAGTATACATTCCCTATAGTGTTCCTTGATCATTATTAATTTCTTTGTCCATAGCTGCCTTGAGGTATCGTTCGATTTTATATAATACTTATGCGCCGCAATCACATTCCACAGTCAATAAATACACCACAACTGCTGCTTACAAGTCTTTCTTCAAGATTGTTATTCCCATCATACAGCAAGTGACTTTATTCATATTGTGGTTAGGGCATTCAAATACTTTGAGCTAAGAAGGGGCCACATCTCAGTACATAACCACCTCAAGGTTACTGACATGTAATTACCACATTCATATGGCACCTTCCTCCAAAGATCTGAAGAAGGTGTGCATGGTTATCCTCCCTTAGCTTGATTCTCACAACAGCCCTGTGAGCTAGGTTAGGCTGAGGGGTATTGGCCCAAGGTCAACCAATGAGCTTCATGACAAAGTGGGGATTTGAAGCTGGATCTCTCTGGTCCTAGTCCAGTACTCCAGCCACTAAACCACACTATACCACATGCTTGGGCTGAAAGCTGGAGGAAGTTGGAACCTGAAGCTCTGTTAGCAGAATAAATTGATCTGCTGATGAGGCACAGATACTAGACTCCCAGTACTCATACTAGATCTGGCCTCAGGTTCAAATTTCAGCATCTCCAGGTAAAACAGGTGAGTCAAATGTACCTTCCATGCCTCTTTGTCTGATCCTGTGGACTCTCCCCAGGCCACACCTTCCTGGCTCTCTCCTTTTTTGCCTGGCTGGCATATGTCCTTGAACTCCGATCATTCCTCTTTCTTCCTCAGATGGAGGACAGAGAGGCTTGTGTGTTTGCAGAAACCAGATTGTAATACAAAGGTAATAGTCACATGTATTGTTCTGCCTTTTTTTTGCCTCCCAGAAGGTTGCCCAGAAGGGAATGTGACCCTTGGGTTGAAAATGCAAATGTATTGTATGTCTGATGACTCACAGCACCATGTGTCGGCTAAATTCAATGAATAATTTTATGTTTGAGTTGACATGATGTTATTTGGAAGTTCTAGTTGTAACATTTGATTGGTAATATACAGGACGCTCATTCAGGCAAGTCATCAATAACCGAGTGGTAGTCAAGCTGAAGTAAGCCAGACCTAACTAACTTGTCCGCAGCCTGTAAAGGTTAAGCCTCGCCAAGCATTTCTTAATGAAATATGTGTCACTTGTCCCTGCTTATGGGAGCTTACAAACTAAACAGTCTATTATCCATGCTGGCTGGGGATGATGGGAGTTGTAGTCCAGCAACATTTGCTAGGCACCAGCTTGGCAAAGGCTGTACTCTAGCATAAGCTGTTGCAGACTGCACTGCCGTCCAATTCGTCAGCTGCACTTCACTTCATTGCAGTGCCACAAGATCTTTGTTCATTTTGGAGGGTAAATCATTTCTTCCCATTCTAACTAGAAAAAACTCATTTGATAAAGTTTAGAAATCAGGGACTTTTTTGTCAAGTGAAGCAGGGATTTCCCCTCCCAGAATGCGTTTTGCATTTTTCCTCACAGCAATTCAGATTTATTTTTAATGTTTCTTCCATCACTGACAATGAGGTGGTGAGACACCCCTAAAATACTAGAATTCTCCATAGATGGGATATGTAGATATGATCTTTTGACTCCCACTCCTTTGCTGCCTGGAGAGTTGGCTCAAATCTTTCCTTCCCATGAAATAATTCTTCTGCTTTCATCCTTTCCTTCCAGCATTTCAGTCCCTCTGGACAAAAAAAGGAAAAAGAAAATGTGCTACATTACATGGATCCAAATCTCTGCACAAGCGTTCTGGGGTTGGGACAGGAGAGTGTGATATTTATGTTAATTTTCTTGTGTGATTGCTGTCCTATGTATGTAAAATGGGCTGTATCCAGAGGTGAATTCCCAGGTGCCAAAACATGCTAAGCCCTGAGGGATAAATTGCTGTCTTCTCTATTTGTATCTGAATCCACTGCCCCTCCCTTTTAACACAATTCCATTGTCAGCCTATTATTTGAACCCTTCTAACATCTTATGCAAAGTAACATCTTAATAATATCCTGCTAGGTAGGAAAAATGTATAGGGAGCAACATATTTGCCCATTGCTTCCAAACAAGATAATAATACTGATGCAGGTTAGTAGCAAGCCTTGAGTGACATACCCCCATGTCGTGATTTGCATCCGCTGGGGCCCCCACTTGCCTAGTGCATAGTGCAATTTATCCACCGTTCTTCTGAGCCCTTCCAAAACCTTTATGTGTGGATGCACTCTAATTAGTCCCAGATTCACCAGATGGAAACCTCTTGAGCAACAGCCTTCTCTGAAAGGGAACAATTATTCTGTCTCCTGCTCATTGTCAGAATAAGCAACAAATGGGACTAGTCATCAGACAACATCACTCCCCACTTGGCATGGCTGTTCTTTTGTATATCCAGTAAAACCAAGACATGAGATGCTTGGAGTGGGACTCATGCTCTCCAACTTAGGAGGGGGGAAAGGAGCAGAGGATTGCAACAAGCCAGTTACAAATCACAGATGGCAGATGTTCAGTTCAGTCCCCTTTGGCTGTCAGCCATGGCAGATTCAGAGCTGTTGCAGAGTATTAATGTGCTGCACCCGAGTACTTAGCTTTGGGAAATCCTGACTGTCTGTTCTCATTCACTCTCCTGTAGCCATCTTAATTCCTTTTCAAGGTTGCCTTTTGGCTCTCCACTTGCAGTTCAGCACTCAAAGGAATGTCAGCACCAAGCAACCTTGTTCTGGATCCTCAAACCTACTTATTTTAGTTGAATTCAATAGATTTCAGTTGGTCCTCTCTGGACTGCATGGTTTCAGGACTGATGACTTTGGTCTTGTCCACAAGTTACCAGCATCACACATACTTTGATCAGTTAGATCATGCATGACAGATGACGTCTGAACGATGTAACATATGACCCAAGAGTTCTAGGATGTCAGCCACAGCTGCTTCTGCAAACAGGGATGCTCCAAACCATATTTAGAAAGTATAGAAGTTGCTGCAGGAGAGACCCATGAGCTGAAAGTCAGGTGTTCCATGACTCATCTGAACAGTTGACTGTCTTGAGCATGAAAAGTGAGTGCAGGTGCCACACTGTCACAAATCATAAGCACATCATCACCTATCAGACTTTCTGATGTCTTAACCCGAGGTACTATTTCTGGGTTAGCGGAATCTGTAACCTGAAGCGTCTGTAACCTGAAGCGTTTGTAACCCGAGGTATCACTGTACTTAGATTGTAATCCTGTGGTACCTATCAAGGCAAGAAGGCCATAGAACAATGCACCTTCCCACACCTTCTGTACTGTCACAGTAGGCCAGGAGGGCATAGGAAAAAACCCAATTGATCTTCATTCCTGTCTCTTCCCCTTTGAATTTCTCTACCCATTTTTTATTGGTTATAGCTGTAATTCACCTATTTGTTTAGTTATTATTTAATAACTTATGTCCCTTTCCCCACAAGGTGAACTGAAAGCCGCTCAGGTGATAAAACACAATGCATAAAACACATCCAATCGCAACGTAGTTTTAACAAGAAACAAAACACAGACAAGATATAAACCATCTTTTGTAAGGCTACATATATATAACCGCATAAAAGATACAGAATGAATGACTGCATCAGGCAAACAAAGGGTATCACTCATGTTTTGAAATTAATTGATAAATACCTTTACTGTTTACAGCTACAGTCTAAATGTATTATTTATAATAAATCATTGCAGGTACTGCAGCAAATAATGTCATTCTGTACATAGTAAATATATTTGTGTTTTATAGTAGACCACATATTCTTGAATAAGCTAGCCAGCCTCCATCAAAGGTCCATATCACAGAAAGGGCTCTTTCTAGGGCATAGTGCTAAATTTGCTAGACCATATTCCTTGCTAGCATCACAACCTACATTCCAGTTTCTGGTGGCCAGGGATGGGGGTGAAATATGATTCAGTCCACGTTTAAAGACAAACTTACCAAATCTGCACCGTCCACAACAATACTTGAACCAAACCACAGCAATCCTTCAAAATCTACACTTCTCTGAATTACTCATATAGTTATTCATGTGCAGCATTCGACAGCTGTACAGTCTGTGTGCCTGTCCACATGACAGCTAAGTGTAACAATTCAACAAGTTACACTCTTCCACACAAATGCTTATACAGGCTTAAAGACAGCTTGTATCTGTGTCCATCCAGTGAGCCAAAACCGAGACGTGCGCCACTCTCTCAACCTTGAAAGGGTGCTTTTTTGGAGTGAATTCTCACGTGTTGCCACAAAACATACGATCTTGGTGCCATGCAAGATCACACCACCAACAAAGGTCCTTTTCTGAGGCCAGTGCATGGTGTGAGAGCACACAAGATTACAGTGCTCAAAATGGCCACCGTGATCTCACATGAAAAAACCGGGTTTTCCCCCAGGGTGCTTGGGAAGTATGGAACAAGCCTATAGTCAGATGGCAAAAAGGTGAAACAGAAGTGGTGTTGGGGAATCCTACTTCCCTCAGCTTCTAAGGAACACCAAACATGAAATGTGGATTTCCTGTTAGGAAAAAAGGAAAGACAGACTTCCAAGTCCTGTTTAAAGATAGGCCTTGCCCCCACTCAAAGACAGAAGCATTTTATGTAGCTGGCACATTCCATGAGTGGAAGACTAGCACTGAAATAGAATTAAATCAAAGCTGCTAATTAGGCTTTTTCAATTCATCTGGGGTGAGGCTGGATCTCTGTGCTTAAATCTAAAGGCCTTAAATAATTCACAACAAACACTGTGCCACTAAAAAGAGAGAGGCAGGAGTCCTGTTATGAAGTACTTTGTATTGTTTTTGTTTATTAGACAAGTCAGGCTGAAAAAGAAATATTTTTTTTCCTGTAAAGTATGTATTCTTATTAATTACAGCAGTGTGCAATGTAACATTGCCGCAAGAGAGAGTTTGCAGGGTCCTGTTGCCTTCTTAATTCCAGAAAGTCCCCCTGTGCCTTCTCTGCAAAGGATTCAAATTGCTCATTGTCCTAATTGTGGCTGGGGGCTTGCTTAGGAAGCCCATTTGGACACTCCCCTTATTATTCTGATGATTGGTAATACTGTAAATACCTATAAAAATGTCACCTCGCATGCAAATTTCAGCCCCAGGAGCTGAATCTCCTCTTGCTGTTGCCAGTGCAAATTGGGAACAACACGGCTGATATCCACGGCGTTTCTCTTGCACTGGTATATAAGATGCAAAGGACTGAGTTGGATGCTGCTTGCATCCTGATCAGGCCATTCTTCCTTCAGAGGAAAGGCACTAAAGCAGCATTATCAATATTTTGTATGGAATAGCTAAACAGCTTCTCATTGTTGTTTTCCAGAGATGCATTCAGCAAAGCATCGCAACACCAGCTGCCACTGTTTGCCCACATATGCAGGTGCTGTCTTGCTTTTGCCAAATGGAGGCAAAGCCCTAAGGGCCCACATTTTCAGTTGTTGTGCCCTAGGTTTTCATGCACCCTTGGCACTATGTGTAAATGGTTCTTGTACACAGGTTTCTTTTGCATGCAAGTGAGTCCACAAACATTTCTCTCATTGCCATTTGATTAACATTAAGCTTGTGACCAAGTTTTCCCCAGGAGGGAAATAAAATGGGCATCCCTCACTTACACATTTCAATACATTTAATGCATGCCAACAGGGGATAAAATTGTTCATTTACCAACATTTTGGTTAATCTGGGCATGATGGGGTGGGGAAAACACTTGAGGTGGATCAAGTCTGGATGGTTTAATCAGCAGCCAGTTGGCAACAGGAAGTATCTTGATGAAAATATCAATGTGGGAGTGAATAAATAGTTTTCTCTTGTTCACCATGTTGCAATTCCAAATCCAGAAAAAGAAACATGAATTCTCATGATGTCATTCAATTAGTGCCATTGAGAAACTGCCTCTATGATGAGCCAAGATAAGGATGGTGATGGATGTTGGAAGAGTGTGCCCTCCTATTTCTTTATCTAGGGATGCATAGAGTTCTTCATCCCAAGGACAGCATCCCTTCCTGGAAAGCCTTCTAGGGGTTGCATACCAGTGGTGTGCAGGGCCAAAAGCAAAGGTGAATGGAGCCACATATGTAACTGCACAGTAGGCTACATTCCACCCATATAAAACTGAGAGATATCTACTATGGGTGGGAATAGGCCCCCAGATCTGATTTGGGGCCCAATCTGGCACTTTGGAATGGCCCCAGTCTTACCTCAGATGATCTGGGGTTGACCCAACTTAGATTTGGGTTTCAAAGACCAGAAACAGTGTGGATGTATGAAGGGTGTGTTATAAGCAAGCACAATTTGCAACACCATTACTGATCATGGGACATGTCTGTTAAGCTATTAGCCTTCGTTTCCCATTTCCCAGGGTTGATCCAACATGAGACAACTTTAATGCTGATCTTAAACCAGCAGGCTTTGGGGGGGGGGGGGTTTCACTGAATATGATCGGTGTACCATGGTTGTTGCTTCAATGTGGCTCAGTCCCACAGAACTCTAGAAATGTATGCAATGCAGTGGAGATTCACAAAGAATAGACATTTCACATGAAACTAGTAATCCACCCATCCCACATGGGTCTCTTTTAATGAATCTCCTTGCAAACTATTTTTACACAACTGGAAGGACAATACCATCGCTATTAACATATTCACACTCGATTCAGATTAAAACACAGCAAGAGGAGAATCCAGCCTTCAGGCTACAGTTCTCATGAGAGACTTCTTTGTTATATGAATTTACAGTAATGCTAATGGTCAGAATAACAGAGATGTCTGGATGGATTCTCAGAGATAACCCTCAGCAGCAATTAGACTTGTAAGTGATCACAATCCTTTTGCATAGAGTAGAGCCATTGGAGGAGAGCAGGGCTGGAAGAATGAGGTGGAGTCAATCTCTTTATTACATTTTAGACCACATATGGTTTATTGCTCAGGAGCATTTTATCTTTGGACATAAAAAGGTCAACACAACAAATATTCTTAATATATGCTGCCACCACTGCCGCTGCCACTACCATGGCTGCTGCTGATCCGCAATGTTTGGGTATACCAAAGTGGAGATCAGGAAACCTTTTGTGAATCTTGCACACAACCTGAAATCTTTCTGTCTCTACCCCCCACCCTTGGGCTTCAATGGAAATGTAAACACCCAGTAAGGATATGAAGTGCAGTCCGCTGGTGAAATGCTTTGTGAATGAAGACCCCCCCCCCAAACCACCCCCAAATAAATACACAATAGACACAGAATTTTAGTTTAAGGTTTTTGGCAATAATTTTGGCCACAGCTTTATTGATTACAACATGTGAGTGGTTGCTTTGGCATGGTTCCAGACTACCTGAACCTGCACTGTGGCAGGAACAGGACTGACAACTGAGCACCACCAGATGTCAGTAAGGGAAAGCATTCTGGGGGAGCACGAAGCTGGCTTCAGTCTCTCAGCTCACCCCAGATGCTCCCAGGGACTCTGGTGTAGCCCTAGCCCCCCGACAGGGTTCAGACAAAAGCAAGGCAAGCCTCTAGATTCCTTTGGAGGGACAGGCACAGCCAACCACTTCCCCTCCGAAAACATTGAACCAATGCCTAACCGCCAACCTTACAAAGTTGTGACGATTTGCTACACAGTAGGCAAAAACCAGATGGCAACAGCTAAACAGCCAAATGGCAAAATTCCTACTGGTGCACGTCGCAAGAAAGAGGAAGCTCCCAGCGACATACAGCGATGTACAGCAACTTAAATAGCCCCTCGGTAGCCAATAGGCAACCCAACAGGCCAAATTTCTACCCCAGCAACTGAGGGGCAACCCATGGGGTGTTGTGGCTATCCAACCAGTCCCACCCCGCAACAAGGAGGCAGTTTTAGGTGATCTCACTGCGACACGTGCTCTCCATGATGGAGGACACAATTTGTAGAATGGAAGGACATTTGCAAATACCTACTGCAATTCAGCTACTGCAAAAGTAAGAGAAGTGCAACTACTTGGTAAAATGAGAAACAGAGAGAAACCAAAATTCACCCATCCCTAGTCCCTTTACTACAGATATAAAGCAAAATAATGCCTTGGCAGGACTGTCCATGGTAAGTGGATGGCGCTACTACTTGCTGCCTCCTGAGCCTATCTTACCCAATTTCCCATTCCTTTCCCCCTCTTTCCTTTCCTTCTGCTGCTGCCTTCCTTGCTGAAATATGTCTAAGTCTTTGAAGCTTAGAAACAGAATAATATTTGCAAAATGAGCAAATTTGTACCCTTTTACTTAAAAGGCACCGTTGATTGTAATTGCACAATCTGAGGGTCCCTTGACTAACACATATCCTTTATTGTCTGAAGCACTAGGAACAGGAATGACCCAAAATACATAAGCAAACTTAAAGTGCACTTTAAATCACTGCATTCTGCTCCCCCCTCTCCTTCTTCCCCTGCTGTCCGTCTCACCCCCACCCCCCCCACCCCCATCTCAGAGATTACCAAAAATCCTTGGGGAAACATGTAATATCCTCCGCTATTCTGTTCACTTACATGGTCCTAAGAAATGTTGGGAACAGTAGTGATCCTGACAGTGACAAATGACTCGGAGCAGCCTGGCGTTAATAAAACATATTGCAAGATGTGGCGGCTACCGCTAAAAGTATCTGTTTGCATGTTTAATATATGATGCTCTAAATCTCAATATGTTGTACCAAGGCGAGCTACGAGCCAGCTAATGGTGCCTAATGTCTAATACAAGAGGGGAGAAGGTGAAAAAAAATTTATCCCACTTAATCTCAGGAAGTGCTGTTTAGAAGATATCAAGTCGGTTGTCAAATAGAGAGCACAGGAGAGGAAGACACCAATGGGACAGGGAAATCAAAGCAGAGAAGCGAGTGTTAATCGAGAACATCGGTGGGGCTATGCACAAAACAGGGAAACAGGGAATGTAAAGGGAGACCTTATGTGGAAACAACGCAATATATCTGGTGCCTTTTACATAATGCTAAATAAGAAGCAAAGTCACATTTGGTCCTTTGCAGCCAGAGATGAGGAAGAGAGAAGAAAGGACCAACTGCAGTGGTTTGTGAAGCAGTACATCAGAAGAACCCTGTTGCATCAGGGCCAGTAGCCCATTGAGTCCAGCATCCTGTTCTCACTGTGGTCAACCAGGTGCCTATGGAAAGCACACAAGCAGGACCTGAGCACAACAGCACTCTCCACTCCTGTGCCACTGGTATGCAGGAGCACACTGCCTTTGACAGTGGAATGCAGCCATTAGGGTTAGTAGCCACAATAGCCTCATTTGCCATGAATTTGTTTAATCCTCATCTAAAGCCTTCCAGTGTTGTTTAACGATTCTGAAAAGCACTTCGGAAAATCTTTGCCTCCTTGTTCAGGGGTTTCTCTGAAAGCTCCCAAGGGAATTTAGCCATGGTTTGCCTAAATACCTTGGTCCCTGCCCCATAAGTCCTGCATTGTGACCTTTAAAAGGCCTCATATTCAAGGATTTGGGGCCATTTGCTCAGCAGAGAGCTTAAAAGCACTTCTTGTGTCATGTCCATTTGGGTTACTTGGGATAGAGAGAAATTTTACACTCTCTGTCTTGTATGTGGGGTGGGGTGGGGGAGGTAAGGCCTGCTAAGTACACTGCGTCAGGAAGGCTATTGATGCTCATATGAAGCCGGTTTGTGTATACATATTTTTGTGTACACATAGAACACTTGGACCCGAACCCCTTTGTAATATGTGATCGTACTGTATCGGAAACAGTTTTATCCAGTAATTTAGTCTTTAGCAGAAGTACTGAAATACATACACTCTTAAATCTTGGGTGGGAAATGCAGAACTACTGAAATACATACACTCTTAAATCTTGGGTGGGAAATGCAGAACTACAGAAATGCCTCTTTGCTGCATAAAATGGTGTGGTCTTTAATTTACCTTTGTTGTGTTGCCCCATTAGGCATGGCTTTCTCTGAAGTTGCAGCATCACAAGCTAACCAACCAACCTTGTCATTGCAATTTTTCACAATTTCTTCTGTTTGTGTATCTGGGAACTCTAATTGCAGTACAGGTTCATCTCCCTAGTGTACTTTCATATGGAGCAAACTTCCTAGGCAATTACAAGGTAAAGACGAGCTGGAAGTTCCTAACATAACTTTTTCAGATAGAATTTTAAGCTGGGGGGCTGATAGAAAGGCTTCCTGAAACCACACTCCTCTCAGCTTTATGACTGCTCTCATCTGCTCATATGGTCTTGACAGTGGACTGTGCTTCCTGCTGTTGCTGCTGGGCGCTATTTATCTACTCATAGCTGCTGGGCGCTATTTATCTACTCATAGCAGAGGTGGTTTGGGGGTAGTGCAACCGGTGCAGTCGCACTGGATGTTGTACTGCAGGGGGCGCCACAACAATGCTGCAGAATGGAGCATGAGAGGTGGGGTGTGTGCCAAAATTAAGTGTCACATAGAGTGCCACTGAAATTTGAGAGCCCAAAGTTTATCACTACTCATAGGACTCCAAAGGGCAGGAAACATGGCAGTTCTTACCTATGGGGAGAAACAATATCCCACCCATAGATGGAATGAGGGGTTAATGTGGAGGGGATTGTTTTCATAGGTTTTAGATATGCAATATTTTAGCTATTTTTATATATGTAGATGTTTTACATTTGTTTTTATTTTGTTGTGAAATCATTGCTTGTTATGTATCATGGGAAGCAGTTCAGAAATGAAATTAAGAAGAAATTCAAGCCCTCCCCTGTCTTCATGGCTACATTTAGGACACATACATGCCCATATATGGAGACTGTTCCTGTATCTCTCACATATAATCTAATTTGCCATAAGAACCTCAGTTCCAAAGCCTAGCATGTTTTGTCTCCCAAAGCATTAACATTCACTTAGAATCAGAGGCACCTTGTTCCAGTTCTATCCACTCAAACAGCAGGATTTGTAAGCCTTCCAAGAACAGAGGCATGTAGTATTGACAGAGTCTAAGCCACATTGTCACAACCAAGACATATACTGGAAATGTTGGAGCCATTCTTACCTTACCTTAAGAATTCTGAAGGAGGTTGCTGAAATTTAAGCATTCTCGTTGTGACTTAGATTGTGGAACAAAAGACAACCCAACCCAGTGGGCCCAAGCAAACAAACCAGTCCTCCTAAACATGAGTGGGCAACTTTTCTTTCAAATCATGTTTCCTGGGGTCCTTGTCCCTGTAATGTACAGTGGTACCTCCGTTTTCTAATGTAATCCATTCCGGAAGACCATTCAAGTTCCGAAATGTTCAAAAGCCAAAAACTCAAAACAGAAGCCTCAAAACAGAAATCTTAATATGAAAAACTTAATACAGAAACCGCGTTTCCAGTTTGACTTCCGAGGCACGTTCGAAAACCAAAGCATTTACTTCAGGATTTACAGCGTTTGAGTTCTGAAATGTTTGTCAATGGAGATGTTTGAAAACCAAGGTACCACTGTATTTAATCTCAACAAGCCACTTAGAACATTAGCAATTCAGCAATCTCATTTGGGTTTTCTGTCAGTCAATAATGATAGAAAGCTGGACTGTGTTTATGCATCAGAAAGCAGTGGGCTTGTTTTTGTTTGTTTTAATTTCCTCGACAGTATTGCAATGGGCAGGCACCAAGTAAGGAACTGGAGATAGGCTGTGCTTCTATAATGCATCCCTTTGGTATTACGGCTTTCATCTCAGCTTTGCTTGGCTTGGTTGGCGTTCTTTCACTTTAAAACAAAAATATATAATGTGAGATGGCCCTCTTGAACAACAAAGCACGTGTCCCAAAAAGCAGAGGCCAAAAGCCAGGCAAAATTTCCCTCTGATGTTGTTATTTCCAGTGTTGTCTGGCAGATGCCACAGGGAAGGGAGATGAGCAGCTGTGACTAGGCGCGGTTGCAAGCTGCTACAGGCCCAACCATTTCAAAGCAAAGGACATCAAGTTTTGCATGAGATGGTCTCCAGTAATCGGGGGGGGGGGGGGAGCCGCTATTTGTTAGCCCCTCGTGGTCCCTTGACTTTGCATCTTGATTAAAAATTACAGTGAATGATGGAATTAGCCGTGTTGTGACAATAATCTTTTTCGGTTGGTCCAGAATCAGTTGCTTGGCTGCTGCTCGCACACTCTTCCTCAGGGCTACCAATTAGTGGCACCAGCTGCTAGCCTAGGTTCCAGGGCCAGGAGCGATTACACACAGACCATTAGCTTTCGAAGGCATTTGGAAGTTCTGACTATGTTGTTGGGGACCATGCGATATGAACATACTGCATGGCCATATGCAACTCGACTGGCCTCCCTTGCAGTCATTCCTCATCCAAAAACCTGTTGGTGAACAGTTTGATGATGCGGGAGGAATGCTTATAAAGTTCAAGTGGGCACCTTGCAGAGGAAAGAGTTTCTTTATTTTCAGTCATCAGGTCAATGTCATCTTAACTTTGCATGACTGAAGTGGGCACCTACTTAAACTGGTTAAGGCTACAGTTCTGTGTATACTTGGCAAACAATCCATACAGAAATTCAGAGGATTAATGGAAGCTTATCCATTAGGGCATTTGGGACACTGACCCACCAACCTCAGCCAGCACCCACCTATTTGCCTTCACAGATGTGCCAGACTTTTTTGGGAGGGGTCTAACATGTTCTCACTCTCCTCAGTGTGGTGGGACATATCAGGAAAAAATCACTGTCTGATCGTTGTTGCTTCTGTCTGTCAATACCCATAAAATGTGGCGTGAAAACCCAATGATGTAATTTGGGCCAGATACCCAATATTCTGACTTGTTGTCTTGAGGCTTATGTCACCTCCTGGCATTACCAGTTTTGTCATGGTGTGTTGTGACTTTAAGTTCAAGAACCAAACACATGTTCCTTGGGAGTACGTAGGTAATAATGTATGTGTAGATGAGGACACATAGAGTGATATCCACTAGACTATCAGAAGTCCACTTGTGCAATGGGCCTTCCTCCTCCAAGCCTCTGGAGCATATTTTGAGGTCATATGGGCAGAGGAGAGGAAGAAGTCCCTCTGCACAAGCAGAACTCCACACAGAGAGAGCACTAAATACAACGCCTTGTAACAATCTGATATTGCTCATTATCTTTGTTGGTCCAGTTAGCTGATATCCACGCTGTGGTCTAAACCACTGAGCCTCTTGGGCGTTGCGGATTGGAAGGTCAGCAGTTTGAATCTGTGCGAAGGGGTGAGCTCCCGTTGCTCTGTCCCAGCTTCTGCCAACCTAGCAGTTTGAAAGCATACCAGCGCAAGAAGATAAATAGGTACTGCTGCGGGGGGAAGATAAATAACATTTCTGTGCGCTCTGGTTTCCGTCACGGTGTTCTGTTGCACCAGAAGTGGTTTAATCAGGCTGGCCACATGACCTGGAAAGCTGGTGGACAAACGCGGGCTCCCTGAGCCTGAAGCGAGATGAGTGTCACACCCCATAGTTGTCTTTGACTGGACTCAACCGTCCGGAGTCATTTACTAATATGGCATTACTAAATATGGCATGAAAACTAAAGGTGTATTTTGGCTGCAAATATTTGTAAACTGTTTGACAGCAAATGCCACGCAAAACCAAAATCTGGGCCAATGCAGGTGATGCTCTTAATTTATAGCTCTAGTCAGCATCTCTATGCAAATAACACTTTGAAAGGCATGAAGGAAATGCTGCAGAGTGCATAAAGGAGTTGTTACAGCATAAAAGAAAAATAAGCCTAGTTGGCTATATAGATTTTATTTTTTGCCCTCAAAATAATAATCAGAATCTAGGATCTGGATAACCAGGCAGACTGCGATATAGGAAAGATGCCTGAGAGCATTATCATTTCACAATGGTACTAATTCTGCCCCATGACTCATTCATGCACTGATGCATACTTCGCATGCAATGCCTTCCTGTAGAGGGGTTAATCTCCAGTTGGGATGTTTCGGAAAGGAGATATATTTTCCCTATATGTCATTCTAATTAGTTCGGAAATGGGAAAAAAGCAAACAGGGAATGTTAATAAGGGAAAGTTTATACAGTCAGAAGAACTAAGTGTTATTTCTGGAGTGCAGGCTGCAGTTAGATGATAGATTCCTGATGCTCTATGCATAGGAAGTGTTGGGGGAACATGCTAAGGAGAAGAGTCTTGCCTATGTTTCTTTGTAACTAATAACAAGCTATATTTTAGTACAGTGGTACCTTGGGTTACATACACTTCAGGTTACAGACTCCGCTAATCCAGAAATAGTACCTCAGGTTAAGAACTTTGCTTCAGGATAAGAACAGAAATCGTGCTCCAGTGGCGCGGCAGCAGCAGGAGACCCCATTAGCTAAAGTGGTGCTTCAGGTTAAGAACAGTTTCAGGTTAAGAACGGACCTCCAGAACAAATTAAGTACTTAACCCGAGGTACCACTGCATACAGAGAGGTCTCTCCCCACCTCTCGATAGGGGAGTGCTCAGAAATGCGAAACTACTGGCAGCCTGAAATGAATCATTCTAGAAAAACTTTACCACTTAAATATACTCAACACATAAGCTGTCTTCAATCATAACAAGGTATGAACCAAATCAACAACCAAAAAGCCTGGGGGAAAAGGAATGTCATAAACTACCACATGAAAGTTGACAGTGATGGTGCCAGGTGTGTTTCCAGCAGGATAGCATTCCATGAACGTGGTGGCACCACTGAAAAAGCTGAGTGTTATTTTTTGTGTTATATCACATACACAGAGCAGCCATTTTGCAATATACCATGGCCCATTGCAGCCATTTTGTGACTGGTGTCCATGGCACTTCCATAATGTTCTGCCCTGCCCCGCTGCCACCCCACCAATCCCCTTACCTGGATTCCATGACAGTGTCTGTGAAGCGATAGGGGTGATGGGTTCAGGTGCAATCCTGCCAAAAATTGTGGAATTTCAGTCAGCGCTTCTCTGCTGGCAACGGAGGTGCTGGGGCACCCATTGAGGCACTGCCTCTTGGGCTTTCTCCACTCAAGGCAGTGGCCTCACCTTGTCACATGGGCAGGCCAGCCCTGTGTGTTCCCGTCATATAGATTTTGTTTAAATGAAGGTGTTGGGAAAGCTGCTGGGGGTTTAGACCATGTCAAGCTGCTGTTTGCTAATAGATAGATCAATAGATAGATGATAGATAGATGATGATAGATGATAGATAGATAGATAGATAGATGATAGATAGATAGATAATAGATATAGATAGATAGATGATAGATAGATATAGATAGATAGATGATAGACAGATAGATGACTAAGCATTTTCAGGTGACTAATAGTCAGGCTTTTGCAATTTTCCTGGTTTCTCCAGTTGTTACTGTATTTTTATTAGAAAGTCAATTTTATTTATCTTGCTTTAGATTCCTATAAACTGTTTTGGATCCCGGCAATATTGAAACAGAGATGCCAAGCCCAAAGCTTTCCTATTTTAACTCGAAACAATATTTTCCTGCAAAATGAAAAATTGAATTTTTGCATCAGAATCTCTCCCTCAAACATTTGAACAGTACGGAATGACAAGTTACCTGCCTTCTATTTGCCAATGCATGTTTCAGCTCTGCTCTTTACATTTCTCTTATTGGCCATATTAGACTGCCTCTCTCACACACCCCTTCGCCTAGTCTTCCCTGACTATGCCCACATACAGTACAATTTTATTTTCAATGCTACTTGTGTTGAATAAGAACATTTTCAGTTTTGATTTGCATTTTCAGCCAGCCGACATTCTTCTGATTCAATACAAAAATGTCGAGAAGACTGTATATTTTATTTCCATTTGCAATCAGCTCTAATATTTATACATCAAGACTACTGTCAACCCGGTTAGGTCTACTGTGCATGTCATAAATTATAATAAAAAGTATGATAATACACCTGGGAATCCTCAACTGTGTCCCTGAATGACATTGTCAGAGGCAGAGTAAACCCAGCACCTCAACAGTTACTATTTTTCCTGCTCCTTTATCAAGACAGCAAGTGTTTTATTAGTAGGGAGCAAACACTTCCTTCCTGATTCCTCCGGCAGCTGAAGAAGCCTCACGCACATACAGATGTTGTCTCCTTCACGCCTAAGGACAGGAGCATGTAAAGCTTTCAACATAAATGTGTCATTTCCCATTACAGACCACCACTGGGGCACATGCTGTGACCAAGCCTGCATGATCTCTGGGAGTTTTCTGAGGGCAGTGCTCTCAAAGTACATGCTGATTTCTATAGGCTGTTAAAGAGCAGTGTCTTAGATCATTCTTATCAACTGAAATGCCATGAATGTTACCACATGTGGCAGAGCAGGGTCACAGATTTTCTGTATACAAGTTGCAGGGGCACGGCTGACTTTTACATTGTGCCCTTCCTCCCCCTCCGCCTCCTTTTGTTTTTGCAAAGCATGAAATGCCATCTTGCACTGTTTTTACAGAAATATTGCAAAATTAATGAATGTTAGAAAAATATTGGAATGAAGTTATATGGTTTTAGCAGAAATGTTATAAAGAATTAAGTAAAAATTGATTGTTAATGGATCAAAGTGGAAAACTTAAAACCAGATTGTGTTGAGATTAATTATAGAACAAAAAGTTGAGAAAGAGGGAAAGGATTTGCTGAATTAGTTAATTTGAACTAGAATACAAAAAAGGGAGGTGTGAGGTAGACGAGGAAACAAGTAAATGAAAGATAAAGATATGGAAATTGGATGTTTCTAAATGTTTTTGTTGTCTTGTATTGTTTTTTCTTTTTCTTTTTGATGTAATTTTTTATTGTCTTTTTTCTTCTCTCTTATACTTTTTCTTTTTTTTCTGTAACTATAAAACCTTTAATAAATATTATTTTTTTAAAAAAATAAAAAAATGAAAAAATGAAATGCCATCTTGCATAGGAACTGGGCTGAAAAAATCACAAGTGGAGCTACAGTACAAATGATCTCTCTCTCTCTCTCTCTCTCTCTCTGTGTGTGTGTGTGTGTGTGTATCTGACATGCTGTCACTGATCTGAATGACTTAGCCACCTCCAATCACTTTTGTGGGACACATTTGTATATTCCCCTCTTCATTTGCCCACTATTCCACACTGCCATCTGATGGAGAGCTCTTAAGAACTCTAGGGGCATTTTTCTTTAGCTAGGCTCAGAAAAACTGGGGTACGGGGCCTCATACAAACCCAGCTCAAAGGAGAGGCAAGCTTTTAAAACCCTCATGTTCTTTTCAGAATGAAATTCTCAGGTTGAAATCTGAGCAGAGGCAGCAGCACAGGTTTCCTTGGTTTGGGCAGAGCTTCAGCATATAATTTGTGAGCCAAGGGCTGGGCGGGGGAGGGGATTATCCCTCTTAAAATTGTCCTTATGTGATGTAATGAATCTAGACCATTCCACTCCATTATACAGGGTGGATTTTAAGAGGTGCACAGATTAAATCACGAGGTGGGTGCCAAAAGTCACTTTCCAATAAATGATTTGTGGCAGGTAGATTTTGGCCTCAGGCTCTGATTTTAGCTCTGCATTGTTTCTCTCACTCACATAGAGACTAATGGAGGCATTAGTTCATCATACATTGGGAATAATAACCTCAGGGCAGTTCACAGGATAATAATATAGATTATCAATCATTAAAACACACCAACTGCTATCAGTTGGTTAAAACATATTAACCAGAATCAGATATGATAAACATTTCCATTGCATTCAGATGTCAACAATAATATAACCAGCAGCTGCTATATAAAACATTTTTCAGTGGAGACAAGGCCAGCCCTATCATTAAATGAACTCAGGCACCTGCCTCAGGCAGTTGGTTGTGGGTATCCTGAAAGGACAGCAAATTTGTGGCTCTCTAGTGTAGTAGTATTGCATTTTTATTATGTGCAGGGAGTACTTGTGGGATTTTCTATCTCAGGTGCTGAAATAACTTGTCCAGACTATGCAACTTACCAGTAACTTCGGGTGGGATGCCATTTCCTGCCCCGCCTCAAGCAGCAAAATGTCTTGAGTCTGCGCTGAATGGAGGCAGTGACTAGTAAAAACATGAGGGCCAGGGCATGCCTCCTTTGGCTTTCGTGTCATTATCCTTGCCGCCAATCACTTTCACCACCACTGACTGCCAAGCCCACTCGTTCAGAGACACTTTGAAACAACCACGTTAGGAAGACTTATTTGAACAAAGGAAGCATTTCTGTACTGGCCTGGCTACTATTTTGAATATACAATACATGCATGCCAAGCCCTTGTGAATGGCAGTAGCAAAATTTGCAGCATATATGAGGACAGAGAGCTCCAGACTGCTGGCAGGTGACAATAGCTTGGGAATGTGAATTGGCCATTTCTGGCCTTACCCGAAGCTGTGTTTTCAACCCCTAATTCAGTTTATGTTGGAATACGAGAAGAAAGTTAATAAGCAGAGACAGAAACATCGGAAAACAACATATAGCATGAGCTGCTGTCTCATGGAAGCTGACATCATGTTTAAACTAGACCTCATGCTGGTCCCATCATTACCAAATAGCAGAAGTCATCCAACCTCTGTTCCTGCAGGGGATCTGGACCCTGGTCTAAGCAGGTGTAACACCAATGAAATCCGTTGTGCTACATATGTTTGCAACAGGCCTGAATTTGGCCTCAGAGCATTCTTGGCATGGCATCGGGATCTGTGCAAGAACGGAACTGGAATGGGGAAAATATTTGGCTCTTCATTGCAATGGGTTTGGCAAACGAGACAGCTGCGTGCCACTTCTCTCAATTTCACGAGTCTCTCCCTGTTTATTGCAGACGGATCTCGAAATGGGCTCCCTGCCAATGCCATACATTTTTGTTGTTCTCTTGGCTGCAGCCTCTTATGCTATAAATGGAGATGACCTGGCTGTATTAATTAAAGGCTGTTTGCTCTACAAAAGGGAGCCAAGTTTCAGAAGAACCAGGGAGGAGGAGATGGAAATGTAAAGTCGCATCTGCCTAAAGCCGTGTCATTAACAATCATCTTTGCTTTGAGATCTCATAAAACCGGTCACTGACATGCAACATGTTCTAATAGTGATTTGCTTTGTCTTTTTAACATGGGGGGGGGGGAGGAGCACCCTACTCCCATGAACAGGATGGAGCAGGTGAACAGAGGTGTATCCCAAAGCCAGTTGGGGAACACCCCAAAAAATTATGCTCAACCCCTGCAAAGGTAAGTGGCTAACAAGAACATAAGCAGAGCATCTTGTTCTCAGAGTGGCCACCCAGATGCCTGTGGGAAACCCTCAAGCACAACTCTCCGCTCCTGCGATTTCCAGCACCTGGTATTCAGAAGAATTACGGGAGTCAGAGCAGAGCCATCGTGGCTAATTCCACACTGCTGTTAAGGGATGGTGAAGGGAGGGGACAAGCTGGAAAAGAGCCAGGGGGAGAAGCGCCTTATAAAGGCTAGCACCCATTCATCAGCCATGTGTCACCAGCATACCCCTCTCACATGCCCCTAGATTGTGGCCTTACTGAGTGTAGAGGCAAATCCATTTTGCTAAAGAAGGCAAACCTATAATGCTTCATCTACAGCCAATCGACCATATGTTTGGGGTCCAAAACAGGGCATGCATGGGCACTTTGACACCCTCAGACACCCTACTCGGTGCCTGCTCAAACTAAAAATTGAGAGGTTTTCAAAAATTTCATTTTGTTTTGAGAGTTGCCTCTTTTGAGTGGGAGTTGACTGCATTTCTGTCTGTTTTATTGTGTGGGGGGGTGTATTGTTTTGCCTGTAGTTTTGGAGGAGCGGTGTTTCTTAAAATCACCACTTTTCCTTCTGTCAAATGGCCATTCTGTGGTGCCCGTGACTGTATCTCAGATTCTTAAATGTTGCTTTGGGGCCAAAACAGTGATTTTTCCCATTACCGGCATAGAAAGGGAATTTGCAGCAGTATGACAGAAGAGCTAAAATGTAATCAGGAGTGTTACTTGGTAGCTCTGTTGACTACTGATTTATTAGATCAATTGTCTTTATTAATAGTGGTGGGCTAATGGGATACAATGAGTACAGTGCAGTAATACGAGCAATGGTATTATTTATTTGTTATAGCTGCTCAAAACTAAGCCCGTTTTTGAATATAATAGCTTAAATAAATGAGAAAAACAAAACACCACTGAATTTAAAGTAGCTAAAACAACATTCCTTTAAGCAGATTAAACATTTCTCTTTCAATGGGGAAAATCCATCATTTGAATGACAGGGCCATTCCATTGACTTTGATAAGTGGCCACTGTGACTCAGGGAATGAAAACCTGGCTATTTCTTTTACATGAAAATATATACAAACCATTTTCCCTTTGCTCTGTGATATAGAATATAGATCTGCTCCAGACTTAATTTGTGCTAAAGCTCACCAAAGCCTAGCCCTGGAACTTGTTTTAAACCTGGCTGAACATAAGCTGCACATACCATATTTTTTGAATATGATTCATTCTATTTTAGTAACTTGCTATTAAGTGGTAACTCATGCATTTAAATTTCCATCACTTGCCTTACCTCTGATTGGTGGCCACCATTTGCCCTCAGTGGTCATCACACAGCCAGAGCTGGTTAGCTGTGTCAACCTATGAGATTCTATTTGCTCACATCTCACAACATCAACATGTCAAAGCACCATGACATCATCCCATTCACAATGTGATCTATGAGTGGATAGTTCATCCATGTGATGGAGTTCAAGAAGAAGCAACCGTGCACAATAGTGACACTGATGGAACTGTCGGCATCCGGGGGTCGAACAGCCAACTGGCTAGTCCCCAGTTGGATCGTCTCCTTCCAACCGTGCCGCTGCGAAGATCCCTCAACCTCTGGTGTGACATAAATCAGCGACTCAGGCCTCAAGACCCGAGCACACTATATTCAGCAAAGCAAAAGAGGCTTGTGGCTTGTGGAGACTTACTAACAAACTACGGATTTATTAAACATGAATCAGGACAAAGAAACATGTCGTCTCTCTTTGCCGTCTCTTACGAGAGAGAAAAGCAAAAGCAAAAACAACACAGCGGAAGTTCTGCTTACACCAGCAAAACTGTGCTGGAATGTAAACAGACATGTGACATGTAACAATCCCACGTCTGTAACTAAAGGTGGAATAGAAAATCCCAACAGGAACAGTATTGAATAAAGAGAAATAAAAAATGATATATTTTTTTTATTTAAAATGTTTATTAAGAGTTTCATGGTACCAAATAAACAAAAACATAGCATCCATTCTCAGACAATTATAGCACCTCAGGTTGCAATTATAACAGCATAAAATGTCCACAGCAGTTCTGACCTCCACTTGATATTTAAACTCCTGGAAACATCATTCCCTTCATTTAGCTTTACCATGACTGAAGACCATTCTGAATACATCCTGGTGTCTCATCTTATCATTCCTTGGATCTAGTTTAATCTCCATTCCTCTAGTAGATATGCTCAGAAAGGTTACCGTATCTATCGAACTACTTTTCTTTCATGTCCCTTTAAAAACAGATGTGGTATGTCAACCAATTTTTGTGTGTGTGAGAGAGCAGAGAGATTGCAAAGATTTGTTTGGGGAGGGAGGAGAGAGAAATCACATTTTTAGGGAGGGCAGAAAATTACAAAATACCAGACTCTTGAGATGAAATCAGATTAATCTGAACTTTCCCCCAAATGGGGAACATTCTTCAAAAGTCAAAACCGAAGTTTCAGCCTGTGTTCTCCCCAGTAACCTTTAGAGTCGAAAATGCATTTCTGTTCATCCCCCCCCCCATACCCCCAAACAGTGGCGTTTCCAAATGGCACAAACATTTGAAGATTATATGTGCTTTCCTTAAATATAACACAGGCTTGTGCATGTACCTTGTAACAATTTTCTCCAGAGCAAGTGCAAGTGCAATTTCAGCCCACTGGTAGCTGTCATTGACTGTGTCATCTGAATCTTTTCCAGCTTAGATGAGGAGAAAGGTCACCTTCTATTCCTGGTGTGTTCCCTCGAAGTTCTAATTGGAGAAAGAGTGAGTGAAAACTAGAGTTTTCATTTCTCTGGCAAAGTATAAATCCTTTTCTTCTTTTCACATTTCATCTCTTGACAGTAAAACAATTCAGAAATAGAAATGGGGGGAAATCCCTGTGTTAGACATGACAGCATGTGAACAGAAGTTTACAAAAGCATTTGGTGGTGATTACTTTCCGAACTGGAAGAGCTTGTGGGTCTCATTCCAGCATCCTTTTACACAATGCCCATTCTCATTGCCATGAGGAGATGGACACACTCCCAGACACTATTGTTGTGTTCAATTAAATGCTTCTGTCCTTCTACAGTGTGTGGTCAAGGGCTGTGAAGTATTTTCCAGCCTGTGCTCCAAGAGCATCATCTTTACATTCTACTGTTACTCCCACTTTGTGAAGGGAGCAGAAGGTATCATCAGCGACACGCTGGGATCAAATCCCTATCTTGTCTAATGGGCACAAAAACTGCTTAATATCTCTTTGGGGTAAGTTTCAGATCAAACCAAATGAACTGGTTCCGAATAGCCAAGGTGCATAACTGAAGACTGCAGCAGCTTACTGTTCTGTGGTGGTCCAAGATATTTCTACCTGAAGCAGAACCCAAAAGCTTCCCTGCTAAAGCCAACATTTTAGAAAGTCTTGCTACACAGTACAGACACTAATTCCTGCCTTCATCAATATACACACGCAGTTCATGATGTCACCTGACATAGGTTGCTTCACCCTGCTGAATGGTTGAGCTTGTATGGCCCAGAAGATAAGAAAGAAAGTGACAAATCTGGGGGCTCCTGGTTCATATCTGACCTGTGCCATGATCTCACTTTGACCAGTCATTCTTTTTCAGTACCCACGATCTGTAATATGGGAATAGCAGCAGACCCTGTTTTCCAGGGATGTCCCTGATAAGCTGTTCTGGTTTCTGATTTGATCCCTGAATGTGCCCGTTTCCCTTAGAATGTCCCTATTTTCACTGGAGAAATGTTGGAGGGTATGGAGTTATCCAACCCCCAAGCTGGAAGGCAATCCTGTATACATAATTTTTCCAGAGCAGACAGTGGGGTGAATAATGTAGTTTGGGGGGAAAGATGAACTGTAGCAGAACAGAAACAATGCTGCATGTGAAAATACCAGGTAGAATAGCAAATGATACCTTCTTACGTTGCTATATTGCTGCTGCTTACCTAGATGGGATTGGAGCAGGCCAGCGCACTGGGGGGGGGGGGGAGGCTATGTGGATTCACTAGCATGAGTGACAGCCTCAGCCTTTATTGTTTTGTTGACTAATTTCACTTCCTTCCCAGGGTGTTCACTTTCCTCTTCCAGTGTTCAGAAGGTGGCTCCATGGCTCGGACTCACCATTTGCACCACTATTCCAATATAAAAAGATCTCTATATCATTTTTATCCAAGTGTTCCTTTCACTGTATGGTGCGAAATAAAGTGTTTTGTGGAATTCTTTCCAGTTATACTCGGGGGGGGGGGGGGAATGTCTTTCCTTGAAGAACTTTCCTGCCCTGGCGGTTGGGGGAATCTACAAAGACACACCCAGAAGCCCTTGCTGTGGATTTGTATAATAGAAACTCTAAACAAAGTGTTAATTTAAAATCCGAAACAAATGTCCATGTTAGAGCTTTTGAAGAGGAATGAACCAAACAGGTCTGCTGTTGGTTGTGTGTAGGGTGAGTTTAAATATTTCACAGCAACAACAACAAAAAAGAAAGAAAGCAAGTTGTCCTTGCATTATAGCAAGAATGATAGCTCCAGGCACCAACATTTTTGAACCGATAAGGAGTGACTAGGCTCCACAGTCTTTGGAAGACTATTTGCTGCTATTCTCTTTATTGACCTTGCTATAAATTAGAAAGGATGTTGAGGTTATTACAGGCATTCAGATATAGAAACTATGTTCTTTTATTTCATTGTAACCAACCTTTGTGTTGACATCTAAGAGAATCCAATAACGGTTTTATTAGCTGGAGGAAGTGTAGTCAAGACAACATCATATTCCAGCATGACAGCCTTCTAAGAACGCTTAAGACATATGGACTAGGAAGAATAACTGTGAGAGCTCTGGGTTTGTTAAATATAGCATACAGAAAGCATAACAATTAGACATCAAACTGGAAAAATGTATCAGGGGGATTAGCAGACCAGATATTGGGTTTGATGCTATTCAACAACTTCATTCATTTTTACCTGGTTGAGTGAACAGTCCACATATCAAATTCTTAGAGGATACAACTTGGGGAATAAGATCAACAATTTTAGAGGAAATTATACTGCCAGTAAACCGGGGGGCTAGGAAGCTTCAATGAGACCAGTACAGGGAAATTTAGCTGATATAAATGATTATATACAGGGCAAATAAGAATGTATAAGCATATAATGAGGGGTGATTCACTAGTGATCAGCCAAAATTAAAAAGAAATGAGAGATTCACTAGAAATATTTCATTGTTCTTTTCTAATGGACCTTTCATACATTGTTTCTTCTGATAGTGAACTCAAGTGGGGAGTGCTGACAGGATTGGAGGCAGGATTGGGTTACTGAAAAAAAAAGTGTGTGTGATCTGCTCATGAGAATTCTGGGTTGTCCAGGTACAAACTCAGGCATCCTTAAACCAGACTTGGACAGGACTGTCCTTCAGATAATGGACTCTTTCAAATTGGAGAACGTTCTTTTGTAAAGTAGAACATATGGTCGGCATAACTGGCAGACTAGAGAACAAAGCCATGGGTGCTGATCTTAAATTTCAGGTAGCTTCATGCAGGTGTAAATGTCCCTTCATTCAATCTGGCCCCAAACCATTTAGGGTTTTAGAGGCTAATTGTTGTTGTTGTTTAGTCGTTCAGTCGTGTCCGACTCTTCGTGACCCCATGGACCAGAGCACGCCAGGCACTTCTGTCTTCCACTGCCACCCGCAGTTTGGTCAGATTCATGTTTGTAGCTTCGTGAACACTGTCTAACCATCTCGTCCTCTGTCGTCCCCTTCTCCTTGTGCCCTCCATCTTTCCCAACATCAGGGTCTTTTCCAGTGAGTCTTCTCTTCTCATGAGGTGGCCAAAGTATTGGAGCCTCAGCTTCACGATCTGTCCTTCCAGTGAGCACTCAGGGCTGATTTCCTTAAGAATGGATGCGTTTGACCTTCTTGCAGTCCATGGGACTCTCAAGAGTCTCCTCCAGCACCATAATTCAAAAGCGTCAATTCTTCGGTGATCAGCCTTCTTTATGGTCCAGCTCTCACTTCCATACATCACTACTGGGAAAACCATAGCTTTTACTATACGGACCTTTGTTGGCAAGGTGATGTCTCTACTTTTTAGAATGCTATCTAGGTTTGCCATTGCTTTCCTCCCTAGAAGCAGGCGTCTCTTAATTTCGTGGCTGCTGTCACCATCTGCAGTGATCATGGAACCCAAGAAAGTAAAATCTCTCACTGCTTCCATTTCCTCCCCTTCTATTTGCCAGGAGGTGATGGGACCAGTGGCCATGATCTTCGTTTTTTTGATGTTGAGCTTCAGACCATATTTTGTGCTCTCCTCTTTCACCCTCAATAAAAGGTTTTTTAATTCCTCCTCACTTTCTGCCATCAAGGTTGTGTCATCTGCATATCTGAGGTTGTTGATATTTCTTCCAGCAATCTTAATTCCGGCTAGGGATTCATCCAGCCCAGCCTTTCGCATGATGAATTCTGCATATAAGTTAAATAAGCAGGGAGACAAAATACAGCCTTGTCGTACTCCTTTCCCAATTTTGAACCAATCAGTTGTTCCATATCCAGTTCTAACTGTAGCTTCTTGTCCCACATAGAGATTTCTCAGGAGACAGATGAGGTGATCAGGCACTCCCATTTCTTTAAGAACTTGCCATAGTTTGCTGTGATCGACACAGTCAAAGGCTTTTGCATAGTCAATGAAGCAGAAGTAGATGTCTTTCTGGAACTCTCTAGCTTTCTCCATAATCCAGCGCATGTTTGCAATTTGGTCTCTGGTTCCCCTGCCTCTTCTAAATCCAGCTTGCACTTCTGGGAGTTCTCGGTCCACATACTGCTTGAGCCTTCCTTGAAGAATTTTAAGCATAACCTTGCTAGCGTGTGAAATGAGTGCAATTGTGCGGTAGTTGGAGCATTCTTTAGCACTGCCCTTCTTTGGGATTGGGATGTAGACTGACCTTCTCCAATCTTCTGGCCACTGCTGAGTTTTCCAAACTTGCTGGCATATTGAGTGTAGCACCTTAACAGCATCATCTTTTAAAATTTTAAATAGTTCAGCTGGAATACCATCACTTCCACTGGCCTTGTTATTTGCAATGCTTTCTAAGGCCCATTTGACTTCACTCTCCAGGATGTCTGGCTCAAGGTCAGCAACCACACTACCTGGGGTGTACGAGACATCCATATCTTTCTGGTATAATTCCTCTGTGTATTCTTGCCACCTCTTCTTGATGTCTTCTGCTTCTGTTAGGTCCTTACCACTTTTGTCCTTTATTATGGTAATCTTTGAACGAAATGTTCCTTTCATATCTCCAATTTTCTTGAACAGATCTCTGGTTCTTCCCATTCTGTTGTTTTCCTCTATTTCTTTGCATTGCTCATTTAAGAAGGCCTTCTTGTCTCTCCTTGCTATTTTTTGGAATTCTGCATTCAATTTCCTGTATCTTTCTCTATCTCCCTCGCATTTTGCTTGCCTTCTCTCCTCCGCTATTTGTAAGGCCTCATTGGACAGCCACTTTGCTTTCTTGCATTTCCTTTTCATTGGGATGGTTTTTCTTGCTGCCTCCTGTATAATGTTACGAGCCTCCATCCATAGTTCTTCAGGCACTCTGTCCAGCAATTCTAAATCCTTAAACCTGTTCCTCACTTCCACTGTGTATTCATAAGGGATTTGGTTTAGATTGTATCTTACCGGCCCAGTGGTTTTTCCTACTTTCTTCAGTTTAAGCTTGAATTTTGCTATAAGAAGCTGATGATCTGAGCCACAGTCAGCTCCAGGTCTTGTTTTTGCTGACTGTATAGAGCTTCTCCATCTTTGGCTGCAGAGAATATAATCAATCTGATTTCGATGCTGCCCATCTGGTGATGTCCATGTGTAGAGTCGTCTCTTGTGTTGTTGGAACAGAGTGTTTGTGATGACCAGCTTGTTCTCTTGACAGAACTCTATTAGCCTTTGCCCTGCTTCGTTTTGAATTCCAAGACCAAATTTGCCAGTTGTTCCTTTTATCTCTTGATTCCCTACTTTAGCATTCCAATCCCCTATAATGAGAAGAACATCCTTCTTTGGTGTCACTTCTATAAGCTGTTGTAAGTCTTCATAGAATTGGTCAATTTCAGTTTCTTCAGCACCAGTAGTTGGTGCGTAAACTTGGATTACTGTGATGTTAAATGGTCTGCCTTGGATTCGTATCGAGATCATTCTATCATTTTTGAGATTGCATCCCAGTACAGCTTTTGCCACTCTTTTGTTGACTATGAGGGCCACTCCATTTCTTTTATGGGTTTCTTGCCCACAGTAGTAGATATGATAGTCATCCGAACTGAATTCGCCCATTCCCGTCCATTTTAGTTCACTGATGCCCAAGATGTCAATGTTTATTCTTGCCATCTCATTTTTGACCACATCCAACTTACCCAGGTTCATGGTTCTTACATTCCAGGTTCCTATGCAATATTTTTCTTTACAGCATTGGACTTTCCTTTCGCTTCCATGCATATCCGCAACTGAGCGTCCTTTCGGCTTTGGCCCAGCCGCTTCATCAGCTCTGGATCTACTTGTACTTGTCCTCCGCTCTTCCCCAGTAGCATGTTGGACGCCTTCCGACCTGAGGGGCTCATCTTCCAGCGTCATAACTTTTATATACCTGTTGTCTTTGTCCATGGAGTTTTCTTGGCAGGGATACTGGAGTGGCTTGCCGATTCCTACTCCAGGTGGATCACGTTTGGTCAAAACTCTCCACTATGACCTGTTCATCTTGGGTGCCCTGCTCGGCATAGTTCATAGCTTCTCTGAGTTCTTCAAGCCCCTTCGCCACGGCAAGGCAGTGATCCATGAAGGGGTTAGAGGCTAATAGCAACGCCTTAAATTAGGCCAAGAAACATCATTGTAACTGTTGCAAGATAACTGTAACGTGACCCAAATATTTTGTTCTTACCTTTCTATTCCAGCTGCCAACTCCAGCAGTTATTGAACTTTCCAGACTTTAAGGTGGTCCTGTATAGAGTGCATGGCAGTAATTTGGACTGGATGTAGCCAAAGTATTTTTCACTGAAGCAAGGTCTGCTTGCTTCAGAAGAGTCAGTCTGACAATCCTGCTGGCGTGTTCACACCATGTCAACCCCTCTGCCCCTCAGTGCCACCCCCTCTACTCCCAGTAAGCAGCAGCAATGTGACCAACCAGAGATCAAGTGAGCGTTGGCACACCACCAACCATTGTTCTATAGATAAGGTAGCCGCTGGAAAAGCAGCCAAAGCTTTTAAATGGAATTTCTGGCCACTGGAACCACCTTCTGCTCTGTAGATGATGGCATGTCTAGAGCCATCTTCAGGCATTTCTCTCCATGGAGGCCAGTAGCAGGTGCAGCCAGAGCCAGTGTGACGGAGACCCAACTAATTCGACTTCCGGCCCATCCTCTTCCCTGTTGCATTCTGCAATGGCAGCACTGAAACTGAAGAGGATGAAGCCAACAGCCAGGACCACATCCTGGGAAAGCTGTAAGAAAGTGGGGGGGGGGCTGGCTGTTGGCAGACAGAGCTTGGTGGAGCAACACCCCATTTGCCTTACTCGGACAGCTTCCACTGGCAAATGCATATAACTTGTCCCCATTAGCAGGGGCTCAGCCTTCTCCCACAGTTCTCCCAGTTCACAGGGGTAGGCTTCATGCAGGGATGGCCCAACCACGAGGCAAGGTTGTCTCAGGTGACAGGATCCACAGGGGCAGCAGATCCTGATGTAGAACTCCTCCCCGCCCCCTTGTTCCTTCATACACCCATTGTTCCCTGTTGGGGAGAGGAGTGCCGTTTTGTGGTTTGCCCCAGGTGCCAAAAAGTCTTGGGCCATTCCTGGCAACAGGCATTCAGAAGGCTTCCCCTCTTCTGACCTGTCCTCAACACATGGGGCACAGTAGCAAGTGCACATAGCCCCACTATTGTTACCCTATGAAGGGGGCATGGAAATACGCCAGTCCTCTTTTGCCAAATAAAGACAGCAGCGTTGTGGAAAGAGTTCATATTTATTGCAGGCTGCAGCAAGAATAAATGATCCAGAGGAACTCTCCAAATTCTGGACCCCAAATGCAAAATTCAAGACACTTTTACAACAATTACATGCGTGATTACCTTGTGCACGATTCTTTTCAGGATCACGCTCCACTTAATCTCTTATTGCATACAGATAAATGAGTGAAGAGTGCTTGGGATTACTTCTAAGAACCTGCCCCTTTTGAGGGGTGGGAGTAAAAGGTTCTATTTGCTTCCCTTACAGACTTCTTGTAAGGATTACATAGGTAATGACTGTGATGTGCTTTGAACACATGAAAGCACTATACATATGTTTAAGTGTCATTATTAATAATAATCAGAGTCCCAATATATCTATATATTGGCTAAAAATGTGTAACTAGGATCAGTTGTTATAATAATTATTAAAACTTATTCCCCATCCCACCCCCACCCCAAAAAGCATAGTTTTACCTTTTAAATCCATGCCTTGTGGGGGCGAAGTTTAAAATTTAGCTACTGTGAGATTCAAATCAGAGTCACGAAAAGGAAAATTATAGCTATCCACTTATTAGTCTCCAGAGCTATTTAGGCTCATCTTACTGAAACAACTGGGAAAGGAATAAAAGCAATAGCATAGTCAAGGCCATATGCAGGTAGTAGTTGTGGATGCGGCTTTCCCAATATAAAAGAACACAAGTGTAGATATTTTTATTGTTAGCTTATTTGTCGTACTTGGAGTGCAGCAGCCTCCTGCATTCCTTTTTATCAGTGATTTTTTTTTAATAAAGCACGTTTGCACTTCCAGCTCTTTAAAGTTCTCCTGTGCCCTGATAGACATCGGATCACTTTATGACTGTGTTTGTTGAGTGTCCAAATATTTGCCAGCACAAGTAAAGTTTGCATAAGCTACATGACGAACCTACATAGCAGGAAGTCATATTTGAAGAAATGTGCAGATCATATCCTCTAGGGAGCAAGAGAAATGAAAGTAAAGCCTGGTACTTGCATTTAGCAATGTAAGGACAAAAGCCAGAAGCACTTTCTCTACAACATTCATTTTTACATAAGCACATTATGACTGCCCAAAATACTTTATACACGGTCTTGGGTCTTCAGTTTCAGCATATTGTTATTTTGTTTGTACAGTACTTTTTAACGTGCAAAGTATATTTTGCTGGCCTTTTTTTAATGGCAGCAAAATCGTAGAAAGCATCGTTAAGCTATATAATTTGCTCCCACAAGAAGCAGCGATGGCTTCCAGATTGGGTGGCTTTCAAAGAAGATTAGACAAATTCATGGAGGAGAAGGCTAGCAATGTCGACTAACCCTAATAGATATGTTCTGCCTTCTGTCAGAGGCAATATGTTTCTGAACTCCAGTTACTGGGAACCAAAGGAGGACAGAGTGCTGCATGCTCAGGTACTGCTTGAAGACATAGGTATCTGGTTGATCGTTGTGAGAGCAGGATTTTGGACTAGAAGGGCCATTGGCCTGATCCAGCAAGCTCTTCGTATGTACTAAGCTGCCTACCCTTTCATCATATACTGATGTCCAGTTCATACAGTACTTTCCTTGCATGTACCTTTCACCATACTTCAGAATATGCTTATATGAGGAACATAATATTACAGACAACATCTTAAAAAGCAGAGACATCACCTTGCCAACAAAGGTCCATATAGTTAAAGCCATGGTTTTCCCAGTAGTGATGTATGGAAGTGAGAGCTGGACCATAAAGAAGGCTGATCGCCGAAGAATTGATGCTTTTGAATTGTGGTGCTGGAGGAGACTCTTGAGAGTCCCATGGACTGCAAGAAGATCAAACCTATCCATTCTGAAGGAAATCAGCCCTGAATGCTCACTGGAAGGGCAGATCGTGAAGCTGAGGCTCCAATACTTTGGCCACCTCATGAGAAGAGAAGACTCCCTGGAAAAGACCCTGATGTTGGGAAAGATGGAGGGCACAAGGAGAAGGGGACGACAGAGGACGAGTTGGTTGGACAGTGTTCTCGAAGCTATCAACATGAGTTTGACCAAACTGCGGGAGGCAGTGGAAGACAGGAGTGCCTGGCGTGCTCTGGTCCATGGGGTCACGAAGAGTCGGACACAACTAAATGACTAAACAACAACAATATTACAGAGCTCAGATAGATTACTTTTTTTATTTCCCCACCCCACCCATATTCTACCAAGCATCTCTTGCTGAATAAATAATCTTCCTTGTGACTTAGCAAGATGAGACACTGGGCATCCAGTGGTATTGATTGACAAGAGATTTGGCACTCCTTCATACAATGCCCGGGCTTAAGCTTTTGGAACGATGTGTGAGGCTCCAGAAGGACCCTGGAGCCCTCCCATCTCCTTCCCAACACCCGGTAAGCACTTGTTTGGCTTTGGGGAGGAGGTAGGTGGACTCTAGGACCTTGTTTGAGTTCACAGATCTCCTAGCCAAAACCAGGCAACTGCTTACTGGGCTTTGAGAAGGTGCCCTCCTTGGCTGTGCACCCAGTGCCCCTGCATCTGGCATGGTGTGCTTGCTTGAATGTCAAACCAGGCCTGAAGGGTCTGGAGTTCAAATTTTGACTCAAGTCAATTTAGCTCACTGAATCACGCTGTCAGGGGTTCAGGAGCAGAGTCACTGGAGAGGGAAGAAACAGAGAGCGAGGGGGAGGAGTCGGAAGGAAATGTCAGCGGCGACAGTAGTCCAAGATCTCTGAGTCTCTCCAGTGACTCGGAGGATTCACAGAAAGGGGCCCCCATGGTCAGGGCAAGGGGAGTGCCCAGGGGGACACCTCGGGAAGAAGGGGACTCAGAGAGTAGCAGCTGGAAATCCGGACCAGCGTCCCCCCCAGAGTGCAGTAGGGGGGAGGAGTCCAAGGCATCGGGATCAGGGAGCGCGCAGGCAGAGGGAGAACGTGAGGCAGGAGTGGCCACACCCTCGTCAGGGAGCGAGGAAACGGTCATCCGGAAAGTAAAACGCGCGCGCGCGCCAAGTTCAAATGTACAGGAGGGCGGCAAGGTGGGCAGCCCGGGTAAGGAGCCAGGTCCTAAAGCCCGCCGAAGAGAGGGGGAGGAGTCAGAGGGGTCTAGCTCCGCATCGGAAGAGTCCAGGAGGAATGAGACCCCGGGGGGTAGTAAGACCCAGAGGAAGAGAGAGAGAAGGAAGAGGTGGAGTAAGATTAGAGTCTTGAACTGGTGCACGGGGGGTGGAGATCCAGACAGAGCTTCGCCGGTCTAGAGTCCAGACGTAGGGCTGGGACGCTGAGACTTGTAAATGGAGACTATTCTTCAATAAAGACTTTGATACTGTACTATCGGCTAGCGTTGGTCCTTGGTGAGCTGGGACCCGGAGCCAGCCCTGACAGTAAGCTCTGTCTCGTATTTTAAAGTTTTGGCACCAAGAACCTCGCCACGTGAGTCGGCGCAGCGAGGACAGAGGAGGGGTGCTTACAGAGCTCACAAAACTCAGGCAAGATGACGACGGAAGAGAAGATAAAAGCCCTGCAAGAAGCGGTGACACAACTCAGCACTGAGGTAATTGCATCCAGGAAGAGAGAGGAGGAGATGGTTACCTCCTGCCGGGATCTCCAGGCCAGGTTGGACGTGCTTTCCAAAGAGGGGCAAACGGGAGCCAAGGCAGAAGGCATAGGTTTGGGGAGAAGGGGAGGAAGCCTTGTATCGCATTTCGACGGGAGTTTGCAGCAGTACCCCAACTTCAGAGCAGACCTGCTGTTTGCGCTGGATTTACTTGACAAAGACTTTAGAGATGAGAGAGAGAGAGTGGGGTTTATCTTGTCCCATTTGCATGGGGAAGCCAAAACGTGGCTGCGGAATCTATGGAGGGACAATGATCCAGCGCTCCAAGATGTGAAGGCTTTTATTAAAGCAATGGACTCATGCTTTTTATCAAAGGTAGACGTCGATATTGCCAGGAGGGACATACATGGACTTAAACAAGGCAAAGCCAGCGTGCGGCAGTACCATACTCGATTTTTCGGACTGGTTCATGCCCTGGGGTGGGAAAAAGATTCTGCGCCAGTCAGAGACCTCTTTTGGGAGGGGTTGAATGCAGATGTAAAAGCGGAGATTGGAAGAGGGGAGAGACCAAGGAGCACCCAGCAGGTAGTCCAGAGGGCTCTGGAGATCGGGGTGCATCTGGAAGAACGTCCTTGCAACAGGGAGGAAGGGCGTTGGGGAAGGGCACCAGCCAGAGCACCTCCCTTCTTTCCCAGAGAAGCAGCGCGTGCGCACTCCACACCCTCGCAGGGAGGGGGAGAAGAGCCGATGGAGATAGGAGGTGCCAGGGCTCAGTCAGCTAACAGAGCCCTAACACCGGGAGCAGCCAAAACGAAGCCTCCTAGAGGGAACAGGAAGTGCTACATCTGCGACAGTGCTCAACACATGGCGAAAGAGTGTCCCCAGAGGCTCCACAAGCACACTGCAGCCTCCGCAACAGTCGCTGAAGCAGCTCAATTGAAAACGCAGCAACAGTTAAACGACAGAGTCTGGCTGGAGGAAGAGGCACTGGGGTCCAGTCAGACAAGTCAATGAAACAATCCCCAGCACTTTTGCAACCCACAGACCCCCTCCCACCCAAACCAGTGGTGCAGCTTACAGCGTCTCTCCAACTGCCCAATGGACGCACTCTGGAGGTGCCGATCACCATTGACTCCGGCAGCAACGCTGACTTTATGGGACTGGAATTCATTCAGCAGCACAATATACCACTGCTACCAGCCACGCTGCCCCTGAACGTTGTCACGGTGGATGGCAGAGACTTGTTAGGGGGGCAGGTGGTGCAACAAACGCAACCAATGGTGATGCGGATTGGAAATCACCGAGAAGTCATCAGCTTTAATGTCGCACACCTGTCGGACACGCCGGTAGTCCTCGGCATGAGTTGGCTGCACAGGCACAGCCCAGCATTGGCGTGGTACCAACGCCAACTGACCTTCGGCTCCTCCTATTGCGCGGAACATTGCATCCTTCCTAGCCCGGAAGAAGGAGGGGACGACCCGCAGCTACAATTAGGCACGCTGCAAGCAGTGCCTCGCAAGTATGCAGCGTTTTTGGAGGTTTTCTGCGAGAAGGAAGCGGACAAGCTGCCCCCCCACAGGCCCTATGACTGCAAGATTGACCTCCTGCCAGGAGCGACGCTGCCAGCCGGGAAACTGTATTCCATGTCTGAGGATGAGCTGCAGGAGCTCAAGGAGTTCATAGACCTCAACTTGAAGCGCGGTTTCATCCGGGAGTCGAAGGCTGCGGGGGGCAGTCCTGTATTCTTTGTGAAGAAGAGGGACACGCCCCAAAAAAGACTTGTGGTAGACTTCAGAATTTTAAATTCCAGAACCAAGCCCGCGGCCTTTCCCATGCCCAAGATAGATGACCTGCTGGCGACGGCGAGGAAAGGACGCGTTTTTACAAAGTTGGATCTGCGAGGGGCGTACAACCTGATTCGCATACGGGAAGGAGACGAGTGGAAGACTGCCATGTTCACGCCCCTGGGCACATATGAATACAGAGTTATGCCCTTCGGTTTACAAAATGGCGCCCACTGTTTTCAAGCTTTCATGCATCACGTCCTGGCGGGTCTCCTCTACAAGACATGCGTCTGCTTCTTGGACGACATCCTGATATTCTCAGAATCGGAGGAGGCCCACGAAGGTGACGTCAAGGCAGTTCTGCAGAGACTGCAGGAGCATCGGCTGTATGCCAAGCTGGAGAAGTGCCAGTTCGACAGGACGGAGGTGGATTTCCTAGGCTACAAGCTGTCGGACAAGGGGCTTGCCATGGACAGCGCCAAGGTTCGCGCAGTGTTGGACTGGAAGAGCCCGCGCAACCGGAAGGAGGTCCAGCGGTTTGTGGGGTTCGCCAACTTTTACCGCAAGTTCATCAAGGGGTTCGCGATGCAGACGGCGGCCATTACTGACACGCTCAGCTCTAAGAAGAAGAAGTTCATCTGGACGGAGCAAGCGGAACAGTCCTTTCAGAACCTTAAGCGTCTCTTCTCGTCCGAAGGGCAGCTACTGCATGTGAATCCCAGCAAACCGATGAGGGTTGAAACAGACGCCTCAGACAGAGCCGTGGGCGCCGTACTGTTGCAGGAGGACCCGCATGGGGACTGGAGACCGTGTGCCTTCTACTCTAGGAAGCTCAGCAAGTCGGAGCAAAACTACACCATCTGGGACAGGGAGTTGCTGGCCATTCATGCAGCATTCAAGGCGTGGCGACACTTCCTCGTCGGGGCCAAGCACACCGTGCAGGTCCGCACGGATCATAAGAACTTGGAGTACTGGCGCACGGCAAGATTCCTAAACCAGCGGCACATCAGATGGGCGGAATTTTTCGCGGATTTCGACTTCAGGATAGAATACATCCCAGGCGACAACAACATCATGGCGGATGCACTGTCTAGGAAGCCGCAATACCTCGAAGAGGCGGCACCAGCAGCGGCCAAGCACATTTTCGCTCCGAAAGCGTGGGCGTGCGCTGCAGCAACCGTGGACTTGGAGGCGGTCCGGCGAGCACTGCAGAGGGACCCCTTTGCACAAGCCAAGATGGAGGAGGTGCACAAGGGCACGGTGAAGGACGACGAGTTCCAAGTACGAGACGGATTGCTCATCCGCAGAGGGGCCCTCTACGTACCGGGAGACGACCTCCGGGCGAAAGTACTGCAGCAGTTACACGACGCACCCACCGCCGGGCACTTTGGCAAGGAGAAGACGGCAGAACTCGTTGCCAGAGATTTTTGGTGGCCCAAGATGCGGGGGGAAGTCGCGGAGTACGTCTCGAGGTGCGACACCTGCCAAAGGGCCAAGTCAGTCCACAAACCTCCGGCGGGACTGCTCGAACCGCTGCAGACTCCGAGCGAACCGTGGGAGAGGGTGGCCCTGGACTTTGTCACGGATTTACCCAGCTCAAGGGGTAAAACGGCAGTGCTAGTGGTGGTGGACATGTTCACTAAAATGGCCCACTTCATTCCGTGCGCGAAGGTCGCCACGGCGGAACAGACTGCCAAACTGTTCATAGACCACGTCTTCAGAGTGCATGGACTGCCACGGTCTATCTTGTCCGACAGGGGGCGCCAGTTCATTTCGAGCTTCTGGCAGAAGCTGATGGGTTTCCTGAACGTCAAGATCAACCTAGCGTCGGCGAGACACCCGCAGACCAATGGACAAGCGGAACGCGTCAACGCCGTCATGCAGCAGTACCTGAGATGCTACGCAAATCAACAGCCGACGACATGGGTGGACTACCTGCCGCTCGCTGAGTTCGCTTACAACAACACGAAGCACGTGTCCACAGGGGTGACGCCGTTCTTCGCCAACAACGGGAGGCATCCCAGAACCTTCCCGGGATTAGAGAGACTGGGGGAGGGGGAGCCACAGGCAGCGGAAGTCTTGGCGGCGGAATTGCAGGAAGTCCACGAGCAGCTTAGGAGGCAGTTAGAGCTGGCAAAGCACGCATACAAACTGCAGGCTGACAAGCACAGGAGGGTTGGTGAAGACATACAGGTGGGAGACTGGGTGTGGTTAGCGGCCCACGCAGTGCCGACCAGATCCTTAGCTAAGAAGAAACTCGGACATAAGCAGCTAGGACCTTACCTAGTTGAGGCACAGATCAATCCGGTGGCCTTCCGGTTGACACTTCCGGAAGGATCCAGAATGCACCCAGTATTCCATAGGTCGGTGCTCACGCCCTACAAAGCACCTCACCGATTTCAGGCGCAGGGCACGGCACCAGACCGGTATGAGGAGATCCCCCCAAGGAGGGAGTCGCCAAGAAGGGAACCCATCAACCAGGTCACAGAGATTTTGGACTCGAGATGGGGGGAAGAGGGAGTAGAATATTTTATCGCAAGGGAAGGTACCCCGGCCAGCGCCAACAGTTGGGTGCCGGACTATGCCCTGGACGAGCCTCTCCTCAAAGAGGAGTTTCATGCCTTGTTCCCACACAGGCCCATGCCAGCCGAGTATTTCGACGACTGGCTTTTCACACCCACGCTTTCTACCAGCACGTTCCAGGGATTTACCTCGGACGAAGAACCACCATTAGACACACGTTCACCGGAGGGCTCGCCCTCGGGGTTTGCCTCAGACCGCTCGTTTTGGTGGGACAATCGAGGAGAGGAGAGGTGGCTGAGGGGCCCTTGGCAGGCAACGGACCCAGAGGGGAACGAGGGTGAGAGGGACATGGACGTGATGGGGGAGGACGTTGGGTTCGAGCATGGCGGCACGGAGATGGAAGCAGAGGAGAACGAGGTCGGCGAAGACATGGAGGACGAGCCGGATTTCTCTAACTGGATGCACGCCACGGGGGATGAACTGTATCCACCATTCACCCCCACAACGACGGAGCACCCAGCACCCCCGCCGGAGGAAGGGGAGGGGGGAAGGGGGGGCTTCGAGGGGGGGATGGATGTCAGGGGTTCAGGAGCAGAGTCACTGGAGAGGGAAGAAACAGAGAGCGAGGGGGAGGAGTCGGAAGGAAATGTCAGCGGCGACAGTAGTCCAAGATCTCTGAGTCTCTCCAGTGACTCGGAGGATTCACAGAAAGGGGCCCCCATGGTCAGGGCAAGGGGAGTGCCCAGGGGGACACCTCGGGAAGAAGGGGACTCAGAGAGTAGCAGCTGGAAATCCGGACCAGCGTCCCCCCCAGAGTGCAGTAGGGGGGAGGAGTCCAAGGCATCGGGATCAGGGAGCGCGCAGGCAGAGGGAGAACGTGAGGCAGGAGTGGCCACACCCTCGTCAGGGAGCGAGGAAACGGTCATCCGGAAAGTAAAACGCGCGCGCGCGCCAAGTTCAAATGTACAGGAGGGCGGCAAGGTGGGCAGCCCGGGTAAGGAGCCAGGTCCTAAAGCCCGCCGAAGAGAGGGGGAGGAGTCAGAGGGGTCTAGCTCCGCATCGGAAGAGTCCAGGAGGAATGAGACCCCGGGGGGTAGTAAGACCCAGAGGAAGAGAGAGAGAAGGAAGAGGTGGAGTAAGATTAGAGTCTTGAACTGGTGCACGGGGGGTGGAGATCCAGACAGAGCTTCGCCGGTCTAGAGTCCAGACGTAGGGCTGGGACGCTGAGACTTGTAAATGGAGACTATTCTTCAATAAAGACTTTGATACTGTACTATCGGCTAGCGTTGGTCCTTGGTGAGCTGGGACCCGGAGCCAGCCCTGACACACGCCCTCTAAGACTAATCTACCTTGCAGAGTAGCTGTGGGGGCAAAAAGAGGAGCAGAAGAATTGCATCTATTGTCCTGAGCTCATTGGAGGAAGAGTGGAATGAAAATGTAATAAATAATAGTGACTGACGGGCCTTGTGGGTATTCCAAACCATTTCCAGTACTGACAAGATCAATTGCCTACTTGTTTGTTTCTTTTGTCTGGGCTGAGCAAGCTGAAGTTTCAATGTGTGCATTCACAAGATGAGTCACCACGCCAACAAAATATCCCAACTCAGCATGGTCATGTATGACTTAGCCTCAATGGACTTCTGACTTTTCTGGCAGATATAGGCTATAATGATTTATCACCCATGGCATTTCCACCCAGATTGTACAGACCCAACTCCTTCTGAACTTTTTCTTTTTTAAAAAAGTCTCATTTCCCCAAATACTTCTTGCATTTTTTTTAATTTTATTGCTCTCTGAATTCATTCCAATTCATGCTCTTTATCTTAAAAGCTCAGCTGTTCAGAGCAGCCTACTTTCCCAATGGCTCTGAGATGTGTGAAGTAATTACCCCACTTGTTTTAGGCCTCGGTTGGAGTCCAAAATTATACACTTAGGCAATTATGATTGTTGCTATCATTTTGTTTGGTTTCTATAGGAGCATGCAAAGTAAGATTTTGCACTCCCCATCCCCTGAAAAGCGTAAAAAGAACTAACTTTCAAATGCAGGATAAAAACAAATATGAAAATTATTTCCTGTGGAGATGGTCTGTGGTATGAACACTCCAGATGCTGTTCAACCACACACCCATTGTCCCTGACCATTGGCCATGATGGCTAGGGCCGATGGGAGCTGGCAAATCAGAACATCTGGTCACCGCCAGAGGCAGTTTTCAAGGTAAAGGACCCCTGACAGTTAAGTCCAGTCGCAGACGACTCTGGGGTTGTGGTGCTCATCTCACTTTGCAGGCTGAGGGAGCCGGCATTTGTCCGCCAACAGTTTTTCTGGGTCATGTGGCCAGCATAACTAAGCCGCTTCTGGCACAACAGAACACTGAAACCAGAGCAGCGCACGGAAATGCCATTTACTTTCCCGTCGGAGTGGTACCTATTTATCTACTTGCACTTTTTGGCGTGCTTTCAAACTGCTAGGTTGGCAGGAGCTGGGACCGAGCAAGGGGAACTCACCCCGTTGTGGGGATTCGAATCACCGACCTTCTGATCAGCAAGCCCTAAAGGCTCAGTGGTTTAGACCACAGTGCCACCCGCATCCCTAGACGCAGTTTTAGGGCAGCGCAACTGGATTGGCCACACTGGGTGTCATGCTGTAGCGGTCATCACAACAATGCTGTATAATGGAGTGCAAGAGGTGGGAGGGGGGCACTGAATTTTGGCGTTGCACAAGGCCCGCTGAAATTTGTGAGTCCAAAGTCCACCACTGTCACTGTGTTATTTCTAGAAGTAACTGGAATCACACTGACGGGACCAATTGCGTGCATATTTCCTACTTAGTCATCAGCTAATATGCAAGCCATACCAATTGGGTTAGTAAAATAATATTGTATGGCTTGGCTTTGGTTACTGATAGAAGGTTGCTTTTCTTGGCACAATTTCACAGCTTTCCTAGCAAATATTTATTTTTGGAATTTTAATATTTTGTGTGGGATATGCTGCAGCACCACAAAAATGCATGCATTTCAGCTACTGATGGGGAGAAAGTAAACTATTTTCCTAGAACTTAAACACTGCTTGGTAAATTCGAAGATGAGCTGCAAATTCAGTTTGAACCCCACAGGGTGCCTTGTCCAAATATTCCCTGCCCCCCACTTCCCAGCTAGCGCTTTGCAGAAATTCATCATGGCTTGAAGGGATGGAAAGGCATACAGGTTGTTCTGAACACCCTGAGACATCAGTGCAGTGAAGGGAGGTTTATTTTAATGAAGTTCTCGTGCTGAACTGCCTTAAGGAGACCTGGAGGTAGGAAGTACACTGTGAGCCTTGACATATTCATCGACCACAAGGTGTGGTGGCTCACGGACTGATGATGCTGACAGAGCATCCCTGGTACACCTTTCATGTCTTTAGGCACTGAAGAGCAAAGACTAGTTATATCATTCATTCAATGCTTGGACTAGTGGTAGAATCACTTCCACACAACAAGAACCAGAAGATGCCATTTCCAAGCTCTCAAATAGCAAATATAGCTGTACTAAGTCAGGGTAGGTAGGTTTGGATTAATTAATGATGCAAATCAGACTTATGTATTAATAATAACCCATTTTGTCTGTTACGTCTAACCATATGAAGACAGTAAAGGAATAAAGGGAGATGTCTACTTACCCATATCAGCAACACATTCCATTGAATAAATACAACTTACTTCCAAAAAGATTTCTATTAGGATTGCAGCCATTTTTATTCTAATTCCATGTCCATGTTCCATTAAGTTTTTATCTTGGATTGGATTGGGGGGGGGTGCACCATGCTGATGGTTGAGAACCATTGCAATTCACAATTTATGTCACGATCCAAGAACTAATTGATATTCTTCACGCATGCAAATGTTACAGTGGTACGTGAAACTAAATGAATGTGTGACAATACACAACAGCCACCTGGTTGTTTCTAATTAGTGCTGTCAACCAAGTACAGGCTGTTTTTGTTGCTGATTAGGTGTTTTGCTTTTAATCAGTTCATATAAATGTTGTAGGTGATACATTCAGAATCTTGATGGAAGATTAAGCCTGGAGTGACATCATCTGGGTGTGGCAATGCCCTGTCTATGGTGAAGGATCCAAAGGAAGGTTGCTGGGTGTGAATCCTATATAATGAAAGGGAAATCCTCTATAGATAGGAGGGGAATATGGAATGGAGGCCTCCTCGGGTGCTGGGAGCTTGAGTTAGCTTGCGTAATTTAGCGCAGTGACCAAATTGGTCTTGCGGGTTTTTTTTTTAAAAAAAAACTTCTGCCAAAGATTCTTCCATTTTTTTCTGCCTTATTCTCAAAGCACCCAGAAGAACCCAGAAAACAAATTTTGGCACAATGCACCTGGTAATTGTACACTTAGACTATTGCAATGTGCTGCATGTGGGATTGCCCTTGAAGACTGACCAGCGACTGCCTCCTTCTGACATTCTTCTACCGCATATTTTGATTTCCCCCCATTTTTCCCACACTTTTCCAATTTATTTATAATGTTGTGATCATATAAGTAAATTGAGCGTAACCTTTTGCAGGTTTACTGTGAACTCACTGATATGGAGTACTGGGAGCCATTTTGTGGTGGCACCTGTGACACTTTTATTAAGATATTCCTCTTGTTTCTGACAACAGCAACAAAGCACTTTCTAGGACCACAATCCAGGAGAAGAAAATATCATATGGTTTGCTTTGATTTTCAAAAGAAAAAAATCAGACAGAAAAAAACCAAAGACACCTTTTTACCAATTAAAAACAAAGAAACCCACAACACAATCAACAAACAACTGATCAAAAATGTAATTTTGCAGTGAAGCGTGGGGTGGGGAGACACAACCAAATCAGCCTCACCAAAGTGCTTCCTAAAATACTGAAGCATACTGAATACTGAAACAAGATAGTAGAATGGAAAATGAAGAAGCCAGGAAGGTTTCTCTGGGGAAGGCATTCCAATTGAACAGGCTCTTCTCTTAAAACTCACCTTCTGTATTTCCATTGGCAGGGGAGAAAGACTTCTTTTGTTGATCAGTCTGTGGCACAGAGAACACATGAGAAGAGATGGTCTTAAACGTTAAAAGTAAAACTAAGCACTTTGAACTGAGCCCAGAAATAATAGGGAGCCAGTGAATCATCTGGTTGGAATAATATACAGTGATACCTCGGGTTATGAACTTAATTCGTTCCGGAGGTCTGTTCTTAAACCGAAACCGTTCTTAACCTGAGGCATGCTTTCGCTAATGGGGCCTCCCGCTGACAATGCGCCGCCGGTACATGATTTCCATTCTCATCCTGGGGCAAAGTTTGCAACCAGAGATACTACTTCCGTGTTAGCAGAGTTTGCAACCCAAAGTTTTTGTAACCTGAAGCGTTTGTAACCCAAGGTAGTCCTTTGCACAAGTCCTGGGCAACAATCTGGCAGTGACATTTTGGCTCAATGGATGTTTCCAAATGCTTTTCACATAGAGTCAGTACAGTAGTGCTGATGCCCACCCAGAGACTGAAAAGCATGAAAAGCACTGGCCTCCATTCGGAGCTGTGTTTTTGTTCTCTGCACTGTGATCTGGGTTCTATTATTAAGATGGCCTCTGTGCATTCCTTGGTGCTTTCATGGTACAAATGCATCAGAACTCTGCCAGTATTCTCTCTTGCTCCTTTTCTTATTTCCATAGACACTAGATCGCTGCGTGATGGAATCAGTGAAGAGTGAAGAAGAAAGCAGCCTACCAATACAAAAGGTTGGGAGAAGTTAACTTTGCATCCCTCTTTGCCGTGAGGCTTCCTCCCTCCTCTTCTCTTCAAGCTTCCTGTGCATCCTTTCCCCAGAGAAGCCTGGGAATAAATATGAAGTCTGCAATGTCAACTGATTTCTCCTCCCCGCTCACCCTCCCTTGCCTGCTCCTCTTTCACTACCTTAATAAATTAAGCTGAACAACAATAGAGATGAAAGGAAGCAGGACAATGTGGTAAATGTAGCAGAAAGAAATTTGAATTGTAATGAGGAGAGCTAATCAGGAAAAGAATGGACTATGTAGAAAGCACTAATGAGTTTCTAAATAAATTCAAAAGGTTAATATTGCTCTAACAGATACGAGGAGAATCTTAATGTGGAAAAAAAGAGGAGGCTTTGCTTTGTTGCTGTGTAATGGTTGTTCTATGTGGTGCTTTTCTATATCATATATGTTGGATTCCGAGCCATTATCAGCAGAAACTGGCAACTCTCCCAGGCACCCGGCTCGGTCTCCTGTTGACCTCCCGGTCTGCTCTCCCGGCATAGACCAGGCAGAGGTCGCGATAGGCGATCCTTCTCAGCGTGAGAAGAACACACCACTCTTTCCTGCCCCCCCCCCCCCGGCAGGGGAAAGAGATAAGACAGAAACGTATTTACATGGCTTTATTCCTGTCTTTGCAGTGTTACAGAAAACATGTCTGCACTCATCAACCTCCAGCAGACGACTCACCAAGCACTTCCTGTGCAGCTCATATTACACTCTGAGCTAATTCCGGTGCTGTCTGTTTCCCACAGACACTCCCAACAGCACATGACTTTTCCCAGCAATCAGCTTGCAGCATCATTGCTTCAATATCGTAACATCCTCCCCCATTTGATTCAATGTGTGCTGCGAGATCCAGAGAAGAAAACAAACAGTTGTTATACATATAACACTCCCCTGTTGTTTCAGTTCCACCCTTGGAACTACCCGCCACTGGTTTCCCCAGTGTACCTCTCTGGTTGTCTGATTTCCAAGGAATGAGTGCATCTGCATTTCCTTGGCTAGGGAATGTAGTGTTACGCTTAGCAACTCCCTGTTGTGTCTTTGTCTCTGACTTAGACACAGCTTTAACCTGTCTTGAGTTGTCAACAATAGTAACACACGCTACAGCTGAGTTAGCAAACTCAGGACTCTTTGGAGAACCAGTTCCAATCAGTGGTTCATCTTCCACCTGTGAAGGTCTGGCCATTGTGTGAGATTTCCTCTCAATGACTGTGTCAACTGAGCTCTTCGAGCTATCACTGTCACTCTCAGTACCACTGTAATCAGTAAAATCATCATCATCATCTGAACTGTCCTCAGTGGGAAATGTATGAACAATTACTCTCTCCTGTTCAGGAGCACTCTCTAGAAATTTTGTGAGAATCACCTGACCAGATTCAGACAAAATTACTCTGTAGAGACCCTTTTCATAACCCACAAAAATGCCTCTGGCATTTTTCACCCCATCTGGAGTTTCTGTTCTGACTTGAGATCCAAAAACCTTAAAATGCGCGACAGAAGGTTTTCTGTGGAACAGCTTTTCAAAAGGCGAACATTCTATACCTTTGGAAACCTTTCTCACCCAACAATAACAATAACATGATAGGGACTCCGCCCAAAACTCATGTGGCAAATGTGAACTCAGCAATTGCGCCTTCATCCCATTTTGCAATTCTTTGTTCACTTGTACACAGACACTTCTGTTCCATGCATCTGCTGAAACAGCAACCTTGTGCCTTATTCCTTTCTTATGCAGGAAATTCTGAAAATCCTGTAAAAGAAAAACTGGCTTTTCATCTGTGAAAAGACAATCAATGTTAGCATCATGAATATCCTTAACCTTGCCACAAAACTCTTTAAACCTTTCTAAGGCTTCTTGTGGTCTGTTCAACATCAATAACCACACGTAATGAGAAAAATGATCCACACACACAAGATAAAATCTTGCATTGCCTCTAGACGGTGCTAGAGGACCAATCACATCAGCATACACTCGCTGAAAAGCTTTGGTTACTCTCGTCTTCCGGACATTCTTCATTGTACCTGCAAGAGAGATCATGTTAGATTCAGAAGCATTACATTTTATGCAATCACTTTCATCAAAAGTCAACAAATACAGTCCATCTTTCTCTCTGGCAGAAAGATACAGCTCTCCGTCTTTGAAGATTTTGCAGCTTTCTTCATCATAGGACAATTTCAGTCCTTTCTTTGCGATCTGCGAAACACTCAGCAGATTGTACTTTAAATCAGGAACCAAGTACACATTGTTTATAGTCAAGTTCAGACTTTTAAGATACACAGTCCCAAACCCGATCGCTTTCAGCTCCTGGCCATTGGCCAGTTTCACAGTGAAGCTTTGCTTCTTAAACGTTGAAAACAGTCCTCGGCGCGACGTCATGTGTTGCGTGCAACCCGTGTCAATAACAAAAGCGTTCTCCATTGAAATTTCGGCTTTCGTTGACAGCAATGCTTTTCCAGGTTTCATCTGGGACTTGGTACGACTTTTGCCTGACGCCTCAGGCTTTGCAGAGCTCCCCTTAGCTCCTTTCTGTTGACGTGGCTTCTTACAGTTCCGCTGAAGATGCCCAGTCTGTCCACAATTGAAACAACGGACAACGTTCAAAGCAACAGCCTGTTCTTCACTTGCCATAGCAGTGGGGGTGTCAGGATTCCGAGCTTCTCTCCCCCTGTCTTTGACATCTATTGCGGCAAGTCTGTCTCTCTCGTTCAGAACGACTGAACAGATTCTTTCCACAGTTAGATCGGCCGCTGGTAGCGAACCAAGCTGACTTGCAACGGTTTTATAAGTCCGATTAAGGCTGTTAATAATCATGAAGCAGAATATCTCTTACTGTAGAGGGAAATTGCGTTGCGCCATCTGCTGGCGTAAGAATTTCATCTCTGTCAAATGCGCTTGCACATCTCCATCAGGCGCTAGCCTCAGATTGGTTAGCTTTTCAAAATGCAGCAACGCTGAAGAACCAGCATCTCTTTGATGTATTCTACGCAGCGTTTCCCAAATCTCACGTGCGTATTCCAAATCCTGAACATGCACGAGTTGCTCATCTGAGACACACAGAATTATGGCCGTCCTGGCTCTGACATTCTGTGAATTCCAACCTGGCGTTGGTGCAGGAGGGATGGGGTTATCAATCACCCCAAAAATCCTCTGATTCTGTAGCAGGGCTTTCATCTTTATAGACCATGAGGCATAATTGTCATTAGTCAGTGGAGGTGGGTAAGGTAAGCCTCCCCCCTTCTTGGTATCCATTTTGAATCCAAGCCTCAGCTCTCACTCTCGAGCCTTGTAAAATCCAAGAGTCTGTTGGATTGTTTACTGCCTTTTTGCACCTGGCAGCTAAACGCAGGCAGCTCTGGAAAATCCCTTCCAAGAGTAGTGAGATAAGTCAAAACAAATGCTGGGATGTTTACTCAGTGTTTTTCCAGCCTCTTCACAGTCCCAGCCTCTTCCGGTTGGCCAGTGATTTTCCACTTCCTTTTCAAGCTAGCTATCTCCGAAGTAGCTGAAAAGATTGACGTCTCGTTGCTTAGCAACTGGACATTCCAAACTTGAACAACAAGCTTCTTATCTGGGCCCTGGTATGCGAAGTATGTGGCTCTCTCTCAGTGCCGTTTCTAATCCAAGAAAACAGCTCTCGTGAACCAGAGAATCTTCAATCTGCGTTCACCCTTTTAGCCCATAAAATCAGCATACCTTGGGGGTTCCGTTGCTTGTTAGCTTATCAGCAAAAACGATTGCTCCGGTGCTCTGCCGGTCTTGCAGATTCCATCCGCCCGCTACCATATCTTCCCTTATCTTCTAGCAGAGGATGACGTTACGATCCACCAACCTCTATCGCTGCTCTCATGGAATGAAACCATCGGCGTCTGCTACCAGATGTTGGATTCCGAGCCATTATCAGCAGAAACTGGCAACTCTCCCAGGCACCCGGCTCGGTCTCCTGTTGACCTCCCGGTCTGCTCTCCCGGCATAGACCAGGCAGAGGTCGCGATAGGCGATCCTTCTCAGCGTGAGAAGAACACACCACTCTTTCCTGCCCCCCCCCCCGGCAGGGGAAAGAGATAAGACAGAAACGTATTTACATGGCTTTATTCCTGTCTTTGCAGTGTTACAGAAAACATGTCTGCACTCATCAACCTCCAGCAGACGACTCACCAAGCACTTCCTGTGCAGCTCATATTACACTCTGAGCTAATTCCGGTGCTGTCTGTTTCCCACAGACACTCCCAACAGCACATGACTTTTCCCAGCAATCAGCTTGCAGCATCATTGCTTCAATATCGTAACAATATATTGTATACCTTTCCCTCTGGCTCTGAGGCTGCAACCCAGTCCTCACTTACCCACGAGTAAGTCTCGATGAATGTAATTTGGCTTGCTTCTGAGTAGGCACATATATAGGAGTACTCTGCAAGTCTTCTTCTTCTTTGGCGATCACTCATAGCCGAGTAAGATTGTCTTCCATAAACACAGTTTTAACAGTGAGTCCGTAAGTGACTGTGGAGGCCAATTCTGGATCTACACGTCCTTCCACAGTTGGGACTTTCCCTCCACAATGGGGACATTGTTGGGTTTTTGGAAGACGCCTGTGCGTGAATTTGTTTTATGTGTGCACGCTGACCAGTATTTGCAGTAGGGCTGTGTTCCGATGGCATGAAGTGGTCACAACAAACTGGTAGATTCCTATCTGCTGCAACCTTCATCCGCCTTCACAGCCATTATAACATACCACTTGTTATCATTCGCCTGTTCTGCCATTGAGGACTTCTTGGATCATTCTTTGTCTGGCTCCTTCCCTTTGACCTTACCACCTTGGGTGACCCTGCTGGGAGTACGAGATTCCCAAGGCTTCGCTCACAAGAGTCATAGGAACATGCAAGCCCACTCACCACAACAAAGTGATGATCCAGCGAGTGGGACTCTGCAAGTACTGAGTGATGTTGTCAGATTTAATTTCATTTGACTTCTCATAGAATCATAGAATTGTAGAGTTGGAAGGGTCCATGAGGATCATCTAGTAGTCCGTGCAGGAATCTTTTGCTGAATATAGGGCTCCTTGAACCCATGACCCTGCAATTGAGACTCTCATGCTCTACCAGCTGAGCTTTGCTGTTCCATAATTGATTTTCATGTTTCAATTTCATACACATGTATTTCTCCCTCTTGAATGTGTGCAACTGTGTTCAAGCACTTATGTCAAGGACAGATAATCTGTGGCTCTCCAGAACTTGCTGGACTTTAATTTCCATCATCTTGATCACTGGCCATGCTGGCTGAAGCTGATGGGAGTTTAAGTAAGGGCTTGTCCAAGGGGGAGGGAACAGCTGCAGTCGCCTGCAGTTCCTGCGCAATGCTTGCCATCTTGCCAAAGGTTGCAGGCAGCTTTACATGCAGCAATTGCATGTTGATTGCCCTCCTAAAAGACAAAGTCCAGCAACTGGAGGAACGTGTAGCTACACTCCAAAGAATTAGAGAGCTGGAGCTCTTCTTGGAAGCAGCAGAGCATACCGTCTCCACCAAGGAGGAGACAGGAGACTCCCCTGGGAAGGAGGCTAGTTCACCAACACAGGAGCCCGATATGTGGAGAAACGTGACTCAAAGAAGTAGGAGGCCCAGGGTTCGCTCTGATTGTTTAGAAATACACAATCGCTTTCAGGTCCTCTCCCCTAGCATGGAAGACGAAGAGCAGACTCCATTTGAGGATCTCTCCCTCATTACAGTCGATCAGGTATATGAAGATGAACAGCAAAGTCAGTCCTCAGAGAATGTGCAGGCGACCTTGGAACGGACCACTCACGGAAGAACCCCGACCAAACCTAAGAGGAGGCATGTAGTGGTGATAGGGGATTCCCTACTGAGGGGAACAGAAGCAGTGATCTGTGGGCCTGACAAGATGTCTCGGGAAGTGTGCTGTCTCCCCGGGGCTAAGATCCAAGATGTAACTGAACGACTGCCACGAATCATAAAACCCACTGACAAATACCCCTTCCTCTTGGTTCATGTGGGAACCAATGACACTGCAAGCAATAGCCTCCAGAAGATCAAAAGAGACTACGAGGCTCTGGGCAGGAAATTGAAGCAATTAAATGCACAAATCGTCATCTCATCTGTCCTCCCAGTTGAACGACGTGGCCCAGGGAGAGAGGGGAAAATAGTGGAAGTAAACAGCTGGCTTCGCAAATGGTGTAAACAGGAACGGTTTGGATTCTTAGATCACGGACTGCAGTTTCTTGAAGATGGACTTCTGGCAAGCGATGGGCTGCACCTCACAACGGTTGGGAGGAATGTTTTTGCCAAAAAACTCAGAAACCTCATCAGGAGGGCTTTAAACTGACTAATGTGGGGGAGGGAGACAGTGCTCCTGAAGGTAGGAGTCTATCAATTGATGAAGATGATCATCCAAATGTCATAGACCAAATGGAGCAAACAGCAAGCAGACCTAGTGGTGGGAGGAAAGAATCCTTAAATAAGAGACACGGGGGAATGACTAATGGACTTCAATGTCTGTACACTAATGCACAAAGCATGGGAAATAAACAAGATGAGCTTGAGCTCTTGGTACAGCAAACTAAATATGACATAATAGGTATCACTGAAACCTGGTGGGATAAGTCCCACGATTGGAATGTAAAAATGGAGGGATACAATCTATTTCAGAGAAACAGACCAGACAAGAAAGGAGGAGGAGTGGCGTTATATGTCAGGGATGTGTATACCTGTGAAGAGATCCAAGATTTAGAACCTCAAAGCCAAAGTGAGAGCATTTGGGTCAAAATTAAGGGAGAGAAGAATAACAGTGACCTCATTGTGGGAGTTTACTATAGATCCCCAAGCCAAACGGAGGACATAGATGATGCCTTCCTGGAACAGATGGCCAAGCATGCAAAAGGAAGGGAGATAGTAGTAATGGGGGACTTCAATTACCCGGATATTTGTTGGATGTCAAACTCAGCCAAGAGCATAAGGTCAAACAGATTCCTCACTGGCCTTGCAGACAACTTCATTGTCCAGAAAGTGGGAGAAGCAACAAGAGGAACAGCCATTTTAGATCTGGTCCTAACCAATGTTGATGACCTGGTTAATGGGGTAGAAGTGGAAGGATCATTAGGCGCAAGTGATCATGCTCTTCTGAAGTTTACTATACAGCGGAAAGGAGCAGCCAAGCATACTAGGACTCAATTTCTTGACTTTAAGAAAGCTGACTTCATAAAACTTGCTGGGTGAGATCCCATGGACAGTAATACTAAAAGGAAAGGGAGTTCATGATGGCTGGGAGTTTGTTAAGAGGGAGATAGTAAAAGCACAACTTCAGGCAATACCAATGAGACGGAAACATGGAAGGTGCTTAAAGAAGCCAGGGTGGCTATCTAAAGAACTTTTAACTGAGTTAAGATTAAAAAAGGATGTGTACAAAAAATGGAAAAGGGGGGAAACCACCAAAGAGGAATTCAAACAAATAGCCAGCATGTGTAGACACAAAGTCAGAAAAGCTAAAGCACAGAATGAACTCAGGCTTGCTAGAGAGGTTAAAAGCAACAAAAAATGCTTTTATGGGTATGTTCGTAGCAAAAGGAAGAACAAAGAAACAGTGGGGTCACTCAGAGGAGAAGATGGTGAAATGCAAACAGGGGACACAGAAAGGGCTGAACTCCTCAATGCCTTCTTTGCCTCAGTCTTCTCCGATAAAGAAAACAATGCCCGACCTGAAGAATTTGGAGCAAATGATTCAGCAGAGAAAACACAGCCCAGAATAACTAAGGAGATAGTACAAGAATACTTGGCTAGTTTAGATGTATTCAAGTCTCCAGGGCCAGATGAACTGCATCCAAGAGTATTAAAAGAACTGGCAGATGTGATCTCAGAACCACTGGCAATCATCTTTGAGAATTCCTGGAGAACAGGCGAAGTCCCGGCAAACTGGAGGAGGGCAAATGTTGTCCCTATTTTCAAAAAGGGGAAAAGAGAGGACCCAAATAATTACCGCCCAGTCAGTCTGACATCAATACCAGGGAAGATTCTGGAGCAGATCATTAAGCAAACAATCTGTGAGCACCTAGAAAGGAATGCTGTGATCACCAATAGTCAGCATGGATTTCTGAAAAATAAGTCATGTCAGACTAACCTGATCTCATTTTTTGACAGAATTACAAGCCTGGTAGATGAAGGGAACGCAGTGGATGTAGTCTACCTTGATTTCAGCAAGGCATTTGACAAGGTGCCCCATGATATTCTTGTAAAGAAGCTGGTAAAATGCGGTCTTGACTATGCTACCACTCAGTGGATTTGTAACTGGCTGACTGACCGGACCCAAAGGGTGCTCATCAATGGTTCCTCTTCATCCTGGAGAAGAGTGACTAGTGGGGTGCCACAGGGTTCTGTCTTGGGCCCGGTCTTATTCAACATCTTTATCAACGACTTGGATGATGGACTCAAGGGCATCCTGATAAAATTTGCAGATGACACCAAACTGGGAGGGGTGGCTAACACCCCAGAGGACAGGATCACACTTCAAAACGACCTTGACAGATTAGAGAACTGGGCCAAAACAAACAAGATGAATTTTAACAGGGAGAAATGTAAAGTATTGCACTTGGGCAAAAAAAATGAGAGGCACAAATACAAGATAGGTGACACCTGGCTTGAGAGCAGTACATGTGAAAAGGATCTAGGAGTGTTGGTTGACCACAAACTTGACATGAGCCAACAGTGTGACGCGGCAGCTAAAAAAGCCAATGCAATTCTGGGCTGCATCAATAGGAGTATAGCATCTAGATCAAGGGAAGTTATAGTGCCACTGTATTCTGCTCTGGTCAGACCTCACCTGGAGTACTGTGTCCAGTTCTGGGCACCACAGTTCAAGAAGGACACTGACAAACTGGAACGTGTCCAGAGGAGGGCAACCAAAATGGTCAAAGGCCTGGAAAGGATGCCTTATGAGGAACGGCTAAGGGAGCTGGGCATGTTTAGCCTGGAGAAGAGGAGGTTAAGGGGTGATATGATAGCCATGTTCAAATATATAAAAGGATGTCACATAGAGGAGGGAGAAAGGTTGTTTTCTGCTGCTCCAGAGAAGCGGACACGGAGCAATGGATCCAAACTACAAGAAAGAAGATTCCACCTAAACATTAGGAAGAACTTCCTGACAGTAAGAGCTGTTTGACAGTGGAATTTGCTGCCAAGGAGTGTGGTGGAGTCTCCTTCTTTGGAGGTCTTTAAGCAGAGGCTTGACAGCCATATGTCAGGAGTGCTCTGATGGTGTTTCCTGCTTGGCAGGGGGTTGGACTCGATGACCCTTGTGGTCTCTTCCAACTCTATGATTCTATGATTCTATGATTCTATGATTAAGAGTTTACATTGTGTTTGCAGCTGTTTGCATTCCCATTTAATTTGCATAATCCACTTTACATTACTCTCCAAAAAGCCACCAATCTTGATGCTTCTTCCTTGTAAATTCGTTTACACAATACATGAAAAATCCAACAAATTGGGGAAAATTGGGCTTCAAAGCACTCCCTCTAGGGCTGCAGACTATTTGTTTTGCTGTTTATAGGTGGGCAGTTCTATGGTCAATTTCTGTTACGCCCCCTTTTTATGCTCAGAATTCCTCATTTCTTTTCTGGTCATGCTCACAACTATTTCCAATGCTCTCCTGAAGAGAGGAGTACTCTCCTCACCCTTTTGATCCCTTAGATTTGCACAAAACCAGAAAACTGCACAAACAACATTAACAATTTCCACCCCACATATATTGGGCAGCAATTTGAAAAGTATGTGCATAATTTTATATATTTTCCACCATGCTCGTTAGGGTGTGACAGCAGCTTAAACTTTTATATGTATATAGTTTTTGTTTGATACCTCAGATTTGCACAAAACTAAAAAAACAGCACAAGCAAATTTAAAATGGCCTGACTGTGTACTTTGCACACTTATTGGGAAGGGCTTTATATATATATCTATACAAAAGGTGCACAAACAGCTATCTGCACATATGCCCTGTCGGTACTGAATTGACATAATTGACTCACAAATTAGAAGGAGGGGAGTTACTCAAATGCCTACTGGTATGAAGGGAGAAACCAAAGCTGCTTCCCATATGCATATTCAACTAAATGTGGGTATAGGCTACTCCAGTCTCATTTGAATGGGAGTGAAGTGCATGTGTGCAGTTTGTTCACCTACTCAGCAGCAACTGTGGCAGTTCAGAAGTCACACTAAGTGAAGCTATGAGCCGCTAGCCTGAACACACTGGCTGAGCCAACCGTGAAATATGACTAAGGTGGCAGAGTCAGAAACTTTGGATGCATGGTCTAGAACTCTGATCACTGTTGCCCACCTTAGTTCCCAACATGGTGGAGGAAAGCAACTGGGTGATTACAGCACCTGTGGGCCTGGCAGCAGCAGCAGCAGCAGCAAACCCAGCATTTCCCAGCAGTGAACCCAGTAACCTATGTGCTGGTACCAGGCATTGCAAGTACAATGTTGCAGAGATTAATGGAAGAGCAGCGATAGCATTTCCTCTTTTAAATGGTGGTCGTATGCATAATTGGTAAGGCTTTGATGTATGCCTGAAGTGTCAGTACTTGAATTTTAATTTGTTTTGGGGAGGGGGGAGGATATGTCACCCAGTGCGTAATAGGGATTTATTTATTTATTTTGAAATAAAGGCAGAGAGAGAGTGGAATTGCTAACTGTGAGTAAACAAGATAGTTGTGCGGCTCATCATAGCCCTAATGAACCTCTTTAAATCATATAGGCCTGTCACCTAGATCTATTGGTTCCATTAGAAGACTGCCGAGCTCAGGAAATGTGCAGACAATGATGTCTAAAGGGGGCTTGGAGCTTGTTGAGGACTCATCTAACAGGCTCTAAAACAGATGGAGAAATATGAAATGTATGCAAATTCATTGTCAGCAAATGTAAATAAGCAAATGTAAGTGTGTGTGCATGTGCACAGATCTTCCATTAAGCAAACCCAGCAAACTAAGCAAAGATAACAGGGTTGCTGTAGCTTCATCCTGCATCATGAATTAGGTCAAGATAATTGGCTATGGAGGCACAGAGAATATTAAAGATTTTTTTTACATAATAATAATAATACATTTTCACTTGGAACATCCTCCTCAGAGGAGGTGCATTGGGTATCTTTTCCCCCTCTTCTTCAGATGGATAGTGAAAACAAAACTTTTTCACTGGGTTTTTCTCTTTTGGTTCTTTAGTGAAATGAGACATTCCTAGAACTGTATGCAAATGGCCTCTTGAAATTCTCCACCCTATTTGTGGACAGAGAAAGGGAGAGTAGCATTTCAGTGAATGGCTCTAGGGAGAGAGAAAATAGCCAACAATTTCTTGTGGAAAGGGTAGCGTTTTCGCTATTGGCAAAGCCTCAGCTTCTGTCTCGTAGACTGTCATCAAGGCTTGGCTTCTGCATTTGAAGCTTAGTGGACACTTTTAGATCTTCCCGTGGAAGCATTAGCAATTAGCACTGACCTTTAGGGAACAGCAATGATACATTTTCTTCAGGATGTAGTATTGATAGAGGCAAGTGGCCATGCTAATAAAAACTAGCTGCTTGAGTTGTATGTGTGGGATATCCTCATGCTTAATTCTAATTAATGCATGAAGGGGTTAAGACCATAGAGTAAGCTGTCCTGTCAGGCTTAGCTAAGTCACTCCCCCTCACTTTGGGAGGAAGGGCTATGAAACTATTTGTTCTTTCACTTTTCACTCTTCTACCATGTGAACTCTACCAATAAGGAGGTCTAAGATGGATGTTCCAAGCTTAGAGTCAATGGCTTAAGCAAGCCATCTTTGTGTTTCTATACAAATAATTTTGAAACTCTTACCATTTTGGAACCTAAGTTATACTGCCTGTTTCTTTTTGCCGCTGTGTGGAAAAGCACATGAATCTGACCTTTGAAGTGTTTGTAAGTAAACCATTTTTAACTTGCTAAATGTGTGGTCTCTTTCTATATAGGGGAAGTGGGAAACTCTGGAAGGAACTTAGAAGGGGGTATTTTAAAGGCCCAACAACCTAAATTTCCACTGCTTTGCTTAAATAGTTTAGTTTTACTGAGCCCAAGTAACATCACACTGAGTTCAATTCTGCTTACGAGATCCCCCCGACAATCTTTCTGTTGCAGTGAAACTATCTCTTGGTGTGATGTTTTCTCCTGCTGGTGGACAGCCAGGGTTCAGGAGATCTGTCTCATCTCTGAGCATTTGGATACCCACCATGGGAGGCAGACATGAATTTGCTGACTTATTTTGCTTTTTGGCAAAGTAATGTTCACATTAATTTCAGATTAGGGCCAGTTCCCTAGGTCCATTCCCTGACACCATAGTGCAATCATTAATCTAATTTCATACTCCCATTCCTTCTTTAGCTTTGCCTCTATCTTGCCATCTCTTGCTCCAATTTCTGTGGGTCAGTGGGTCAGCCTTCCACTTTAACACCCCCAGTGGGTGCCAGCCACTATGGTTTTCAGGTGCATTTTTGCCCCTTTGCAGGCAGTGATTTTCCAGAGATTTGCAGCCAATCTATGCTCGGTCTAAGGCTGGTGAGAGGAATGTGCCAGGGAGTATTATTTGTGGTGCCCCCGAACGCAGAGCGTATGGGACCCTAAACTTGGGCCCCAAAGTTTGTGCCTAGGAGCATTAATGATCTCTTCCAATATGTCTGTGGCTTAAGGATGGCAGAAAATACTCATGAAAATGGAAACAGGAGCGGAGATTGCCAGCATTCACTTATTCATCCCATTTCTGGAACAGAAATCAATCCAGTGAATACAATCAACATTCATTGTTGTTGCTTTCAGTCTGCAAACAATACATGATTGATTGCATACACCCACAACCCCACACACCATTTGCACCCAGTTCCCTTTGCATTGAAATGAATGGGATGGGCAAATATGACTAAGTGATTTATATAATTAATTATATGCATTACATATGCTAGGTAATTTCAGCACAGCCAACAGCAAGATGAATAATGCAGTTCTTGGTGGAGGATGAACTGCAGCCAAATGGAAACAGTTCTGCATGTGTCAAATCCAGGGAACAGAATGCCTTCTTAAATCCTTCCTCTGGCTTAGCCCTTTTTCTCTCCACCTCCATAGAAAGCAGTGCCTAAGCTTAACTGCATTTCTGTACATTATTCTCCTACTACCCTTGCCTTCTCTTTCCCTCCTCCATTTCCAATCTTTGTTGTTGCCATCACTGTCAAAATCTCGAATGCAAGTTCCACAGGGAAGAGACCCATCTCTATTTTTGCTTATTTTGCATCGATGTGCAATAAACACTTCTGTTGTTAACTAGCTTTCCACAACACTGAAATTTCCCAAAACGATTCTGTGCAACTGCTATGCTTTTTTGTAACTTGCAGGATATCAGAGCATTACCAACAGAGTGATAAGATTATTTCCTATTACAAGGCTTGTAATGAAACAAATCAAGTGTAATGATTTCTGTTGCCCTGTGGTGGTTGCTATTATTGATTGTTTTAGCATGCAGGCACGTTCCAAGGAGATCGGCGAAAATGAGCAGCGATTTAAGAAAGTGGAAACTCAACTTTTAAGCCATAAAAATTGGCTCAGGTTTATTGCAGCGTTTGGGCAAATATTTAGATTAACTTCATACCCTTAATACTTGTCAATGATGGCTCTTACCAACAATGCATGTCAATTTCCCAAAATATAGCAGACGATATGAAAACAAAAAATAAGAAGCTCTTTCATTCTTATTTTCTCTCCCCTGCCCCTTGCAGCTGCAAATTCTGTCTTAATATTCTCTGCCCTATTTGGCCCTTAATATTTCACATTAAAAGGTGCCCCCCTCACTGATAATAATAATTAGGTTAGATTTGTTTCTGGCTTCAGTTTCTCCAAGTGTACATGTTTGAGGGAGGACATGTATGGGTTTAAAGGTAGATACTTGCTCACCTCTGAAATTTCCCTCCCATTTTTTTTCTAGATTGGGTCAGTCACAAGTCAAATTATACATTCACTTCTCCAGGTATTACAAAAGGTAAATGAGACAAGTGATTATGTTCAGGAATAATGATGCAATTTCTAACCATTTGTAACCATTTCTTCCTCTCTCAGGTCATCCCCCAGAGGTTTTGAAGTTTGTTCATTTATTTATTTCTTTAAAAAATTCAAAAAGGATACACAAGGCAGCTCATAACCATTTGCAGTTAAAGCAGTCTAAAACCATTTGAAACCAGCATAAAAATACCTGAGCAAGAATCTCACATGTCAGAGCCTCTTGCTAAAAAAAAAAAAAAAAAAAAAAGTGGAGTGGGTTTGAATATATTCCTTTCAAGAAAAAACTTCTGAGATTTTTCCACACTGTGGAAGCCGGGAGAAAGTGTCATGTGTGGCAGCAGTGGAACACCTCAGTGCAGCGATGGACTTGATACTCTGTTGGACATGCCATGACACAGAATGCACACATGGGAAAAGATAAACCAAGAAGGGGAAAGTGCTTTCGACAGCTTCTCTATCCTAATGGGGGCAATTGTCTACTGCTTAAGAATTGTAGCTGTTGGCTAGCCTGCTTATGACAGACAGCCAACCATTACCCAGAGGGACGCAGGTAAATATGTTCTGAGCAGAGATGAAACAAAGGGACACAGCACTTTCCGCTCTGCTGATATGTGGGTGATGAGATGACAAAAAGGCAGCAGGTTCGTTGGAAAAGAGTGCAGTGGTGTGAAGATTATATATATATATATATATATACACACACATATATATACATAGTGAGTAATTGCCCATTTTATCCCATCCTTTCATGCTGCATCAGTTTGAATTGGTGCTTAGCATTTATCTGTTTATTCCATGAAATGTATACATCGCTTGATTGTAAAAAAAATAAAGAGATAAAAAGATAAATCAAGAACAATTCACAATTACTCTTTAAACTATGCAAAAGTTAAAATACTGATACAAAGGTTGGACGCCACCCCCAATCTCTGCTGAATTGTGGCAAGATTCCAGGGGGGTCCCTGGTCCTCACCTGGGGTCTGTGTTCCTTTGAGAATCAATAAGAAGCAGATGCTGTCACAGCTTTAAGAAATATTATTTATTCACATATTTACACCTGGAGGGAGTCCAGATCTTACAGCATGGTCATCTCAAGAGGCGATTGTTCTACACAGTAGTGTAGCCCGGGACTCCAAGACATCTCTCCCAGCTTGCCAAGATGGTTTTGGATTTCCAGCATGGAGTTCTGGCTTCTCCAGCAGCACATTGAGGACTCCTCTGTTCCCCTTTCTTCTTCCCAGCATACCTTGCTCAAAACCCCAACATCCTCCCGTAACCTTGGTAACCTCTGCTTCGCACAGACCTGAGGGATTCCTCTTGGGCTGATAACAACTGTCTATTGTTTCATAATGACTTGCATTTAAAGTAGCCCAGCCAGGAGAACTGCTGCAGTCTGTATTTTCCCCTTCATTGTTCCAAATATTAGCTGGATTCTGAAATCCTTCAGGGGGAGTGCAACCACATCCAGGGTAGGCAACTGACCAATTTCTCGAATGCAGTGCCAGCATTCAAATTCAGCATATTTTACCCACCACTGTCTCCACTCTCCCACAGACTGTATGACCTCTTCTGTTCAGACGTTATGGAGAAATAGTGCTGAATGTCCTCAGCATACTGATGGCACCTCAGCCCCCAAACTCCTAATGATCACTCTCAAAGGCTTCATGTAGATATCAAAGAGCAATGAAAATAAGATCATCCCCTATTCTAATAATTGACTCTCACCTTCCTTTCCAGGGTTTGCTTTTGACCCAGCTTGTAGCTGCCATGAATTTTGCTTTCAGTCTACAGGCCATGACTGCCCAATCATCTCTTGAGCTTCAAATTCCTCATTCTGGTTGGCGAACTGTCACTTCACTTTACATAAATGATTGCATAATTTGTCTTTGTGTGCCGTCTGACCAACACATTAGTTCTCAGTTCTCTCAAAGTGATGGCCAGTGCCATCTGTTCTAGCCTCCTACAACTTGCCTTGAAGCACTTTTCCCATCCAAATGTTCACAGCAGGATTGATGACAGACAAGATGCACATGTACAGTACTGCAGAGTCAGAAGATCTGTCTAGGCAATGTAAGTACAGAGAAAGCATACCTGGAGTGAACCTGGGAACACACCCACATAACGTCAGCACATGTACACAAATGCTGTCTTGAGGAATGAGAATAGGATCCTGACCAGCTCCCTCTACCATACATTATGTTTTGCATTGCCCTTATGATATCCACAAGCATCAGCCCTCTAGCAAAGTTTCAGGGAATTTCAATATTTGGCTTGCACCTCGATTGGACTGTCACCATCCCTTTTGTATCAACTGGGCTACGATACCGCCCTTGTATCCCTGAGGCAAAGGCTTTGGGACATCTCACATAGCGACCTGCGATCCAGATCCAATGTAATCTGTGGCCCGATTGCAGCTGGAATCCAATACAGGCATGACTTTCAGTTAGCCTCATATCTTAGGAATTTGTCCGTACCCACCTATCGGCGTTTATTTACCAAAGCTAGATTAAATGTATTTCCATTGGAAGTTTTAAATGGCAGATTGAGAGGCATCCCCTATAAGAACAGGCTTTGTTTATGTTCTCAGGATGTCGACTGCATGAACCATATCCTACTGCATTGTGGGTAGTACAAGCAAAGCAAGGGATCAACTGACCAAACCCTTACTAGCAAATTTGCTGGGAAAATCTGAAGCCTCCCATATTAAATACCTTCTGGAGGATAGGTCAAATGATATTACACTGACCGTGGCAAAGTTTCTTCTGGAGGTCACAAGAAAAAAAAGACCTTCATGCTCCAGACATAACAAAATGACTACCTTAGTCTCTTTAACTGTATCTTGTTTTGAAACTGTTTTGAGGGTCTATGGATCGCAGTATATATTTTTTAAAATAGTCAACTGAGGATTCCAGGTAAGTTCTGCCCTCTATTGTGTGGGCAGGGCGGTCACTCCCCTTACCTGGCCAAATCTCCTGGAATAGGATAACTGGCAGAGGTAGGTGGAGACCTCCAGGAGACCGGCTGGGGGGGGGGGTGCAAAGCCAGGCTGTACTACTAGGAGCCGCATAGGTTTGGGGGGCTGCGTGCAACCATGCAAAAGGTGTCCCCCCATTTGATGTGGGGAGCGGTCATTCTGTATTCATTGTTTGGTTTACACTTGTACTTTCATCCATCTCCACTGGGGACCCCTCAAAGAATGTGTTAGAAACAGTACTTGGAAAGAACTACTTCAGATTAACTAATTCACTGAATTAATTAAAAAATCTATGAATTACATCGGAAGTCATTCTTATACTTTCCAGGTCAACTGAATGTGAATTAAATTTCTTTTGTGGTGGAACTTTGGGCAGTTTTAAATTCAATTCAATTTCATAATGCTTCATTACAATTGGTGTTTGATTGTGGCAATTGTTTTCCATTTCTACCTATGTGAAAAATGATGCTGCTGTTTAACTTTAAATATCATAAATGTTGGAGGAAATAAATAGCAGTAATATTGGCATGATATTGTTGGTGTTGATATTCCCCCCCCCCCAAAGTATAGTTTAGCAACACAGCTTGTAAAATTCGGGGGGGGGGATGCCAAGGAGCACATGAACGAAATGTGAATTGAACTGGAATGGAATCAGAATCAGTTCTTTTTGGGAGGAGGCAAACTCTAGAGCAAATTTTGGGGCACCAATAGTTGGGGGAGTGAGGGGAAAGAGAGGAAGACCCGTTGCATATCTGTTCGCAATGCGTGGGATACAAGCCATAATGCCCTGCTAGTGCAAGCCTGTTACCACACTTATTCTTACATAAATTCACTGGTGTAGCATATCAGAATCCTATCCCATACAGGACAGGCATCACTCACAGATAGGATCACTCTGTGGTTTCCAAAACACACTGCAAACGCTGTAAAAACAATGGTGACATTAGCATTCATGGAAATGTAGTTGGCAAAGCAATGAAATTCATCACAGAGTGGAGCCATTAGACTGACAGTACCCTTGTTTTCAAAATCTGAGTATGCAGGCGTGGAATATATATTACACAGCAATCTCCATGCACAAGCTCCATCTACAGGCTATGAAAGAGAATTAGTGTCGATGGGAAGGAAGCCCTCCCCCCCCTTCTTTTTACCAGCAAAAAAAAGTGCTGAAATTCACTGGTTGAAAAGGTAGTAAATGTAGTCTGATTCAGAATCAGGCAAGAAAGTACCTTTAACAGTTCTCTAGCCTTTTCTCTAACAGTGAAGATAAAGGGGAAGGAATTAGGTTTATGAATCATGATGAGGGCAAGCACAATTTATCTAGCTAAGTCATCTCCAACATTGTGCCCTCCAGACAGAGAAGGGGCATAGCTCAATTGTGGACAATCTGCTTTGCATACAGAAGAACCCAGGTTCCATCTCCAGCATCTCGAAGTAGGGTTAGGAATGTTTCTTGCCTCAAATCCTGAAGAGCTACTGCCTTTCAGCGTGGACAGTCCTGAACTAGATGGACCATTGGTCTGGCACAGTAAAAGGCCACTTCCTGTATTTTGGACGTCAGTCCAAAACTTCAAAATGGGAGGGCACCAGGATGGCTAATGGTGGCTGAGATTTATGTCTTGCTGTCAGGGCAGCCCAGGACCTCCATGCGTACTACCCAGATTTGCACCCAGATAGGTCATTTCAGTGCTTCTAATGCAGCAGAGACAACACAGGAGGCAGCAGTTATTTTTATTTTTTATTTTTTTTGGAATATGTGGTTTTATTTCTAAGAAATGTCATCATTCTTAAAAAATAAGTGAATACACAAACAACTTTCCAAGGCAGTTAACAAAAGTCACTATAAAAAAAACCAACCAACCACCTCTCAATCAGATTAAAATCCGTATCATCAAAGACCAACAACCCAAAAGATAAAACATGTTGAGCCATAAAAGGAAGGCTGTGATTCTAAGTATGCCTATGTGGCTGTGCATCCCATAAGAGCATAAGAAGAGCCTAAGAAGAGCCTGCTGGGAGGCAGCAGTTATGAGGTGCTGGTCTCCGCAGCCGCAGCGGGCGCTGTGATTCTCCAGCAGATTGACTTTGACATCCTCAGGCACATTCCATTGTCTCTCGAGACGGATGCCAGCAGCAGCAACATACTGTTGTGCCTGTAGAGGTGTGCTGCAAGAGGAACTGAAAGTTAAGCAGTGAGCAAGGCAGGTGGTAACCCTTTTCTCCATATCTGAGGACTCTTGAAAGACTCTTGTTCCCTGTTGGAAGTAGGCGCTGTCTCCTGGCTGTTTGCCAAGGCCAGACTTATTAATATGCTGAGTCTTTTCCAGGGGGCAAAACAGAAGACCAGGAAGGGCAAGAGGTTCCTGCTTTTTAGGATCATTAAGATCACGCCCTAGCATGAGAGGGATCGTGTGACCTTAGAAGGAGGTGAAGGAACACAAAAGTTCTCTGCCACATCTAAGTAGCACATAAAAGGAAAGAGGGGTGTAAATGTCATATGTCTGCAATAAACCACCGCCTTGATCTGAGTCCATTTAAAGCACAACGGAGTGACCACATTTGCAAAGGTAGGTATGAACTCCCTTCTCCCATTCTCATCCATGAACATAAATGCAGAAGGCTGCAGGAAATGTCGATGGAGAACAGCAGCTCAAAGTCATCTCAAGCGTAATTCAACTTTGGATGCAAAATGGAAAAGGAAAAAAAAAATCACCCGGCTTGAGTCATTAAAATTTAATTACAACAGACAGCTGGATTTGGTTTTAAGGTCTGGCTCTGAGGACCCAAGCAAAAAAGTGAAACTAATAGTAAAAAAAAATAATAACCTTACCCAACAGCAGGCTGTCCACTACTGGGAAAAGGAACTCTAGCCAAATACTGTTCTTAGCCTAATGAAAGCAGGTACTGGCAGCAACAAGCTAGATCATACAGCCGTGCAGTTGGTGTTTATTGAAATTCTTCAATAAAACTCAATTCCATTTATTACCGAGATGGAAAGGTCAGGTGTTTTAGGCTGACTGTATGCAAATCTTACCACTGGATGTGGAAGCTTTTTTCAGCCCGAGTGCCATATTCCCTTTTGGCTATATGCCACTGAAGGGCGGAACCAGATGCAAAAGTGGCAGGAGCAACAAATGTGAATTTTGCCTTTGGGCAGTAGTCTAGGTTCTTCGCCTTGGCACCTCCCTCTCTGTCTTCCATCCAGGCAAGCAAGAAGCATTAAATTCAAGGGCACATTCCAGCCAGGCAAAAACATTAAAGGAAGGTACAGAGAAAGGCTGTGGTGGGGAGGGGCTGTTGTTTGGGAAGACTCATGAAGGTGCATTTGAGGACTCCAACACTGAGGTTCCCCAGTTCTGCCTTGCCATGTGTTACAATGTTGTTGTTGAGTGTGCTCTTTCCCTTTTTTCTGTTTCGGAAATAATTTCTATTGGATTTTACAAGTGTAGAATTATAACAATACAAAATACATATCCATATTTAGAGATTTCTCCAAATCTCTGGACTTCCCACCTTCCCCCTCCATGGGCCCTATTGTCAACCTTTTCAACTGCATATTCTTTAGTAATCCATATTTTATGTCTCTCCATTTTGTCCATAATATTTGCTATTACAGTGGTACCTCGTGTTACATACGCTTCAGGTTACAGACGCTTCAGGTTACACACTCCACTAACCCAGAAATAGTGCTTCAGGTTACGAACTTTGCTTCAGGATGAGAAAAGAAATTGTGCTCCGGCGGCACGGCAGCAGCAGCAGGCCCCATTAGCTAAAGTGGTGCTTCAGGTTAAGAACAGTTTCAGGTTAAGTACGGACCTCCGGAACGAATTAAGTACTTAACCCGAGGTACCACTGTATTACAAGTGTTATTGCAATCCTGCTAATGTTTCATCTGCTTACACTGGTCTCCCAGGTAAATTATAAATTTCCCCATTCTTTATTAAAGTTTTGGTCTTCTTGGTTCCTGAGAGCTTTCCGGTCAATTTTGCCATTTTGGCATAGTCTAACAGTTTAATTTGCCATTCTTCTCTGGACTTTGTCTTCTTTCCATCTCTGGGCTAGTAACATCCATACGGCTGTTGTTACATACATAAAAAGTCTTTTCTGCTCCTCAGGAATCTCGGTAGCTACAATTCCTAATAAAAAAGCTTCTGGGTTTTTTAAAAAAATAAAAATTATTTTAAACATTTTTTTTTCAGTTCATTATATATCATTTCCCAGAATGCTTTTATTACCTTGCACATCCACCACATATGATAAAAGGTGCCTTCAAGTGTCCTCTTTCCTTGGCACTAGATGCAGAAATATTAACAAAGGATCAAAGTTCATATTGCTTGAAGGTTCCCTGCACCATTAACCAAACAGCTCTTTTTAAGTTGCAAGGCATATCTAAGGAGGCAGGGGTTGTATCAGAAAGTAGTTAAAGCAGCTAGGTGTAATGTCAAGGAAAAGATAGGTGGCAATGGAAGGCTTAAACAATCCCTTTCCCCTTCTTCACCGCTTTCCCACTGCAAAGCACTCCCTACCAAGAGCACTTTGTAATAGAGAAAGAGCTATGGGGCTCATATGCCAAACAGATGCAATGTGACTGATAGCTTTGGCTTAAGTGATTCATCACTTAAAGACTTGAAGCTGAAGATGTGAAATGCATCAATTGATGAGTATTAAGTTCAAGGTGATATCAGCTGACATGAGAAGCTCATTTTGTGGCGTTTGATTTATGAAGGTTATTCTGTATGTTCAAGTAACTGTTTGATACTGCCGTCATTGAGTGATGAACATGTATGTGTGAACTCACTCTTAAAGTACAGGGAATTAGATCAGGCTGGTTCAATTTCACAGTATCTGTAATAATTCTGAATTTGGGATGTGGCAAGTATTCGAGAATGGTGGGCTAAAATGGTTCACACACACACACACACACACACACCTCATTTCAGATTTGGACCAGGCTGCCATCAAATGGCTCACATCTCACGGCACACAGTCTTCCTGCCAGTGCTCATTCACTTTCACCCTTACCTTGGGGAAGGTGCAGATGGTATCAGAGAATGGAACAAAATGCATTAGTAGATGTCTTGTAGGGCCTCTTCTCAGCAACAAATTGCATGCTCCATGGTATTTTATTAGGAGATGAAATACAACAGTGAATTCTGTCTGAGTTGGGGTGAGGAAGGAGAGAATTTTGCAATTAGTTTACTCTGGACAGAATCCATTTCTAGTGCACACACAAACACACATTTCCAGTGCACACACAAACAGCAACAGCAGGTGCCCATCAAGAATTTCCAAAGCAATTGCCTCCAAGCATTTCTGCACAGTTTAAGAATTCTAAAGAGAGAAGAAACTGCAAAGAATGCACAGAAAACAGGATTGAAAATATTCACCAGTTATGCTACAGCCGGGCCAATCTTGAAACCTTGAAAAGCTGGAACAATAAAGTGGGTTGTAAAGAGATTTGTTGTGTTGGGCGCATATTTCTTTCCACCAAGAGAAAAACAACAACAATGAAGCAAGAGATGTCTAGAATTTCAGTTTATTGGAACGCTTCCTATAAAAGTACATAAAGCATACTTCACCTCCGGCACACGACTAAACATTCAGGAAGCTAAACGTGCCTGTTTTTTGAACTGCACTCTTTTCACCAGCATTAACATGTAACATTAATGTTGTAACTAAAGAGCTGCTAGATGCGGAACAGAACACAAATAATGATGATGATGATAATAATAATAAGGTTCCAGCCCAGAGAGTTTGCAGTCTAACAGGGGTAGCCAAGACATGGATGGGGAACAGATCAGGGATTCAAACAAGAGTAATGAGCATTGGATAGGAGATAATCAGGGGATGACAAAGGAGCAAGTAAGATCCAAAACATGTCATCACAACCTGTTGCTAAAACTGCACTCCTGAAAAGATCTGTCCCCAAACATTTTCTCCATGCCTTTTCCCCGCTGTTTATTGTCCCACTTGAGAATGGCATTGGCACAGCCAGCACAGCCTTTAGGCAGGGTGGATCTGTTGCAGAAGATCTCCAAGCCACACCTTTGTCAGCGGCAAAGAAGCAGTGCCACCAGCAGCACCGACATTGGGTAAGATTTTGGATGAGATTTTGCCTGAAATCAAGTTTTGCGGAGCATACAAGACCTCATATGTTTTGGGGTGAGGTCTCACCTAAAATTGGTGCAATCTTGTCTGAAATTGGCATCAACTGTGGCAGCACTTCTCCACCAGTGGCAGATGCTGCAGGATGCATGGCGGCAGCAGAAGCAGGTAGGTGGTGCTGGAAGCAGCGGCAGTGTGGCACTTCCCATTTTGATTCAAGCAGTGAAACAGGACACACTGCCCTGAGCATTGGTGTTCTTGTTGCTTATGCAATCAAGCCAATCAGAGATCATGTAGTCAACGCAATGATGCCACAGTGCACACAGCCAATCAGATTGCTATGTGACCATAAATGAGAGGGACAGCAATGTTTCTCTCTGCCGAACGGCAGGATCTTTTCCCCCCATTTCCAAGGCCCACCACATTATCATGGAAACTGGTGACACATTTTGCAGGAGTGATTTCCTCTTCTGCTTTTCAGCTTAGCCCTAATACTTACAGAGACCAGAATGGGAGAGGGATGCTAAAAGGTCTGGGTGTTGCATTGCACTGGGGGGAAATGAGAGCAGATTCACTGACCCCCATCATGCGCCTGGAAACAAAACTTCATCATTCTTCTGCAGCAGCTTCCTTCATACTATATAATGCATTCACATCATGAACAAATGTCTGTGAAAATGAATCTAGGTGAATAAATGTCTTAAATATCTGAAAGCACAATGTTGTCCTTTCAACCTTCATCCTCTCCACTGGAAAATGCTTTTGCAAAGGGTAACAGGGTGCACCGCGTAGCTAACATATGCCAGGAGCTCAGGTCGAGAGTCGAGGCAGGAACTTGCATTTGTTTATATTATCAGGTGGCTCTTTCAATTATTCTGATGCTCCCTTTATCTTTGTCATCTTTCAAGCCTTTCATTTGGACAAAATAGAGAGATCTTTTATTCCTGCTCTGCTTTGATGGAAAAAAAGGACATTTTCTGAAGTCTCCGCTTGAATTCCTTACACATGGAGCTGAAACTCTGGCTGCTGATGAGGGCCATGGCTCAGTGGGAGAGCACATCCTTTGCATGCAGAAGGGCCTGGCATTTCCACCTATGGCTGGGGAAAACTCATGTGAAAGCGTAGAGAGATGCTGCTGCTCAGTGTTCACAATTCTGACCTGGAAGGACCAATGGTCTGACTCGGTATAGCAGCTTCCTATATATATATAGTTGCCAAAGGAGCAAAAGGTGCTGGTCGTATCTTAAGGACTAGCTGTTTTATTCTGGAATAGTTGGGTACAAATAACCACATAAAACCACAACTTGTAGATTTCACAAGTTGTTTTTCCACTGCCACAGATGAAATGACTCATCTAAAATGTATTACCCTAAAGAGAATGGGTTAACCTGCATACTACATTAAATGAACTTTCAAAATGTGTATTTCAGAGGTTCCTGTATATTTTCTTTCACTAACTAGAGAGTGGAAGATTGGTGTGAGGAAGGGTGGGAATTACCCTTCCCCCCTCCTATGAACAGCTTCAGGGGCAAATCACAGCTTTGTGGAAGTGATTTTTAGCAGAGAGAAATTCCCTTCACCATGCCATGTCCCAATCTTGATTGCATGCACTGCCATGGTCGCCATGAGTGAAAAAATATAAGAGAAGATCATTCCAATCTCAAGAGTCAAAGACGGAGCATTGTAATTAGCCTCAAAAAGTTTTAGATAACCTCAAGGAGTTTTGGATGGCTTCAACCGGATTTCAAAGGGGCTTTAGAAGAGCCTCAAAGGAAGGGAGGATGTTTAAAATGCTGTCCAGCGACTCCCGGAGTCCTTATTTGGCTGGGATATAAGCTTGTTTTCCGGGAGTGTGTCTTTTCCCCTTATTATTGTTTAAAAGCTCCTACTCACTCTGCTGAGGCTCACAGGAGACTTGCATCAGGCACCATCTTCTTTCTGGAAGTCAACACTGAATGTACCAGAGAGATGGATAAAGGATGAAAGAACCTGGTAATTGGGGACAGGAATAGGGTTCAAGTTAAGGGTGGAAAGAGAAGGATTCAAAAACGCATTTAATGCTATGTATAATTCTTTCTGAAGAACAATCCTTAACACACACCTGGAATGTCTGACCTATAGTTTGAACTTTCTCCCATTCTACAGAGAAAAGGGGCAGAAATGAAAGGTGTCTTGTCTGTAATGAATCTGGCCAGTGGCCATGCATAGGAAAGCTTAGGTTCCTCACTCCTGATCTAAAAAATGCCATTTTAGCGTGTTTATATTTTGTTGTTGATTTTAACTGTGGAATGTAAACAAGCAGTTTTCATACCATGCTACTTTAAAGCTGATTGACATTATATTTCACTTCAACTAGAGAGTATCATGGGAATATAAGAACATAAGAAGAGTCGGCTGGTTCAGGCCAACGGCCCATCTAGTTCATCATCCTGTTCTCAGTGGCCGAATGAAACTCATAAGAAGGATTTGAAAACAAGAGCACTCGCTCTCCCTTCCTGTGGTTTACAGCAACTGGCTTTCAGAAGCATTGCAGCCTCCAACTGCAGAGTACCCCAGATGCTCAGTTTCATCACTGTTTTCATCTGCCCTGCATGAAAGCATTATAGTGACTCAGGTCAAGTTGACCAAGCATGATCACTGATGGAGAGCGTGTAGACATTGCATAATTTGAAAGCATCAAATAATTGATGCAATTTTCCCCAACTTTACTGAATTTCACTAATTCGCTAATGATCTGCTATCCACTGAGTCAGCTGGAAGTTTCTGAATAAATGTGCATTTGCAGCATCCCTCTACTTCCTGAAGTGGAACCTTCCCCCCCCCCCCCCTTGATTTGTAACTTTTGCTCTGTTTTATGGAAATAAAGGTGTCTTTCCTAGAGATGGGAGTGGAATCCACTGAAAATGAACTACCAACCAAATTTTCTTCCATCTGCCCATTTAACCCTAATTGTAGCATAATAATTATAATTATAATTTTATTATTTGTACCCCATCTATCAGTCTGGGTTGCCCCAGCCACTCTGGGTGGCATGAACTCTTGCTATAAAAAGTGTTTGCCGTAGTGTTCTAACACTTTTTTAATATTCACCCTTGTATTGTTCTTCATGTAAATTCACTGATATGTACAGATGTCTTTGCTTTTCTTGTTTCTGAAGTGTTGTTTGTTGCCAAAGGCAGCCTATATTCACTAAGACTAGCCATGTCTACTCAGAAGTAAATCCCATAGAATTCAGTGATACTTGCTCTCCACTTTATTCCAGGGGTTAGGATTTTCACCTCATGCTGTGAATTTTAAAAACCAATGGAATGTGTCACTCATTATTGTACTTTCACATGGAAAGTAGTGATCTCTTTTGCTACCTGTGGATTTTATTTATGCTCCTCACTTAAAGCCTTACCCCCTTTCATAACATGGGGATAACCATTGGGATTTGACTGCTCCTTTTCACCACCCTAAGTCCTCGTTTTAAAAACTGTATGACCTTCTGATGAGACTTTCCTTCTCTAATGGCCAGTGATAGAAAGATAGTCTAAGTACTGAACTGAAAATTCAAGATATAGTGGCTGAAATTCTAACCCTTCTTCTATGGAAGAAAGCCCCAGAAGTAAGGAATAAGTTTTTACTTAGGCTAATTCAACTCTGGTGTGTTAGAGGAATGAAAGCGGAAAAATAATACATTCAAGGTGACTCTTTCCTTTTAATCATGAATAATAGCTTTTGTTTATTAATTTAAATTCTTTCAATACAACAAAAAGGCATCAATGCTGAGGTTTGGTGATATGCAACTTGATTAACTACATCATCTAAGAGCTTTTACCCCTGCTTACCTGTTCTGTAGGGATGTGGGTGGTGCTGTGGGTTAAACCACAGAGCCTAGGACTTGCCGATCAGAAAGTCGCGGTTCGAATCCCCATGATGGGGTGAGCTCCCGTTGCTCAGTCCCTGCTCCTGCCAACCTAGCAGTTCGAAAGCAAGCAGTGCAAGTAGATAAATAGGTATCGTTCTGGCAGGAAGGTAACAGCATTTCTGTGCACTGCTCTGGTTCTCCAGAAGCAGCTTAGACATGCTGGCCACATGACCCGGAAGCTGTACACCGGCTCCCTCGGCCAATAAAGCGAGATGAGCGCCGCAACCCCAGAGTCGGTCACGACTGGACCTAATGGTCAGGGGTCTCTTTACCTTTTACCTGTTCTGTATTTCTTAGAACAGATGAAAATACTTACATGATACTGAACCAGTATACAATATAAAGCAGAGCTCTGATGAATTTAATGAGCGGAAGAATAACACTAGCATGGACCCACCTCTGGGACTTCATCAGACTTCTGTTTTTTATTGGAGTTTTCAATTTTCCTTGATATATTTGGATTCCTTCATACTCGTTTACTTTGCAAGGTATGTGGTGGCCTCTAGTGGCCCATGTGTGCAGAGAAAACACCACAGTACTTTCTTAATTTATCTCCCATCTCCATTGTAAAAAAGCACTCGGGGAATAGCAGAGCTTAAGTTTCCTACCCAGTCCCCAAAACTCTTGCACCACTGAGCTTCCTATTGAAGTTAACGTTGCTTGCATTGGCAAAATGTATGAGAGCTCAAACTCAGCATCCTATAAAGCAAAGGCAAATTCCCAGTGATAATTCAACTCCTTTCATATGAGCTAGGATTTGCCTTCCAAAGACAGAGAACTGTATAATTCAAAATGTGAAGCACTCTCATCCTGCAAATGTGAAATATTAAAAAGGCTAGTAGAATTATTAATTGTAAAAGGTTAAATCAAAAATAAGTAAAGCAATTAATATATAGCTTTTCAGCTGAATATTCATGAAATCTGCAGGCCAATGCATTCTTACCTGGTTTATTACCCCAATAAACTTACTTCTGAGTAAACAGGTTTATGCTTTCCAACTCTATCTTGCTTATCACTATGATGACTAGCTGCATGCCTTACTTTCCATCAGGCATAGGCAACCTCAGCCAACCAGATGGTTTGGGACTACAATTGCCATCATCCCTGACCACTAGTCCTGTTAGCTAGGGATCATGGGAGTTGTAGTCCCAAAACATCTGGCGGGCCGAGGTTACCTATGCCTGCTTTCCATGGTCATTCTCTCTCTCTCTATATATATATATATATAAAATAAATAGAGGGTTGTATCTTGCTGGATCACTCACTGATTCAGTCACAGGACACTAGAAATGAATGTCTGTGCTGTGGATAGTTCTATAATACTGTCAAAAATTGCTTTATTTATATCCCAATTTACTTCCCTCTTGTAATTCAAGACAGCAGAATGCTTGTGGTTTCCCCTTGGTTTCCTACCCAGGACCTCACTAGATGGAGCCCTGCTTAGCTTCTGCAAAGTGGTATCCTCATGTGAAATATATCCCCCTCACAGTTTTACTTAGCACTATAGTACATACTTTGCATGCAGAAGATCCCAGATTCAGTCCCCAGCATCTCCAGGTGGGGCTGGGAGATAACTCTGCCTGAAATCCTGGAGAATTGTTGTCAGCCAGTGTTGACAATACTGAGCTGGATGGCCCAATGGCCTGTTTGTCAGCTTTCTGTGTTCCTACGATGTTTCAATTGTTATTCACTTTGGGATGTTTCACTGGAAGCAATTCATAAATGAAATAAACGCGCCTTCAGACCATACCTTGAGCCAAAAGTACCATGACTATCTTTAGCCCTGCGAAATCATGGTCCCCGTACTTAATGACAACTTTGCCTTTGTTAATTGCATATTTTTCATGGCAGCCTGTGTACCTTTAGGAACATATAGACCCCTGATAGGCATATTTGCATTTATTATCTCCAATAATGCAGCAGGGTTTGCCGTGCGTTCACCCTATAACTCTGGTAATTGAAGCCGAACAACACAGAAAATGGATCACTTTTCTCAGAGGGAATTTAAATTGAATTGGCCAAGAAAGAAACTGATAACAGGGCCTGGGCACAGACAGTAAAATAGAAACAATTTGCCTTGCCACGTCCAGCAGATTTCCCAATCTGAAGATGCCTTTTACTCTTACGGAATAGGTTTTCACTAAACATTAGAATTAGGTTCCTGAAGTGTACTAGCAGTTGTTAATAAAAGGCATGCTTTCCCTGGGGTTTGTCAGCTCAGCACTTCAAAGCTCATTTTACAAGCCGGCCAGCTTTGTATTTAAATGGGGGATGTTAACATAACGCTCTGTAGTCAAATGAATAAAAGTGTTGTGCTCTCTCTTTTTTTGTTTTATTTCCCTTTAATGTTAAAAGATTGCAAAATGGGCTTTGGTGAGAGCTTTTGTTCCCCACCTCCCTCCCAGACACCTTAACTTGAAAAATAAAGAAGTACAAGTCTTCTGCTGCATTGGTGTTGTTCTTCTCCCTTTGGGGCTACGCTGTAGTTGGCTGCAGATGACCTGCTGTACTTGTGAGGTACCCAAGGGTCCACTGCCGGCACTTTCCAATGGTGGCTCCAAAGGATTTGCTGTTGTGTGGCCACCCACAGATAGCAAGTTTCCTAAGCACACATACATACATGGGATTTAGGCATCGCGCAGAATAGCTCCTAGGATGCATTTCACTCAAGCACATGACAGCTTATCATTTGCTGGCAGCAAGAGGGAAGAGGGGGGCATACCAATGGAGTAACTTCTCTCTTAGGAATGAGAATTACAAACATAAGCAAAGAACGAAAAAGCACATCAAATCCCTCGGATCTGGAGAGGATGAAAGAATCAGAGGGACACAGCAGATTCCTCTATGGAGCTCCATTTCTACAAATTGTGTCTTAGTCTGTAATTGCAAAACAAGAAAACAGAAGCCAGAAAAAGATCAAGAAGCAAGGGAGCATTCACATGTCCAAAGGGATTTTTATTTCATTGTTTTCTTTTCAAAATGTGTGTGGTTGGTTGTTGTGTATAGGTGTGTCCTGCTCTTTTGTTTTCTCTTTCTTTTTTTGACTAAGGTTGACGCTGACATGGGCTGTGCAGGAAATAATTGATGGAGCTTGAGGCAATATCTGGAAAAGGAAGAAGAGCTGCTGGGCAGGGAATACCAAGACTTTATTCACCTCTGATCCACATGGCCAGATGGCTTTAAAGAAACTTGCTCTTTCCCGCCATGTGCCCACCATAATCTTTTCTCCTATTCTCCTCTCCCCACTGAGCACAAGCAATATCTTTCTGCTTGTTTTACACATGCCTTCCGTGTTGACATGAAAAGATCTTTCAGAATATTCATTCCCCAGGCACAGTTCCTTTTGCTCCCATTGCTGCATTGATATAGCTAGGCTTAGACTCAGTATTGCATACTGCTGTCATCTGATTAGTGACAGGCAAACTCATCTCAGCTGAGAACTGACAAGCTTTCTCATAAGATTCATGTGAAAATCTAATCTGTTTCCAGAGAATTATCTCCAGTTCATATAGTCGCTTTTGCCTAACTCACACTTTGTTGTTTAGTCATGTCTGACTCTTCGTGACCCCATGGACCAGACCACACCAGGCACTCCTGTCTTCCACTGTCTCCTACAGTTTGGTCAAACTCATGTTGGTAGCTTCGAGAACACTATCCAACCATCTCGTCCTCTGTCATCCCCTTCTCCTTGTGCCCTCCATCTTTCCCAACATCAGGGTCTTTTCCAGTGAGTATTCTCTTCTCGTGAGGTGGCCAAAGTATTGAAGCCTCAGCTTCAGGATCTGTCCTTCCAGTGAGCACTCAGGGCTGATTTCCTTAAGAATTGATAGGTTTGATCTTCTTGCAGCCCATGGGGCTCTCAAGAGTCTCCTCCAGCACCGTAATTCCAAAGCATCAATTCAAAGTAGACCCATTGAATCAGTCACTTTGGATCACAGAATTGTAGAGTTGGAGGGAGTCCAAAGAATCATAGAATCATAGAATCATAGAGTTGGAAGAGACCACAAGGGCCATCGAGTCCAACCCCCTGCCAAGCAGGAAACACCATCAGAGCACTCCTGACATATGGTTGTCAAGCCTCTGCTTAAAGACCTCCAAAGAAGGAGACTCCACCACACTCCTTGGCAGCAAATTCCACTGTCGAACAGCTCTTACTGTCAGGAAGTTCTTCCTAATGTTTAGGTGGAATCTTCTTTCTTATGGTTTGGATCCATTGCTCCGTGTCCGCTTCTCTGGAGCCGCAGAAAACAACCTTTCTCCCTCCTCTATGTGACATCCTTTTATATATTTGAACATGGCTATCATATCACCCCTTAACCTCCTCTTCTCCAGGCTAAACATGCCCAGCTCCCTTAGCCGTTCCTCATAAGACATCATTTCCAGGCCTTTGACCATTTTGGTTGCCCTCCTCTGGACACGTTCCAGTTTGTCAGTGTCCTTCTTGAACTGTGGTGCCCAGAACTGGACAACTGAATCATCTAGTCCAGCCTCCTGAAATGCAGGAATAACAACTAAAGGATTCCTGAGAGATGGCCATCCAACCTCTGTTTAAAAGCCTCCAATGAAGAAAAGTACACCACTTGCTAAGGAAGTCCAGAAGTTATTCAAGACTAGGGATGGAAGGATCTCCTCTCCATTTCTCGTTTTTAATAAACTTTAATTCAGTTCTCCTTAACCTGTCTTAATCTGTGATTATTTTTAATCCCAAGGGAGCAGAAAAGACTATTTATGTATGTGACCATGGCTGCATGGATGTTATTGGCCCAGAGATGGAAGGAAGATAAAGTCCCTACCAGAGAAGAATGGTAGATCAAGTTGATGGAATATGCTGAAATGTCTAAAGTGACATAAGGATCAGAAATCAGGAAGACCGAAATTTTAATAAGGAACGGGGAAAATTTATAATTTATCTTAAAAACCATTGTAAACAGTTAAAATCATTAGTAGGATTGGAATAACACTTGTAGTTTAATGGTGAATTTTGGACAAAACTTAGAGGTAAAAGATTTGGATTATTTTAAAATATGCAGGAGAAAATGATTAACAATAGGACCAACAAAGGGGAGGAGGGAAGTCCAGGAGATTCTTTGAAATCTTGTTTTTATGTTGGATACGTGACAGATATAAAATCTATGATTATTTTTAATTGTACTGAAAATTCAGTACAAATTCATTTTAGTCCAAATTTCTCCCAATAATTTGTTATTATTTACTGAATTTGTGTACTGCCCCTCAACTGAAGATGACAGATTGTTTGCTTGGAGAACTGCATCACAAAATTTGGATGATTGCAAATTTTGGATGTTTCCGTTCTCATATTGTTTCAGAAAGTGCTAATTTCATCAATTTGCCTTCCAATGCAAACTAAGTCAGATTACTCCTTCATCCCTGGTTATGACACATAGCTTCATGCAAGTGTGCATTAATCTGCTGCCCCATGGCAATTGCACTTTCCCCTTGCCTACTCTGGACCTACCGCATACTAGCAGCAATGGAAACAACCATCTGGAGATTAAGAACCCATAGACAGACATCCCTGGGAACAAGAGAGGGTTGTAGATCTGAACAAAGAATGACTACATAAAACATTCCCAAGAAATAATCAAGATAATTGAATGAAACAAATGTTAACCAACCCAAAAGCTGCTTGATCAGGAAGCTTTGTCCCACAGTTTACAGCAGTCAGTGAGAGTTTAATTGAGAGTAAGGGTCTAATATTAAAGAACTTTTGTATATGCCTACAAAACAGCTGGTCTGGAGTGCATGGTCTTCTGATCATTAACCTTGTGTGTGCATTATCACATTTTCTATTTGAAGCCAGCAAAGTACTTTCAGAGGAGGAGAAATGATGCTCAATTCATAAGACATCCAATCATGGCATACTGGACAGGTTTGTATTCCAAACCAGGTAACTGCAAACTTCAGTGATGTCTCTATATCTGATGAGTTTGCTCTCCAGTTAGTGATGGGCTGCCTTGGAAGGGCCTTCTGTCTTCTAGGGTACAAATACTGTCTGAAATATTTACTATGCATTTGTTTTTGTTTCCAGTTACATTTTTAATCAGATAGTACTTATTAAGACAGCAGTGCCCTGCTCCAGAATGGGACAAAGGAAGCTGTACCTCTTTCACAGATAACAGCAGTTATGAGACACAGAGAGATGATTTCCAGATCACAGCACAGTAGCAGCAGCCCAGGGAATCCTATCAAACCTGCTGCTCCTTTTTGTTTGCAAAGTGAAGCAAAGCAATAATTCCATCTACAGGCAATTAAAGAAATAGCTACACAGGCATGGATTTCAGTGCTGTTCTATTAACGTTCACTATGTTTTGAAGGAAACTGTAAAACCCATCCAGAGAGGTAATAATGACTCCAAATGAAACATAAATGGCTGCTGGAGGGGATTTAATCATTAGTCTATGGCTATTGCATTGCATAAAGAGAAATGAAAAGAACCAAAATAAAGTTATAGTGATCAAGGTAGATGTTAACAATGTGTGTCCATGCACTACAAAGTTAGAGCAGCAATCAGATCTAAAAAGAACTCGCTCCTGCAATTGTCAGTGTTCAGGACTGACCACCAATTGCATTTCTAATATTTCTTAATGATATAAGCCACTTTGGGTTTATAATAATAAAGGAAAATACGCTAACAACAACAGCACTGGCTGGGATTGGGAAAAGGAAACTGCTATTCCACTACAAATCCCACTCTAAGAAAATGTTGGGAGAATTCTCATCCCAATGGTTCCCCTAATTTCTCTTCTTACAAACAGGATAGAGACTTTCAAGAAGACATTTGTGCATAGCTCTAAGTCAGAGCATTTGTACAGACACCTACAATATCGTAAACAAAAGCCAGTAAAATTGCTTGTAGCAGATAAACTTTCCTTGAGGTGGCATAGAGCACCATGGAGAATTATGATGGTTGGCATTTTCCAGTTTTTATCTTATTTACTCATCACAAAGCTTTCCTTCTCTCAGGCTACTGTTGTGCAGACTTAGAATTTGTTTCAGCCTCCATTACATGGCTAACATACTCTGACTTTTTTATTTTTCAGTAGGTCTTCCTTTGTCCTTGAGATCTATCTACATGGCTGAATTTTGAAAAAAAATTGAACTGAGTCATCTCACAGCAATGACATGAACCAAGACAGAGATGACAGGCCCCCATACTTCAACCATTTGTCTCTACTACTAAGAATAGAGAAGAGCAAGTAAAAGAAGTGCATTATAGTTGGGAGGCCTAAAACGACCTATTCAACAAGATGGAAGTATTACACAAATCTGCACTGGCAGAAGTGCCTGGAGCCAGAGGGCAGGTACAGATAAACTGACTTAGATTTACAATGAAACACAGTGAACTGTGAGAAAAGAACCTAAAGGACAGCAAATCTGTGCACAGCAAGGCAGAAATGCAATCCAGGCAGTTCAGAAGAAGGTAGAACAGGTAACCCAAAATGCTAAAGAAAAATCTTCTACATGAAGCATTTGTCGGTTCCCCTAGTCTTGCAGAAGAGAAAGCAGCATATAACATTCATTTATTTATTAAATATGTATATGCCACTCTTCATCCTAAGACACAAGCAATCTGCAACACAGAAAGCTTCCTTGTGTCAAGTAAGGCTGTTTGTCCATTTTGCCCAGAAATGTCTACTCAGACCAGCTAATGGTTATTTGGGGTCTTAAGCGGCAGCCTTTGACAGCAGCTTCTAGCTGATCCTTTTAGCTAAGGGATGGGGGACCTGTGATTCTCCTGAAGTTGTTGGACACCAGTCAAGGATCATGAAAGATGGGTGACAGGTTCCCCCATCCCTGTTTAACAGGACATACCAGAGATTTAACTTGGGATATGTTGCTTTGGATATGTTGCATGTAAAGCAAGGGCTCTACCACTGAGCTATGGACCTACCACTACTTTTTTGTTGCACTCAAAGGCACAACCATCTGCGCAGTTCTCAGTATTGTAGACAATACTGAGCTAACAAAGACTGACCTGATTCAATATAAGGCAGCTTCCTATGTCTCTATGGCTATTTGCAGATATGATTAGGGTAGCACATGATGACCAAGAGCTATACTTATATTTCTGATATTTGTGGTGATGGGTGGATTCAATATTCCATGGCTCTATTAGTTTACACGCGGGTGGCGCTGTGGGTAAAAGCCTCAGCGCCTAGGGCTTGCCGATCGAAAGGTCAGCGGTTCGAATCCCCGCGGCGGGGTGCGCTCCCGTCGCTCGGTCCCAGCGCCTGCCAACCTAGCAGTTCGAAAGCACTCCCAGGTGCAAGCAGATAAATAGGGACCGCTTACTAGCGGGAAGGTAAACGGCGTTTCCATGTGCGGCTCTGGCTCGCCAGAGCAGTGATGTCACGCTGGCCACGTGACCCGGAAGTGTCTCTGGACAGTGCTGGCCCCTGGCCTCTTGAGTGAGATGGGCGCACAACCCTAGAGTCTGTCAAGACTGGCCCGTACGGGCAGGGGTACCTTTACCTTTATTAGTTTACAAGCCTGTCAGCCCCTGCTGGTCAAGTCACTCATAAGCCAGCTATCTGTTCCTCATGTCTTCTCTGATTTCAACGTTATCTTTCTTTATGCTTCACCGCCATATATGTGTAGCTAGCTGTGCCCCAGAATCTTTGACCCCAGTAGGCAGCCCTTGATGCTCAAGCTCATGAAAATGTGTCAGCCTGAAATTTTGTAAGGGCCAGGGAGTATCCCACTTTGCCACAACTGCCTTGCAGTTTTCTTAAAGCCCCTCCATACTGGTGGGTATTTGGCAGATATCTTGCACAACATGTAATGGGTGCAATAATATTGCATTAGTGGTGAATGTATATGGGGCAATCCATCCATCATTCTGCTTCATTAGTTTATTAGATGCTTCCCTGTGGCCACCACATTATTGGCATCGAGAGGGCCACACACAAAGGTGGAACTCAGAAAAACGCTACAACTCCACAAACCCCCAAAGGTCAAATTAATCTCTTTTATAAACTAAAAGTCATTTTTTTTTGTCAGATACAGTGCCATTTGGAATCTCATTTAGATTTCAGTTTGGAAGACTAAGCATCTTTTGGAGTAGTTGACTGGGTGGGTTGATGAGATTAGGTTGTGAGGAAAGTTTAGCCATATTGTTTTATTATTATTATTAAAAAACAAAACTAGGAACAGTCTATGATATAGACTGTTGACATAGAATCTGCCTGTTTCTATCTGAGGATAGGAAAAGACCAATAAAATTTAATAAAACAAAGCCACTACACTTAATATGGGGTAGGGAAAATAAAAAAACAAACAGATTTCTGGCTTCCAGTGGAAGCTGAGGTTATTCATCTTTCTCTGGATAGTTTACATTGTCTTTAATTGGAGCAATATGTTATTGATTGCCTTTAACATTTTCCTTATCCAAATATGTAGACAGCTCCCCTCTGACCCACATACACCCCAAACTGATCATCTATGCTTGGTTCATCTGGAAAGCTGGCTGCGAATGATTTCCTCCACTAGCTACTGTGTCAGTCTTGACAGCTGATGTGGTGAAGAGTAAAAAGAACGAAAGGAAAGAACCTGACTATGGCAGACCAAGCAAAGGATTTACAGTTGTACTTTGTAGCTAAGACGGCACTGGGTCACCATGAATCATAAACAGTTTTACAGCACATAAAATTTAACAGACCCAAAGAATATGACGGTAGGGGCCATAAACGTAAAAAATTAACTACATGAGCACTCTGCCATTAAATGGGGATCAGGAAACTAGCTAAAGAGCCCGAATTAGATCAAGGGGCTGTCAAGGAAATTTGAATATTTAGCAAACTGCAGCAAGAGCACAGGAGCAGCTTTGCTGGATCAGACTGGAGGTCCACCTAGTTCAGGGTCATTCTACCCACAGTGGCCAATTGACGCCTCCAAAAATAAGGCTATAACACAATTTCCCTCTTCCACTACTGTTCCACAACAATTGGTGTTCAGAGATGTATTGTCTTTTAACCTGGATGATTCATAAAGTCCTCAGTGATGGAGCTAACTTATGTGAATTTGTCTAATCACCTTTTTAAAATAGGCCAAATGGTAGCAGATTGTGCAAATTATCCCTCCACTTATCAGGGCTGGCCCAAGACATTTTGCTGCCTGAGGCAATGGACAAAATGGCCTCTCTCCCAACCCATAAACAAAATCCAATCAGACTGGTAGCTAAATCCTACCATGTCCTACACTGCACTGAACTCAACAGACAAGCTTTGGGAGTGCAAGGCAGGCTGCATGACACACACAGTTTTTCCACTCACCACCCCTGAGAAAATGCTACCTGAAGCAGCCACTTCACTTTGCCTAGTAGTAGGGCTTGCCACTTAGTTATCTTTTCTTCTGCAGCACGCCTCTGCTTACACTGTTTGCTATCATGATTAGAGCTGTGCATAATGGCTAAAAGCACACCACAGTTCATGCCAGCAGCAACCCACTAAAACAGGCATAGGCAAACTCGGCCCTCCAGATGTTTTGGGACTACAACTCCCATTATCCCTGACCACTGGTCCTGTTAGCTAGGGATGATGGGAGTTGTAGTCCCAAAACATCTGGAGGGCCAACTTTGCCTATGCCTGCACTAAAACTTAAAGCATTTTGTAGTTGCCCCAGCAGTGACTGTAGCAACACTGCACTGCCCTAACACAACACTATCACTCCTCCTCCACAGTTTCTTATCTATCTATTCACCTGTCTGTTTTATATAGTCATCTATTGTCCACGCACACACCCCTTCATTTTCTCAATTACCTGTGAGGTAAGTTAGGTTGAGAGATGATGACTGGCACAAGTTCTTTCAGTGAGTTTCATAAGTAAACAGAAATTTGAATGCTGGTTTCCCTAGTTCTAGTCCAGTGCTCATCACATTGCTTCAGTTGTCCTTTGTGTAACATTTTGCTAATGTAAGAAGAGCTGGGGCTGATCCTAGCCCACCCAGTTTCCCTGATGATAAATTCCAACTCCTCTCCAATCTTGCAGCAGCAGCAAGTTTCACCAGTTCTGCCACTCATAATTTAACATGCAGCATGTACAAATCCTTGAGGCTGTAATGCAATATAAACCATAAAGTCTAAATCACGCGCTTTGCCTTAGCCTGATTTTCTATGCAACAGCTCGGCAAGATTAATTACTTTATTGCCCTCCGTAACAAAGGTTAAGATGTCTTTGCTTTTGGCAATAAACCGAGGTGTGGGAAAGTTAAACCACAATGATAGTCACTCCAATTGTGATCGATTTAACTCTCAAGTTACATGAAAATTAAGTCTGAAACAGGAGTGCATGCACACGAAAGCTCATACCAATAACGAACTTAGTTGGTCTCTAAGGTGCTACTGGAAGGAATTATTTTATTTTATTTTATTTATTTTGTTTCGACTATGGCAGATCAACACGGCTCCCTACCTGTAACCGAAAACAAAGACCATGTCTCAGGAGGCTGACAAATTTTTATTATTAACCCAACGATGAAGAAATGTGTCAACATATTAAGGTGTGGTGTGTCTTTTAGGCAGTGTGGTACCACCTTCCCCAGTCAGCATGGGCAATGGCCAGCAATGATGATAGATGTAGTCCAATCCAATGCCATCTGGAGGGCACCTGCATGGGCTATCTCTGCGCCAAAATAACAGGATGCTCAAGGTACTATGTTCTTCTACTGGGACCTAAAGCCTACCAGGGAAGTGGTAGTGATTACCAATGGCCAGTCAAGACAGATCAAGATCATGGGCAATTTCCTGTAGATCCCACTGGCTAGGGAAGACATTATCTCAACCAAAGGACAGAGTCATCTGAAGGCTTAAGACAGCTGGCTGGACCTTCCGTAGAAGTGGCTCCACCCCTAAATCTGTGTGCAATCTGTTTAAAGATTGTAGCTAATTCTTCAGTTGCACATTCCTGCATAGCTGTAGAGCAGAAACTTTAATGATTGTCGCCAATTCTTCAGTTGCACATTCCTGCATAGCTGTAGGGCAAAAGCTGTAGAGCAGAAGAGGGAACGCATCCTGAAACTGAGGATGGTATTCAGTACCTATGGGACAGGCCTAAGGAACAGGAAACAAGGGAGCTAAATTCAGAACTAAGGCTAACTGCCAGATAGATAACGTTAGGCTGCATGGATTAGCATTTCCTAGAAAGCACATACAGGATGAATTCAGAAGAGATTTTGTTCTTCACTTTCTTAGGAGGGCATTGTGAGGGAAAGACCATAAAGTCATTGGCCTTGAGCAAAACCCTTTGGAGTATGTATCCATTTCTACTACCCCCCTTTAGCACACGTGTGTTTGTCTTTGCCAAGTTTGCTATACTGTAAGATACACGCCGTACCCTCAGTTTCACATTGTGAAAATCGTTCATGTCTTTACCATGTCAGAGAAAATTGCTTTTCTTTGGCGGATAATGCGCTCCATTTTGGATAGCCTTTAAAGATCCTCCAAGGGATGGAAACATTACATAAATGTCTTATTAAACTGAAGCTTCTGGATAAGGGCTGAAAAGAGAGAACTAGGGAAAACAGTTTGCAAATGCCACCTCCCTTTACAAGCTGTAATTGGAATGCACTCTTTAAAAAAACATAACTAGCCAAAGGAGCAAAGGACTCTACTAAACCAGCTGATTTGCTACATGTTTTACAATACCCAGGGAGAAAGAAGCAAGTTAATAAATCTGGGAGCTGGTGGCCACTGCAACAAATTGTGTTTTCTCCTCTGGATGGCTTTCTGCCCCCACCAATCAACTGCAATTACTAGAAACCTTGGGGTAATATAGCACAGGATAAATTTATTTAGCATCTGCAAGGTGATGATTCATTACCATGTATTACATGGAGGGCTCATTTGGATGGCCGGTGAAAAAATAAAAACAACAAAGGCCCTAAAATGTTTTGGCTGTTTTGAATTATTTCCAACATCTGTTAAAGGGGATAGAGCTTTGGGTTTACAAAACAAACATCTAGTATAATTTTGACTAACCTATGGAAAGGAAGAGAAGGAAGAGAAAAATAAAAGCATTTGAAAAGAGGGAAACTGGAACAGAGAGTTAAAACTGTTCTTGCTTGAAGGAGTCGATCTGGACTTCTGAAGCTGTCTAGATTCACAGTCTTTCAGACACAGCCTCATATTAGAATTGGATTTTCTGTGCATATTCTGTTGGAAAATAAATCTGCGATATAGTTTGTTTGTTTTTATCTGCGATATAGTTGTTGCTCATGTCCAAAATTTCATCAGTTGCTCAGTTTGAAGGCACAGAAGCACATGAGATGGAAAGCAAAAAGATTCTCTATAGCTTCCTGAGTTCCTTCTGGCTAGAGTAAAATTATATACAGGCTTTCATTAGAAGAATGACCCTGCGTGATTTTTCTTTTTGCACAATCTGTTTTATTCATCTAATCTGCCAGGTTGCTTTTTATGCTAGCAAATGGGCATTAATAAAATTGCTAGTCAAGTTAAGCCTCATTTTCGTCACTACATTTGCAATTCTCTTGCACTTGGCATATGTTTGCATAACATGAGATTGGCTCAACCTAGCCCACCTAGGGACTTGAAACTCAATTTGCAATATGCAAAAGTAACAAACACAGGGAAACATTGTGATTGAGTGCCTGATGGCCTCCTTTGCTTCTAGCCATCTCATTGCGGCTCTGCTTGTAATAATAGTGGGTTTTGTTTTGTTCCATTTTAGATAAATAATAAAAAAAAATAAGGATTAGAGAAACCACCGAGAATGGGCAGAGAAATATATACTTCATGTCAAATCTGCAGAAGTTACTACACATTATATTCAGGTAATCTGATATTATAGCCACATTTGTATCCCCCTGTCTCCAAGGTGCTCAGGATGATATTCATGGAATTATTCTATTGTCTTCTCACAGCAGCCCTGCAATGTAGTTTAGCTTGAAGAGGGATAGTGACTAATCTAAGAACATTTCAGCAGGTATTTGAACCTGTGTTTCTCTAGTCCAAGTCGATTATCCTACCCACTAGCTAACACACACACACACACACACACACACACACACTGTTTAGGAATGTTTTTCTTGAGCAAAGCAGTCCTAATTCAGTAGATGCGAATGAATCCATTGCTGCTTCCTCCCCTCCACCCTCTGTTCCTTTCTAATGATCAAATAACTGAGTTACAGTGGAACATTTCCCTACAATATGGAACTTATTTACATATAGTACATAACTGTGAATGGAATAAAACTGTGGTACAAATAGCTTGAAGTAGTGCCTCAATTTGTGGTTGTTTTACATCAGTATGCTTTATAGCTGTGTTTATTCCTAACTGTGGAGGAAAAAAAGAGAGAGAAACTTTAATATTTTACATATTCTGAGGCTAAATCTATTTTATATTGAGCAACAGTTAGGGTGTATAAAAGCTACTGCTACTTGCTTTCTACAATTTGCTATGATGCGAATGTTACAAACCACACAGAACTTTTGCAATCGTACTTAAACTGTGCTTGCAACCAGTCATATGAATTCCCATGTTCAAGGGTCCTGATGGGGTTATTTAGGCTTGGATCAAATTCACATCTACTCAGATGCCAGTCCCATTGAGTTCAATGGTAATTACTCCCAGTTTAAGTAAGTACAGTGGTGCCTCAGGTTACATATGCTTCAGGTTACAGACTCCGCTAACCCAGAAATAATGTTCAGGTTAAGAACTTTGCTTCAGGATGAGAAATCGTGCTCCAGCGGCATGGTGGCAGTAGGAGGCTCCATTAGATAAAGTGGTGTTTCAGGTTAAGAACAGTTTTCAGGTTAAGAACGGACCTCCGGAACGAATTAAGTACTTAACCTGAGGTACCACTGTATAGGATTTTAGACCAATCCACCCCATACATTTTAAAAGATATTCAAAGCACATGAATCCCCACAAATAATCCTGGGAATTTGTAATCTCCCCTTCTCAGAGCTACAGTTTCCAGCACGCTTAGCAAACTACAGTTCCTGGGAAAGGTTGCTACAGGGAAGCTCAGCCTCACTGTTGTTTTAAGGATGCCCCTAGCACACTGACTCCAAAAATCTCAATGCAGATGCTTGAAACAGCAAGGACAAAGTTATAGTTTGAGTCTGCAAACCTCAAGTGATCAGTGAGGGATTCTCATTGGCTAGTCATACCAGCAATCTTCTGGGCAAGGATGGCTAATGAATTGAAATGAACAACCAACAACAACTTACATTTAGAGCCAGCCAACAGATATTGTTAAGTATAACATCTCACCTAATGTGCAATCCAAACGCCTGCCACACCAGTGGAACAGCAGAGCCACTGGTACATCTATAGATCAGCTACTCACAGTGTCCACAGTGGAAGGTCAGAGCAGGGGCAGATCAATCAGTCCTGGCTGCACTCCCACTTGAAAATCCCCGCTGGAGAGATTCATCAGCTGGGCTCCCACCTCCACATCCTCAGCCAGCGGGAGGCCAGTTTCACCAGCAGAGCTAACTCCACTGAATCCAACCCCCTACCAGCCTGGTGCAGGAGTTGGGTGTGGGTTATTTGAGCTATCCCTTTACTTGGAGAGCAAAAGGATAAAATATCGACAAGAACAACAGCTACATTCAACCAAGCAGGCCTACAGCTTCCTCACTGGTGCAATCTCACAGCTCTAGAGTCAACAACCAAGCTTTTGTTCCTTAAAGCTAAAAGGTAAAGGTAAAGGACCCTGGACAGTTAAGTACAGTCATGAACGACTCAGGGTTGCAGCGCTCATCTCACTTTACGGGCGGAGCGAGCTGACATTTGTCCACAGACAGTTTTTCTGGGTCATGTGGCCAGCATGACTAAACTGATTCTGGCAAAACCAGAGCAGCGCACGGAAATGCCGTTTACCTTGCCGCTGGAGCGGTTCCTATTTTTCTACTTGCACTTTGACGTGCTTTCAAACTGCTAGGTTGGCAGGAGCAAGGACCAAGCAACTCACCCTGTTGCAGGGATTCAAACCACTGACCTTCCGATTAGCAAGCCGTAGGCTAAGTGGTTTAGACCACAGCGCAACTTGTGTCCCATACCTTAAAGCTACAGCAGTGCTATTTTACAGAACTGGTTCATACACCGCAGATGTTGGCACACAGTACTCTATTTGCACACTGCATAGCCTTACATTTGTCACCTTTCGTGGTCAGTGATGATGAGTGATTAGTACATGAGGCTGTTTCCCCAAAGCATACCCATATGTCCCACACCTACCATCATATGTGGAGCTGAGTAAAGATGCAGCATTAAAATGAATACCTGGTTGTTCCCAGTTAAGCAAGTCTGGGATTGACTGTATCATGGAGTTCAGAATTAGGAACTTCATGGTGCAGCTAATCTTTAACCAAAGCAATGCTTGATGTCAACACTGACCCACTGATTGACACTGGCAGGAAACCCAACAGGGAAATTCTTCCTTTGCCTATGTGGTTTGAAATCAAACCACACTGGGAAAGGAGGGGAGGTTTACAGCAGCTGTTATAAGCCCTGTTAAAAAAAAAAGGAAATGCTTTCTTTGACCACGTGGTTTGAAATCAAAGGATGCAGGGTTCAATTTTAATGCACAAGTGGCTCAGAAATAAGTGGGTGCGTGATTCACGACAGCAAGAGGTGGTTCTGTGTGGCTGATGCTGGGTTGGATTGGAGCTAACAGATTTCATTTACAAATCTGTTTAAAATTGATTTCTCATTCATGCCTATTATACACACTTCTTTACAATGTAATAACCGCTAGGAGATGGATGTTGTCCAGTAGGTTGCTTCCTGCTACCACCACCACTCCTTGTGTGGTGCATGAGACCATGAAGAAACTGCAGACCACATATGTGTTGTAGCATAAAGTCCCAAAAGCAGATGGTGTCAGAAGTGACCAGCTTTGCAGTGATCTGTAAACCTGTCTACGTGGCTCTTCCTTCTTTTCAGCATTAAGTTAGTGGGACAGGCTGTCTGATTTTACCTCCTTTCTTTAAACAAGAGCTGAGATGCAAATATGATTTCCCAAGAGCTTAAAACCCCAGGGAGTCAGATAATAAGCAATTACTCTAACCAGAGAATATCAACATCTAAAATTTAATTTCTGTGTTAAAGCATGACCTTTTAAAAGTTCTGACTTTCAAAGCGCACTGCAGTACCTTTTTTAAAAAATGAACATAGCCGTGCAATTAAGCTCCATGGACATCTGTATTTATGCAACCCTGTGATATATTTGAACTCCGTTTGCATAGATGTTTTCAAGTCTACTAGTAGTGACAGTGTGCACCTTTAATCTAATGAAATGGGTTGATCTCATAGTGCCCATTTGTACTCAAAGAGCTGAATAAATATCTATTTGCAAAGGTCCATGGGGATTTTTCAGCCTCAACATTATACCTTCCAGTAGGCAATTCAATTCCTTTAAGGGCCCATAACAGTTGGCATATCTTTAAAATAGAGCAGTCATATGCATGTTTATTCAGAAGGAACAACTATGCCACAATTCAATATATCACTATAAGTAACCAACAATTTATTTGCACAGGGACAATAAATAGTCCACATATAGAGATGTCCTGCTTTGCAACGTTATTCTATGCAGGTTTATCCAGAAGTAAATTCCTTTGTGTCTAATGGGCCTTACTCCTCAGTGTGTTTAGAATGGCAGACTTCATCTGGAATCTAACAGATGACCCTCAGGAAGTGGTGGGGTGGTGTTTTATTAGCAAATTCTTATCTGTCTATTTCCTGTGGATCTTTGCTTTGAGTAAGGGCTCATGTAGAAGGTGAGTTGTGTCACCCCCCACAACTACACCTTGGGGTGTTTTCTTAAGGAGCCCTAGGTGATTTTGTTCCAGCAGCTGGAACAAAGTACAGCCACATCTCCAAGAGAAGGGCCGAGGGCTTACTTGGCTCTGGGTTTTACCTACAGCACTATTCTTTCTCCTAGGCTAGATGCATTCTTCTGAGGTTCCTGCTCTCATGCACCCTACTCTGGGTACTGCAAATTATGATGATCTGTTTTTCTCCCACTGCCAAGTTTGATGCCTCATTTTCTCTTTCCTGAACAGGGAACATAATGTAGATCCCTTGCCCCCATCAAATGAGAGACTTCTTTTGTTTTTCTGTCACAGATTTGCCAATGAAACTGTGCTCACTCCAGACTCATATTTTACATCACATTGCTTCATATAAGGGACAGCTGTAGCCTAAAGTAGAGATTGGGAACCTGTGGCCCTCCAAATATTGCTGGACTCCAACACCCATCATTCCTGACCATTGGCCATGCTGTCTCAGGTTGATGGGAGCTGGAGTTCAACAACATCTGGAGGGCCACAAATTCCCTATTCCTGGCCTAAGGAATCTATCCATAGACACTCACACGGTGGTAAATACAAGACCACAGATCTTCTAGTGATTTCCTCTTCTTGTCTTCAAATAGAGATATATGGATATATAAATAGATATGTTTGGATGTTGCATATAATGTGTTGAAAGATTGTGTACTCTGTTCTGCTTCATTATTTAACTGGGTCTACAGAGTGCTGTTTTTTTGTGAAGCTCTGAGCTTCTCCACCTTTCCTTTCAGTTAATATCACTGATCAGTATATTTTCTCTACTTACTATTAAATTAATGGTCATAGTTCTTCATTTGTTTATCTTTCTTATTTCGAGGGGGTGGGAATCCTGATTGCAAACTGCTGCACTTAACTCTTTATGATTTCAAATAAAAACAGATAAATGATGGCAATGTTTTGCCAGCCTTCCAATTTAGCTGAAACATGTGCCGTACATCTTCATTATGTCATGTTTTATTCCCCATCTTATGAAGATGCCAGGGAGCAATGTACTCTGACAGCAAGACGAAGAAGCAAACAGCATGTTCCATTGACAGGGTGTTTCATTTTTCCTGTTGGACTTTATGCACTCACAAATACCCGGATTAACTCCCCTTTACGCTTAAAACAAACATTCAACACAAACCTAACACACACACACATGTACACGGATTTGCAAATTTAAGTTCCAAATTGAATTTTCATTTCCAAATCAAACTGTTGTTTAGATTGGACAGGAATCCTTTCACACACTTTTTTCTGTTTGCCTCAGTAGCTGATTGATGGTTAGTCAAAAGCCCTCTCTAGGCATGCCTCCACATAAATGCTGAAACAAGGATTTCCACCAGAGTGCCAGTATCCCTGGCAATGCCTGCGAGGGTGCCTCTGAAAAGGTCCCAGTAAATAACCCCTCAGAAATCCACAATCCACAAGACACTGTTTGTTCTTCCTACCCCATTCCTATTTGCATTGGTTTTACCTCTCTTACATTAAACACAAACCATTAAACACCTAAACAGAAAACACCCACTCCTACCTTTGTTCTGAACAGAGAAAAGTTGCAAAGGGCTTATCTATGTGAGTGATGATGGCTGATGCTACCTTTTTTGCTGTTGATTGAGGGGTTGTGGGTACGTGCCTCTACCATTTTGTAAACTGGTCTGTTTTTCTGCTTTCTTTTTTAAGCTGTGATGCCATTTTGTCTTATGCCATGCCCCCACAGCAGCCATTTTGTCTTATGTCACACTCCCATGGCAGCCAATCTGTGAATGGCATCCATGGCCCTCCCACAAGCAAGACTTGAGTACAAGAGCTCTCTTCCCTCCTGTGGTTTCCAGCAACTGCTATTCAGAAGCAGGACCAGTGCAGCCATTAGGTGAGGTGAGGCCACCGCAGTGGTATAAATGCCCACCGCTTGCCTTACCACTTCTGAATGGGAATGCCCATCAACATTGTGCATGAAGGTTCCTGAGGTAGAAATGGCAGTTTTTGCCTGCATTTGAACACCGGACATGATCTGGACTCAAGATGGTAGACCCAAATGTGTCTTTGTCATGGCTTTGACCAAATTGGTGTGGCGGTTACAAATGAGGTATCTTGAGGTGGAGGAGACATTTTCCACCTATATTTGGATGCTGTCAGATGCAATGACCCATGTAGCAGTGTGTATGTATGGGCCTGGATGTCAGGCTTTGGGGAATCAGCTTCCTCCCCCCCCCCCAATGGCAGTAGATAAGGAGATCAAACAAAAGGAACATCTTACCAGTTAGAATCTTTAATAATCACAGTGAGAGAACAAAGAACCAATCTCCTAGAAATGGCAGTGCTCCCAGTTAAGACTTATACCCCCTCCGTCCCTATTAATCTACGTCACTCCCACGTCTTGTAATCTGAGTTTGTACCCTCTGTGCTTTCTGTTCTGAGACTTTCTTAGCTCTTCGTGACTTTGGGGAGGGTGGTGGAGGAATGCTGTCCAAAGACTGTGAATCTGTTAACCCTCTCTCTTCCAGTGTTACTTCTGCTAGCTGTTCCCCATCCTGTATTTCCCAGCTTCTGCCTTCTGAACTATGCCCCTCTGCAAACCACTGTTCCAAATCTATACTGTCTTCCTGCTCCTGGAAAGATTCAGGATCAGGGGGAGGGGTGGCTCCCACCATTGCTTCTCAGTGCAGTCCTCCTCAGCACGGTCCCTGACACTGGATAGCTCAGTTGGTTAGAATGTGGTCTGATAACACCAAGGTTGCAAGTTTAATCCCCATATTGGACAGCAGCATATTTATGCATTGCAGGGGGTTGGACCAAATGATTCTCAGGTTCCCTTTCAGCTCTGCAATTCTTTGATTCTATACACAGCAGCCAAACCCACAAATTACATTATCCAGTAAAAAACACCCTTTCTTTCTTTCTTTCTTTCTTTCTTTCTTTCTTTCTTTCTTTCTAGTCCTGAGCAGTGCTGGGCTCTCCCTGCTAGTTCAGAATAAAATGTACTTGCATAAGTTTGATCCCTAAATCCTTCCTTACAAAAGAAAGAAAGAAAAGATAAACAGTAAAAAGAATGTTAATATCAATGCAGCCATGGATCATAAAAATAATCTACCCTCCCAACCTTTGGTATATCTGCTCAGCTGCAAAGGTACGTAAATACATATTTCAGGTATTTTTTAAATAGAGAATAAAATTATTCCCCTTTCTTTTCTGTGGAAGTATATTTATTTGTACAATGTGATATTGGAAAGCAAGCAGTGAAAGGTACTTGACTTTAACTAGTCCTTGAGGCTGAATGAGAATTTTCCTTAGAATAGTTACAGCCTGATATTGACTTCATCTAATTGACTCCAGACAGTTACATAGAGAAGAAATGCATTGCGTTTCTTCATACAAATTGAATGGTTGAGAATTCCTGCAACATTGACCTCCCAACTTAGTGAAGAGGATGAAGCAAGAGCCTTAAGAGGAAGCATCTTTTAAGTCTATTGGTGCAATAAAGGCTGCTTGCCACATCCCCACTTCACTTGAAGAAAGTCTGCAACTAGAACATTTAATCTTCAAACAGAAAAAAAATGAAAGTGAAGCTCCCACGGGAAGCAGTGCTGTCCACCAAGCAGAATAGCTTCTAAAGAGGATTAGACAAATTGGGGGAGGAGAAGGCTAGAAATAGCTGCTAGCCACGATGGCTTTGCTTCCTCCACGGTTGGAGGCAGTTGTGCTTCTGAGCAAGGGTGGCGAATCCCATTTTGCCTCTTGAGGTGAAACAGGAAGTGTGCCCTGCTCTGCCGCCACCACCTGTGCTACCCACCCCACCACCTTCACCAGTGAAGAAGCGCCATTGGTACTGGCACTAATCTCAGGTAAGATTTGAACTGATTTCCAGTGAGATCTTGCTGAAATCCAATGAGATCTCACACACTCAGCAAGGTCTCATGCAATGTTGGTGAGATCATGCCAGAAATTGACATGATCAGTGCTGGCAGATAGACAGATAAGCCAAAATATATGCCAAAGCATTAGAAGACTGTTCTTTTAGTATTGTTGTTGTAGGTTAATGTTAGCGGATAAAATTCATATATAATAAAACAGTCCACCTGGGATAAATAATGGTCCCTTCGGGTATTTTCTTTGTTACATAAGAAAGCAAAGGCAGTAAATAATAAACCCAATTCTTCAATCGCTTGCAGTAATAGCCCCAATGCATTTCATTGACCAGATGTCTCCCACTGACATAAGAACTTCGAATATTGGTCTCATGTCTTTCCCAAAGTCAAAAGATAGATTCATTTCCATTACAAAAGCTTTGACTCACAGCTAGGGGATATTGACATATGGAAGCAAGCTTCCATCACTGGTTTGATGTGGAATGTGACCACAAATGGGTGCTACACATACATGACTACCCACTTTCCTCAAGTAGCTGAAGCAACACATGTAAACAAAGTTGGAACTGACCAATCAGCTGTGGGGCTTTTGGAGATAACCTCTGATGGTCCATTAGTTTTGGGGGATTCCCCCCACCTTGATGCTACTGCTTGTTGTTGGTGATGATATCTCAAGAAGCATCCAAATCATCACTCTTGTGACCCATCATGCCAAACTGAGTAGAGCACCATCTCAGGAACCGTTGCACTGAGTTTGGGGACAATATCTCAAGAGGTGGTTAAACCTGTGCCAAAATTTTGGCAAAGTAATGCCAAAGTCATGTTTTGGTCCACTACCTTTTCACTCATGCCAAGAGCCAGTGAGTTCTTGCAAATAGGCAACAGTGGCAAGACACAGGATTTACCACATATCTCCTCTGGGCCTTGTTCCCTGCCCCCTGCACTTTGCTTTTGCTAACCCAATGAAGCAGATGACCAAGCAAGGAGGAGGAGGAGTGGTTGGTCTGGAGTTGGCAGTGGGCCACTCCACACAGGGGCGGAGGAAGGGGTGAATGGTGGGTGCGGTGTGCCCCGGGTGTCACCACTGAGGGAGTGACAAAATGCCAGGCAGCACTCACCATGGGGCCTGCAGCACGCCCAAGCCACACATCTCTCTGTGCTGCCCAAACAGTCTGCCCACTGCCTCCCCGCTCCCAGCTATAGGGTGGCTGAGTGGGAGGAGACAGGCAGACTCTGGGGGCCCCGCAGTGAGTCCTGCCCCTATGGGCGGTTTGCTCCACCCTCACCCCGCCCCTGGGTGTCGCCCCAGGTGCCCCGGCAGCTTCCTCCGCCGCTGCCTCCACGGCAAATGGGCCTCATCAGCTGCACATCAATGTGAACTCTTACTGCCAGTCCTGGGGCTCGGTCTTCCTTACACACAACATACAAGGGATTATCCCATATCCTGGCTGTATTCCTGTTTTCCTAATGTCCTAGAGAGAAGCCAACACTACGTACATCAGGAAACTGGCATTCACTTCAACACTAACTGGCTCCCCCCTCCTCACTCTCTCTCTCTCCAAAGAAGCATCTTTTGCTCTGTAACAAATGGTCCCCTTGCAAGGCAGTTTTCCTTGCACTCTATTAATCTCCCTGGCACCTTCAATTTCAAAGGCTCACCTTAAGTTGGTTCAGCAACCTGACAACTGTCACTTCTACTGCATGAGCACAAAGAAAGGGCAATAAATTAGGTAAAGTTGGGTTTGACTCCTCATTAATCAGGCATCGGCAGGACTTTATTAATAGCGGTAATTAGGAGAATTGAAGTGCCATGGCAGCAGTGCAAGAAAATTCCCCCATTTAAATGCTCCTTGGTATTGACCCACCAAGTGCCTCCCTGTTAGAGAGCATCATGGATCATTTCTGTTTTGTATCACTAAGGGAGAAGAAAAGCCTTGAAATCCTAAAGCGCTTTATATGCCAGCAGCGGCATTGCTTTTTCAAACAGCTTCCCTTTACTGCCTGCCTAACTTAGAAATAAAAACTTTGATTAGGGATGGGAGATCAGGCTTGCCAAACTTAGACAGGATATAAATTTCATCCCTGCTACTTTTGAGACAGCAGTTGAACATTCTAACATTGGGAATTTGTCATGATTTTCAGCAAAGCTTTTAGGCATCAAAGATCCAGGATCCCTAATTGTAAATTTTTATGTTGCTAGACAAGAATGTGGGAGGATTGTGTGTGTTAGTCACACATGCGCAGGCATTATTTAAAAAGTCAGCGTGAGTCTTTCAAAGTGGAGACACTCTCCTACAGCACCGACTGCAGGACAAAGAAGCTAAAATTTATTTTAGTTATTTCTTCTATTTCCTAAAATTTATGTACGACTTGTTTGTAAAAACAAAAACAAGCAAAACCTTCAAAGTTGCAGGGATAGAGGAGAAATTTAAGTAAATTTAGGGCTTATCCACGCCTTCATTTGCCACACCACTTTCCCCTGGAGAATTCCGCAGTTTAGCAATGAATTGGAACAAGTGGCAATCAGTATTTCCACGGATTACTGTTTGTTCCAATTTAGCACTAAAGAGCAGGTTTTCCAGGAGAAAGTGGTGGGTCAAAGGAAAAACCACTTAGACGAGTGCCTAGAAAATGTAGGACAAGTGAAAAACTGTTCAAACCCATACTTTATAGGAACGGGACAGGCAAAAGTATAGATAATAATAATAATAATAATAATAATAATAATAATAATAATGGTAATATTTATTTATACCCCGCCCTCCCCAGCCAATATTAAAATGTAGCCTCATCGCAGAAGGAGAAGGGGGGGGGAGAATAAGGGGAGGGAATCAAATTGGCTCCAAGCCAAAGGCCAGGCAGAACAACTCTGTCTTACAGGCCCTGCGGAAAGAAATCAGATCCTGCAGGGCCCTGGTCTCATGAGGCAGAGTGTTCCACCAGACCGGAGCCAGAGTTGAAAAGGCCCTGGCTCTGGTTGAAGCTAATCTAACTTCCTTAGGGCCTGGGACCACTAGGGTGTTGCTATTTATGGACCTTGAGGCTCTCCGTGGGGCAGGGAGAGGCGGTCCCGTAGGTACGAGGGTCCTAGGCCATGAAGGGCTTTAAAGGTCAAAACCAGCACCTTAAATCTGACCCTGTACTCCACCGGGAGCCAGTGCAGCTGGAAAAGCACTGGGTGAATATGCTCCCATGGCAGAGACCCCGTGAGGAGCCTCGCTGCAGCATTCTGCACCCGCTGGAGTTTCTGGGACAGCTTCAAGGGCAGCCCTGCATAGAGCGAATTACAGTAGTCAAGCCTGGAGGTGACCGTCGCATGGATCACTGATATGATATGATCATATCTTCTATGGATCATAGATGAGCCCTTTGGGATGATGTAACACATTTACCCTTCTGTATCCTGCATCAAGATAAGCAAAAGTCATTATTGGAGTTCCAGAATATATTCCAGTCAGGCAAAAATATGCACGGTGGTTGCGACTGGGGAGGAAGTGTGGCCTAGGGAGAGTCCCATGGGCCAGGCAAAGAGGCCTGGAGGGTTCACGTTTGTCTTCCAGTACTGAAGTTCCTTATCCCCGGTCTATAGCTAGTGCACTGATGTACTTGCTTTTTAAAAAAAGCAAAAGGGGGAGGGAGAGAGACTTGTATTTACTCAGGCACATGTTTACTAAAACAACTCCCTCCCTGCCTTCTATCTTTATCCATTCTTTATATCTACCACCTAACAACTATGATTGGCATTTCTAGCATTTACTTCATTAGCCCCCTTCCAAATTGATCGTTTCTGAAGAGACAAGAACGGGTGAGAAGCATGAGGAAAACACAATTACATGGTTTCATGGGAGGGGGGAGAAATAAGGAAATGCCCCCCTCCGGGTTTGATCAATAATGCAGCACTTGTTATCTTGATCTTCCTAATAAACCACAAACAGCCTAGATAAATTTCTCTGCGAAATCAATCCCTTGCAAGAGTTCTGTCACTGCATTGCCAATATGGGCAGCCGCAAAAATGCAAAATAAAATGAGCCAGTTTTATTGACCATATGTTATCTAGCCCTTACAGGATATGTAGATTATCATAATAGAGATAGACATGGAAGTATGTGAACTTGTCTTAATTTCCCCTGATTTGTTTGTGCGGGGACCCATCTCTGGGAGGAATTCAGTCGAGTGCTAAGCAGGTTGCTCAGTCAGCTGAAGCACTTTTGCATGCCTGATGGAATGCTGGAACGATCTGCCCTCCCTCCCAGTATACTGTTCTGGGTGTCCCAACACCCCCAGAGTCTGTGTGTGTGTGTGTGTATGTGCAAGGGAGGAGAGGGGGAATGTCATGGACTTTATGGATGCAGAGGAATGGTGGGAGGACCCAGCAGGGACCCAGCAAAGGAAGAAGGGTCAGAGCCCAGAGATTGGTGGAAAGTGATAAGCAAGGCTGTCTTAAGCATATGCGGCACCGGGGTGCAAAGATCCACCCGGCGCCCCCCGCCCACAGGTTGCCCAGAGTTGTTGACCTTTTTTTAGGGAGCTGACACCATGTTTATCTCTGCTCAGGACGAGATAACAGGAAACATAAGGAGCCCAGCACAACAAACCAGCCTGAGGCGTCGGTGTCGGCTCACTGGCTCACTCGCTCGCCCCCCAACTCGTGGCGCAGAGCAGAAAAGCCTGTCGCGGCACTCCAACCGATGGGCAGGCTCTTCCCCAGACTCCAGCTCTTGGAGACACTCGGCCTGGCGTCCCTGAGAGGCCAGTGCCCAGGTGCCCTGCACCCCTGGTGCCTATGGTTGACAGCCCAGGTGATAAGTGGCCAAAGGGAGAAGAAGGAAAAGACAGGGAAGAGGAGGTGTCAGAAACTGAAGAGGAAACAAGACTTAGTGAACTGGGAGAGTCTGTGGCAGACAGAAGTCCAGAATCAGAGGCAGAAGCTGAAGCTGAAGCAGGAAGGTGGTGGAGAGAGAGGCCAGGAGGCAGAGATGAGCCATGGGTGTCTCTCCCTTCTGCTGCAACAAGCTCTGCTCTATCCTCCCAGAAGCAGAAGAGGCATAAAATGGGGAAAGCAAAGACTGGCATGCAGACGCAGTTTCTGTTTGCTTGGGGGAAGACTTGGAGAGGAGGGGACTTAGATGGCTGTGAGGAGGTGGGGGCTTACAATCTCAGCAATTGATTTCCAAGGAGTAAGACCACCAGGAGTGAGCTGTTCTGCTCAATAGGCTTGAAACCCAATCAAGGACTCAGCTATACAGCTGCAAATATAATGTTTTAAGTGCATTGTACAAAAGTGACACTACATGGAGATGGCTTATGAGAAATTCAATATTCTTTTCAAAACGTGTTTTCTTTTTTAGCATTTTCACAGTCTTTTTCATATGTATCTAGATTCCACCCAAGTCTAGGGGATTGTGTTTTTGCTAATAAAGAGTTAATTCTGACTTTGAACTGCGTGATTCCTGACCACCACATGCCTGTGACAGGGAGAAAGCTGCACTGCAGAAGTGGAAATCCTTGTGCAGGTTTCCCCTGGTTGAGTCCCACTTAGTTGCATCCCACTTCCCGTGTTTGTGCATGTGTGTTGAAAAACAGGTTATGTTGCCTTGGGATTTCAGGCTCCCCAACTCCTTACTGTAACGCAGAAGGGGGAAAACTTATGTTCTAGGAAATGTGGCTCTCCATGCCTCTCTATCTAGCCGTAAATCATGCCCATCCCCAGGCCACACCCCTGAGTAACCCCCTCCTTGAATGCTTTTGCCTGGCTAGAATGTGTCCTTTAAGTCTGATGATGTTGCTTGCTTGCCTTAACTGAGAGATGTGGATATATAAATCTTTGGTTTATACTGTGCTGGGAGTTTCCTCCCTCTGCAGTCATAGCTCCCTCACCCAAATAAAGACACTTGGCAATATTTGAGATGAACCAGGGCCACAACTCTATTAATACACTTATCCATGAAGGGTAGTGTGGCAATTTTGTGCTGTTCCAGATGGCAAAAACTGAGTCTGACAGTTACATTTTTCACTTTTGTTTCCTCTGTAACAACTGCCACATGGAGGTGGGGGAGTTAGACCCCCCTCCGTTTCGGCACACAGAAAATCTAGTGTCCAGGGATGAGATTTCAGGCACATAGTGTATACATTTCATTTACTTAATAGAGCTTAATCAGGAACTACAGAAAAGAAGATGAATGAGCATAAAACATTACAAAATATTAGCATTACAAAATTAAAGTATTCATTACTGATGCAGAGCTGAGAAACTCTACTTAAATTATAATTACCTGAATCAGCAAGGCTGGAATTGGGTAGCAAGAAAAGGTGATCTGGGCCTCCCAAAATAAAAGACTGGGAGATGCTCAAAAGTGGGAAATATTTGTGCCCTTCTTTTTTTTCTTTGAAGGAAGTGAAGTTTTCTAACCTTACTCAGTTATCAAAGAAAAATATTCCATAAAATATCCAGCTTCATGAAAGGATTTTATAAATCATATGCCTAAAAGATATACCGTACATTGCAGCTTCTGCACGACTTTTAATTAAACATAATTTGCTATCATCAAAGCAAAATAATTTTAGCAACATCTAATAAAACTACATCAAATGCAAACAAATGCTATTTTTAAAACGTGTATCTGGACAGAAGTTTCACAGAAGTTATCAAAACCTAAATTGTACAAGAATGTGTTTAGCTCACATCTGAGTATGCTGAAAGTATCGATGTTAAAAATAACATTCACTGTGAAAACAACTTGTTTAACAATAAAGGTGGATTGATTAAATCAGGCCAATTCAAGATTTTCTTTTTCTAACAGGAGACATTTGCACATTGGTGCAAGATAGGAACTGGGGACTGCTGATTATACCTGTTAAGTTGTGGGTGAACATATCAGACGACACAGCGATTCTTCAAACAGCTCTTGTTTATTCAGTGGCCAGAACAGAACTGAACTGAAGAGCTCAGTCAGCCTGCTTATATAGAGCTCCAGAACAACATAACTGTAGCAACTTTCTAAAACTATCCAATCACTGAACATCACTTTCGATCCTTCATTTGCATACAAACTATCCAATCACTGAACATCACTTTCGATCCTTCATTTGCATAACTATCTACAGTATCCCTCTGCTGGCCCAGGGTGAGAACTTCAGTACATAACAATACCAGTCTGGTATGCAAGTTTGACCTATCTCTGAAGAACATCACAAAAACAGAAAGATGCATTTTGCTCCCATTTTAAGAAGTTTAATTGTGTTACACTGGGGTAAAGATAATCAGCTATGAGGTCTGTTCCAATGTCTCTGGAACCAGGCAACTTGAGTGGAAAAAAACTGAATATTTGCCATGGTGAGATAAAGCCCACTATCACCCCGTTTCACCAATCGGCAGTGGGAAATGTCAGTATTTCTGAAATCTGATGTATGAGGCTGGGGCTGAAGATCCTGTGACAGGAGCATGAAAGCCAGCATGGACGTAATGCCTATATACATAGTAAAGGGTAGGATAATAATAATAATATAGAGGGTGGGAGGCAGAGAGGAGAGCAGCTAGTGTGCCACCCCCTGTAGAATTTCCATATTTCTATTACACCTGAACAAGGGCCGAGGTCTAACTTATAACCATATTTGTGACCACAAGGAATATTCCACAGATTAGAGAACACTCAACCTATGACACACACCCAGGCCAAATACAGCCCACCAGCAATGTACTGTGGCCCAGTGCCAGGGATAGGCTCTGGTTAGTAATCTGGAGTGAATCAGGAGTTGGGAACAAGGAAGAGTGAGACAGACCAATGGACAAAACCAATAAGCAATACACAATTGAGGAACAAGGCAGATGTCAGAATCAAAGAACACGTCAGGATCACAGGGCAAACCAGGAAACAAGACAAACAATACTCCATCAAATGGCATTGAATGTGGTAATATTTGCTGGCTGTACCAGTTAAGATCCTGGTGCACTTGTATGTTGGCATATTTCAACTGAGTATATTCTAGAGGTTTTAATTAATTGTCATATTTTGTATATTTGATTTTTGTGAAGAGATAAAAATAGATTATTTCCATGTATATCTATGCATATTAATTTGCAGATGTATATACTCATGCCTAATTTTGCATTATGGTTCATCATTTGAAGGTGAGTTGTGTTTTTTTTGCATTTCCTTCATGTTTTTTATCTTTGACTCAACAGACCCAGTGAGAACACCTTGCACAAATCATTGGAACTAGAATGTGGGGGATTGAATTCAGTTAATTCAGATTTAGTTATAGCTTTTTCCAGTTCAAACCAGTCATATTTGTTTTTATTTAAACTATAACTTTTAGAGTTACAGTTCAGTAATATTTGTAAGACAGAAGGCATTATGGAAGCCTCTAAAGAGCTTCATGTAAAAAATCCAAATAGCATACAGTGCTATTACTGATTTGCAAAAGTTGGTGGAGAAATTAGGCAAGCTGAATTTGTCACTACGAAGAATGAAGAATTAGTTGAGATTGTGCAATTACAAGTTTGTAATGACTTTTTTTATTTCTTCCACAACTCTTTAAGAATCATAAATAACCACTGCAGATGCTCTCGTTCCCCCATTTTTGTGGTTAATCATCTAATAACTACACAGCTGTAATAATTACCTTCTTCCATTTCAGATAAAATGTTTTTTTAAAAAAAAAATGTTGTGATCTCACTGTGAGTCAACGAAGGTTTTGCAGTGGGTGAGTGAGTGGGATTCATGATTATTGTCTGTTCTGGCCAATGCTGCACCAGAATCTGTCCTCCAATCTCTTGAAATTTTTCTTCTTCTGTGAAAGAGCCTTGTGCCTCACTCTCAGGACACTGGAGAGTTTCTTTATAAATCTTGAATAATTTTTGTTGGCACATCACTTTAGCTGTGAGGTGGCCAAAGGTGGCATATGTGTGTGGTCCCCCCCCCCCTTGTAATTCTTATTCCAGCACATTGTAGCCTCCCTGGCTGCATGTGCTTCCTGATTCAAAAAAGGCCCTTGAGAGGAGTCACCGCTTGATAGCTTCCCCTAGGCTTTACTTGACGTGTAGTCACCTGGGGAGGCTGTAGTGTGCGAACCATTGATGTGATGATTTGTAGAAAGAAAGGACGCTCGCAAACACCTCTCAGCCACCTCAAAAGTAAGGTACACATGACAAAAACCTTTACACAGTACCCACAAAAATGCCCCCTTCCCTTTGATAATTTTAGAATGCAATTTCTTTTCTTATTAATTGATGGAGAATGGTTCAAGAAGACATTTTTAAGTCAGCATTACTTCTGGCTCAGTCCTCCCCCGATCTCCTTTTTGCCTGAATAAATAGACACTGGTTCTTGGAAGAAGCACTGGAAATATTCCTCAGATGTGCGGTACCAGTTTGTTTTCCAGTGTCCTAATAGCTGCCTATTTTTTGTTGGTAACCTATAGAAGTTGAGGTGGAGAGGGTTCCATCACACAATTATTCCCCACCTCTTCGATAAATTCACTACAGATACACACATGCCATTATATATGTAGATGAACATGCTGTGAGAGGGTAAGTTTCTTGAAGAAGAAGAAAAAGCTAATCCCATCAGCCTCGTGATCTGTAATGAGCTTCTATTACACCCTGCTGACAGTAGCAGCAACATCTGAAAATTGCTTTTGCACTGTCTACAACCAAGCAAACATATCCTTTGTTAAACACAGGGATGAAACTGACAATTTGAGGAGGATTTTACAGTCCCAAACGAAGTTCCTTTTTTAAAGAATGGGAAGGGTTATCCAAAGAAGATGCAATTGACTAACACTTCATTATTACTGGGGAACAAATAGCAATGCAAATTACACATGTAAAAAAGACTTATGAAAAAAATCAAAGAATTCTCTTTTAAATGTAAAAATTTGTAATACTTGCCAGGATATTTTGTTTTCAATTAGCATATTTGGTGGTGTTAGGAAAAACTTTATTTGTCCTTTATCCAAAGCAACAGCACTGGCTCTGAATAACTATAATATTTGTTGTTATTGTTAAAATTATAACTTAAGATAGGGTAGGACTTGTCTTCAGAAGAAGAAAAACTTTGAAATTTATGTTAACACATTATAAGCTAAACACATATAATTAGCAGATAAACACAGTATATGTCTTTACATTTTTAGCTCACCCTAATCTCCGAGTTACAAGGAAAATTCCCCAGTTTCAGTTTGTTAATTTTCAAGGCAAAAACAGCACTATCAGTGAAATGGCGGGGGGGGATCTTAAGGAAGGGTTCCACCAGAATGGCAATGGGGAGAAGTGGTGCAGAGGTGGGGGGGGGGCAACTTGTCCTTGAGCCATCCCTGACACAATGAGAACATCATTTATACCAGTTTCTTTTTATAGTGGAAAGATCACCTGAAAATTTCAAAAAATGCATCTTTTGGAATCTTCTGACATGGCATGTTAAGTATAATGCAAACCATGTTGGGACATATTAATTGTTCGCCTACCGCTGCAGATCATTTAACAAGGATCTTTTATATTTGGCACACTTATTTGAAAGTATTGTGGAATGTGCAGTGAGAGCAAATGTGTTAGGCTCAGAAATGCATTACTTGTATGCATACCATTTCTAGGTATGTCTTTTTCTCCAAATTGAATTTGATACAGAAACACCAGTAAGGGACTGTGTTTACCTGTCACGGACTGGACTGAGGGGGCTGAGACTGAGGAGGAATGGTGGAGAATGACCCCCCCCCCGAACTTCCCAGAGTAGAGGAAGGCTGTATTGAATTACAGCAGTGGTCTGAGGAAGGTCACAGCTCAGAGACAGGCAAACAGAAGGGTTGTGAGAAGAGGAGACAGAGACAGAGCAGCCAGCTGACATGTTACCACTGGAGAGCATTTCTGACCCCTCTTCTCCCAGAACCCGGCGTGCATTGAAAGTGGAAGAGCAAAGGACTCAGAGACAATTAGCCCCTGGCAGCCACCGTAAGGGAAAGTGCTGTTGCTAGAAAGGGAGGCGGGAGGAGCTCAGTTGGAGCAATGCCATTTTTGAGAAGGCTGCATTCCCTCGTCATTCTCTGTGAATTATTGAATAAATTGCTTGGTAAGAACTCTTCTCGTTTCTCTGATTCCGGACTTCCCCATGGGAGAGAGCTGATTCCCCAAAGCCTGACATTACCTTTACATTTATGCTTCTGTAAAATGAAATATTTTCCAACATTGTCTGGGTTGTGATCAAGACGACAACAGCCTTAGTATAAAATGTGCTAGTACAGTGAATAGTGTTTGGAGCCTCCTAGCAAACACACCCAACCTGTCAATCCCATCTCTCTGACTTGGTCCACACCTAATGAAGAATGAGGTGGCAGAATGGACTGGACCATTTCAGACTCTGGACGCAGTACCGCATTTTTTACTGCTTCCATGGCCACATTCGAACCATAAATTTAAATCACTATTGTAGCATTTAACGATCATAGCTTCTCCCAAAGAATCCTGGGAACTGTACTGGGTGCTGAGAGCTACAGTTCCCAGAGTTTAATTCCCACTGTTAATCCACTCTGGGATTTGCAGCTCTGTGTGGTGAATAAGATCTAACAACTTGTCTAACACCTGTAACAAAGTACAGATTCCAGGATTCTTTAGGGGAAGCTATGACTATTAAAGTGGCATAATAGTGCTTTAAATGTATGGTGCAGATGTGGCCAGATGCATTTTGTATTAGAAACTCTCTGCAAACAGCAAACCAGCATTGCAGGAAAAGGGCTTGCCTAAACCCTCACCCCACCTGATGTGCTAGCTTTCTCTTTGCAAGCAATTTTTTGCTAAGGGAAGCAAGAGGTTCTCTTGCTGCTTGAAGTGGCATATTTCTGCTGCTCTGCTCTATCCTGGAGTATGTACAGTCCTGTATCCCCACTACTGACATCATCAGCATCTCTTCCAGGTACAACTCCAGTAGGTGGAAATTGACTGCAGCCTACTTAAGGCCAAGAGGAACAGAACCATTTTTATCAGCAGCTGAGTGCTAGATCTATATGCATTTCCAGATGTCAATGATGTCCCAGCTCTTAGAGAAACTCTCAGAGTTAAACCCAAATGACTTACCATATTTTTCACTCAATAAGACACACCCGACCATAAGACGCACCTAGTTTTTAGAGGAGGAAAACAAGAAAAAAAATATTCTGAATCTTTTATTTCTGTAGAGCCTCTTTTCAAAAGCTTGATTTTGCAAGTGAACAGTAGAAGCATTTTAACAGGCATTAGTGCTTGGATTTCATTCTCTCACAGAAAGCCCCAGGGAAAAAAACGGGATCATCTGGCCGTTTGGAGAGACAGAGGCACATGGTTTGGGCAGTGATGGAATCCAAGACTGACTGAAGAGGGAAAACAAGAATAATGTTCTCCTGTCTGTTTGTTAAGTTGCTCAGGGGGCTAAACAAGGGCTATCACATAACAACCTCAGAACAACCCAGTGAGGTTAAGGTGGTCCTCTCTGCGCAGCGCCTCTCCAGCAAAGCGGGAGGAGAAACGGAGCCCCTTACATTTCTCCTCCCGCTTTGCTGAAGGGGCGCTGCACAGAGAGGGAGAGCTGTGCAGCGCCATTCGCTCCATAAGACGCACACACATTTCCCCTTACTTTTTAGGAGGAAAAAAGTGTGTCTTATGGAGCAACAAATACGGTAACTAACCTGAGGGCCTACGTACATGGTGCTTGTATGCATGACTGAATCCTGACACCCCCTCTTTCAAAGACAAGCCTGCAGAGAAATGCTGCGTATATAGCTGTCTATTTATGTTTTATGCTTTGAGAAATATCCCTGTGACCTCTGTTGTTATCAGAATGTATCTGTGAAAGATCAAGCCCTGGGGATGTTTAACACGTTGCAGGAATGTTTCACAGTAGCTGCTTGGTGGCAGGTTCTGGAAGCAGGCGGCGGGAAGAGATAGCCATTTTTAATATTTATAGATGGTAAATAGATCAGGTAGATTCATTCTAATTGGTCTGGGAAACAATAGACCCTGATTGGCTGGAGGTCCTGGAGGTCAGTGAAGAATGGGCAAGTTGTGGATTTTTCCACAAAGCTACTTACAGAGTGGTTACTGTGTACATACATTAAAAGCCCTCTCCCCCCAAGAATCCTGGGAACAATAGTTTGTGAAGGTGCTGGGAACTGTAGCTCTGCGAGAGGAAAATTTTGTACACCAGGGGTGCCAACTTGAATAAAATATTTTATTAAGGTGGCTGAAGCCCCATCAGCTCCTAGGAGTTGGCTCCTATGGTGTGCACCCCATACATTTAAAGCACATTTCCCCCAAAGAATCCTGGGAAATGTAGTGGCACAAAGCAACACATCCCGGCATCATTAGCAAACTATCATTCCCAGGGTTCTTGGGGGGAGGGAAATGTGTTTTAAATCTATGGGTTATATGCACCATGAATGGAGTGGGGAAGCAGTGGCTGAAAAGAAATTTGTACCCCTTCCGCGCTCACAAAACATGTTTAGAATACTTCACAGGGAAAAGTAACACGGGGAGGGCAGTATTTGGAGCTGTCAATCACACTCACTTCAGACTTTCCCCTTCTGAAGCAGCATTTCCTAGGGCAGGAGGAATGGATTGCTGGTGTTCAGATGCGTCCTAGTTAGGGCCATCACCTCTTATTCTGTTGCTCAGAAACAACATGTTCCTTTTTTTGTAGGTGCTTTGCTCTCTCTTCATGAAGGATGAAGGAGAACCAATCAATACATACCTCTCAGAGACCCATATGCCCATGCTAAAAGCTATCATTTATATGTCTGAAAAACAACTTTGCTTTCTGTTTGGTAGGCTGCCGTTTTCCTCTATTTGATGGGGAAAGGTGGGCCATCATCAGCAAGCTAAACTGCACATAAAAGCTTCATCAAGCAAATGGAGAAGTGGATAATTATTGAAATAATAGCACAGGCTGTCCCAGAAGCAGAGGTTGCTTAGTTTGTTGTTTAGCAGGCAGTAAATGTGACACACATACTGTTCCCACAGAGGGCTTTTAGTGATATTGTCAGTGGCTGAGCAGAGGAGGAGGAGAGGTAGACACTGCGTCCCCATCCTGACCCTCCCAGGGGGGGGGGGGGAGAGGAAGGCAGTATCGATTTACAGTGGTACCTTGGGTTACATACGCTTCAGGTTACAGACTCCGCTAACACAGAAATAGTACCTCAGGTTAAGAACTTTGCTTCAGGATGAGAACAGAAACCGCGTGGCGGTGGCGTGGCAGCAGCGGGAGGCCCCATTAGCTAAAGCGGTGCTTCAGGTTAAGAACAGTTTCAGGCTAAGAACGGACCTCCGGAACGAATTAAGTACGTAACCAGAGCTACCATTGTACAACAGTGGTTTGCCGGAGGTCACAGCTCAGAGGCAGATGAGGGGGAAAGTTGGGAAATAATGGGAGAGGAGGAACAGGCAGAGCTGAAGGAACACCTGGCTGACATGTTGTCAATAGAAAGCATTCCAGGCCCACCTCCTCCCAGAACCCGGCAAGCCTTAAAAGTAGGAGGGCAAAGAACTCGAAGACAGAGGGCACTTAGCAGCTTCCAAGAGAATCTCCACCACCCTTCTCTCCCACTTCCTCATTCGTCATCATCTCCTCTATGGGTGCCACTAAGTGCCCAGACCCTGAAATCACCCCCCCTCCAGTGTCCTCCTCCTTTGCCCAGTCCCTGACAGATATTGATGTTCTCTGGTGGTTACACAACAAAGGTAAAGGTAAAGGGACCCCTGACCATTAGGTCCAGTCGTGACCGACTCTGGGGTTGCAGTGTTCATCTCACTTTATTGGCCGAGGGAGCCGGCATACAGCTTCTGGGTCATGTGGCCAGCATGACTAAGCCGCTTCTGGCGAACCAGAGCAGCACACAGAAACACTGTTTACCTTCCCACCGGAGCGGTACCTATTTATCTACTTGCACTTTGACCTGCTTTCGAACTGCTAGGTTGGCAGGAGCAGGGACCGAGCAATGGGAGCTCACCCCGTCACGGGGATTCGAACCGCCGACCTTTTGATCGGCAAGTCCTAGGCTCTGTGGTTTAACCCACAGCACCACCTTATTTTAAGAAAGCATCAAGACCAGCAGTGCAGCTTGACAACAGTTCTTAATGGTTTTCATTGCCCTAGGTCTGGCATGTCCAAAGTCGGTTTTGGGGGCCTAATCTGGCCCGCTGGCCGGTTTAATCCGGCCACTAAGGCAGTTTATTTCCTGAGGTAAAATCCTTAGAAAAGCTCAACAACTTTGGCTGGTCCTTTGGTTGGCCCTCACGCATGTTCCCTTCATCAGATCTGGCCCCTCTTTGGAAAAAGTTTGGACACCCCTGCCCTAGGTAGTCCCTTTCTGTCTAGATGTGACTCTTCCCATATCGTGGAACCACTCGTAGTGACTCCTTCCCCAAGAGCAAAGCCTAGCCTGCAAAAGGGGACAAACGGGGACATTGTTCTGGGATTTAATATGGGCCATAACTTTCTTGACTCCAGAAGCAGGTTGGATTTGGCTCAGGCATTGGGTGTAAATCGTTTTCAGCTCCAAGGTGGAGGGCTAATGCATGACAGGGTTGAGCACAGGATTAACGGGTCATCAGCAAGATGCAGGTCCATAGTGATGGCCCTCCCAAGCCGCTGAAAGAAGCTCTATGACCCATCTGCCACATGTCTTTGTGGCAGTCATCTAGTTAGAGACTTCCAACGAGATCCCTCTAACGGGGTACCTTGCTATTGCACTGCAGCTTGGTGAGAATGACCTCATCACCCGAAAACCATGGACCTAGTGCTGGCCATAATTTCCAAGAAGCTGCTAGAAGCCATGCATAAATTGTCCTATACAAATTTCCATTTAAATTAGCGGGAATGCCCCAAAAAGTATGTTGTATGAGAGGGAGGATCAAGAATGAACAGCAAGAGAGATGATGGCATGATTTCCAAGAGAAAGAATGGATTCTCTTAGAAAACATGACACTTTAAGGCTCTTAGAGAATATCAGCTTCCAGTACCCCTTAACAATGAAGACTAGGCTTGTCAAAAATAGAGTTGTGAATCAGAAGAAGAGATTTTTTAAAAAACAGACACACTGCTGTGACATTTTCATCTCCATGCAAGCGTCTCCATGCACATATGTGCAAATCATAGTAGCATCTGGTTTGGAAGCTGGTGACCTTCCAAAGCGAAAAAAAGTATCAGAACTGTACTGGAAAGAGGGCTCTGAAGAGTGGCTGTGATTCTGCCAAATGTGTAAGATTTTTCACAATTAACCGTGTGTCTTTATTTCTTAGAAATCCATCCCACCATTCAATCTTAGCTATTGATACTAGATTAACCTGAGGGTAGAAATTTGATAAAGGGTTTTGATAAAGGGTAGAAGTCTGATAAAGGATTTTAATGCAAAGCTACCTAATTCACCCCTTCTGAAACAATATGCAAAGCAAAAGATAGCTATCCTTCGAAATCCGCACTCAGTTTTGAAATCAGCTCCACAACTGCTAGAACTTGAAAGATTTTAAAAAGTTTGCCCTGGTAAGCAAGCTCCCTCATTCAATTTTACATATCAGATTAGCTCAGAAATAAGTAGAGTTTTATGTGTGTATGTTTTAAAAAATTGAATTAACTTTTTTCTGAGCCAATCGGATGTTTGGTAGGCCCAGAAAAGTGAGGGAGGATGGGACAATTCTTCCGAAACATTCTCTCTCTTTGAATACTGCTGCTGGTTCTGCCGAGCCTTTAAAGTTTAAAAGGGAATAAGCAAAGAGGTCTGGGGGATCTGGGAGGGCTGGCAGGAAGGGTGGTAGAGAAGGAGCCAACAATATTTACCTAGTTTGGAATTATTAATCTGAGACGGGGAAGAATGTAGAAGCTCCTAAAGTTCACCTGGTTTTGAGCTCCAGAAGCTAGCAACTGGACCTGGATATGCATACGTAGTTCTTCAGACAGAATTTTCATTTCATTTATTTTTCCATTTGTGCCTTGCTTCCTATGAAACATTATGAAGCATATTCCATCAACTGCTCGCAATCTATGCTTCTATCTAAAACAGATACATTGCGCATTTGCAGAAAATATTAAAACCTTGTGCCATTCCTCACAAAGGAGGCCCATGGTGGTAGCTTTGCTTCAGGTGTGGGCAATATGCTAGCAAGCACCAGTACGTTCATCATAATGGCCTCTGTGTTGGGGACTGGGCAGAGGAGGAATGGTGGAGACCGCCTCAACAGCTTGACCCTTCCAGGGAGAAGGAAGACAGTTTAGATCAGGGGTAGGCAACCTAAGGCCCATGGGCCACAAGCGGCCCATGGGGATTGTTTAACCGGCCCACAAGCCACAAGCTTCCGCGGCACCGGAAATCACATCTGCACAGATGCAGACACCAGAAATCACCGGTGTGATCCAGCCACAAAGGGATCTCTGCTGGAGTGAACCGGCCCAGGCGAGGTAAACCTAGCCAACCCCTGGTTTAGATTTACAACAGATGTTTGAGGGAGGTCAGAGGCAGATGAGGGGGGAAGTTGGGAGGGGGAAGGAGGATGAAGCACCAGGGGGGCAACAGCTGACAGACACAGTGTCTTTAGAAAGCATTCCAGACCCCGCCCTCTCCCCAAACCTGGCAAGCCTTGAAAGTAGGAAAGCAAAGAACTCAAAGACAGAGAGCACGTAGCAGCACCCGTAGAGGAGACAATGAGAATGACGAATGAGGAAGTGGGAGAGAAGGGGGGATGGAGATTCACTTGGGACAACGTCATTATTCAAGAGGCTGGGTTCTATAGCCTCTCTCTGTAAAATACTGAAAAAAAGGCAGACGGTAAGAAACCTTGCCTTGTCTTTGTACGTTCCTGGGCAACCGGCCGGGAGTTGCTGGCAGCAGCCTGACAGTCTGTAGGCAAAGCACAATAAAATAAAAAGCATCATGGGAGGAAGCCTTGGGGAGATTTGTCTGCAATACTGAAATGCATACATAGAGGAAGACAGCCTCCCACAGATGTAGCCAGGAATATCCTCAACGTGCAGTGTAACAAATCTGAGTAATTTATCTGAAGTCCATGGAAAGACGGAGACATTTTTCGTACAGCCTTCACGACTGCAAATGACCTGAGTAGTTGCTGTCACATAATTGCGAAATTTCACCATTCCCACTATTAGGAAATATATAGGTATACTAGTTGAAGCAATAGTGTCAGATTTTAGACAGATACAATCACAATGTCAACAGAAAGTGTAAATCACTCCAATCAATACTGCCTAAAGTTAGATCTTTGGTTGCTGCTGTCTGTCAGTCATTTACCTTTTACAAGTTAGTGACTTCCTTCAAAATATAATTTGAAAGAAGAAAGTACACACACACACACAATATTGCGGGTTGTTTTGCTCCTTTTTATTTAAAGCAGAAGGAAAGTATTAATTACATCCTGTCAAGTTCTGCAGAGAAGAATTCAATATTGTCTTTTACTGTGACTAAGAAATGAATTCAGGCTTGGTTCCAAGATCCAGCAACAGCAGCAGCAGCAGCAGCAGCCCCCGACTTTGACACGCCGAGGAAGATAATAACTTTCATCACATACTAATTGTCTTGTTAACATGGATTGTTCAGCCAGCCAAATAAATGTCATTCAGATTTATTTATTTATTTCCACGGAGAAGAGCATAAATCCTGAAATCGGAAGTGCATCATGTGTTTTCCTCCTCTCCTCCCCCCCCCCTTGATTTTTCAACCTTGTCTACGTTTTGCAGCCTAAAATAAAATTTGCATTTTTAATCCAAACAAAACAAAACAACATTCTGCAGCGGTATTTTGTTTCTCCTGAGAGATGACAAATATAAGGTGAATTTAAAAGCCAACGAGTCTGATTCCCTGAGACACTACAGCTTGCTGTTTTGCTTAAATCAGTGCGCAATTCCAGCAACCAGTGTGTGAGACGTTCAATAAAATCAAGGTGTTAACACAGTCAAGCAGCACTTCAGCAATCAAAACAAATGTGCTAGACCTCCCTGCATCCAAATGATGCATCAAGTAGTCTGGGAAGTGTACACCTGCTGCACTTGGAATCACCTGGGGGGCATGTTTTTCTTGTTCATGTCACAAATGCACCATTGCTAAGGCAAAAGTCATGGGCTGGCCGTACCATTAGACAGAGGGAGGCATGACTGCCTCCAGCTGTTGATTTGGGGTGGCATGAAAGGGCAGCAAATTGTTTGTTGCTTAATTTATTACTGTTGTCACTGCATTTTTGCTGCACACAAGGGAAAAGGGCACTTGTGGGATTTTCTGCCTCGGGTATCAGAAGAACTTGACCAGCCTGGGGTACTACAGCTTGGAGGGCTTCCACCTCAGACAGCACAATGGATTGGGCCAGCCCTGCAAAAGCCCTGGATGCATTAATTTTCCAAAGGATTTCTTTCTAATAATCCAAAGGCCTATTCTGAGATCACCTGAGATGCATTGCTGCAACTTTCCACAATCAACAATTTACAAAGCATATGATAATGTGGGCATTTGTGCAAGGAAAATCAGTGTAAATGTTCTGCCCCTTCCAGAACATGCCCTAGCAGAGAATAAGAGCTTCCTAGTATTCTCTGAAAGAATAAGTTTCCACATCACTTTTTAGGATGGTTTGACCAAGTTCTCTTTTGTATCATTTGGCAGCAGGCAATGGCTCACTACTAGGGCTGCCGGACGTCTGGGTTTTGCCAGACACATCCGGGAATTGGATCAAAATGGCGTTGGGGCAGATTTGTGCTGAATTGGCAAAATGTCCGGGAAAATCTGGATATATAGCAAGTAGGGCAATTAATAAAAAAGCTTTAGAAATCTGAAAGAAGAAGCCCCAAAACTTAATTTTCTGGGGGAGATGTTCTCCAAAAAAGCTCAACAGCTGTGACCAAAAACTGGTGCCGGCGGGAGCTCAACAACTTTGTTCAGATTTTCATTTTTGGGAATATTGCAACCCTACTCACTACATTATCATGATTCATGGGGGTGTTCAACTCTGGCTAAGAATAGAACTTGAAAGTGTGGGCCCTTTGAAGACGCAATCCATGAATTTGTGGGACATTCACTAGGGGGGAAAGTCTTACCATTAAAAGTACATATATTAAAGACAATCAGATTGCAAAGCTCTCTGATCTTTTCCTTCTCTGAGGCTTTTTTATTCATGGAGCGAAGCTGCTGTTGCTGATCAGAAAATGGCCCAAACCATGAGAGAAGGTATGTAACCATCTTGATTAGACTTCTCAGCATCTTTTTACATCAACAATTTGGTGTTCTTCTGAACCAGTTGTGTAAGTTGGTTATAAGGCATTACAATAGTTCTGTTCTTACCTTGAGGGATGGATCCAGGAGGTGCTGGGAAATGACTGCTCTTTCCTTTTTTAAAAAAAATATTAATTTTCTATTTATTTTTCCACATATTTTTAAACATAACATCCAACCTATGTATAACATAGCTAACATTTGGTTACACGAGCCAATGACTTCCATCCTCCTCAACTGATGGTTTTCCAACTTACTCTCTGATATTCCATTTTGTTATTATAGTAACTACTATCAAGTCCTTTTCGTGAATAAACAGGTTGTAAATTATATTTCGTAATAATTAATTAAAATTATCCTTACAAAACTTCTTGTAACCCTACTAGCGATGTCAGTTGTTTACAGTTGTCTTTCAAATATACCATAAATTTATTCCAGTCTTTCAGGAAAGTTTGGTCTTGCTGGTTCCAAATTTTCCCAGTTAATTTAGCCAACTCAGCATAGTCCATCAAATCACTGCTCTTTACAATGGTATTTCTGCCACTGGGTTCGAAGAACTTAAGATGAGCCTGATGGATCGGGGCAATGATTGTGAACACTGCATTTCTTCACAGCACACAGTTAAGCTAGGAAACCTGCTCCCACTTGTGGCAGTGATGACCACCAGCTTGGATGCCTTTAAAAAAGGATTTGACAAATTCATGGAAGACAAGGCTATCAATGGTTACTAGTCAAACCGGCTATGTTCTGCCTTCACTGCTCCTCTGAATACCAGTTGCTGGAATCGCAAGTGGGCAGAGTGCTGTTGCACTCCACAGGGTACTGGTCCAAACAAGAAATTAATGACTTCCCAGTACTGTAAACTGTGTTATTCCTACCCTTGATTGTGAAAATGGCATCCCCATTTGCAGTCCAGAATGATGCAATCCATTCAACACTGTTAGAATTTTGCCATCCCATTTTCCTGTATGTATGGATCAGACCGCATATTCTAGAAGTGCTGATATATTCAGAATATTACCCTTTCGTTGTGGATTTGTTCTGCACAGCACTGATGTTTGCTGCACTTTTGTACTGTGGCGGCTGGTTTCACTTTATCGATACCCCATAACAAAATACCATAACATGCAGGCACTTGGCTCTCTGGGGGAGCTATTGGGCTGGAAGGCCGTTCAAGCACAACTTTCTGGAAAGACCCAATTAATACAAGCCCTGTAGTTTTCAATTAACTCTTCTTTGCAGCAGCATAGACTTGGAAAACACTCTTTAATAGATCTCTTCCACTACAGTGCACAAATTCTATTGCAATCGCTTCACCAATTATTGAAAGTTAGTAGAGTGAGGCAGTTCTCTCACAACACTTTCAATTGTGATTTGAGGATCTGTCTGTTATTATCCAGGTGGTTCGTGTACTGAGAGTCTAAGCATGTACAGCCATCTTTCGCCATTGACTTCCTATTTTAAGCCACCACCCTGCATTGCAGCTATTTAGAGGGATGTAGTGTGTTCCCACCCACTGGACCAACAATGCACTGTAACACAATTCTATGTTCATGTCTGCTCTCAGGAAGGATGGCTGAACCGAGATGGGCATTCCCACATGACAGGTGTTTGAAGCTCTGGCTTCAAGCTAGATGTTTTAAAGAGGCTTGAATGTAGTATAATAGAGCCACTGCTTCCTGCTTCGTTTGTATAGCAGTTTTCCTTGGCCAAACAGATTTCACAGGTTTCCAAAGCACCAAAACCAAAAGCCATCCCAGTTTCTGATATGATCCAGAAATGTTCTGCTTTTCCTTAGGACGTCTCTATTTTCATCAGAGAAAGGTTGGAGAGTATGAAGTTATGAGACCCCAGAACCAATGAGATAAGTAACTATACAACCTTTAAAAGACATGTAAAGGCAGAGGAGATTTTTAATGTTTAATGTTTTATTATGTTTTTATATGTGTTGGAAGCCGCCCAGAGTGGCTAGGACAACCCAGTCAGATGGGCAGGGCATTAATAATAAAATTACTAATATTATTATGGAATAAAATGTCCCTATTTTCACTGGAGAAATGCTGGAGGGTATGTTGAATCAGCTCCCAGGCTAAGCTACTTTTCTCCTGCCTTTCCTTGGGGCTTATAAACCTATGAAGTTGCCTTTTACTGAGTTAGGCTATTGGTCCATCTAGCTGAGTATTGTCTAAACTGGCTGGCAGTGGTTTTCCAGGATATCAGGCAGGGAGTCTCTCCCCGGCCTACCTAGATATGCCAGGGATACAAAACAGATGCTTTTGCCAACCAAAGGCCTGGCTGAAGAGGAATGTTTTCGCTTGGTACCTAAAGATATGTAATCAAGGTGCCAGGCAAGTCTCCCTAGGGAGAGCATTCCACAAGTGGGAAGCCACCAGAGAAAAGGCCTATTCTTGTGTTGCCACCCTCCAGACCTCTTGTGGAGGGACACAAGAAGAAGGGCCTCAGACGATGATCACAGTGTCTGGGTCAGTTCATATGGGGAGAAGTTGTACTTGAGGGATTGTGGTCCTGAACCATTTGAAGCTTTATAGGTCCAGAAACTAATTGGCAGTCAGTGCTGTCAGGCTAGGATTGGATGTTATATATGCACAAATGGTCTTACTCTGGTGAGCAACTTGGCTGCTGAATTCTGCACTAGTTGAAGTTTCCAAACCATCTTCAGAGGTAGCCCCACATCTATCCTGGGGGAGAGGGTGTCCCAACCATTCTCATGGACCACTGATGTCATTTCAGGTGTTGATGGCATGATGATGACAGTTCTTTGTCCATAGCAACCCTCTGTGTCTCATGTCTCCAGTGCACTCAGTTATCATCTTAATTTGCCAAAAATAATAGTCCAGTGTGTGTGTGTGTGTGTGTGTGTGTGTGTGTTACAAAAACTTGAGCCACACACTGCTAGAGTATTGCCTCCCAGTACTTCTGTCCCCCCCATCCCCTCTGTGCTATGATTATAAATGGAAATTTATTTCCTTTACCATTTAACTTACTGGGAGAATTTGTGTGACAGCTATACCTAGACCAGAGAGCTTCTCCCGGAGATAAATTCATATGACAAGTCATTTCTGGATTGGCGGGTTATTAATGAAGAGCCAGCACGGGTCAGATAACTGAAGACTGTTGTAATTTGCAATTATTTATTGCATTTGAGCGTGCCCACGAAAGTCGTAGCATCATCAAGGTTTGGGAGGATAGATTGATGCATATCATCCGATTGAAATTGTATAGAAGACAATTACTGTAAAGACATAGGGTATTAAATGATAAACATTGCTGGTTAGGAACCTCATGTAAATTATTTATTCCCATCCTTTACAGCTTTATGTGTTTGCTGATTTGCATCTAACACTGCCAAAGAAGGATTCCCGCTAGGCAGGAAACAGACAACATAAAATGGTACAAAGAGATAAATGTTCTGTAGCTAAGGCTTGAATAGAAAGCTAGAGCAGAGCTTTGTTATCAGAATGGGCAGAGGATAACTGTGCTATGCAGAACAGAAATAATACTTAAGGTGCACCCATGGGGAAGTTGTCTGGGTCTGGGAAATGGTCTGAAGGAAATATGGTGAAGTTAAAAAGATATGAAGAGCCTTGCAGGATCACACCAAAGGGCCCATCTAATTGAGCACTCTGTTCTCACTGTGGCCAACCAGACGCATATGGAATTCCCACAAGCAAAACTTGAATTTGCCTGTTTCAATACAATGCTAAACAATGGTTTAGCACTACATGAATGAATAGAATCAAACCCTGGGCTCATGTCCTCATCATCCCCCCTGGTGCAGCCAGAAGCATAGCATAGGTGTGCCGGGGGGGCCATGGCCCTGGGCACACAATTTTTGAGTAGGTACAAACCAGGTGACCCCACGCAGGCGAATCCAGTGCAGCCTGGCCTGGTGCTCCTCTCCACCTATGTCAGCCAGCCAGGCTCCCCTCTGCGCGGGCAGGCAGGTGGCTCAACGCAGCTCTGCTTTGTTCCAGTGGGGTTCGCTCCAATGGCATCAGTGGCAAGGGCTGAGCTGGTGCCCCACCACCCGATGAACCCCCCTCCCAGCACACACATGCCCCCCACCCCGGGTACCGACAACCGATGCTATGCCACTAGGTGCAATCACTGAGATGTCTGCAGAGAAAGGATCATGTCTAGGTCATTTTTTATGTGTAGCAATTAGCTGTCTGACCTAGTTAAGCATATATTTTCACTCTCCATTGTTTTTTATTGTGTATGTCCCATGCAAGAAAGTTAGCTACAAAATGTCAAACCACACAGGTGATGGCAGTCAACCATAAAAAAACTTTTCCTTGGAGAGCGTTTGAGAAAGACCCTTTTGACATGCTGGGAAGCACCTAATGGCAGGCAGAGGAGTTTGTTGTCAACTTCCATTGTTGCTATTGCCACAGCTTAAGGTACACCATGCAATCCATCGCAGCTGCTTATCTCTGCTCCAAGCGCCATCCGAAGGCTCAGTAATGAAAGTAGCATAATTGGATATGCTGCCACAGCAGTGGATGACAACAAAAATCTGAAAGCATCCCCTCCCCAACCGCATTGCCAAATGATTACATCTGATGTGATAAATTGGCATCTCTCCTGAGTAATTTAACCTTCTGGGAAAGCTTTTTTGTTATTGCAGAATTGCAGGCATTTAGGCAAATTTATTTCCATCAAACTAGGGAGGGGGAAGACCTCTGAATTTTCTTTCAACTGTTCAGTAATTCAGCCCCCTTGGAGGAAGGATGATATGTAGGTATGAAGTGGGAATTAGAGAACAGTCATTACTGAGCACTGTTCTGAAAGGATAGAGTCAAGAGGAACATACCTAAATGTACAGATACATTGATGAATGATGCATATTATCTGAATGTTCTGTGGTTGTAGGAGCATCCCCTTAATATTCACTGTGTGATATTCACATTTGCCATACAAAGGATTTTGCCACATTTGACTGTGCCTGAAAGCTAGCAGAACACAGGACCATGTTTTTTGGCTGCATTTCACATGTCACAGCAAATATCTGTCGAGATTTGACAGCTGACATGCAGTAGCAGTCAGTATTTGGCAGTGTCTGACATGCAGCACAGACAACATTTGGGAAACTGATAGGTGGCATGCAGTAGAATATGGCAAATGCTATTTTTATTTCATTCATGTAACTGGGGAAAAAAACAGTTCCTCATATTTGAGATGACAGAAATCAAATTTCTGGATGAGCCCTTCAGACTTCCAAGCAATATTTGGGGGGGGGTGTCACCCCCATCCCAAGTGCCCTACACTGAAAGGAGCTTAAGAGTGCTTGGATCCAAATCCAAATTGCATTGCTCATTAGCACATGTCTGTACAATGGAAACAACAACAAAATGTGCACGTACAAAATGCATTAATCCATTCTAAATGATGATTAAAAACTGTTCCATTACAACAACTCTTTGGCATATGTTAACATCTGAAACGGTGAGCGGCTCCCACTTCCCTAAGCCCAATTTAACAATCTGTCATGAAATAGTCTGTTCCAACCAATATAACTAAATTTTGCTCAAAGGAGAGTCATTTCTAAACCTTAGAATAAGGGGCTTGAGATATCAGATCCCCAGCTCTGAATACAAAGGGCGTTCTAAGAGGAAGTATATCAGGTCCTCTGCCTTCAAGCATTCAACTTGGCAATGGCTACAGAGTTCTGGAAAGTCCCACCAGAGCATTCAGTCTGCTTTTGCTCAGAAGCCATCTCAACTCACATGAGCAGCATGCCTCTGGATCACTGCACCTAGAAGCCCTTGCACAGACAGGAAGAAACCCTGATAATGCTGGGCTCCTGATCACGCAGAGGCTTCCAAGTGCCTTCTGCTGAATGTGATTAGAATGTGATTCTGCACTGAATGTGGAAAGAAGGTCAGGCCAGCAAACAGCTCCTCTACCTTCCTGCATTCAGTCTGAACACTTGAAGAGGGCTGTGGTTACACAAGTGGGGATCACAAGTGGATGAAGGCAATTAAATGAAAAATAATTGTGGCTTAGGAGAGTGGTGGTCACTCACTTTTCCACCATACAAGGAAGATTACTGGCTGATACCCTCGTACTACGGGACCGCCTCTCCTGGTATGTCCCACAGAGGAACTTACGGTCTTCAAATAAAAACATCCTGAAGGTCCCAGGCCACAGAGAGGTTAGGCTGGCCTCAACTAGAGCCAGGGCTTTTTCGGCTGTGGCTCCAATCTGGTGGAACGCTCTGTCACAAGAGACTAGGGCCCTGCAGGACTTGACATCTTTCCGCAGGGCCTGCAAAACAGAGCTGTTCCACCAGGCCTTTGGTCAGGGCGCAGCCTGACTCCCTCCTTTGGCAATCTTCACAGAACTTTAGCTTAATGATTGCCACCAATTTGATTTTAATTAATTTTTATAATGAAATGTTTTTAGAATGCTATACTATTTTATTGTTGTTAGCTGCCCTGAGCCCGGCTTCGGCTGGGGAGGGCGGGATATAAATAAAATTTATTATTATTGTTGTTGTTGTTGTTGATACATTTATATAATGGGGATTGTGGGTGGTGATGCTTTTAGTTTACTCAGTTTGCTTTAGAAAGCTTCAGAATATGTGAATTGACTTGATTACATTGTTATATTTTCAGTTATTCTGGGACTAGGAGGGGATGGTCTAGGAACGCTGTACTGCTTGAATTGCTCTTCAAATTATTTGCCAACCTGTCACTTTCTAAATAAGCAGAATATTAGATAAAGTGCAAAACTGTTGTGTGCCCCGAGAAAATTACTCCTACAGAAGCTGCTTTGCACTTTGTATTGACCAGGGAAAGGAGAACCGAATATTATTCTCGAAGAAATATTTTGCTTTGCTTTTCAATGAGCTGTTTTTTGTTCATATGAAACCTCTGTATGAAAGAATGTCAAAACTGAACTCACCATAATATAAACACATGCATCAAGCAGGTGTTTGCCTATTCCATCTCCCCTATAAATCACCCAACAAAACCATATGTAGGTAATGAGGAAGGATCTGGAAGGAACATGGCTTCCTGGCTGGGGCAGTAGTCAACAAGGATCAGGTTCCATCTTTGTTTTCCATTAAAACAACATGAGCTGGAGATGAGATTTACAAAAAGGGAACTGAGGTATAAGAAGATAAAAAGAGCCTGCTGGATCAGGCCAATGATCTAGTCAGCGGTCAGGCCAATGGCCTATCAAGTCCTTCTCAGTGGCTGCTCCTGAATTTTGGAACTCTCTCCCTAGAAAAGCTAGACTAGCTCCCTCCTTGCTGTCCTTCCACCAGCAGATGAAGACTTTCTTCTTCCAACAGGCCTCTGGAAATTGACTGCTTTTAATGAAAGGGCTGCTGCCATGCTGTTTTCATTGTAATCATTGGTATGTGTCAGGGGACTGCCATCAGAACAGGGCAGGGAGGCAGGGGGCCCGTTGGGATACAGAGAGCCTCCAAAACTCCTGAGGAACAGTTCCTCTTCCAGCAGTGGGGAAAGCCACACCTCCAGTGGAGAAGAGAGGGAAGGGGCAAGCCAACCGAGGAAAGGGCTCGAGGATACTGCTGAGAGCCCCAGCGCCTCACCTAGCCAGGCTGGCCAGGAGGGACGCACGCCACTTCTGTCACCCACCTTGCGCAGAGGGGTGAAATGCAAGGAGGGGAGGCGGAGGCTTGGGGTGCTGAAGTTCTTATGTTGGAGGAGAAGTCGGAAGGGGCCACTCCCGGATTCTGCAAGTGACTGAGATGGACATGAACTTGGTATCTCCGCACTGCAAATAGTTTGCACAATAAAACCTGTAAAAGCCAGGTCGGAGTCCTGCATGGTTACTCACGAGCAACCACCATCACCATCTGACAGTATGTTTTTAACAGATTTTATATATGTATATAGTTTTAATTCTATCAAAGCTTAATTGTATTTTAATTATTGTATATTAATTATTGATTTTCAACTGAAGCACCTATATCTAATGTCAGGCTACTAGAAAAGGAAGATTTCCACTCAAGCAGGGTATAAATTCTTATCTAAAACTTGTCACATTGCTGGCATTAATAAACCAATCTCCCTCTTCTATATTTTCCTTCAATTTTCCTTGTGCATCTCCTGTCTTTTTTATTTTGTCCCTTTCTTATTGGGAAGAAGATATTTGCCTGAAAAGTGAATAAAATATAAGTACTGAAGAAATAAACTATATCCCTGTTTCTCTTCTCCTTGGGGCAACTAGAGTATTACTTTGGAAAGTAGGTATAGATCTCAGAAACCTATTTAGCAGTAGTTCAAACATCATCATATTCCTAAGTTCTGCACCATATACTATCTAAGAGGAAATTTTCAGTTTCAGCAACTTTAAGGTTGGGCAGATTAAGTGGCTGCCTCTGCTTCTCCAGAATTTTAAAAAGGCCTAGATTGATTTTTCCACTTGGAGTTTAGTGCAAGTTAGATCCAACTTTCACCCTTTGGAAAATGAAAAATGTACCTCTAAATATTTAAAAGACTGAACTTGCTCGATGGATGCTGGACTCTGATTCCTTGCATAGAAAAGAGGATTTCTCATTCTCCAATTGTTACTTTGGGTTTATCATAACCAATGACAAGTTGTTTATGCACACAGAAGGACCTTAAGCAATTTCATAAACCTACCTTGTGAGAAGGGCATGCAAATCATATTGCCTGCGTAGAGTAGAAAGGGAATTTTACGTGGGATGACAGAAGAGGCAAAGAAATAGAACCCTTGTAAGTCAGTTACTGTACTATTATGGCAGGCTCCAGATGAGTTTAATGGGAATTTACTTCTAAGTTAGTGCCTTTAGGATTGCACCCTAAATCTCTCACACTGAAATCAATAAGAATTTGATGTGCTTAACTTTGGGAGTATTGTACTCCTAAAAATTCAATAGGAAAGGGAGCAAGAGGACAGCCCTGCTTCACATCATGTAAGAACATATATTTCTGGGTAGTCCTTACCATCTGCATAGGGAGCCTACCAATGTAATCTTCTTCGTGCTCCTTCTGAAATCATTTCCACTGCGTTCAGTGGGTACCAGCTTCTTCCTAGTAAGTGTGTTCAGGATTTCAGCCTCAGTCAAACACAAAAGTCCAAGAGCCAATGACACAACTGGATGACTTTCCTTGGGTCTGCAGTAAGAAAATACAGTATTAAGGGAAGCTTTTAATGTTTAATAGACTATTGTATTTTAATATTCTGTTGGAAGCCTCCCAGAGTGGCTGGGGAAACCCAGCCAGATGGGTGGGGTATAAATAAATTATTAATAATAATAATAATAATAATAATAATAATAATAATTATATGCTCCCTCAGTGATGGCCACCAACTTGGATGTTTTTAGAGCTTTAAAAAAATTTATGGAGGCATGTTAGTGGATATCACAGCAGAGAAGCTGGATGTCTTTGAAAATGCTATCGGAGATGCATCTCAAAACCACATACCAATGGTTCTGAAGATTGTGGTGGCATCCCAGAACTTACTGTGAGAGTAAGGGGGTGTACATGCATTTATTAAGGGAATGCCCAACAGTGGCATAGATTTGGTCTGCAGCGACATGGGAAATACAGCAGTGGTATAATGACTGACATGTCACCAGCATGTGTTAAGGGGCAAAGCAGCAGCATAAGGTCTTTGTGGTATTTGGCATTGTTTTATTGAATACATTTCATGGCTTCAAACAAAAAAGATCCTCCCTCAGTAATGCAAACATGTGTCTGGCTGTTGGGCTGACTCTTCCTGCGAAGCTATTTGCTGGGAGGGGGTACTTCATGCCTGGACCTCAGAGGCTCAGATCTGGATGGAGGAAAAGAAGACAGGATCTTTATTACTGGTCTGGTAACAGACTAGGGTAACCTTTATCATAGCCTCCACAGGAAGGACTGTGTGTTTTATTTATTTTATTTTAGACTTTTCCTTCCCCTGTCATCTATTCTGAAAAACAAAGCTTTTGAAAATGAAAATAAAATAGTTGGACTATTCACAAGAGTCAGTTCAATATGAAGCTCATCACAGGCTGATCGAGAAAGAAGCATGTGGTGCCAGAAGAAGCATCTGACTATGCCTTTGAAGAGGGGGTGCTGTGGGAGCTGTTCCTCATGATATAGCTAGGTACCACTAATTAATCTTCTTTGTTCGGTGCCAGCAGGGTGCTAGGCTTCAGCATACAAAGCTGAAATGGAAATCAGATCAGTTGGAGCAGGGCAGGTCCAAAACAATTGGACGCAGTTCTGATTAATTACATAAGCCTTAGAAGTCATCTAGCCCAAACTCTTTCCACCAAAAAGTTGGAAAGGACTCTGTAAACATTCTCAACTACAAAATGGTGATTGGAGAGGAGGCAAGTGGTTCTTTTTGCGGGTGGGTAGGTGGGTGACTATGCACGTAAATTTTTCAGCCCTACAATAATGGAAACTGCTGCAAAACAACCCACTGCCCACCATCAAATCTGTACAGGCATGGTGTCTTGGCATGGTATGAAGCTGTCGATGGCAAAACATTCAAAGGAAGAAAGAAAAAATAGCAGGGGCTGGAGAAACCACCTGCCCATCATAGCAAAAACTGTGAAACAGAAGGATGGACAGCAGCACAATTAAATGAAGAGGGGGAAATGCCCCCTCTATCATTCAATCTTCTTCACTGCCTTGGGAATGGTAGGTTAGGGTTCCCACACAAAGATAGTTGCACTCGCCATTCCTGCATGGTGAGGGGAATTTGGGGTTCTGTGAGTAACAGGGCTTTCCCCCTATAAACTGAATGCCTTCCTGCTTCCTCTGTGTCAGAGAGATGCCCATTAACTGTTGACTAATAGGAATAGCTCAAGGGACGCGGGTGGTGCTGTGGGTTAAACCACAGAGCCTAGGACTTGCTGATTAGAAGGTCGCCGGTTCGAATCCCCATGATGGGGTGAGCTCCCGTTGCTCGGTCCCTGCTCCTACCAACCTAGCAGTTCGAAAGCACATCAAAGTGCAAGTAGATAAATAGGTACCACTCCGGGGGGGAAGGTAAACAGTGTTTCCGTGCACTGCTCTGGTTTGCCAGAAGCGGTTTCATCATGCTGGCCACATGACCCGGAAGCTGTACGCCGGCTCCCTCAGCCAATAAAGCGAGATGAGTGCCGCAACCCCAGAGTCGGCCATGACTGGACCTAATGGTCAAGAGGTCCCTTTACCTTTACCTAATAGGAATAGCTTAGCCACTTCACAGTTTTCCCATATTGCAAGGCCAAGGAGCAATCACTCTGTTGGGCATGAGTGCTCTGTCCGTATGCCGTGAGATGCTTTATGGAGGATGGCTGCAAGGTGCTCAGAGGTGTTCAGACATGGTCTTCGCCTGTTTGCTGTGTTCTCTTACCTTTGGAGTCCCCAGTGAATGTCTGTGTCTGAGAACTCTGAGAACAAAAGTTACCCATCTGCCATGGTTATCCCCTGCTAAGGGACGCGGGTGGCGCTGTGGGTTAAAGCCTCAGTGCCTAGGGCTTGCCGATCGAAAGGTCGGTGGTTCGAATCCCCGCGGCGGGGTGCGCTCCCGCTGTTCGGTCCCAACGCCTGCCAACCTAGCAGTTCGAAAGCACTCCCGGGTGCAAGTAGATAAATAGGGACCACTTACTAGCGGGAAGGTAAACAGCGTTTCCGTGTGCGGCTCTGGCTCGCCAGAGCAGTGATGTCACGCTGGCCACGTGACCCAGAAGTGTCTTCAGACAGCGCTGGCCCTTGGCCTCTTTGAGTGAGATGGGCGCACAACCCTAGAGTCTGTCAAGACTGGCCCGTACGGGCAGGGGTACCTTTACCTTTACCTTTATCCTTCCCTGCTGGGTGTTTCTCATCCCCGAAAACCCTCCCTTTTTCTTTTCTTTGGGAAATGTGGTTCCTTTGTACAAAGATCCCCACCATTAAACTCCCACATCAGCTTGTGCTTCCCTGGAAAGAAAGCTGAGATTTAGCCATGTGACACCTCTTCATATGTCATCTGTGGCTCTTGAGCCTGTGCTGTAATGGCTCGTGGCATAGTCAGAATACTGCTCTTTGATATGACCATGGGGCAGCTGTCTGGGGCTCCACATTATTCCACTGGGAGTGTTTGAGACTTGTGCTACCTCTTCCATCAGTGTAATGTTACACCAGCACAGCAGCAAGCAAATCTTGAAGAAGCATAGGATTCTAAGTAAGGCTGTCTCCTGCCACAACCACAACACTATCTGGTTTTCCTCCTTCCACTGGCAGTGTGTCACTGTGTAGGAGTTTCACCACCAATCACCTACCCCAGTACAAGTTTGGATTAGATTACCCTTGGGATCCCTTCCAAGTAGATTTCCCTGTTAGTCACTTAGGGCTCAGTTTACATGCCCCTCCCTCCATTGTCTAAAAGATGTTGTGCTGATGACCCCACAACACCCCCCCCCTTAATCCAATGTCATGAGTCAGAAGGACACAGAAGATCCACTGTCTTCTTCCTTCTAGCAAAAGTGCTGAGATGGGAAGAGAGAAGATAAGTAAAGATGGGTGAATCTGTCGATTTCAGGTTCATTTTCTCAATTCAACTCTTAACATTTTCACATCACCTTGCAATTTAGTTTTTAGAAGTCCTTGTGAAAATTCATCAGCATTTTGATGCAAATTTCAAAAACACACATTTTTGTATCTAATTTTGTGGAATATATACATTTTCTATGTTATTTTCTCAAATATATGCATATTAATGCACATTTTACCCCAGGATATGCACACATTATTCAGCTGGAGAACTGCATTGCACAGTTCAAAAACGTGCAGAATTTGAAGGCTGTCTGTGTTCTGGTTCTGGCATGGTTTTGGAAAGTGAGAATTGGAGAAGTTCTCATTTAAATGCCAGCTGCATCAATCCCCCCCCCCCATCCCTAAGAATGAATGAGCAATAAACAGCTCCCAGACATGACAAGTAGACCTATGGCACCCTCTTCAAACAACAGCAGCCTGTTGGAAGAGGTCAGGCAAAGTAAGCGCATAGATAGCAACGAATCATTGTCATGACATCTCAGTCATGGCCAGCATCGAGATCACTTGAACAAATGTAGCTGTAATCACTGCTATTGATCCTACAAGCTCCATCTGCCTCTGACTTCAAGAAACTGCATGCCCCAATAAAGAAGGGGATTCAATCATTTCACCCTCTTGACACCCCCAGGCCTTTCACATTTGCCTGGCCTGGTTCTTGAGTCCAAGTACCACATCATGCAACACTGAAAGGCAAGAGGATTAGCTCAGCAATATTACTGAAACCCTGCTGCTAACAATGGGGCATTAAGCTGTGTACAAATAATGAGAACACTGGGAAATGGAATGCAGACAAGAGATTATTAGGCAATAAATTATCAATGCGCCCAAACTGCTCAGTGTTATTTCTTTCTCTCCTCCCACACTGCTTGCTCTAAGGTCTCAGGAATGTGACAATTATACAAATTAAAGAGGTTAAGTTTATTAAAGTCCCTTGATTCTTCCTTTTTTTTACTGTTTTTTCCCCTTTTTTTTAAAAAAAAGGAATCATAGAGGCAGCTGATTGCAGGAACATCGCAGAATAAACTTCTTGGCTGAAATAGACTGAGCACTCCGACACCATCCCTAGGAACTCTACCCAAATCCACCAATCATTTGCTGCTTATGGACCCCACCAAGGGCGCAGACCTCTCCACTCTGGCTCAGAGTGTCTTGGAGCCCACCTGCCAGTCTGTGTGCTCCACAGGCTGCTCCTCCACTGCTCTGGGCAGCTAAGGAGGTGCTCTGGCACCTCGGCAAAGAAATCCAGTTGCTGGCATGGGCCATCGCAGCAGCCCTGTGGGGCCCCCTCCCCAGTCAGCTGGCAGCATTATTAGAAGTCTGTGCAGAGTGCCCAACAGGGCTCCAAGGTTACAAGGGATGGGGGGGGCGCCAATATAGCTCCTAACCTAAACCTTTACTGAACACCAGGACGCGGGTGGCACTGTGGGTTAAACCACAGAGCCTAGGACTTGACGATCAGAAGGTTGGCAGTTCGAATCCCTGCGATGGGGTGAGCTCCCGTTGCTCAATCCCTGCTCCTGCCAACCTAGCAGTTCAAAAGCAAGCAGTGCAAGTAGATAAATAGGTACCGCTCCGGCAGGAAGGTAAACAGCTTAGTCATGCCAGAAGCAGCTTAGTCATGCTGGCCACATGATCCAGAAGCTGTACGCCGACTCCCTTGGCCAATAAAGCGAGATGAGCGCCGCAACCCCAGAGTCGGCCACGACTGGACCTAATGGTCAGGGGTCCCTTTACCTTTCGCCTTACTGAACACAGACCTGTTGGAACAAACAACCACAAGAAGCTCTGGTTCATTCATTACGATGGGTTCATTCTGAGTAAAAGTTAGTTGACGGCAACAACCCAAGCTGCTTCTTGTCCTTGCCAAGGAGAGATAATGGATATGAGTAGAAACAGGAACAGAAAAGCTCACAGGGTGTAGAACCAAGAGGTGATGGAGGAGGCTGACTCCTACCATGGAGGCACATTGAAGATAACCTCGGTACAGCAGACTACTTCAGAGTGACATTCCGGATCAGTTCAGGGAGTGCGAATGAAAGCTATTAAGTACCTTAAAAGCAATAGTGAGAGAGGCTGCTGCCCCCTGGTAGGGCTCTCATTATATGAGAGATAGCGGCGGAGTGAGTGGGCTGCTAGAAGTAGGGAAAAAATGGAGTGGAAACTGTTGCTAAGACCACGTGTTTGAACGCCCTTTGTTTTGTACCTAGGTATTGGTAAAACTGGAAATGTCAGTGTTTGCCCTTGTTATATGCTTTCCTTGTTGAACTTATGGCAGAATTGCTAATTTGTTGTTTATTGGGCCTGTTTATATGACTTTGTAATTTCTGTGCGTTGGTTTTCCCCTCTGTTTATCTTTACTACTTTGATCCCTGCTCTGCGACTGAAAATATCCAGTGAAGAGCATGCTATAAAAAACTATAAACAAACAAATAAAACACCATTCGCTCAAGCACAGGGAAGAAGGATCTGAAAACTATGCCCACTTCAAAAGCCTGACTGGAAAGTCTACAAGGAGAAGGCTTGCCACTGAGGTGTCCCTTGAGGGAAGGCAATTCCCAATAGTATGTGATATGTCCCAGGCACCAATCCTATTTGGGGGACTTGCACTAGGCCCAGAAACCAGAGACATGAGGTCATGTATGGCTAGTGCCAGTCCCAAATCCAGAAGCAAAGTCAGGACCACCAATATGTCAAGGCCAGAAAGAGCAGTGGTCAAAGTCCTAAAGGCAAACAAAGAATATAGACTAAAAGTCAAAGAGTGAAGGTAAGACTGTTGCTCCAGTAAGCAGCAAACAGAGACCTGGCCTTAAATAGGAGTGCAGCTACATTTAAGCTGTTGAGTGGAACCTCTTACTCTTTAAAGCATCCAGTCTGTTTTAGGAGCCATGGGCTCCAGCAGCAGTGTGGAGGCCTTTGGCATGAACCCTCAGATTCTGAAGATGATAATAGGCAACATCTTCAAGCTAAAGAGGCATTGGCATCATGTGCTGCCTGGTGCTGGAAGTTTCAAGGAGACAGAGATGCCACAGGCTAGTCCAGAATGCACATGTATTGTAAAGGCACTGTAAATTTTACTTGAAATAAAAAGGATGTGTGTAGAATTGAAGAACTGGGTTGTTGATGCCCCGATTCCTCAGTCGCAAAAGGAAAACAAATGCAATGTATCAGACATTTCCAAGAAGTCACAGAATTACATTTTCTGGATTTTATAAGGTAGTTCTAGACCAGATGTAAATGAGGATATGTACCAGGAAATCCAGGGAGCCCAGCTGTTCCAGACAGACTAGAGGACCTTAAGGATACTTCTATAATTTGTCATTAGATCTACGTTTTACATTTGTTTTGCAAAAACAGCTTTGTGTTTTATCAAGTGTCCTTTTTAAAAACAGCATAGGGGGAAATTTCTTTGAAATACAAAACAGATCTGGAAGCAAAGTGCTAATGATTATCAGTATAATTTCTGGTCTTGTTTTAATTAGGCACTTTGCAAAGCCCTGCCTGTGACTCACAGGAGCAGTTTTATCAACTGGTGGTACCATATGTGTTATAATCATAATATAACGCACAAGAATTGGAGACAGAAGTTAAAACGGTTGCAAAGGGCACATCTTTTGGACAACTGCCAAGAACCTCATCAGAGAACTAAAACATCAGCAGAGGGGGAAATGGAGAGTAGTGTTTAGATCTCTGTATATTTCTGTGACTGGCTGAAGAAGTGCACCGAGCCTACGGTTCTTGGGCTTATTTAAAATTGGATGCAGCCTAGTATCTCCTGCTCAAGAAGTGCTAGGACTACTATGGCAATTAAAACCATGTAACATGTATGATGAGGTTAGGAAGTTGAATCATAGTTCAGAAAATAATTTTAGCCTCCGGAGCACAGGTCATCTACATTTACCTGGCTCTGCCTCCGTAGCAAGTGCCTTGTCTTGGGATACACCCAGTGAAGTACTGAAAACATATACAGTGGTAGCCTGGTTGTCAAACAGCTTGGCTCCCGAACAAATCGGCTCCCAAACATTGCAAACCCGGAAGTGAGTATTCTGGTTTGTGAACGTTTTTTGGAAGCCAAACGTCCAACGTGGCTTCCACTTGAATGCAGGAAGCTCCTACAGCCAATCGGAAGCCACGCCTTGGTTTTTGAATGGTTCCAGGAGTTGAATGGACTCCTGGAATGGATTAAGTTTGACAACCAAGGTATCACTGTAACTCATGCCTGTTCCAGGTTTTAGGGGTGCACTGTGTGGACTCTGTTCTTCCTTGCCACTTGTCACTCCTGCCCATTCATGTCAATACTTCTTCTGAGACCAATGTCCATGGCTGGCCAGAGGGAGAAGGCAAGGAGAGCAGATGCTGGTCCTGACACAGCTTGTTCGTTAAGGCCCCCCATCTGCATACATTTAAAGTTGCATCATTGCAGGGTGTTGGACTAGATGGCCCTTGGGGTCCCTTCCAACTCTGGGATTCTATGAGTCTATCATATCACTTGAAACAGTTGTGGCTTGCCCCAAAGAATCCTGGGTAATGTAGTTTGTTAAGGATGCTGAGAGTTGTTAGGAAACCCCGTTCCCTACACTGAACTACAATTCTCTGGCACTGTAGCTCTGTGGGAAGGAACAGAGGTCTTCTAACAACTGTCAGCACCATTAACACACAACAGCACCCAGGATTTCAGAGGGAAAGCCCTGATTCTTTGAAGTGGTGTAATAATGCTTTAAATGCATAGTGCAGGTGGGGCCTAAGAGATCACAGGTAGAAACTGCAAGAGAGAAGAGCAGAGGAGGGGACTTAGGAGAGGGTTGCCAACATGGTGCCTATGGGTGCAATGTTAATATTGAGGTCTTGCCATACTGTGTGCAAAATCTCTTGCCCGCTATCCACTCCCTGCATTCTTGGTCATGAAGTGGTGAGAGTGGTTCCTTCTTTCTTCCTTGAGCAGCTGAAGTAGGAAGTTGGAAGAGTGATGCTTTCTCCCACTTCCTCTTTCAGACCTATGTGTTTTTCAGGGTTAAGTTTGATTATACTTAATCGAACCTGCATATATTCAGATTGCTTAGAAAAATGAGAGGTTTTGAAGGGGGGGGACAGAACTGAACAGAGGGGGGGTGGCTCCCACAGCACTCAGAAATCCCATGTGCCCATTGGCAACCCCTAGCTTAGGGAAATAGGAGGTTTTCTCTCTATACAGACTGGCAGCAGCTCTCCAGGTTCCTGACTAGGAATGGGCCAATCTGTCACTTCTGGTTTCTCACTTCCTCATTCTCTCCAACCATAAGTTCAGTTCATCACATTTTATGGTTCTTGCATCCACTGCACCCTACTGCATCCCACAAAGCCAAAAGGACCCTCTGGGAAATTAGATAAATTTCCCACTTGCACAGGACATCTCTGGATCCAAGCCAAGATCCATGAAAACTCTGCTAGCTATGGGGGGATTCACACACTCACATAGCTGTTTATATCCTGGTGAACATGCACTCAGTAACACTGTCATTTCCTTTTTCTCGATAGCAAAGCTTGCCTGGTCCCCCTCAAACAAGTCTATCTTCAGCACAGATTACCAGTTTGCAAATGATTCTGTGTAAATCAAAGGGGACTAATATGCAACCCTATTATGCACATTTCCAATTACGTATCAAGTCAGAAGCTACAGAACTAATCATCTCTGCTATTAAACCGTCCGCACTAATATATTAATAATGGTTTTCAAATGTTACTGTGCATTATATAGTAACTTCTTTTTATTACTACCGTAACTGTGCTTTGATGCATAGTTTATTCTATATAGGTTTGAAAAGAGCAGAGCAGTTCAGAGAGAAAGCAGGTAACCCTCCTAAGTGTAGTATATAAACACTCTTAGAAGCTTAGAAGTTATCGATTCTGCTCTTAAAATAGGGACACTACAAGCTGGTGCCAAATGTATTGCTCTGGTTTCCTTTGAATCACATCAGCCAAGCCAAGAGGGGTTTTTTGTCAGGACCTCCATCCACACTGCCCAGGCTTGTGCCCCAGGAAGGTCACCTCAGTCCTCATAGTGAAGCGATTTGAATTCACCACCAGAGGCACACCCCATTGTCTCTTGGCACACTTGACTACACACACACAGAGAGAGAGACACACATTTTGATTTGGGGAAGATATGGGTATGTTTTTCACTTTAAAATTGGAACACACACACACACAGTTCATAGCTCCATTCCCAGTTCAGCTGTTGACTTATTGACTGCTACTTTAGTCACAGGTAGAACTTCCTTGAGGTATAAATTCTGCTTGACACTTTTACAGGGAGGGCGTCCCAAAAAAATATTGTTAGGCAGCTGGGAGTGGGTAGCAGCAAGCATTATAAATACCAAGAACTAATTCATCTTCCAACTTTCAAAGGGGAAAATTAAATCACTTAAGAATGCCAAAGCCTTCAAAGAATTGGACTTGCTTGCATGACTGCAGGGTTTCCTTTGCAGTGAGAAAAACAGCACAGATAAATTAGCCTGGATTGGTTTTCACTTGCATTTAAAAATGGCATTTACCATTTTGCCACCAGTGGGGTAAAAAAGGATTCCAGCTAACCACAGTAAGATCATGAGCAACTGGTGTGCTTTTAAAAAATTGTTTACTTATTAAATCCATAATTAGAAAGCAGGTCATTAATGCCTAGTGATCATCATAGTAGCTTTCTATTCTACGCAGTGATTTCAATTCTCAGTGGGGATGGCAAACAAAAGAACACTATGCATTATATTTCTCTAATGCAACTTAGCCTTATTAGTTTTGTTCTTCCCTTTTTTTCTTTTGAAAGCATGCTTGCTGCTAGGAGTGATTCTATCAAGAAACTGTGGTTGTTAGCAGAGCAAACCTAAAACAAGGAATTTATTTCATGGGCTTTGATGCCTGGAAAAACCATTACTCTTCTCCCAGACCTTTGGCTAGTTAAACAATCTATGGCCTTTTAAAGATGGTGGGGGAGAAGAGAGAGAGTTGTTTTGCTTTGTTATTATGGTGTGCATTTTTGTGTCTTTGTGATCTTCAGATGAAGGGAGGTATAGGAAGAAGAAGAAGAAGAAGAAGAAGAAGAAGAAGAAGAAGAAGAAGAAGAAGAAGAAGAAGAAGAAGAAGAAGAAATTTTCTTCTTCTTTGGCAATCACTTGTAGCTGAGTAGGATTGTCTTCCATAAACACAGTCTTAACAGTGAGTCCATAAGTGACTATGGAGGCCAACTCTGAATCCACACATCCTTCCACAGTGGGGACATAGGTTTCTGGGCAGGAGTTGATCACAATGAGGGTTTGCCAAATGTACCTTCCTCTTAGCTCATTTCTCATTTTTGCCCTGAGTTTGTGCTTCTTCAAATTCCATGACACCTTTGGTAAAGGCTATTCTCCCATTGGAGTGCTCGCAGGCCAGTGTTTCCCAGTTATCGGTGCTGATACTACATTTTTTAATATTTGCCTTGAGAGCATCTTTAAACCTCTTTTGTTGTCCACTGGTATTTTGCTTTCCATTCTTAAGTTGGGAATAGAGCAGTTGCTTTGGAAGACGATAGTCAGGCATCTGAACAACATGACCAGTCCAAGGAAGTTGATGTTGAAGAATCATTGCTTTGACACTGGTGATATTTGCTTCTTCCAGTACACTGACATTAGTTCGCCTGTCTTCCCAAGTGACGTGTGAAATTTTATTCTAGCATAGACAACAGCATCACCATTCATTTCACTGGAGAGAGTTGATCTGTGCGCACATTCCATTGCCTGCATGAGACTCTTGGCTGAAATAAACAGGGACCTCCATGAATACAAGGAATCCACAAAGGCCTGTGAACATCTAAAAATCTTTAAATCGGAGTAGGAGTGTCAGATGAATCTGCTGAAAATCAACTAATCAAGCTGATTTCCTTCTGTTCACATAGTCATCCCCCACCAAAGCACGTACTCTTACTGTGAATGCTTTTCACCTTCATTCTTTACAACAATTTTTCAACATGCACACATCATACATAAATAGATATGTAATATGCTTTGCAGTCTACATTATTTACATATTCACTGATATCTTATTGCTGCTGCCCATACATCTACTATATCACTTTTCTTTTCTTTTTTCCTGAAGTGTTATTTGTTGACTTTAGGATTGCAATAAACAACTTGCACAACTTGGAAACATGTCTACTCAGAAGTACGTCCCACTGACTTCAATGGGGCCTACACAGTGCTTTTTTACTGGGGGGACATGGGAGGATGCATACCCCTAAACATTTTGTGAATCTAGGTTTGGCCTCATTGAGAGGCAATATTTCAATATGAGTAGGCAAATGAGAGTACCCCTAAACATTTTTTTAGAAAAGAAAAAAAAGCACTCGGCCTATACCCAGGTAAGTAGAGTTAGGATTATAGCCTTAATCCACTTCCTACTGTGTATTTTAAAAAAATCAAAAACTGAAATGCATTGTTCATTACTATTTTTACATAGAAGGAAATGGTTTCTTTTGTAACCTGCAGACTATCTCTACACCTCAGTTAGGACTGATCTACACTCATCATCTAAAATGTTATAAATGCGTTATTAAAATGTGAAACAAGAGGTCACTGCAGAGCAACGAGCCACCAACAATGGGAAACTCCTATCAAGCTTTATTAAAAAATATATTTTAAAAAAACGGTTAACAGGTCAATGTAGATCCAGCCCAAGTCTCTTTATCAAATTGGGAAGAACCACCTAGATCTCCCTGCTCATTTTTGATCATCCATCCTTTAAAACTTTGTTTTAAAATATTGGTTTTAAAGGTATGTTTCACTGCATAACAAAGCACATAAAATGGAGCAGGTAGGCTTGACACAAAATGTAGAGCTTGAAATTTTATTAAGTGCATGTTTTTCAATAAACAGAGAATCAAATGATAAATTTTGAAATTTATTTCCTAGGCTTCACTAAAGCATTGCCATTAACACAAAATCATGTTTACTACAAACATTTAAAACATAAATTAGCTTGTGCATTTTGTTTCAGCAGCCGCACACACACACACACACACACACACCATTTTCTGACTAAAATATGCACTTATGGGGGGATTGCAGTCAGAGAAGGAATTATATGTGGTTAAATGTCATAACAAGAGTGAAGAGGTAAATCATACAACCCAAAATATAAAGGGAAGAGCAAAATATAAGCAGAATGCTGAACTGTTCTTCCTTGATGTCTAGGTGAGAGAAATGAGACAAAATTGTGTTCATACTAAACTGTGAAATCAAATTAGCAAGATAAGCTGCCATGCTAACCTTACTTACCTGTAAATAAGCCCCATTGTATTCTGAGTAGAATGGCAACCATATATAACTTTCTGAGGGGCCACCAACTTTGTCTTTAAGGTGCCACAAGAGTCTTCATTTGTTTTTCATTTGTTTGTTTTGCAGGAAAATTGCTAACAAAGCTACCTCTCTAGCAATGTATTAACTTTTGAACATGAACACACAGAAGGTAATTCATTTGTAAATAACTGTTGATGGCTGAGATATGCACACCTACTGTGTGCTATTATATGCATAACAAATATGTATATTTCCGCTTCAGCAGGTAACGAAACAGAAGAAAGAGTTGTGCAAAATAAATCAGTAGCTGTGGAATGGAAAGTAGCAGGTCAAAGAATGGAATGAACTGTTCATCCCTAGATCAGTACTGGCAGGAGAATGTTGCATACTCCAGAAACTGGTTAAACTCTCACAATCAAACATTTGCTTTGCTAGATGAACACTGTGCCCATAGTAGCTATTTTGTAGTGAGTCATGGCACAGCATTCCTGAGATAATGGGGAGGCGACTCACAAAGAAAGGGGGAGTCTATCCCTGGATAAAGATGAAAATATCTTGTTTATGTTCATGTGTTTTCTGTAGAGGAGGGCCAAGCATCCCTGTCAAATAGGTATGGAGATGAACTGGCTGAAGTTCCTGTTCTTTCTCTGTTTCTGGTAACTGACTCATAGGGGACAAGAGGTTTCTTGTATATACCAGCAAAGAAATGGCTCTTCAGATTCAATTGGTTACGGCTTGTGCTTTCTCCCATTCAATCCTCTTCTACAATGCACAGTGAACAAAAGGATCCAAAGCCCTCATCTGCTAAATGCATCAAGTTTAGAGAACATCCAAATGTAAACATCTTCCTAAGAGTCCAATTATACCTGCAAATATTAGTCTTATGGGCTTTCTAGCTAAATGCTCTTATCTATTAAAGACTATGAACTGAGCCACAGCAGACAAAGAAGGATCAAAAACAGCCATAGGACAGGGCCAAACAAATTGTAGCTATGCCAATGGTTTAGCCCAAGTGTATTTTGTTTTGGTTTGGTTTTTGTTATTAAAGATTTCTTAGTTTGCAAAAATAGGTGCATTGTCTCTTTTTTCAAGTTGCGTTTTCTACAGATTATTATTATGATTGGCAGGTGGGTGGCCCCATCCATGTGTCAAAGTTAGTTCATGGAATAGGGGAAGTAAAGATCTGACCCACCAAGCAAAAATGGTTCCCCAGCCCTGTGCTATGGTGTCATGGTAGACCTAAACTTCCTTTGTTTAGCCTCCCAGAGTCAAAATTCAGATTCAAAAGACCTTATGGTGGAGACCTGCACTTTTTTGGTTTTTGTTATTCCATGTTCATTATTAGAAAGTAAATCACGAATGGCTTTAAAATACTTCCAATCCCATCAGTATTTGGAACAGATTTTAAAAGTGCGTTGGCACTTACTTCAAATGGCAGCTAGCTTCACATGCTGCCTGAAGAAAATTATGGTGATTAAACCCTGACATGCGAAGTTAGCTGAAATGGCTCTTAAGTAAAGGCAACATTCACCAAGTTGGTGTCTAATGGAAAAATAAAAGGAAATTAAAGTAGCCAGAGAAAATGACTGAAGCAATGGATCCAAACTACAAGAAAGAAGATTCCACCTAAACATTAGGAAGAACTTCCTGACAGTAAGAGCTGTTCGACAGTGGAATTTGCTGCCAAGGAGTGTGGTGGAGTCTCCTTCTTTGGAGGTCTTTAAGCAGAGGCTTGACAACCATATGTCAGGAGTGCTCTGATGGTGTTTCCTGCTTGGCAGGGGGTTGGACTCGATGGCTCTTGTGGTCTCTTCCAACTCTATGATTCTATGATTCTATGATTCTAAGCTTGGGGATAACATCTTCCCACTGAATGATTCTCATAAACAGAATGACTTACAGGAAAAAAATAAATAAATATGAAATGTATTGGTAGCTAGAAAAAAAATAGGTATAAGAGGATAATTCATGGATGCCAAGACTCAAATTTGGGGCAAGTACCCTTTGGTGAGAGAATCCCAACAGATATTTAAAATTGCAAAATATGCAACAAAGCAAAGCATGGAAATATAGACTCTTTAAAACATGCCCTTGTGAGTTCCAAAAACTTTCCTCTTTTCTCAGCATAGGAAAAGATCATACACTTGCTAAGTTTAAAAATGATTTACTTAAAAACTCTTCAAAGGGCAGATTCACACATTAGTCAGAAAAGTTGCACAGGCAGTAAAACCTAGCTTAGATGCAATGTGGGGAAATTTCCTAAATTATTGGTATAGAAATTCAAGAGAGGTTTGTTAGAGCCATGCGGTCTGAGCTTGGAGCAACCAGCTCAGCGCTCCTCAGACGTTGAACTTCTCAGGTAGACTGCAGGGTGAACAATAGGCTTCATAGCCCGGTCCGTCCTAAGGTGAGCATTAATTAGACTTAAGCATGTTGGTTACATGAGGTTGGTTATCCCACAAAATGCTGGTCATGAGATAGAAAAAAGTGAGATGTTTTCTTTTAAATAACATTGCAAAGTTGCTTGTGTGACTAAATGTGGGGTTTTAGCAGTGCTTTTCGGGCTTTAATCTTATTAAGATGAGTTAAAGTCACTTTGCTAGGCCCGAGGCTAAAATCCATCTTAAAAGGTTGCAGTTCAATAAATTACCATTCCATAACTGTGCATCTTAATCAAATTGAAGATCATATCTAGAGTTCATTACCATAACCATGTATTTATTTTCTATTAGCAAAGTGATGCCAATGCTCCCAATAGAAAAGCAGCACCCCAAGACCCTTATTTTCCCCTCAACAGGCATGAGAGCAGCAGTTTCCTTAACAGCATCATCACTGGAAAGAAACAGCTACACCAGGCATATAGTATTCAAATACTAGCAAGTGTCCTGGAAAAACTGGACCATCCATTTTTTAATCGCAAGAGAATGGTGGTTACAGTTGTATCTTGGAAGTTGAACAGAATACGTTCCCAAAGTCCATTCGACTTCCAAAACATTCAACTTCCAAAACGTGGCTTCTGATTGGCTGCAGGAAGCTCCGTTGGACGTTTGGCTTCCGAAAGAACATTTGAAAACCAGAACACTCACTTTCGGTTTTTGATTGTTCGGGAGCCAGAATGTTCAACTCCCAAAGCGTTCAGGAGCCAAGGTATGACTGTATTTCGGTTGCTGTGATCTCTCACAATTTCATGCCATGCTCCCCCCCTCCCAAAAAAAAAAAGTGTTTTATTGGGACCACAGTCTCACTCAACAACCCAAAACATGTGTTTATCAGGCCCCATGCCTGAAAAAAACATTTTTTGGGGGGGGCATGGCAAAACAATGGTGCGAGGTCAAGGCAACCAAAATGGCCACCGTACTCTCACAACAAAAAACTGGAAGATGACCTCCAGGAAGGTGGCGACCCCGAATTTGGCTTCAAAGTGTTGGAGGATATGCATTCCTTCCTATTAAGACCCTGTAGAGGAATGGCTAACACTCAAGACATGTAACCACATTTGTTCTTCCATTCAATGGCACAAAAGTGGATTGTAAAAACATGTACCCTATTTCAGGACATGTTTTTTGGGATGTTTTATATCATATGGTCATCCATACTATTTAGATGGTGGTTTTTATCACTACTGATGCTGGACCATACCAGTAAGGAAGAAATTGCTCCCATTGCTCTGTTGGAAAAACGCCCTGGGAAGGCTGCAAACTTACCAAAGTCTCCAGAGCGTTCCCCAGTGGCTCTCTCTGACTGTAAATCTTCTTCAGTCCAGAGCAGCCGGTAATGAGTGACTCTTCTCTCCTGAAAAGAGCACGCCAGTCTTCTGGCATATCAAAGCAGAAGAAAGACTCAATCGTAGTTCTAAAACTACTTTATTTACAGTCTTATATACGAGACTCCATATGTACGTCTGTGCTCTCTGAGCACCAGTACAGAACTGTGACATACACAGAAGTGAAACCAACTTCCAATAGTACTCAGAAGGAAGAGATAACACAGACTTCCTTTCTCACGCTTTCTCAAACACTCACATGATATATACAAATCATAGTACCACTCGCTGGAGCAGCATGCTCCACACAGTGGTAGACCTTGGGGGTCTCAAATTTCAGCAGCGCCCTGTATGGCACCAAAATTTGGCACCCACCTCCTCTCATGCTCCATTCTAAATAATAGTTGTTGCAACATTTGCAGGCACCACCAAGGCTCCATACCCAGTGTGAGCGAACCGGTCATGCTCCCTTAAATCTGCCTCTGCTCCACACAGTGTTGGGTGGCATGGTGGCTCAGCATCACACCACTGGAGTCTGACACTCCAGCATGTCTGTGCTTCAATGGCCTTACTGCTGCCTTGGCCATCCCCTCTGCCTCCTAGTAAGTGGCAGTGACATGACCAGATGGAGGTCAGGTGAGCACAGCAACCCCAACACACCTTCTACCTGTGAAAACTATTTGGGAAAACTGGCTGACCCTTTCCCACCACTTAAGAAACACAGAGCTTTGTGAACTGCTAACAGCATGTGAAAAGTGATGACCGATCAGCATGACGTGATCAAGGGACTGTGCTGCACCACAAACTCAATGTTTTCATTGCTTCAAAAAATACTGTGAATTCGATTGGCCCAAATAATGCATGAGACTGCAGTCTCTCTTTCCCTTATAGAAAGGTGCTACAATCAGAGGTGGAGCTAGCTGCACCTGGAGCAGCACACATGCTGTGCACCCGGGGTGGGGCTAGCTGCCCGTGGGGGCAGGGCAAGCATCCCAGAGGGGTTCCATGAAGCCTTGGGTCCCATCCTCCCACTCATCTCTCAGCCCCCCAACTTTGCATCCTTTGCATCCCCCGTTGCCCCAGAGCCTACCAGTCACCCAAAGGACTCACCGCCCCAGAGGCCTGCCAAGATAAGCAGGGAGAGGAAATGAGATGAGGCGGGGACACAGAGAGAGGGGGCTTTTCCGGTCTGCTCTAGGGAGCTCAGCTCTCTTGCTCCCCTTAGCCCTTACATGGCCTCGCCACTTGGGGATTCCTGCCCAGGGGAAACTGCTAGATTCAGGACATGACTCAGCAATGCTTGGCTAGGCTCCTACGCTGGGAAAGGGGCATACATAGGGGCCAACTCCCAGGGGCCAACTCCCCAGCTCCCTGGGGGGCGAGGTGATGACATATCAGAGAGGCAATAGGTGGGGTGGCTCAGTAGGTGCTCGGTTTTTTACACGGAGCTCTCTGAGGCGGCAAGCAAGGAAGTTGGCTTTAAGAGTGCGTGAGAGGAGAAACAAGTCCATTTCTGTGCTGTTTTTCCTCCCCACTGAGATTTGTAAAATTAACCGAGCTGCTTGAGAGAAGAGATGACATGTGCCAAACCCCCCTCATTGAGGGAAGGGAGAAGGCAGGTGGAGGAGGGGGGGTGGGAAATAGAACAGGGTGCTCCTGCCAGTCCACGGCAACACACGCACAGCCGGGCCATCACTTGGCCTCCCTGAGAGGAGGAGAGGAGGAGACGGAGCCGTGGGCTTGATGGTTGGTGTCCTGGAGGTTCAGGCTTGCGCTGACCTCTCCCCACCCTCAGCCTCCACCCCCACCCAACCCCACTTCTCCATTCCCACTAGGGCAACCGGCGGGGGCAGAAGGAGCGTGGTGATGGTGTTTGCCCAAAGCAGCTGCTTTCTTTCATGGGCTGGGAGTGGGTGTGTTTAGCTGGCATTTTGTCACACACACCCCCTCGTGATGGCACCCGGGGCGGCCCGCCCCCACTGCACCCCCTCCCTACACCACTGACTACAATGTTCCCTTGTAAGGTAGAGAGCAAAGGATGCTTAGCCCAAATGCTAAGTCTGCATTTCCTTGCTCTCAGCATTACATTCTGTCTCCCCCTCTCCTGTTTATGCCTCTGCACTTTGCATTATTACTGAAAATTTATATTCCCTTTGACATATCATTTGCCTCAGTCTGCATCCTCAAAATTGTCATGTCACTTTCCTTGCTATGGGAGTTTCAGACATAAATCAGAAAGGCTGCCTCCTCTCTATCAGCTGCGAATGGGTAATATTCTCTCATGCCATTTTCTCTCTTTTAAAATATCCCTGCACTTCCATACCACCTAATGGGGCACTTCCAGACAGCATATATTATTCATATCAAACAACAGAAGGCGCCTCTCTGAGAGCGCTAGCTGCCATTGACAAACACTTAAGATTACAATACAGAAACGGAACTGCTGATGGGGCAAAAAAGAAGGGGAAAGAATGAATGGGCTGCTGTTCAGCAGGTCAGTCCAGTTCATAGCAATATGGTCTTCTGGTTTAGATGGCTATCAATGAACTGGGCTGCACAATAAATAACATGTCAGCCATCTCTCCTACCTTGCAAACAGGATGGTGAACACTTCTCCATTAGTCAGTTCTCCCAAGCATATTTCTACCTACTGATCCATGGTAGAATACCCTCTAACATTTCTCCAATGAAAATAGGGACATCCCATTCCATAATGATAATTTTACTATTTATACCCCACACTTCTGTTGCCCCAGCCACTCTGGGCAGCTTCCAACATATATAAAAATATAATAAAACATTAAAACATTTTTTTAAAAAATCTTCCCTATACAGGATTGCCTTCAGGCAGCTCAGAGGTTGGATAACTCCATACAGGGGCGTCACAAGGGGGGTACGGTCTGCCACGGATGTCATGCCTAGGGGGGTGACAAAATCCCCCCGGTCGGATCGGTGTGGCAGTGCTTGCACCCCCGGCGGGTGGATTTTCTCAATTGGCGCAACTGTCATCGTGAAAATCCACCCGCTGATCACGCAAATACACCTGGCGTCCCTGTCGGGCAGCACTGGCACCCTCGAGAGGATTGGGTACTGCCTCTGGCACCCCTGGGAGGATAGGCACACTGCTGATGGCACCCCCGGGAAGATCAGGTGTCGCTGATGGCATGTCGGGAGGATTGGGTGCCGCCAATGGCGCCACCAGGAGGATCGCCGTGCCCCCGTGGGCAGATCGTCCCACCTCCATGGGAGCATTGCCCCACCCCCGGGCGAATCACCCTACCCCTGGGTGCACTTCATGTTTGCCACTCCGGGTGCCCCAGTGGCTTCCTCCGCCACTGACTCCATACCTTCCAACATTTCTCCAATGAAAATAGGGACATCCTAAGGAAAAGTGGGACATTCTGGGATCAAAGCAGAAACCAAGCATTGCTTCTCTAAATCAGGGATGTCCCTGGAAAATAGGGATGCTTGGAGGGTCTGCAGTAGTATTATGGTTGGAAGGCCTGTATCTGCTTCATAATGTGTACTTGTACCTTAAAGAAGCAATGCTATGGTTGCTCAGTGCCACTCGGCTTCCCACTTTCTCTGCTTCTACAGCATGCAGAGAAAAATCTGCAAAACTCTTATTGCATACAAAAAGTCAGCATGGTGCTGCTTTCAGAAAACAATAGCCGATTTGCACCTCACTAGCATGCTGATAATAATTTTTCTTCTGCTCGCTTTTTACCAGCCACATTACATGACAACAACAAAGTCAATTGAAAACCAATGAAAAGGGAATATGCTCTATTCTCCAGGTTTTACTTTTTGTTCTTTTCTTTATTTATTCAATTATTATTTATTTATTTATTCAATTCGTATACCGCGCTTCAGCCAAAGGATCTCAGGGTGGTTCACAGCATAAAAATAGAAAACAAAAACACAAAAACAAGAACAAAACAAACCCATAAGCCCTTCCCTTCGTTGTGTAAAAAAAGAGATACGAAACAGTAAATCATCTGCCTTTTCTCTCTCACTCTCTTTCTGCACTAAATTGAAATCTTTTGAAGATTTCAGGTCACTTTTTTGATTAAGAATGAACAGAGGAAATATATTGAAGGTCACCATCAAGCATTATTTCGACTGGATGTATGAAATTTAATGACTATTGGCTTGGGTTTATGAAACATGGAACTTCAGTGCAACAAACGGAAGTCAGTTGTTTGATTGCTATTTACAACATGCCTGACTAACCTTTTTCAGCCCAAGGGTTGCACTGAACATTAGCCTCTCAGGCAGGCATGTGAACACATCCCCACACTCAGCAGAAGTGGGGGAGGGGGTATCAAATGAACAACTTATAAACAGAGATTTAGCAGAGGGGAGAACAGCAGACCCTCAACAGGTCACACACAGCATCAGTAGGGTCTTGGCACGTGAAGGTAGTGCTGGAGTAAGAGGAGGAGAACCTCTCTTCTGACCCCATTGTGGGATGGGAAGGCCTCTTCACATCTTTCATCAGGTGCCTGTTCTCCCCCTGGGGTGCCACCTTTGCAAGAGGACCCCCTAGATGACCCAAACAGCTAGCCAGGACTAACAAATAAGAGGAGAAAGCAGAAAATAGAATTCAAAAATTAGGTAAAAATCTGCTCCCATCCCTGATGTTCGCTTATAGGGATCCTGCTGTTGGCTGCGACGTTATGGGCATTCAGCTAGTTTGCCTTCTCTGTTACATTTTCTGCCTTTTTTTAAGATCCCCCCTACAGCTCTGCTTTGCTTCTCCGTCCAGCTCAAATTTGTACAGCTGTTTCCACATGTGTGTTTGCTAGAGACTAATTGCCAGAGTCCCCCATGGATCCTTTTCAGAGGGAAGAGAGATTCAATTTTGCACTCGGGGCTGTAATGTACGCATGAACACCTCACATGATTATCTAAAGCAGGCAGGCTAATTAGGTATCATGAAAAAGGAGAAATTGTTTGAAGTTAGAGAGAGATTAAAAATGAAATGTGGCTGAACCAAGTGATAAGGCTCAGAAAGATGGCTATGCTCAGCTAAACTACTGGAGGCAAATTAGCATTCAGCATATCATCGCGAAGCTAAAATGACATCAAGGTGAGATGGCAAGTTTTTTTTGGGGGGGGGGAGGTCCAACCTGAAAAAGGGTTTAATGGTTTTTAGATATTCTCCCTCCCCCCCCCTCTTTTGTCACACTTTCATCTTAGTGAGTTTCTATAAAGCAGTTGCAAATATATTTTCCCCATGCTTCATATAAGGAGCTATTTATATATTACATGTCTACCCACGTTTCCTATGGGGAGTTAATAGCAGAGCACAAGGTTCTTCTCTTCCCGCCCCGTTTCTTATCCTCACACATTTTAGTTCCACAATAATAGCATTAGGTTAGGTTGAGAGATAGTAGCTGGCCTAAGGTCAAGTTGTGTGCAGCAGCTGTGAAGAAAGGCACATTCCTCGCTAGGGATCATTAGGAAAGGAATTTAAAATAAAACAGCATGAGAATGCCATTCTACAAATCTATGGTGCAGCTGCATTTGGAATACTGTGCGCAGCTCTGTTTGCCATGCCTCAAGAACGATATCACAGAGCTGAGTGAAGGTCTAGAAAGGGGCAACCAATATGATCGAGGGGGTGGAGCAACTCCCATTTGAGACTTCTGGGTTTAGAGGAATAGTAAGTAAGATCCATTCTGAAGGTAGTCAGCCCTGAGTGCTCACTGGAAGGACAGATCCTGAAGCTGAGACTTTGGCCACCTCATGAGAAGAGAAGACTCCCTGGAAAAGACCCTGATGTTGGGAAAGATGGAGGGCACAAAGAGAAGGGGACGACAGAGGATGAGATGGTTGGATAGTGTTCTTGAAGCTACCAGCATAAGTTTGACCAAACTGCGGGAGGCACTGGAAGACAGGAGTGCCTGGCGTGCTCTGGTCCATGGGGTCACGAATAGTCGGACATGACTAAACAACAACAAGAAGAAGTAAGAGGGGGCATGAAAATTATCCACAGCATGGAAAAAACAGGTGCAAATCTCTCTCTCTCTCTCTCTCTCTCTCTCTCTCTCTCTCTGTTGGATATCTAACAAAGCTGAATGTTGGAACTATGGCAGTCACTCTTTCATGAGACAGCTTGGATGGCTTTAAAAGAGTTAGACAAATCCATGGTGGACGAATGCATGGAGGACAATCATCAGCTACTAGCCACAACGGCTGTGTTCTAATTCCATTGTCAGAGGCAGCATGCCTCTAAATATCACCTGCTGGGAATCACAGGTAGGCAGAGCATTGTTGTATTCATGCCTGCTTCCCATAGGGATCTGGTTGGCCACTGTGAAAACAAGACATTGGGCTAGATGGGCCATTGCCCTGATTCACCAGGCTCTCCTTAGATTCTTGGTGAGTTTTGTGGTATGAGTAGAGATTTGAACCTAGGTCTTTCCAAACTTAGTCCAGTGTGGGATGCTGGAGGAATCCACACAGGACAAAATTATTATTTTTACCTTAATGGCCCTATCAGCACCATACATTCAAAGCACTCTTATCACACTTTGACAAGCGTGGTTCCCCCCAACCAAGAATCTTAGAAACTGTAGTTTGTTTCACCTGCAAAATACATCAGGTTCAATCTCTGGCACCCACATGTAGGTCTGGGGAGAACACCTGTTTGAAACATGGCAGTGTAAAAGATACTGAGCTGGTTGGACTAACAGGCTTGGTATAAAACAGCTTCCTATATATAGTGACATCAGAAAAGTAACGCTAGCAGTTACAGGTCAGGGGATCTAGATGTGCAGCTGCTGTTTTTAGCAGTGGCTATACCAGGCATCCCCACACTCAGCCCTCCAGGTGTTTTGGGACTACAATTCCCATCATCCCTGACCACTGCTCCTGTTAGCTAGGGGTGATGGGAGTTGTGGTCCCAAAACATCTGGAGGGCCGAATTGGGGATGCCTGAGCTATACACACACCATCTAGTGTGGCCTTGAGAGAACTCTCCCACAAAATATTTACAATATTTTCACCCAGAGCTAGGCAGGTTAGTTAGCGTGCATGGATGAGTTCCATATTCCGTAATTTTGAATATCTGCTGCCGAGTACATCCAGGAAACTGGAAATGCTCCATAATAATCATCGTTATTATTTTGTTTACCAAAGGCAGCCAGCCTGCAAGCTTTGAGGGTGCCCTGTGGAGATCTAGAGGCAAGAATGGTTAAGCAGAGACATTTCAAAATCCATGTAATTGCATAGAAAGTTCATGTTTGGCTATTGGCAAACACCTTTAGTGTTTTCTCACGGGGAATTCATTCACGGACACACACTGTTATTTCAGAAATTGGAATTCTTCATTTTGAGCCATGCAGCTTGATCCTATGCAGCGTTAAGCATGCTAAAACCCAGTGGAGTTCAATGGGTTTAGGCTCACCAAGCTCTGGGTAGGACGGCAGCCTTGAAGGCACTTTCCACCTCCCTTATCATTCATTCCAAACAGCAACTCCAGCAAATGTAACATGCATCCATGGGATTTCAGATGTTTGTCTAGGCAGAGGGAAAGCAACTGCCTGGGGTCTCAAGACCAACCATCAATATTCTGTAGCTTTAACCACCCCTCCACTTCCTTGAAAGAATAAGAAGTGTTATTTGTGATTTAAATTAGAGTCTTCACATAACTGGAAAATGGCTTGCAATTCATAAAACATGAATAATCTTGCATAATTTTCTCTTGCATCAAAAGCTTGTCTCCTTAGAACACTGTCTGCAAGCAAGGGAGGAATCAAGGTTTTTTTAAAAAAAAAACACCCTTCCAGCAATGAGGAAAATGTGCGGTGCATTTGTTACTTTAAAGTGAAATTAATCATTTTCTTCCAAAAGAATTAAAATGAACCTAAGGGTTGAAAGTGACTAGGATGCAGCCCCATTCATAACATCTTGTGATGCCGACCAGTGCGGCATGTCACATGATTCAGCAATTGATTAGCTAACTTAGCAGAACCTCATATGATCTAGTGAATCAGCTGACCTAAGATGCATCGTATGGGTACGGTAAGGGGGCTGATCTGAATGCAGGAATACGAAAAAAGAAACTTTCAGTGCGAAAACTATTTAGGGCTGAGGGGAAAGTTACAAGTTAACTTGTTATATAATACTTACGCCTCTGCTAAGATGCCCTCCTTCCCTGCTGTCTGCTACTGTATGTATTTGGGAGTAAGTGTCACTGAAATCATATGCCTAGGATCAAGGTGTATGGTTCAGATTAAGCTTTCACTATTCACGTTAAAGTGCAAGTAGATAAATAGGTACCGCTCTGGCGGGAAGGTAAATGGCGTTTCCGTGCGCTGCTCTGGTTTGCCAGAAGCGGCTTAGTCATGCTGGCCACATGACCTGGAAGCTGTACGCCGGCTCCCTCAGCCAATAAAGCGAGATGAGCGCCGCAACCCCAGAGTCGGTCACGACTGGACCTAATGGTCAGGGGTCACTTTACCTTTACCTATTCATACTATACCATTTCAAATATGTATTGGTCAAGAGATGAAGATTTATTAGTGACAGAAGAGGAAGAATTATAGACTCTAGTTCAGCCCTTTGCAATGCAGGAATATGAAACTGCCCATGGGGGTTGAACCTGCAACTTTGGCAACAACAACAACACCATGCTCCAACCAACTGAGCTATCTCAAGGCCCCAGAATGATTGCCAATCCCATACCAGGAGTAGAACCCAGGGCACTTGGGTGAAAACCAGGAATCCTAACCACTAGACCATATGGGAAAGAATAATGAGAGCCAGTGTGGTGTAGTGGTTAAGAGCGGTAGACTCGTAATCTGGTGAACCAGGTTTGTGTCTCCGCTCCTCCACATGCAGCTGCTGGGTGACCTTGGGCCAGTCACACTTCTTTGAAGTCTCTCAGCCGCACTCACCTCACAGAGTGTTTTTTGGGGGGGGAGGAAAGGAAGGGAGAATGTTAGCCGTTTTGAGACTCCTTCGGGTAGTGATAAAGCGGGATATCAAATCCAAACCCTTCTTCTACAATCCTATACAAGCCTATACAAAACTGAATGTCATTGTGTTTGATGGTGCTTACTCCCAGATAAGTGTACATAGCAGGGATGTGGGCCTTTTTTCAGTTGAAGGTCACATTTGCTCGGGGATAATCTTTCAGAGGCCACATGCCAGAGGTAGATGAGGCCAAAGTCAGCCATAAGTGAGCAGGATCAGAGATCATAGTGGGTATGGCACTCCTTATCTCTCTGTGTTTCCCACCCCCGGACCAATTTCTCCTCTTTTGCTACCCACCTGAAATTAGGCTAAGGGAGGCATGAAAATTGATCAAGGGCAACAGGTTGTCTATGCCTGGCATATGATGAGGATTTCAGCCAAAGTCACCTCAAGCAGATGTACCCATTTGCCCTCTACCTGATGGGCAACCTTGTCTCATGTTTGCTAAATGGGCACGTCACAAAATGGGATACTTGTGAAGACAGTTTTGTGATGTATGAGATGGCACAAATGCTCTCTTATATTAAATGAACAGTTGCCCAACACTCTGGCTTCACACAAGCCAGCAATGCTTATCATTATTCTTTTTTGCAAGAGTGTTGTTTGATTGTTGTTATAACCTTGAAATGTCTGAGGACCTGAAGAAAATGTTACCTTTGAGGTTAGATCTATTCATCTTCTGTGGCAGGTTCACCAGGCCAACTAGGGTTTGATTTTGTTTTGATATTTAATGGCGATGGTATTAAGAAAATTCCCAACCATGAGCAGCTTGAGTCCATTTGAAAAGAAAAGCGTTAGCGCTGACATTTCCCAAAGTAATCTTTGAGGGCCATAACAAGGTTCACTGCAGCACTGACTCTGCATGATAATGAAAATTACCGGCCACTTTAGTCTGATTTGTGTAAAATATTCCCAACATATTCCATCCTCTGAAGAGTGGAAAGGACAAGTGAAATGTCATTACCACACGGAATGAATGACTGCAGCTGAGAAACAATACTGGAGAAAGGAAGAGGAAATGACTTGAGATGAATTCTACAGATGACCAAAAACTCAAGAGAGATGCTGTTGAATATTAATGGTTACCTGAATGAGGTTGTATGCATATAACAATGTGTGACCCAGCAAGCAGGAACATGCACCAGCAAATATTCCTCCGGGACTGTCAGTGCTCACCTGTGAAAGTTGACATTCAACAAATTTTGGACCCTCTCATATATTCCTTACACCCAATTTCTGAAAACCACCTAATGTTGATATTCACATATCAGTGTTGGTAGTCGCAGACAAATATGAATATCCAAACAACTCGGGGCCATAGTACCCATGGCATTTAGCACCAAGGAGCCCTCCAAACATCATTTTTATCACACATGGTCATTTGTGCCCACAATGTTTTCAGGGCAGTTCTGCTTTCAATACCATTTGCCCCTGGATGGGACAGCCACACTGCTTCATTCCCAGTCAGTGCAGAAATGGCTTCAAGTTACAAAAAATAAGATTCCGACTAAGCTTCAGGAAGAACTTTTTGATGGTAAGAGCTGTTCAACCATGGAACAGATTCCTTTGGAAGGTGGTAGGCTATCCTTGGAGGTTTCTAAGCAGAGGTTGGATGGCCATCTGTCATGGATGCTTCAGTTGAGATTCCTGCATTTTAAGGAGTTGGAATAGATGACCACCTGGTTCCTTTCCAATTCTACAATTCTACGGTTCCATGAACTCCAAAGAACTGGTACCACAATGCTGAAAGCCTGCACCTGAGTCACAGCCCACAATGACCAAGCAGTTGACACACCTTCCTTACAAGCCTTTGAGGCTCGCCACCCACCAACCTTCATTTTTTTAAAAAAGGACAAATAAGGACATGGCAGAGATTCCTACAATTATTCACAGCATGGAGAAAGCAAACAGGGAGGATTTTTTCCCCCCTCCCTCTCCCATAATACTAGAATTTAGGATTTAGGACAGACAAAAGAAAGTGCTTTCTCACAAAACACCAGCACACAATTAACTTATGGAAATGTGCCCCCGGTGCAAGACTGGAAAGATTTGAAAGGTGATTAAAAGGCAAGATTAAAACATGATTAGACATTCACAGAAGAAGCTAGGTCTATCAGTGGTTATTAGCTATGATGACTAAAAATGAAATCTCCCAATGCAAAGGGTGCATACCCATAATACTAATTTCAAATACAGTACAGGCAGCCTGAAGCAGATGAATATAGGTGTATTCAGACAATGAAAATACCTACTGCAGCTGTGAAGCCTGGTCTGGGAGAAGCAATGGCAGAACTTCCTTTTGGCAAGAGTATGGAAGGCACACACCTCCACACACTATTCTTGCACAATGTGCTCTTCTTGGGTTTTTCTTTTTCTTTTTAATGTTCCACTTATTCTACTCATGCATTCATGCCAAAGAAGGCAATGGAGCAGCCCAGCTCAATTGTCCTTTAAATCCTCAAGATTGGGGATGCTAGTTAATCACCTAATGGCGGATTAGGAACAATTATTCCTTGGGAGGCAGTTCTGAACAGCTGGCCAGGTATTGCATTAATTGGTGTACTTTCGCAGGCTCTGAGCCAGCAGATTTTAACCGCTGTAAAATTCAGAGAGTAAACTAGATACCTTTGGTTTATCAGCCGAACTGTCACAAAGAAGACAGCAGGCGCAAAATGGATTTAAATAGGCTGCAATTTTATCGGTGTGAAAAAGTGAATAATTACGATTTTAATACAGCACCCCATTGTCTGCTGACACTCAGGGCGCTTTACAAAACTCACTTAATCTGACTCAAATTCAGATTTCCTGGTGCTTACATAAAATAACAACATTACCTTGGAATAGCACTGTGCTGGAACTTGTCACCATTTTCTCAAAAGTTTCATTCTCCTCTGAAATAGGTTTCTGCTGCTGCAGCTGTTGTTTTGCTTCATTCACAGGATTCCCATGAGTACAGGGCTGAGCTTAACTTGTTTGTTAAGGGAAGTGCCATAGCTCAGTGGCATCATTTCACTCCCTGGCATCACCAGCTAGGACTGGAAATGTCCCATCTGAAGAGGCACTGCTAGTCAGTGTGGACAGACCTGAGCTAGATGGACCAATGGCCTGAGAAAGCATAGGGTGGCTGGTTTGTGTGCATTTCTTTCATTAAGAATTTATCCATTGATCTGCAGCCTCCTGGCTGCCTCTGCCTCCTAATCTGGTGAGGTGGGTAGGAGGATGCACCATGGGAAGAGTTACGTCATGGTGTCATCTCCTGGACTTCAGTTAAAGCACAGAAAGCCTGAGAGGCTGGCTAGCAAGTGCACTTGCTGGAGGGTGTGTGTGAGCAGGATAGAGTTAGTCTCATCCAGCTGTGGCCACCTGGGCACTCAGTAAAGAATCAGGTCAGACTTGAAGGTTGGAGGGTGTTGTAGTTTATAGAGTTACCATCTCTTTCTCCAGGCTTTGTGTCCAGTAGAGTGTTTGTTCCTGGCACTATGCAGTTGGGGCACATCATGGATTCTGCTGGGTTACTGTCCACCCAACAGTCTCCCTGCCTGAGCTGACAGAGCTGGTCTCAGAGGCAGTGTTGAGGATTTTCAGACTGCTAGTGTTGGGGAACTTCAACATCCACATTGAAACAGTTACCTTTGAGGTGACTCAAGACTTCATGATGGTCATAGGGTTGTCCCAACATGTCATCGGCCCAATGCATGTGGCAGGTCACACTCTGGACCTTGTTTCCTTGGTTGGGCAGGAAGCAGGTGATCTGTAAGTGGGGGGGGGGTGTTGACATCAGTCCTTTGTCATGGTTAGATCACTACCTGTTGAGGTTTAGGCTCTCAACACCTTTCCTCCTCTGCAAAGGTGAAGAACTGCCCATCTGGTTTCTGTAATGGGCAGGCAAGTGGTTACGACAAAAGTGGCCCCAGCAACAGTAATAGTGGCCCATACTGGATCCTGGAACTTGCCTCAGTTTGTGGCATACTGGCACCCGACTTATAACAGATGATGGGAATTTAGAGATCCACTGCCAATAAGCAGATGAAAGTAGACTAGGTAGACATATGGTCTGCCCTGGTAGAAGCCAGAACCCACACAGGGCTGCCATAAGTCCAGAATTTTCCGGACATTCCCAGAATGCTGCAGCCGAAAGCAGTGTCCAGGCAGTAATCAGCTGAATGTCTGGGAAAATATGGATGTGTGGCAACCGATGCTGCAGTGTCATTTTTGCAGATTTCCATCAACAATTTTTGAAATATGGCAGCCCTATCACCACATGACTATTTGGATCATATCTCCTACCTTGTACCATAACCCCACAGTCACATGGAACAGGTATAGCCCCAGAGAAGGTCTGGTGAATGTCAAATAAACAGAAAATGCAATTGCACTTGCATAAGAATAGAGACTTTGTATTGTTACTGAATTATCCACATATCTGTGTGACTCAGGATTCAGAGGTGCTGTGAATCTGAATCAGGTAGAGCATCTCCTGGACTGCTTATCTTCACATCTCGCGGAGTTGCACAGTTCCTTCCATAATGATCTCCTAGAGCCGCCGCTGGGATGAATTTACTATTCGGTTGGCTGTATTGCACATTAATAATTCAAATATATAGGACAATATATCAGAGATATTTAAAATAGTGCAAACTTGCCACATTTTTATGCTGCTTCAAAATTGATAGTGGGGGCAGTGTTTTAAATGCACTCAAAACCTGATATATATTTAATGGCTGCTGTACTTTGTCATAACATCCATTTTTAATTATCAAGAATATTGGCCAAGTTGCTAATATTTCTTAAGCAGATTTTATATATTGTCAAAGTAGTTAAATTACCGACACACACTTCATTTTTCACTTCATTTTTTTAAGCATAGCATTTCAGGAGAGAGAGAGAGCTCTGTCTGGATCTTTCCAATTAAGGGTAGGTGCAGGTTACTGAGGTGGCAGAAAGAACATGCAGAGATTATCTGCTCTTTAGCCAGGCATGTGGGGAAACGCAAGATCTGTGATCCTTTTTGAACAATGGAAGCAAGGAATAAAGAAATATTTTGATATATTTCAGGATTGCCAACTTGAATAAAATATTGCGGAGGCCCAGGTAAGCCCCGCCCTGTACAATCGGTCACATGACGTGGTGCACAAACACCATTTGAATGGCAGTGCCCATGAACTTTTTTGGGGGGACAGCCAAATATTTTATTGTGGGGACTGAAGCGCCCATGGCCTCTAGGAGTTGGCTCCTATGATACATTTATATATGCATTGTTGCATGGTGGCCCAACCTTCTAGCTGAGGTCAGACAAGACCCCTCCTGCTTGATCATCCAGTACCTACTGAACTCTACGCAACTCTGCTGAGCAGGGTTTGGATTTGGTGTAATTTTATGCTCGCTTAATTTACACCAGCTTGCTGAATGGAGAAACATAATCACTAGGAAAACCAGAAATTTGGGGAAATGCTACTGTTGGCTAAGACCAAAGTTGGGCAGCAGGAGTTAAAATGGGGTATACGAACTGACCAGCAAGAAACACAGGAGAACTAGAAAACAGAATAAGCCAAAATAGAATTTGGTCTTCATGGTGAAAGAGATTCCTACTCTTTAGGTAAACATTTTTGCTCAGCCCCAGCCCCCACTCTAAATCATACCTTCCCATCACTTCTTTGCAGAGAAGAAGTTAAAGGTTTAGTACACCATGTGAGCGTGTAGGGTTTTGTTTTTATTTCCAGATACTATGCAGATATTATTTCCAGAGTTCCCTGCATGGTGCTTGGCTCCTTCCAATGCTCCTGGATTAGAGGTGCATCCAGTGTGTAGCCACACCGGGTTATTATGGGCTTTCTTTCACTCTTTGCCAAGAATTGGGCATTTGCAATTGCCCACTCCTGAAAGCAAATTAGCAAGTTTTGTATTTCATTCTATGTCCTTGGTTGGCAATTGCTTTTTAATTAAGAAGCTGTATTTTGAATTGAGCAAGGAGGCCAGAGTTATTGGCGTAACCACAGACATGCTCCCTTGTGAAACAGACACAGTCAAGGAGCCCTTTAACCCTTTCATTCCCCAGCCCACGGTGAAGAACTAAAAGTATTAAGAAACATCTGCAGTGTTTGCCTTTTAGTGCATCTCAGCTGCGCTAAAAGATGTCTACTGAGTTGTGCAAGGAAGCGCTTTGCCAAAGGAGGGGGCTATAGGCAGCACAATATATTTGCCACTGTAAATAACAACAACAACAACAATTTATTATTTATACCCTGCAAATCTGGCTGGGTTTCCCCAGCCACTCTGGGTGGCTTCCAACTGAATATTAATAGCACAATACAGTAGAACCTCGACTTACCACCACCCCTACTCACGAACAATTTGACTCGTGACCATGGCAAACCCTGAAGTAAGTACCGGATTTGCCATGATTCATGCACATACAGAAGTGGCTTCTGCTGTCTGCATATGCACAGAACGGCACTGCTGCCAAATGCGCACGCACAGAACGGCACTTCTACCAGCAACCTGGATCAACTCACGAACAGACCTCCGGAATGGATTCCATATGTGAGTAGAGGTTCCACTGTACAGCATTAAACATCAAAAACTTCAGATAACAACAACAATACCTTTATTGCCAATGTAGAACCTGTGTACAATGAAATGAAATGAGCCTCCCTCCCCCTCACTCAAACACTCAGTCTCATTGCACTCTGTGTGCTTATCGCACAACACACCACCTCGCAAGTCAGTTCGGCTATTTTATTTTTTGTTCAACAGCTTAACAACCCACGGATAGAAGCTATTTTTTAGCCTGTTACACTTCTATATCTCCTGCCCGAGGGTGGTGGCCGGGGTGTGAGTCATCCCTGAGAATTTTTCTTGCTCTCCTAAGGCAATGATCCCTTGCGATGTCATCTAGTGGGCCCATGATATGTGCTGTATTCACCACCCTCTGTGGAGACTTTCTGTCCATGGCTGTCAAGCCAGCATACCACACTGTAATACAATATGAAAGGACACTTTCTATTGTGGACCGGTAAAAGGAGTTCATCAATTGTTGCGTAACATTATTCTTTCGCAAGACCCTGAGGAAATGGAGTCTCTGCTGGGCCTTTCTGACCACCTGAGGTATGTTGATTTTCCAAGTGAGGTCCTCACTAAGGTAAACTCCCAGGAATTTAAAGGAGGAGACTCTCTCCACACAGCCCGCTCCCCCCCCCCCGATATACAACGGGGCAGGTTCCCCTCTCTTCCTCCAGAAGTCCACCACCATCTCCTTTGTCTTACTAATATTTAGGTGCAAGTTATTCTCTAAGCACCATGTAGATACTTTTTGAACTCCCCCCCCCCCCCCCGTACGCTGTTTCATCTCTGCCTGCAATGAGGCACATTATGGTAGATGGCTTTTAAAAGTCAGATAGTTGCTTATTTCCTTCACAGCTGATGGGACGGCGTTCCACAGGGCAGGCGCCACTACCAAGAAGGCCCTCTGCCTGTTTCCCTGTAACCTCACTTCTCACAGTGAGGGAACTGCCAGAAGGCCCTTGGCGCTGGACCTCAGTGTCTGGGCAGAACGATGGAGGTGGAGATGCTCCTTCAGGTATACAGAACCAAGGCCATTTAGGGCTTTAAAGGTTAGCACCAACACTTTGAATTGTGCTCAGAAACGTACTGGGAGCCAATGCAGGTTTTTCCCAGTACAAAACAGCCTGACATCCTACCTCATGGTAGGATCAATGCTATTGGAGATGGAACTGGACACCCGAGACCTCTAGCTGCCTTTGCTTGTGCTACATTGTTTCTTATCATAGGGAATTGTCATTATTATGAACCAGGCTCTGGTGATCATCTTAGTGAAAATGCATCCTGTCGTACAAATTTATGCTCCTTGTAAACTATAAAAGAAGGGCTTCAAGACACTTCCAGGCCATCGTTATTTCTGAATGAGATTGAAGGATGTACCAACAAATTCAGGTTGCACAATGATAGTTGATTGGGAGGGCTACCGTTAAAGGGTTTTAAAAAAACTTTTTGTGGTTCTATTGTAAGGTTTTATGTTTTTATTGCTGTAAACCACTTTGTCCTGCCCTCCAGGAATTGAGCTGTGACTACTTTTCCCATTCACTTTTATTGAGAGAAAGCTTTGGTACATTAGCCCCTTGAGGCACTTCAGACAATACACATAGATAAGCCTTTATTCTTTCCTACACAATGCAGGCTTTGCTAATCCTCTCTTTTGCTATCCTAACAGCCAAGCTGCGCTCTAGAAAGTTGAATGGACCTTGTAGCTGGGGCAGACTGGTAATATGTTGCCCAGAATGAGGACAAAATTTGGTGCCCCCTTTTATTTATGATTTATGTTATTTATTAGATGTTTACATTAGATTTATTATATTATTAGTTATTATTTTGTGCCCCCCTCAGCTCTGTGCTCTGTGTGGGAGAACCACCCAAACTGCCCTAAATCCAGCACTGCTTGTAGCCTCTCTGTCAGCCCTAAATACCAAGGGGGTTGAAGCAAGGATGTTCTCTCAGATGGTCACTCTGTTTTTCCATCTGTTGCCCCATCCGCTGCCTGCATTTCTCCTTTGTGATCAAGTGAATAAGGCTGGTGTTATGTACTGAAGTTCTCACCCTGGGCCAGTAGGGGGATACTGTAGATAGTTTTCACTCAGGTCCACATATACAAATAAGGGATTGAAAGTGATGTTCAGTGATTGGATAGTTACAGAAAATGGTTACTGTTGCGTTCTAGTGGAGCTCTATATAAGCAGGCTGGCTGAACCCTTCAGTTCAGTTCTGTTCTGGCCTGTGAATAAACAAGAGCTGTTTGAAGAATCGCTGTGTCGTCACCCACAACTTAACAAGTGGCACCTCCAAGAATTGCTCTTCCTACTGCAGGGAGTAAAACAAACAAACAAAAACCCTGCTTACTCTGAACATGCAGAGATTGTCTCACACACCTCCTCCTCTCTGGAAGAAGCTGGCATGGGGAGATAGCATAAGGTTGCTGGGGTGAGGGCATGAATAGTCTCTGATTCTTTCCCTCACAGCAGTGGGCCCCACCACAACCTGCTGGGCTGCTACCAAGGATTTTCATTTCCCATTCCTGCACTCCTCCCCACCCTGGACTCATTCTCTTCCTGGCTCTGCTAGCCCCATACACACTTAAATACAGTGCTTCTTTTCTGGGGGGGGACGCAGGGGTATGCATACCCCTAAACATTTTGTGAATCTAAGCTTTGCCTCTGTGAGGGGCAGTATTTCAATATGACTAGGAAAATGAGAGTACCCCTAAACATTTTTTAAGAAAAAAAGCACTGCTTAAATATATATACTTTTTATGATATAGCAGTATACAAATATTTTAATAAATAGCAGGTAAGGATTCGAACCACCAACCTTCTGATCAGCAAGCCCAAGAGGCTTGGTGGTTTAGAATGCAGCGCCACCTGCTCCCAATAGCATTTATAATTTGCAGGAAGTTAGACTAAGGTGAGCCTTGGGGTCACTTCCAACTCCACAGTTCTATGATTCAATGAAGTAAAATAATACGTAAAATATCCCTAAAGATGAGTGTCAATTATGGGTGGTATCCAGCTAATGCATACTGACATGCAGGGATTTACGCTTGTGAAACAGAAGTTTTCCCTCTCTTTCCCCTTGCACCCTCTAACAAAACTGTTCTAAGGGTTCCTCCAACCCTCTAGAGAAGATCTGGAGAGAGTGGGGGGCATATGGTGGGAGAGAAGATGGGAAAACTCAAATGTGCCAGCATAAATCCTTTCTCTGACAGGACACATTAGTAAGATATTGCCCTCCATTTTCTTGGGCTGAACCCAAAAACGTTTTGGAGAACTTGTTCATTTACTGAGTGTTCTGGCTAGTGAAAATAGGATAAGCAAAATTCTGCGCTAGTTGCTCTGGGTTTTTTTTTAAAAAAAAACAATTTATTTATTTTATTTTTTTATAAATAGGCTAGCTCTGCTGGGTGCAGTTATTTTTCTTTCATGACTGCAGTTTGAACAAGCTGCCCCAGGGAGTCATTATGGAAGCAGTTGCAATGTTTATTATCAGTGCAGGCAGCTTTTCTTATTCCTTTAGCAACAATCCATCATGTCCCCTTTGATTAGGCACTATTTCTCATTCACTCTGTTTGACGGGGCTGGAAACCTTTCCTTTCCTTTCCTTCCCCCAAACTGGATGAAGCATAGCAGTTTGAGCTCTGGAGCCTTCTGAGTCCAAATGCATCTTAACTGAAAGAAAGTAACTAAACCATCTTTCAACATCCTCTCCATCCACAAGGCTGTGTCTGTTGCTATTTTTGTTGATTTGATTCATCAGCAATTAAAACAAGAATTCCTTGGATACCTAGATCCTGGTTTGGGGCAAGTACTCCTTGGTGAGAAAGCCCCAGCAGTGATTTAAAATCACAAAACATACAGCAAGGTAAAGTGTGGAAATAAACGCTGTTAGACCTTTAAAATCTCCTCTTCTAAGTTGCTTACAAAGTTCCTCACTTCCCCTAGCATAGAAAGAGATCACACGTTTGGTAAGTTAAAATTGGTTTACTTACAAACTCCTCAAAGGTCAAATTCATTTGCTTTTCCCTATAGCAGGGAGAGGAAACCAGGTAGTTGAACTTACATTACAAAAATGATAAATGCTTCTATATTATTGTATAGAAACATAGTGATGGCTTGCTAAAGCCATGCAGTCTAAGCTTGGAGCATCCAGCATAGATATGGACTGGACAGTTCACATGGTGGAAAGAGGAAGAACAAAGGCTTTGGCAACCATTCCGCTCAAGGTTTGACCTAGCTAAGCCTGGCAGGACAGCTTTGTCTATGGCCTTAACCCCTTCTCACATCCATAAGAGCAGTGGTTTTCAACCAGCGTGCTGTGGCACCCTGGGGTGCCTTGAAGGATGGTCAGGGTGCCGCAGGCAACACTGGCCTCTGTCCCACTTTACTTTCTTCCTGCCTCTGATGCCCTTTCACATCTCTGCCTCACAAAGGCTTTCGTGGCTGTTGGTTGCAGCAGCCCTGGCTACCAGCTCCGTGGGCAAATGGTGCCTCTGGGGCAGGTCAGGGGTGCTGGTTGCCAGGAGCTGAGGTGGCCTCGGTGTAAAGAAGCAAGCAGGTGAGGAAGCCCAGCCAGCCAGCCCTTGCTGTTGGGAATGGACAGATAAGTCCCAGGCCCTTGTGGGGCAGTGTGAGGAGACACCTCAGAGATCGGGGCAGCGGCAGCAGCTGCCCGGAGGACTCCCAAGGAGAGGGAAGAGGAGAGGAGGCTGAGGGAACAGTCCACAAGGGAGGATGTTCAAAAAAGGGTGAGAGGCTGCCAATTCTTCAGGCAAGGGGTGACATAACTGGGCTCATGAGTCCCACAGGGGTGCCACAGAAAGAATGTAGTTGACCAAGGGAGCCGTGGACTCAAAAAGATTGAAAACCTCTGCATTAGAGTTTAGCATGTTGGTTATATGAGGCTAGGTATATCCCAAAAAAACCTTTCTCATGCAAATATGACAGCAGCATGCACAATTAATGAACCACCCAGAGTCCCATCTTCACTCAAAGGTTCTCAAAACTGTCTCTTGGTAGGGGCTTTGTGAGAATATCAGCTGTCATTTCTTTGGTTTGACAATACACCAATTCAACAAGTCCATATTGTATCACCTCATGTACATAGTGGTATTTCACCCCAGTATGTTTGGTTCTTGCTTTGAGATCATTTCAAACAGCTTTGGTTGTCCTCCATCAGTCAGACAGATTTCTCACCATACACCCCAAAGTCCATCATTAGTTGGTCAGTCCAGACCCATTCTCTGCATGCCTCAGTTGCAGCTATGTACTCTGACTCTATGGAAGATAAAGCTACAGATTCTTGTTATAACTGGCCCAGGAAACAGAACCATTTCCAAACATAAAGAGAAATCCACCTGTTGATTTGTGTCTCTGGTCCAGACAGCATCCATGTAACATAATAGTTTTGGAATGGCTGGGCAATTTAAGTTTACAGTTTCACAGAAGTCTGCAGTGGTCAGGCTATCATGTAGTTACACACCACTCTGAGGGATGAAATCCAGGTTGTAGCACTTATTCATGTTCGGTTTGCCCTTGGAAGACAATCTCTAGGTACTTATTGACATTTTGTAATGTTTGTATTTGTTAACAAGCATCGGTGCATACCCACAAATTAAACACACCAACAGACATCCAAAGTCCACTGTTCCCATATTAGATCTTTTAGAGAAACACCTAGCCTTCAAGATGCTTTTCAAGAGCCCAAACTCAGCAGACTGTATCTAAGAATTTCTCAGTCATTTCTTCCCCAAACATCAGCCTGTCTTTGGTAAACACATACCTGAATTGCATCATCATTTGCTATGGGGAGCGTGTGCCTCAGACTCTGATGGTTCTTTCTATTCAGAATATGCCTCAAAAAGGAACCATTCGTTAAGAGGCATCTAGTTATGCATGGTTATGTATCTAGTTCCCATAGCAATATATTGCTTTTCTTTGCCTAACAAAGGAATGTACCAAACCAGAGCTATCTGGCAAAGTTGCCAATTCCTCCTCAACCCTGCAAAAATTACATCTGTATACTTGCAAAAATGAAATAATTTTGCATGCCAACTGTGACATGAAAAAAAATTGTGTGATTATTGCTAAGGTGCAGTTGCAACTTGTCTTTCCTGTTAATCTTAATCAAATTTCGAATCATGTTCCCAAACCATACATGTAACACATAATGAACTGTAGAGTGCTGGTGGTTGTTCTTTATTTATACAACTCACAACTTTTTTATCCAAAGAAAATACATGACACAAAATCATCACAATATAAAGAGGCAACACATACAAAAAGGAACAGCAACAACAACAAAAGATTCCTGGGATATTGTGAAATGTAAAACTAAGAAAAAAATAAAGTTTATGCAGCGGTCTTACTTTAAACTTATCTGTCAGGGAAGTATTTAGTCACATTTATTTATAAAAATGAATTTATTTTCCATATCTTGACTAAAAGGCTCTCAAAGCTTATAACCGTCACTTAAAATGCTAAAGTAATATGAAATGATAAAAACAAATCATAAACAGACAAAAGCATAACTAATAAACAGAAGCTAAAAGCTAAAAGAAGGAGATTGCCTTATTAAATTAAATGTCTTCAAAAGCATAGTGAAAAAGACATTTCAGGTGATGTGTAAAATGACAGTAAAGGATTCAATCCACAAATGCTAGAAAGGGGTGCCAAATGGTCATGGTCATGGCTAAGCCAGCTTTTTGCATCCACAATATGATAATAAAATAATGGAACCGCAGAGACAAATCTGTGTCTTCATTGTAGATGGGTTTCAAAGTGTGCTGCTATTTCTGCCCAGGGCTTTTTTTGAGCTGAAACTCACTGGAACTCAGTTCAGACACCTCCCAGGCGGGTACCATTGCCATTATAAGAGAACAAGGGAGGCATTCATGATGAGTTCTGGCACCTCTTTTTCTAGGAAAACAACATTGTTTCTGCCCAAGCTGCTCATAGTGGATAAGCAGTTTGGTCCTTATACAGAACTTTGTGAAGGGCTATAGCTCATCAGTAGATCATCTGCCTTTACATGCAGGAGGACACAGGTCCAATCCCTGGGATTTCCAGGTAGGGGAGGGAGAGACACCCTTGCCCCATCTGAAACCCTAGACTAGTGTTGGCCAAACTTAGGTCTCCAGCTGTTTTTGGACTACAACTCCCATCATCCCTAGCTAACAGGACCAGTGGTCAGGGATGATGGGAATTGTAGTCCCAAAACAGTTGGAGACCCAAGTTTGGCCAACACTGCCCTAGACAGTGTTGCCAATCAGAGTAGACAACACTGAGCTCAACAGACAGGTGACTGGCTACTCAAGAAATTTTAAAACTGCATAGGCCTGTCTACATAAACCTGTCTGCATAAAATGGTTGGCATAAATCACTTAGAGGCAACAACAACATCAACAACAACAACAACAACAACGTCAACTTCAAGGCTTTTCTCTACCTTCTTATGGGTTTTTTGTATTTATTTTTAAGCTGGAACTGAACCACATATCGCTTCAGACAGAGAACTCTGTAAAATAGGGCACACAGCCACTGTAGCTAGCCTTCATCATATTGGCACATTCAACCCCCTCCTTAAGATATTTCATATGCAGTTTCAATCTATGCAATTGGTGCCCTAATTTCTACTTATTTTTGGCAGATGATTCGTCTGAATGCCCATTTCAAAGACCTCACCTAGCTGTAGCTGCCACCTCAACTAATTCAAATACTTCCTAAGTGAAGGCTTCACAGAAGCCAATTCCATTTTCCATTTCCTTTTTGAAGGGGCCAAGCTGTTCTGTCATGCTAATTCCTTTAGTAAGAGGACTCAGCTTCTTTCAACAATCTCTGCTGTTTTGGTGCCATTTTTCCCCCAGACAGATCTTCATCCACCTCTAAGCCTGACACATCATCATGTTTTATAACGCTGAAGCTTCCCCCCTTGTTCTGGCAACAGAGAATCTCTGTCTTGTATCACGTAAAAAATTATCGAAGCCAGAGCTGGACCCATGAACTTTGACTTTGTTATTCAGTCAGGGAACAGAACTCTGGGAGTAAGGTGCCAACCTGACTGGATGATCACACACACACACACACACACACACACACACACACACTTTAACAAGCTATAACATTTGCAAGCGACCAAAACAAAGTTGCATTTGGCAAAAAGACCTCTGTACTTAATGCACACCAGTCTCTCTTCCCCTTCTTTGTGCTTCCCTTCTTTATATCAGACACATTCAGGCAGCTGGCAGCAATCCAGGCCTCAGCCGGGGTCCATAGCGACTGTGTCTCTGTGTGTAATATTTAGAGATGTGAAGGGCAACTGTTCAGAAATCAATACTAATATTGTCTCTGAAAGGTAGATGAACTGGACAAGAGAGCAAATTGATTTGGGCACCCGTAATTACTTAAGAACTCATTAATGCCTAGCTAGAATCACTTAATAAACCAGACATGGGAAGTTGTCTGAAAACTGTCAATCAGGGAGGGCAGTGGAGTCTGTCATTCTTTCCCTTTCTTCTTCAGAGAAATGCTTCCTGTGTAAAAGCATCAAGCAACACTTGAAATTTAGAGTGCTTCACATGCATTGTTTTGTATTCCCGAGGTGGGGAGCCTGTGGTCTTCCAGGTGTTGCTAGATTCCTCATCCCTGGCTGGGGCTGATGAGAGCTGGAGTCCAACAATGCTGTATGATTGGTCAACATTATTATCTCCATTATGAGGGATCCGAAAGAGGATGGCTTGCCTGAGGCTCCTTTGTGAGTTCATGGCAGAGATGATGCTTGAACTCAGGACTCTGACGCGTAGCATAGGCTCATCACCACTATGCTATACCAGCCCTCTAAACCCTGAGGGAAGAGGTTCCGGAAGGCTGTATATATTCTGCAAAAGTGCACAATCTGGTGTTCTTTGTGTATCCTGACCCCCTTTCCATGATTAGGAAGGGTGAAATAACTTAGAAGCATAGACTCAGAGAATTGTGGTATTGCAAGGGTGCCTGGGGGTCATCTAGTCCAACCCCCTGCAATGCAGGAATCACAACTAAAACATCCATGACAGATGGCTTAAAAACCTCCAATGAAACCTCCAATATGACTCTACAAGCTCCTGAGGGAGGTTACATATCATTAATATGGTTACATATAATTAACATTAATGTACATTTAATTAATATGGTTCTACAAAATCAAATTTTTCCTTTTTGCAGAATCTTGATCTCTTTCTCCCACTACCAATAATGCATACAAATCAGGCCTATATGACAGAAGTGCAGACGGTTCTCAATCTAGCTTTAATTTTTAGCCTTTGCTTTGTGCAACAGTTTGGATTGTCTATATCTGAGAATGGTTGGATTGTCTTAAGATAGTAGGATCATAGAATCATAGAACTGTAGAGTTGGAAGGGATCTCAAGGGTCATTTTGTCCAACCGCCTTCAATGCAAGAATCACAGCTAAAGAATTTCTGACAGATAACCATCCAACCTCTGTTTAAAATCTTCCAGTGAAGGATGTCCACCACATTCCAAGGGAGTCCAGCTCTTATCTTCGAACAGCTCACACCATCAGAAAGTTTCTCCTAATGTTTAGTTGCAAACTCCTTTCTTGTAATTTGAATCCATTGGTTTGGACACTCTGGAGTGGCAGAAAACAAGTTTTCTCCTTCTTACATGTGGCAGCCCTTCAGATATTTGAAGACGGCTGTCATATCATCTCTTGGACTTCTCTTCTCCAGGCTAGACACAGTAACCTGATGTATGGATGGTAAAGTATGGCAGGGCACCTGTAAACACATCAAACAGAGTTCTTTTTACCAGGTTGTCTCCTGGAAACACCATGATAAAATTGGGGGGAGGGTAGCTGACTGCTTTTCAAGGAACCGATCTATCTAACTATATAAAAACTTATTTTCAAATTTGGTAATTAAAACAATATGACTCCAATATTTAAAACAGCAGTGGCTAGAGACACATGATTATATGGCTACATGACATGACTATGACTACTTGGCCACATAAAACCTCTGATGTCCTACATCACTAATTCAGTGACTAGATAGATTGTCTATAATCAAAAGGTGGTGATTCTCTTCAAGTGTCAGGAACTGAGGAAAGAAGTGAAAGTCTTATGAAGCCAGTTACTTAATGAAAACATCTTCTTCAATAATGCAGCACTGAAGAAAAGTGATGGTACATTTACTCCTGAGAAGATAATGAGAAAAGTGAAAACTGGAGATGGAGGGGATAACAGAGGCGAGTAGGAGAAGGAAGATGGAAGCAGATCAATTCCCAAATGGATTCCTAAAAATAGTGTTTTTAATAATAACAACAACCTCAGGAGGCACAGAGACATCCGCTGAAAAATGTAGGCTGGCCCACAAAGAGGCAGCAAACATGTCTAATGAGCTTCCACATCCTTTATATTATTCTAACCTTTAAATAGTTGTATTCTTATTCCTTCCTGCCTTGGCCAAACAATACAGAGGGATGAACCATGAGCAGACAGAAGGGAGGGATGAGAGTGCTCCCAGGTCTAGATATGTGGTGTGTGGTTAACTCGGGGTTAAATATGGTAACCTGCATGAGAATAGGAATATCAGATGTTGAATGAGTAGTCAATTCACACACTCAGGTATGCAAGGGGGGGGTGCTTCCTTGTGGCACAATCCCCCATACCTGCAGTATATGTGTATATCCAATAGCTGATGCAAAAAAGATCATGTGTGCATCTTTTCTATCCAACTGGCCAGTGGAGAGGAGACTCCATTCTATCAAAACCTGCCACAAAATGTCCAGTTGCAATTTTGGCACAAGAACAACAAGGAAAATCAGATCACTTAGGCCTGGTGATAGTGGCTGACCAAAGGTAAAATTTCTAATACTGTTTAGACCTCACCAGTAAACTTTAAGCCAGCCTTTCTCAACCTTGGATCACCAAATGCTGTTGGACTACAACACCCGTCATCCCCGACCACTGGTCCTGCTAGCTAGAGATGATGGGAGTTGTAGCCCAATAACATGTGGTGAGGGGAAGAAAGAACAGATTTGGGGTTAATGTAATAAATGTCGGTGGTTCGAATCCCCATGACGGAGTGAGCTCCCATTGCTCGGTCCCTGCTCCTGCCCACCTAGCAGTTCGAAAGCACATCAAAGTGCAAGTAGATAAACAGGTACTGCTCTGGCGGGAAGGTAAACGGCGTTTCCGTGCGCTGCTCTGGTATGCCAGAAGCGGCTTAGTCATGCTGGCCACATGACCCGGAAGCTGTCTGCGGACAAACGCCAGCTCCCTTGGCCAATAAAGCGAGATGAGCGCCGCAACTGCAGAGTCGGTCACGACTGGACCTAATGGTCAGGGGTCCCTTTACCTTTAATAAATGCTCAGAAGTAATGTAGTAATGTTACTACCTTTCTAATAATGGCGCTTTCCTCTAATGATATTTTTTATTATTGCCACAGCAGGCAGTACTGCATTGAAATCATAACCTGGTTCCCTGTTATAGAGCCTTCTTTACAGAACCAGAACATTTAATGTCCTTTTAAAAATTTAAGATAAGTTAACTAACTAATTGCGTCATTATTGCAAGGCTGCTAGCACACCTGCTTAGCCGCCCACAACAGTTTAAAAGAACAGCATGGTAGGAGGGTTTGTTTGCTCTTTCCCATACCAACTGTGAACAGAAGCCTGCAAATGTTTCCAATAGCCCTTGGCCTAGAACAATCCTTACTGGAAACTCTTAACACTTACTCTGCACATTAGCAGTCAGGCAGCAACCCAGACTGTATATTTGATTTCAACCTTATTTATGACTTCCAAAATGAAGGTAGAAAGAAACAGATGGAATCATCGGAAGCTTTACTTCTAGCCCTTTACAAAGAGTCTAACAGAAAGCCCTGCAAAACTGATTCCATTTGGCAGACTTTGACCAGATTGGGCATACTCTCCGAATGCAAGATGCCTAGGGAGGTACCTGCCAGCTGTAACAAATAATGGTGAGATGTGCCAACATCTGTGATTCAGTTTTGTCTTAACAGCACAGTTTGTACCTTTAGAGTGTGCTGTTTCAGCTTCCAGCTTTTTCCTTATAACAAGCTCACAAACACTTCCACTGAGGGTTCAAAGTAACTGAACAGTGGTGATGATGGATCTACTTTCTACCCTAGCTGTCTTCCCACCTTCCATCCCCATGTTGGTCGTGGTGCCCTGGGATCACCTCAGACTGCTCTGCTTTCAGACCAATTTATTATTATGCCCTTTTCTTCTTCCTCCATCTTTCCCCTTGTCTTTCTTTTCCCGTTTCTCCCAAAGCATAGTGAGATGCCTAGTCCTGAGAACCAGGGTATTTTTCTATGAGAAGCCATTAACCTACAGGAAACATCCATTACAGCCAGAGGCAATTGTGGGAACAGAGTTCTCAGCATTGCAGGACTCAGAGCTGGGATAGATGCAGGATTCAAAGGTGGGATAGATGAGGCGGCAATCAGTTTGCATTAAAGTGGTTTTGAAAGTGCATGATAGGAGTTGAAAAAGATGGCAGGGCAGGAATAGGAGTAAAGAAGGGCTGCCATACAGTGGTACCTCGGGCTAAGAACTTAATTCGTTCTGGAGGTCCATTCTTAACCTGAAACTGTTCTTAACCTGAGGTACCACTTTAGCTAATGGGGCCTCCCGCTGCTGCGCTGCCGCCATGCGATTTCTGTTCTCATCCTGTAGCAAAGTTCTTAACCCCAGGTACTATTTCTGGGTTAGCGGAGTCTGTAACCTGAAGCCTCTGTAACCTGAAGCCTTTGTAACCCGAGGCACCACTGCATTTTAAAAGGTTGACTTATATTTCAATGCAGGGGGGATGAAACGGTGTAGCAACAATGATCAAGGGTCCAGTTCTATGCTTGTTTACCTGGAAGGAATTCTCATGGCGTTCTCCAGGGAATAACCCCTCACTACATAAAAGATATATGAGGATATGACATTGTCCTATGCCCACCAGAACTGGGTATTTTAATGTTATTTTCACCTCAGTCTTTTTCTTCTCCATTAATTGTCTCCATTTGTGCATTATTTATGGCTGCAAGAGCCATTTATGGATAAAATACAGGTGCAGGACATTGGAAGAAAAACAGAATTGCACCGCTCTGTGATTTTATTTTTACTTTATTTATTTTTGGTGCCAGAGAACCTTAGGCACAGCACTTGAGTGCAGAAAAGTTCGAAATGCATTGCCAGTGCTGGTTCATCATTTTCAAAGTACCAATCTTCCAAGGGAAAGTGGTCCTCCAAAGGGTGCTGCTGCATCCCTCCCCCCCCCCGCCGCCTTTTCTTAGTTTTTAAATGCAGAAGCATTACAGGGAGAGAGGGAAGGCATTGTAATTCATGGTTTTATTTGTTTTTCCAAGGATATGCCTGTGTTAGTGGTTGCACACCATCCATTCTTTTGACTGCCGTAGGCACAGCGCCGTGATGCTGCCTACACTATTAACGTAATGCAATTCAGCTTGCTTGAACAGTAAGTTGCACAATGCAGCCGAAGGAAGCCTGGAGAAATATCAGGCCGTATGACAGCATCGCAAGAGTCAGAGATGGGAAAGCTAAAAACTCAACAATAAAAATCAATGGCTTTTAAAATATAGTTTGGAGTCTACCCATTATGTTTTTTGGAACTGATATGTAATTATTATGGTATGGTGCTACCTAGAATCCACTTATCTTGGAATCATAGACTTGTAGAGTTGAAAGGGATCCTAAGGATCACCTAGTCGAATCCTGCAGAAATATGCAGCTGTCCCATATGGGGATCAAACCTGCAACCTTTGTGTTATCAGCACCATGCTCTAACCAACGGAACTATCCAGGAAATCCAGGATCTTATTATTTACTGAAAAGAATTGTGAGTTGAACTGCATTCATAACTGTATGATATTATTAAGGCTGTGCTCAGCAAGCATGGCCCATAGGAAGGTGGGCCTTCTTGGCTGTAGCACCCCAGTTATGGAGCTCCCTTGCACTGGAACTTGGACTGCCCCCCCCCCCCACACACACAGTGTTTTCTTTTATGTGAAAACTTAAAATGTCTCTATCTTTCTGGGACTTTGGCACATGACTTTCGGAGGGGAGTCAATCATTTCATTTACTGCTGCTGCTCTACTGTATTTTATTATCTTATTTTATTGCATTGTGTATAGGCTTTAATCATTGTCCCATGCTGATTTTATTTGTATGATTCAGGTAGGTAGCCGTGTTGGTCTGACGCAGTCGAAATAAATAAAAAAATTGTCCAGTAGCACCTTAGAGACCAACTAAGTTTGTTCTGGGTATAAGCTTTCGTGTATATGTTCTGGGTATAAGTTTTCATGTGTATGCACACTTCTTCAGATATATACCTGAAGAAGCGTGCATACACACAAAAGCTTATACCCAGAACAAACTTAGTTGGTCTCTAAGGTGCTACTGGACAATTTTTTTTATTTATTTTATTTGTATGGTTCTTGTTAGCCACTCTCGACACATTTGGAGGAAGGTTGGGGTACAAGAACAAAGAAATGAGTTAAACATAAATAAATCTGCACAGATCCAGTTCACGAATATTGACATAATTTTCACAGGTTGCACAGCCACATGGTTAAGGGTTGTTCTGAAAAGAGAAAGCACAAATCTCTTGTTTTGGCTTTTTGTGAGTGTCTTGAATCCACTCATGCTTAAGTGCAACACAATTTGAACGTGGAAGATAAGAATCGACACACTCCTACAAGCTAAGGCACTCCTGGAGGGCTAAAGGGATGAGGTTGGTACCTTGCCAATGCTAGGCACACCATCTCATCTTGTGACATTGGCACAGCAACCAATAGAGCCAATGGTTTGCTGCTATGTCAATTGTGTTTCTATACGTTACACACAACACAGCCACAACACCAGTTTCATTTTAAAGGAAAGCATATCTGGGAGATGGAAATTCACAGCAGAAAATAGGCAAGGGGGAATGAGCTGCTTAAACCCTTTCTCACCTGCTCAATTTCTGTTCCATATTGCCTGCCCTGTCCCTCACCTGTGCTCCTTCCCTGCCCCGCCAGGTTCCAGATGCGTGTTTGCATATTCACAGGTGACAGGTGGTATGACTGACAACCCATGCAGAAAAACCCAAGAGCTGCCAGACTGGCCTCAGGTCTCCTGCACTGTGGATTTTGGACAACAAATATATGTTAAGACTGGGCCATATGGGAGGAGAAGACACGGCAGCAGTACTGAGAAAGTATATGTCAATATGCCATATCTTCTGAGCTCAACAAATGTCCTTACTTCACATCCCAAACTTTTTTGCCTGGTTGGAATGCGCCCTTGAACTCTTACAATGCCACATGCTTCCCTGAATAGAAAGACATTTGTGAGTGTGTGTAGAAACTGCTGCCCAGAAATAAAATTTAGATTCATTCATTTCATTATGCACCCATCACTGGCATGTGGCCCTCAGAAAGTCACCCAGAATGGAATGTGGCCCTTGAGCTAAAAAAAAATATCCCCCAGATCAATAGCCTGACTCAGTGTAAGATGGCTTTCTGTGTATCATATATATATTCTTACTGGTTCCACAGCAACCTATGAACTTAGGTTGAACCCTTTCTTACCCTTAAAGGATGACAGTGGGTATCTATGGGCATGAAAGAGAGTGTGGATTTTACCACTTTTCTGCCTTCTTACTGCAAAACTTTTGAGCCTTTTTCTCTCCCATAAGGAAAATTTCAGCTGAGTGAAAACCATTGGCTGTAGACAGGGTATTGATTGATTGCTTTGAAAGTACAGCTGTCTTGTTGCTGGTGAGCTGCAAGCCCAATACGTAGCTGCGATATCCTGTCTCAATTGTTCTTTGATGGGAGGAGGGTATGGTCAAATGTATACCACAGTAATAGGTACTTTTTTATAATAATAAAAAACAGTAACCATACAATACTGTTCAACTCCTTTAGAAAAATGCTTTGTATATACTATTTTAGACTGAAAGGTAGTGATTGATTGATTGACACAAACAACATTTCCCAACCAATTTTGCAATTATGCTGCGCTCTGGGAGGTAAAATTTCAATAGCAATGCTTCTTGTCAAGCATAAAGCAATAAATACTTGACAGACCTGCAACTATACATTTAAAGCACATTTAAAGCACTTGATTTCCCCTCAAAACAATCTTGGGAACTGTAGTTTACCCCTCACAAGAGCTACCATTTCCAGCACCCTTAACGAACTCAAGTTCCCAGGAGTCTTCAGGGGGAAGTCAAGTGCTTTCAGTGTGCATTGGATATGCTTTAAATGTATAGTGTGGATCTGCTCAAATGCAAATTTGGGGCAAGGGGCTAAAATCCACTAGAATTTAAGCAAATATTTTTCTAGGGACAAAGGGAATCTAAATACTACTTTTCCAATCAGGTAAATGAAAGAAATGTTTGCTGTCTTTTTGCTGTCTTGCACAAGTATTGCAAAAAACCGAATCATAATCTCCTAACAGTTTTGTTTTTAAAAGCCCCACACTGTGTGCTGATAGCTCAGTGAAACCCTTAAATTACACATGGCCACCTCAAACCAGCTTCACTCCCTTCATCCTCCATTTCCCATCCACATGTCTATAGAATGTACGTAACATTTCATATAGACTTGCCCTACAAGCAATACCCATCTCATAACTGCACATTGGGTGATTTTTTTAAAGGGTTGTGTCTTATCTAACTTCTGTTAGGTTGCCTCTATTAGGGTCAATCCTTATTAATGATTAACTTAAGTTTGTTGATTTAAATGGGTCTACTTTGAGTATGACTCGGGTGTGTACACTCCAATATTTCTGCACACACAGCCTGCAGCTGTGCTGGCTGGGGCTGATGGACGCTATAGTCCAAAGCAAATGCAGAGCTTCAGGTTGATGACGGATATCCTACAGTCACCGGAGCTGTCACAAATCAGAGATCAAGAATAAATCATGGGGATGGGTGAATCTGTCAATTTCACTTTCTCTCAGGTTCTCATTTTCCCCCCGCGTCTTAATTTCAATTCCCCACACTTCCACATCAGTTTGAAAATTCATCATCGTCTTCCTTCAGATGTCTGCTAATATGCACATTATATGTGCAATTCTGCCTAATGCACGCTAATTTTTTGCACACAATCTTCCTCTAATATAATGCCTTTTGCATGTTATTTTCACTGATGTATACACATTTTCCCTAGTATATGCACATTATGTGGCTGAAAAATTGCACTCCAAGATGTAAAGGTAAAGGTAAAGGGACCCCTGACCATTAGGTCCAGTTGTGGCCGACTCTGGGGTTGCGGCGCTCATCTCACTTTATTGGCCAAAGGAGGTGGCATACATGTGACCAGCATGACTAAGCCGCTCCTGGCGAACCAGAACAGCGCACGGAAACGCCGTTTACCTTCCCGCCAGAAGCACCTTGATGTGCTTTCAAACTGCTAGGTTGGCAGGAGCAGGGACCAAGCAATGGAAGCTCACCCCGTTGCGGGGATTCGAACCACCAACCTTCTGATCGGCAAGTCCTAGGCTCTGTGGTTTAATCCACAGCGCCACCCACGTCCAAGATGTGGGTAAGTGCAAATTGGAGGGGGGATGTTAGGAAAGTTCTCCCTTGAATGTGAACTGAACCAAAATTATGCCCTGTCCCAAACTGACCCTAATTGAGGCAAGAGAACAGAAGTTACTTAACATTCTTCTTGGGTCCAAAATAATAATAGTCAACTAAATAAAAGGCAAGTGCTCATTTGTATGCAAGCAGCTGGTTCTGGCAGGCCTATTTGTGTCTGCTGTGCCTCCCAGCTACAAAGATTTATGACTCAGCACCCAAGGGACCTTTATATATCTATCCAAATTCATGCATTTTTTCCATTAACCTGTGTACTAGCATCTTGTACAACATGGCAGGAAACAATGATATACACTTTTTGCTTCTGTTCAGGCATGAAAGGCATGGAGGACAGTCACCTTTCAGAAACTAATAATGAGGAGGAGCGGGAGCTGAGCTTGAGCCACATCTGAGCTAGTTTACTGAGATGTAATTCTGTTCAAAGGACAAGTCTTCGTGCCTGGTTGTGGTACACAATTCGATTCTCTCTCCTCACCCCAAAAAGAACCCCCTTATCTTTGCATATCCCAGTGATGCAGCGGCTCTGTTCTTTTCTCTGGCAACAGTGCCGTGAGTAAAAGAATTGCAATCTATAATGCCATTAAAACACACACACACACACACAAACATCTGCAGTGTGGAAATCTAGAAAGACAAGAAAGTTTGTCCACAGTCGTTTTTAAACTCACAAAAAGTCACTGCCTGACGTGAGAGATGGAAAGCTGGAGGCATAGCTAACGCTATGTCTAATGTTAACAATAAACACTTTTCATCTTCCAAATAGCTTGCAGACATTAACTAATCAATCCTCACATGTCCTGTGTCGGTTAGGGGAGCATCATTTTCCTCACCGCAGAGCCAAATAAACCTAATAAATGAGGCACAAAAAGGGAGGGATCTGTTGCTTCGTGTACTCAGACATTCGGCAGCTTTCTGTTTAAGTTGCACAATATTTCACCCTCACTTGCAATCCACTTAAACCTTTACTTACACTAGGAGAAGCATGAGGCTTAGACTAGGCATGGCAGAAGCCCATCTGCCATCTCAACTCTACCTGCTTTCTGGGCTTCTTTGGGGGAAGCCATGTTTGTTGTGGTGTGATACTTCTTTAAATGTACACTGCAGCTGGGGCCTGTGGAACTATTCCAGTGCTCCTCTCCTTCCTGCAACACTTCCCTCTGTCCTCTCTTTTCCCTTCACCATTGGTAAAGAGTGGGTTTTCTTAAGAGAAAGTGGCGGGGGAAATGGAAATCTGCCAAGAAAGCACGAGACAAGCAGAAAAACACTCAGCCCCATGCTTTCTAAGCACAGGACAAGTGAAAGTGTGGACGAACGCCAAACATAGCAGAAGAACACAACAGAGAAACCTGATATCTCATCACTATGATTTACCCAGATGGCAGCTTCTCCCAGGCTATGAGTGACTTTCTATAACAGCTCTAACCAAGAAATGGGGCAGGGAAGAAATAAATAAATAAATAAAAGTAGTAACAACTAAAATGTTGGGGAAGATTTGCCAGTTTGCCGCTCATATTGAAAGTGATGATGATGATGATGATGATGATATACAGGGAACCAAGCAGAGGGCCTTCTCGCTGGTCTTCTAAAAGTCAGATAGTTGTTTATTTCCTTGACATCTGACGGGAGGGCGTTCCACAGGGCGGGCACCACCACCGAGAAGGCCCTCTGCCTGGTTCCCTGTAACCTCACTTTTTGCAGTGAGGGAACTGCCAGAAAGCCCTCGGAGTTGGACCTCAGTGTCCGGGCTGAATGATGGGGGTGGGGATGCTCCTTTAGGTATACTGGGCCGACGCCATTTAGGGCTTTAAAGGTCAGCACCAACACTTTGAATTGTGCTTGAAAACATACTGGGAGCCCATGTAGGTCTTTCAAGACCGGTGTTAATGGGTCTCGGCGGCTGCTCCCGATCACCAGTCTAGCTGCTGCATTCTGGATTAATTGTAGTTTCCGGGTCACCTTCAAAGGTAGCCCCACATAGAGTGCATTGCAGTAGTCCAAGCGGGAGATAACTAGAGCATGCACCACTCTGGAGAGACAGTCAGTGGGCAGATAGGGCAGTGCATTCACACTAATCCTTATTGACTCCAGTTTCCCTGTGCTAATGGGAAGTCAACATTTCCAGTGTATTCTTTACCACTTCTGCAGCACACGAACATGCAAACACACACACACACACAGTATGCATACAAACACATAATTCTTCTAGACACTGGCTCCTGGGAGTTGCCCTTCCTTATGCATATTAGAGGCCCTAAAGCAAAGCTGTAAAACAAATGTAGTCATTGGGTAAGGAACCTTGGGCATAAATCTCTGCTATAATATATCTTATTCCCTCACATCCTTGTGTAAGTTTTATGTTTAATAACACATGTTCAGGCAAGATGATCAATCTTGAGAGAAAAGGGCAGTTTATATATATTCACACACACTCAGAGAGAGAGAATTCACCTTAAACTTAAGCAATGTTCCACAACCATTTTTCTCACATTAAAACATGGTGCTGAACCAAAGAATAACAAGACCGCCATTGCTGCTTCAAGCAGCAGGCTAGATTTCCCTCATGGTGTGACACTGTTTCCATGGGGTATTCTGTCTCAAATTGCCAGGCCACCGAGTGGTGTTTTTTTTCTCCTCTGAAGCAGAAGGCGGCACAACCTTGGCCACCTCATGCTTAAAAGTAAACAGGGTTGTGCAGCTTAAAATCTTAAAATCTGGCTGCATTGGCTTCTGGCTTCCAGTGGCAGGGCAGCCACCACCACAGTAGATGCAGGAGCAGTGGACCAGAGAAGTTCCTGCCGCCCACCACTGGAGAAGCGAGGAGAAGGGGCTGAAGCACTGAGAACTTGCCAGACTTTGCCACTGCTTCACCTCACTTCTCCAAGCCAGGAGAAGTGACAGAGATACCACCAGAACTCCACAAGAGCTTGTCGGAACTTCTGCAGCCACCGCTTCTCCAGAGGTGGGTGCCTCAGTGTACCTCATGCGTGGTACAACCTTGGTCTTGGCCACCTCACAGAGTGCAATCCACCCAACACAGCAGCTGATCAATCTCCATTCTTCTAATGCAGGCATAGGCAAACTCGGCCCTCCAGATGTTTTAGGACTACAACTCCCATCATCTCTACCTAACAGGACCAGTGGTCAGGGATGATGGGAGCTGTAGTCCCAAAACATCTGGAGGGCTGAGTTTGCCTATGTATGTTCTAGTGCATGGGCTTCTTGTTGGATTCAGCGATACTACAAGCAGTAAGACTGAACACACTACCCTGATACTGGTTGGTGATAGGACAAAGGATCCTTACAGGAGAATGCTGCTTATAAGAGGCAGGGCAAGGGAAGATTGTGTTACCAGCCCATGCTGACCACTCCTATTTACTTTCTTGGCATGTGACTTGCACCATAGAGTTTAGTGAAGCCCTGGCCTGCTCCTTGCCTCCACTGCCAGTGGCACCCTTCAGTAATGAAAGGAAGTGCTTAATTCCAACTTAAGACACTTTGCAGCTTCACTGACTACACACCTCTCCTCATTTCAAAGTGGGAGTTTCAAACCTACTTCTAAATCATTATTAGCTAATCTTTACAACCCTGCAAAATTACCTTTATCTTAGTTAAGATGCATATTAGTCAAACAAAGAGAACACAGGAAGCCAGTGACAACTACTGCATTCCTTAGATTGCTTTCTTCCTGTTTTAATGTTTTATTTAAGTAATAGCACACATCCAACCTTGGCGCTGATTTGCAACTTTTATTTTCTGCCTCAATGGTCCCAATCCATGGCATAGGAAGGGAAGGTATGAATTCCACCTTGGGTTAATATGATTTTGATCCCCAGTCAGCGTTACGATACCAAAGGCTGCATGAGAGATGCACTATAATCCATTCATGCCCCCATGACACCAGTGTGATGCAAGAACCCAGGCTTTATATCTTCAGAGAGCTAATGAGAATTCACCTCCTTGAAAGGCTCAGCAACACATTTGCCGAAGAAAATTAAGCACTACATCTTCCCCTGATAGATTCCCTTGCTCAGCAACCAGTCATAACTCTTTATCCCCCCCCCTCCCCAATCCCAGGATATGATATTCCGTACACTTTAACACTTAGAGACTAAATTAGGTCTCCGGGGGACAGTTCATTCTTAAAATTTAATTTAAATATTCATTAGATGGCAGGCTTCCACCTAGGCCCATGCTTCTCAGCAGGACACAGGATAGGCTGATGGAATGACAGTCATACATAAGCTATTAATGCCTTGCTGTTGGGTTCCAGAACAGTATGAGGCCTCACTTCCTGTGCTCAATCAGCACGGTAATAGCGGTCGCCAGAACATCTAACATGAGAGAGAAGAAAGTATAAATTGAACGAGAACAAGAACAAAAACATGACCTTCCCAAAGCTGAAAGCCAACTGCCACACGAAGCTGGCCCGGTTGGCGTCATTTCTATAAATACACCCATCTTCGCTCCCACCCTCTTCTGAAAGCTAGGTGGATCACACACAGTTTTACTGAGTCTCCATGGAAACCAGGTCAAGGGGGGTGCAGATATTTGTGTCTCCATTTTATGGCTTGAAGGAAAAGGGTGCTTTTTAAAAAAAAAAAAGCCAAGTGTGGTTTTATTTATTTATTTATTTGACTGAAATAATTCTGTATGGTGGGAGGCTGCCATTTTGAATGAGAAGACTTTCTGATCACGTAGAGGAAAATGACCACTAGAAACCAGAAGACTTTAACCAACTGCCTAAGGCTGCATACACACCCTACATTCACGGCACGTATTAAGCACGTTACTTCTCTTAAAGAATAATGGGAACTGTAGTATACCCCTAGGTAAAGGTAAAGAGGCCCCTGACCATTAGGTCCAGTCACAGACGACTGGGGTTGCGGCGCTCATCTCGCTTTACTGGCTGAGGGAGCCGACGTTTGTCCACAGAGTTTTTCTGGGTCATGTGGCCAGCATGACTAAGCCACTTCTGGCAAACCAGAGCACCGCATGGAAACGCCGTTTACCTTCCCACCAGAGCGGTACCTGTTTATCTACTTGCACTTTGACGTGCTTTTGAACTGCTAGGTTGGCAGGAGCAGGGACCAAACAACGGGAGCTCACCCCATCGCAGGGATTCGAACCGCGACCTTCTGATTGGTAAGCCCTAGGCTCTGTGGTTTAACCCACAACACCACCTGCTATACCCCTAAAAATCTACAGTCCCCCCCCCAAAAAAAAAATTTTGCAGGAAGTCATGTGCGTTGAACGTGTGGTGTGTACATAGCCTTAAATGCTCTTACAATGCTCCTGGGGTATGTTAAAGATCAGAGGTTTTACCGTCTTGGTTACACACCTGTGAATTGCAGCATGGATCTTGTTAGCAAAAACCTGGGGGGGGGCAGCATACGGACAATTTATCATTGAATGAGGAAGATTTGGAACATCATGGTCATGAATAAAGCCACCTGTCAATTAGGGGACAGAAGAACCCAATCAGTAGAAGAAAAAAACCCCAGATGTTGTTTCTTCTGCAGTGCAACTAAAGCAGACCAGATGAACTAGTGACTTTGGATATACAAAGTAAGAGATATGCTATTGTACATAAAAGACTGTATGTAAATAATAATAATAATAATAATAATAATATCCAGTTTCTTCACACATAGCCAGCTTCACATGATGTTCCAAGCCACTAGTGAATCGATGGTTTTCAGTGTGCCACTACATTGGATTTTCAAATAATAGACATTGGCGAAACTGTTTCATTCCAAACCATTGCACAACCATTTTGTTCTTTTTCATATTGAATATATCTAATGAATGTTTCCACATTGATTCTTTAATCACCAGTGCCAGGATACAGATTTGCGCCACTATTTCCCAGTGTCAAGCGGCAGCATGCAATTTACAGCAAACCAGTCTGTATGCAACTACCCATCCTGAAGAATTGGAAATACAAAGAGCTTAACTGTCAGACAGGTCACTAGTCATAGTCAATTTATTTATATACTGTAGAGATTACCAACCTTTTTGGGCCAATGGGTGCACTTGCAAACTGGAGGAATTGTTGTGGACATTATGCCCAGGCAATTGCCACAACCTATTCTATTGGCTTATTTAAAACCAATTTTAAGTAGGAAAAGGGAAGGGTGTCCTGTGAGTGCCCAGGAAGGTTATAAAATATAGGATCACCATATCTTGAGAGTAAGATTCCTGACACCCGCAAAGTTGTTAAGCTTTGGGAACTGTTTCCACTGCTTTTTCCACCGCGTTGCCATACATCCAGGTTTCCCCTGACTTTTTGCCAGTGGCAAAATTACCCCCTGACACCATTTCTACACCCAACAACCAGGACGTGTCAGGAAATTTCCTGATGGGTGACAAGTCTATAACATAACCCTAGGAAAGCTCAGTTCATAGACCATGAGACTCTAATCTCAGAGTCATGAGTTTGATCCCCACTTTGGGCAAAAGATTCCTGCATTGAAAGGAGTTGGACTAGATGGTCCCTATGATCAGTGCTGGATTTACGTATAAGCTAAACAAGGTATAGCTTAGGGCCCCACTCTTGTGGGGGGGGGGAATTAAAGGGGGGAAACCTGTCTGTACATTTCCAAAATATAAGAGAAAAAACAAATAAAATAAAACCTACATACAGCAACAGTGCTTTGTGTTGTGTAGGCTCCATATTAGGTCCATAAATTACCATATAGCATATATTCAACAATTTGTTGTTGACAAAGGACAGCTGGACATATAAAGGGCCAAATTACCTTCAGTAGCTTAGGGCCTCATCAAACCTAAATCTGGCCCTGCCTATGATATATAATCTATGGCATAACAATAATAATATATAATGCTAATCCATCCCTCTTTTAACTGGAGTTGCAAAGAATGGGGACTTTATGTATGTCCCTTTACCCTTTCCTAGAAGCCAGGGCATATCATGGTCTGCCCACCCATAACTCCTGTAGGTGGGAAGAAAATAAGCTATATGCAATTTGTTTCCTAAAGAACATGATGAATTTTGTGCCTCTCTATAACTGTTCTAACTGCATCTCAATATCTCTCTCAAGTTTGACAAGAAAGGCATAGCTCTACTTAGTCTAGCTTTGTAGGTGTTCAGAAAACAGTGATTTTCTTGACTAAATGGATGGGAGAGTTACAGAACATGATGTCAGCTCACTAAGTGCCTCATCACAGGCTTACACACACAATTATTCTCTCTCTCTCTAAAAAAGGCAATCCATCAATTACTGTCTTTTTAACACCCCCCCCCAAACTTTTCTATTATTTTCTACTTTTAATATATCGCTTGTAATAACGGCATGGAATTACAGCACATATATTGATTTTTCCATTAATCTTGCTTTAGTTGAAAGTCTAAAAAAGTAAAACTAACAATTTCTGCCACAAGCCAAGCATGGGCAGTTGTTAACCGAGCTATCAGTATTCCTGGTTGGTGGGTTGTAAAACAGTCTTTAATGACTTTATGTGCATGATATCCAGAAGAGGTTCCTTGGGTGTCATATGAGCTTAGAAGGCCAGAAAACATGCAATGAAAAACACAATGAAGCAGGCAAGTTTAGGAAGGAAGGAAGGAAGCTTATGTTGGCAAGTCCATCTTTAATCTTGGGGGGGGGGGATATGAATGAATAAAATGAATAATCTCACTATATGAATATCTCATGCCAGAACTGGAGTCAATATAGCTGGGTTGGATCCAAAATAAGTTAGTTGAACTGAAGTCAATGGGGCAAGATTGTTCCTAATGAAATAAATGGGACGTAATATGTTCAATTAACTTAGCAAAGTGCTTCAGAGGATGTAGAGTGTAGAGTTTGTCAGAGACCTATGACACCCTGGCAATCCAGATGTCAAAAAATCCTATCAACAAGTGTTTCCTCAAAGCAAAACTAAAATTCTCTAAGCTTACTGTATAAAGACAATGCTATATATAATGAAAATGCCAGGGTGGGGTGATGGGTGAAGAGAGAGCAAACATGAGCATGAGAAAAGGGAGAGGTGGATTGTGACTGATTAGTCAAACTTGAAATCAGAGGAAAATATTTGATCCAGAAAGCAAATCCCTTTTAATTCTTTAAACATGCCTTACATAAAAGCTGTAGGACCTATTTGTCTGCCATTTAACAGTCTTGTTACCATGTGCACCTCTCTCATACCTGAACTACTTCCCTCAAATCATCTCCTTTTCTTCTTTACCACATTCTTGAAATCCATCTTATTGACAGGAACTATTGGACTTTGCCAGTGCAAGAAATTTAGAGCTAGACTATCTAGGCTGTTTAGTCAGTGCCTGAAGACCTCCAGCAAGGGAATGCCCCCCTTCCCAGAAATTTGTCCTAATGTTCCACCAAAACCTATTCTCCTCTAACAAAGTCCTATCAGACTTAATCTTCTCTCTAGTACAGAAAACACAAGTCCTTGCCTCTTCTGTGTGACCATATTTCTGCCTTCCTCTATGCCCATTCCAAGTCTAGTACAGTGGTACCTCTGGTTGCGAACGAGATCCGTTCCAAAGACCTGTTCGCAACCTGAAAAGAACGCAACCCGCATCTGCGCACGTGCAGGTCATTATTTGCCACTTCTGCGCATGCACATGATGTCATTTTGCGTGTCTGCGCATGCGTGAGCGGCAAAACCCGGAAGTAACCCGTTCTATTACTTCCGGGTCGCCGTGGGACACAAAGCCACTCCCGATTTAGAGAGGGGGTGGGGTTGCGGGCTCTCGTCCACGAACACAGTCTCGCGGGGTATTGATATGCATATGAGGTCGGGGGGGAGGAGCGCCATCACCTCCCCCACATCACGAAGGGTAGTTCGTTAAAGGACTCCGAGGGGCGTCGCCTCGTCCAAAACCTACAGAGGCTAGGGCCTAAAGCGCGCCCCCCCCGAGCGGTAACCCCTGGGGGAGCGCCTACGGATGTGCATCACGGGGGGCTCCCCCTGTTGGTGCTTAACCCTTCCCGGTTAGACCGGATAGTCTGTTAGGGGCCAATGCCTAAAGCCAATACCTCTCTTACCTGTAATCAATAAAGTTGTGGCCATTTACGCCCATTAACCTTAATTCTGGTGTCCGTGTCTTTATTTCCTACATCTGTGGGAGGGGGCGGGAATTGCCACACAAAGCCACTCCCGATTTAGAGAGGGGGTGGGGTTGTGGGCTCTCGTCCACGAACACAGTCTCGCGGGGTATTGATATGCATATGAGGTCGGGGGGGAGGAGCGCCATCACCTCCCCCACATCACGAAGGGTAGTTCGTTAAAGGACTCCGAGGGGCGTCGCCTCGTCCAAAACCTACAGAGGCTAGGGCCTAAAGCGCGCCCCCCCCCCGAGCGGTAACCCCTGGGGGAGCGCCTACGGATGTGCATCACGGGGGGCTCCCCCTGTTGGTGCTTAACCCTTCCCGGTTAGACCGGATAGTCTGTTAGGGGCCAATGCCTAAAGCCAATACCTCTCTTACCTGTAATCAATAAAGTTGTGGCCATTTACGCCCATTAACCTTAATTCTGGTGTCCGTGTCTTTATTTCCTACATCTGTGGGAGGGGGCGGGAATTGCCACACAAAGCCACTCCCGATTTAGAGAGGGGGTGGGGTTGCGGGCTCTCGTCCACGAACACAGTCTCGCGGGGCTAGGCAGCCCCGCGGGACTCAGGGATTCCCCAGGCATTAGTATGCATCTCCCCGGGCCAGCCAATCAGCTGCCGGGGGGGCGGTCCTGAAAGGTCCTTTTAAGGTCGGGGCAGCCCCGGCTCGCCCCTTTCTCTTCGTGCCAGCAGCAACGATTTTCCCACCCACCCTCCCTTTAGGCTTGCCTTGGACTTTGCTATGGGCTTCGGCTGGTCGCTGCAAGGGGCCTGGTAGGAGTTTTTCCATTTGGCTAATTGGCTATGATTTTGAAGCCTCTTGGTTTTTTCGCCTACCTCATAGCAAAACGTCACAACTTCCCGGTTTTGGGGGTTAGGCATTGGCAGGGGTATTGATATGCATATGAGGTCGGGGGGGAGGAGCGCCATCACCTCCCCCACATCACGAAGGGTAGTTCGTTAAAGGACTCCGAGGGGCATCGCCTTGTCCGAAACCTACGGAGGCTAGGGCCTAAAGCGTGCCCCCGAGCGGTAACCCCTGGGGGAGCGCCTACGGATGTGCATCACGGGGGGCTCCCCCTGTTGGTGCTTAACCCTTCCCGGTTAGACCGGATAGTCTGTTAGGGGCCAATGCCTAAAGCCAATACCTCTCTTACCTGTAATCAATAAAGTTGTGGCCATTTACGCCCATTAACCTTAATTCTGGTGTCCGTGTCTTTATTTCCTACATCTGTGGGAGGGGGCGGGAATTGCCACGCAACCTGAAAACGTGCAAGCTGAGGCAAAGGTAACATGAGGTATGACTGTACAGTCAAACCTTGGTTTTCGAACGTCTCGGCTGCCAAACTTTTCAGAAGCTCAACGCCGAAAACCCAGAAATGAATGCTTCCATTTTTGAATGCGCCTCAGAAGTCAAATGGCTTCCAAGGCATATTTTTCTTTTCTTTTCTTTTCTTTTCTTTTCTTTTCTTTTCCATTGAACTTGCTGACAGCTCTTTGATCCTCGGTTTTAGAAAGTTTCGGAAGTCGAATGGTTCCACTGTACATCATCCAACTCCATTGGCATGTGAGATCTCCTTTTGATCACATAAGAAATGCCCTGCTGGGTCAGGTCAAAGACCCATTTAGTCCAGACTCTTGTTATTACAGAGGTCAGCCAGATGTCTATGGGAAGCCCACACGCAGGGCCTGAGCTCCCCAGCAACTAATATTCCAAGGCATGTTGTTGTTGTTGTTGTTTAGTCGTTCAGTCGTGTCCGACTCTTCGTGACCCCATGGACCAGAGCACGCCAGGCACTTCTGTCTTCCACTGCCACCCGCAGTTTGGTCAGATTCATGTTTGTAGCTTCGAGAACACTGTCTAACCATCTCGTCCTCTGTCGTCCTCTTCTCCTTGTGCCCTCCATCTTTCCCAACATCAGGGTCTTTTCCAGTGAGTCTTCTCTTCTCATGAGGTGGCCAAAGTATTGGAGCCTCAGCTTCACGATCTGTCCTTCCAGTGAGCACTCAGGGCTGATTTCCTTAAGAATGGATGCGTTTGATCTTCTTGCAGTCCATGGGACTCTCAAGAGTCTCCTCCAGCACCATAATTCAAAAGCGTCAATTCTTCGGCGATTCCAAGGCATACTGCTCCCAATACTGAATGTAATAAACAATCATCATAACTAGTAGGCAGAAAGTGAGGAGGAATTAAAGAACCTTTTAATGAGAGTGAAAGAGGAGAGCGCAAAATATGGTCTGAAGCTCAACATCAAAAAAACGAAGATCATGGTCACTGGGCCCATCACTTCCTGGCAAATAGAAGGGGAAGAAATGGAGGCAGTGAGAGATTTTACTTCCTTGGGCTCCATGATCACGGCAGATGGTGACAGCAGTCACAAAATTAAAAGACGCCTGCTCCTTGGGAGAAAGGCGATGGCAAACCTAGACAACATCTTAAAAAGCAGAGACATCACCTTGCCAACAAAGGTCCGTATAGTAAAAGCCATGGTTTTCCCAGTAGTGATGTATGGAAGTGAGAGCTGGACCATAAAGAAGGCTGATCGCCGAAGAATTGATGCTTTTGAATTATGGTGCTGGAGGAGACTCTTGAGAGTCCCATGGACTGCAAGAAGATCAAACGCATCCGTTCTTAAGGAAATCAGCCCTGAGTGCTCACTGGAAGGACAGAAGTGAAGCTGAGGTTTGGCCACCTCATGAGAAGAGAAGACTCCCTGGAAAAGATCCTGATGTTGGGAAAGATTGAGGGCACAAGGAGAAGGGGACGACAGAAGACGAGATACTACAAACATGAGTCTGACCAAACTGCGAGAGGCAGTAGAAGACAGGGTTGCTTGGCGTGCTCTGGTCCATGGGGTCACGAAGAGTCGGACACGACTAAATGACTAAACAACAATAACAGCAACAACTAGTAGGCACTGAAAGTCTTATCCTCCACGAACTTGCTGAAACCTTTTTTTAACCACCCAAGTTGGTTAAACCATCACTGCATCCTATGGCTGTCAATGCCACAGTTTAACTCTGCTGCATCATTTCCTAGCAAAAACAAGAAGGAGGGCCAAATCATTCCCACATCACAACACATGAAGTTTACTCATCATCAATTGCCTACCCCTCACTATATTGCCAGTGTGTTGTAAGGACCAGACTAAAACTAGAACTGACTGAATAGCCTTTACTATATTTCCAGATTTACAGTTCGTGGTATTATTTCTCAGCAGAAAACCCAATGCCGCATAGCAGAGGAAGGTGGGCCCAGTTCTCCCTACTTCATGACAGGTTTCCTCTGTCTCTAGGGGGAGAATAGAGAGGGAGGGGTGGGCTGAGTGCTCCCGTTCTTCCTCCTGACACTGCTTTTGACATTTCATGGAGCTTGAATGAGCTTCTGCTCCTATCTGTAGGTGCCAATAATTACCATTCATGCTGATAAGTCTGATAGCAGCAGGTACAGCGATTATCCTTCCATGCAGGGCATTGCAAACAGAGCTTTAAAATGGCATGGTTGGGTGTTAAACGATCCTTCAAGCTGTCCTATTATTTCACACAGACGCTATGCCATCCATGGGAGCCGAGAAGATGAGGAGCAGTAAGCCGTGGCTCTTTCTTTCTCCCCTCCGAGTACAGAAGATTAATTCAGAGGATATTAATTACATTTGCATATATGTCTCTAAGACAATGTAAGCACAGAAAAACAGGCAGAATTCTGTCAGCAGCGGTGATCTGCCAACCCCACATGGAAAATTACAGGACAGGATCCTTCCCTTCTTTTATGGTGGGTAGGGGGAAATGACAGACAGCACAGGAAGGACAGAGACAAGAGTTAATTGATAATAACGTAAGGCCACACTCTTAGCAGGGCTGTGATGTTACAATTGAGAGTTTTCCTTCTATCAGCTTAAAAGGTCTGTGTGATCTGGTGGGACTTCTCACATGGGTCCAAGAGGCTATAACATGAACAGAAGAACAGAAGAGAGGCCTACAGGATCAGGCCAGTATTCTGATCTCACAGTGTCCAGCCAGAGATGCCTGTGGGAAACCTGCAAGCAGAAGAAGAGAAGAAGAAGAGTTTGGATTTGATATCCCGCTTTATCACTACCCGAAGGAGTCTCAAAGCGGCTAACATTCTCCTTTCCCTTCCTCCCCCACAACAAACACTCTGTGAGGTGAGTGGGGCTGAGAGACTTCAGAGAAGTGTGACTAGCCCAAGGTCACCCAGCAGCTGCATGTGGAGGAGCGGAGACGCAAACCCGGTTTTCCAGATTATGAGTCTACCGCTCTTAACCACTACACCTTGCTGGCTCTCCAAGCAGGACATGAGCCCAAGAGCCCTCTCCTCTCCAGTGGTTTCCAGCAACTGGAAATCAGAAGCACCACTACCTGCCGCTGTGGAGGCAGAGCATAGTCCCCATGGCTAGTATAGAATCATAAAATCATAGAAACATAAAGTTGGAAGGGACCCAAGTGTCATCTAGTCCAACCCCCTGCAATGCAGGGGTCATCAATAGCCATCCTGTTCACATGCTAAGTCTTTTGTGTATGTGCCCTCTGATGGTAAGAGATGGTATTTACCCAGGCAAATTCAGAGTTCTCCCTGGTATACCAGAAGGAGCAGCCAGCATGGTGGGGTGGTGTCAACAGCATACCCTCCAAACATGCCCCAGAGTAAAACACATGTCTTTCAGGGTTGCGACCTCATGGAAACCAGGTGACTCATGTGAGAGCAAAGCCCCGTCCCCAATGAAGGTGCAAAACAAATGGCAATCTTTTCATTTCATTTCTCGTAGAAGAAATGCCTGAAACTGACAAGAGACATGGCATTGCGTTGCATAGCAAATTGATAAATAATGTTACATCCTGGGAACATTCTGTAGGGAAGGAGAGGATCTTGCAGCCCTCTGAAAGTGACAAGGAATTGCCTGAGTGGGGCAGTCAAGCAGCTATCATGTCTCCTGATTGAGAGACCACACATTGCAATAGACACTCACTCTATCCTTGGAGGAAGAACTGCCAGGGCCATCTTCAGGTTCTTCCCAAATGAAGAACACAGCCTTGCCACTCTCCTCTGATTCAGAGGAGTCTCCTGTGGTATCCTTGCTTCCACACATGAGCCAAAGGCTGTAGAATACTTTAAAGGACCCTCTAACAACCAGACAGCAAGCTTTACTGAACTGCAGTTCAGGCAACAAACATATATAAGGCTTCAGTTAGAAGCTAGGTGCCTACAGAGACAACAGCTCATATAGCTATTGCAGATGGACCCTGGATGCTCTCCAAGGTCCTGAAGATATGTTGAACTCTTGCCTTAAAACTCTTGGAAGAGATACCGTACCTATGAGTTTCTTCTTGGTGGAACAAACAGAGCAAGCCTGATCCAGATCTTTGGGAAATTGGAGCTTGTCCCCTGAAATAAGTGCCCATTAAGAAGACTGTATTATTTTCAACTGCTCACTTAACACTAGCTCTGCAACAATAACAGCTTTGCCGTTCTCTCTGCGTCAAATGAGAAGTCAGTCATTCCTCTGAACTGAAATATATCTTTTTTCCTTGATAGTTCTATTGTCATATTTGGATCCACTGGGTATTTTACATTTTCTACAGAATGTTGAGATGGAGCTTGGCACTCATTCCAGAAATAATATGTCAAGAGAGAAATACCAAGTCTAGCACCATGCCAGGGAACATATTTTTTTTTCTATGTGAAGGTTAAATTATAACTTCTCTGACAGCTATAATAGGGAACATAACACCTCTGAAAATTAGCAGATTTTTTTTTAGTTCTTCCTTAACTGTTAAAGAGCTGTTAGCATTCAGTGATATTCCCAAATGTACATTCCACCTTAGTGGAAAGTAACCTAGCTAGAACCAGTAGTAATTAAACAGAGTGGCATGACACCCATTTCAGACTTAAAGTGTCACAAAGGGCTCGTTCTTGCTATCAGTTACTCTGGTATACATACTTAGGAGGAGGGAAAGTAATGGGGGGGTGAAAGTGTAATAAATACAGGAGCAGATGGTGTGGTGGAACAGTGGCACTCACCTGACCTGTGGCTGGCCACAGTCACATGGCTGCTGATTACCAGGAGGTTGTGGGACTCCGCTGGTGTGTTTGCACCATGCAGACTTTCCTCCTTCCCAATAAGTCAGTGAAGCTGCTGAGGCCAACTAATGGTGGACCTTTCTTGCCAGGAAGTCTGAGATCTAATCTCCCATCCCACTAATTTATCTGGCCAAGGACAATACAAAACAACAACACCCATTCTTCTTCCCCTACCATTTATTCAGATTTTTTACCTACTCTGAATAAATTATTCCAGTGTCACCCCTGTTGAGTGTATGTTAAGAGGCATACTCAGTACTAGCTCCCAGGTTACAAGATCTATTCCAAACAGTTCATTTGGGATAGATATTTATTACTTTCTAGGGTCAATGTGACACTTTGGGCTTAGCTTAATATATTTACATCCTACCTTTCTTCCATGGAACTCAAAGCAGTGCATAAAAGGACCAAACATAGCCTTGCATTCACATACAGGCCAGCCCGAAACTTGTTTTGCTTCCGCACAGTTACTGCCTCCAAGGTCTTCATGTCATGCTTTTAAACTCTTGAAGGAACAATGCCTGTCAGTAAGGGTAATGGCAAATTTGAAGGTTTCTATATTTAGTTTGCTGTGCGCCAGTTTTACTGTTTTTATTATATTTTATGGCTAGTTTGATGTACTGACATATTGATCTGCTTCTGGGGCATTGCCTTCAGCCATGGGTTAGCGACATAAAAATCCCCCCAAAATAGGAAATACAAATATGCTGACTCCCAACAATTTTTAAAACTTGCCACTTGCAATAAAACTAACTCGTATCTTTATGTCACTTTCACAAGAGACGCTAATTTGATTTTAATTGTTAATTTTCTATGCTGAGCAATGATGTCACATCACATCAAGAATATATTTGGATGCTAGTAACATTGTATTTTGTCATGGATAAAGAACCCAGGAGCTACGTTTATTTGTAAATGGGAACAATCAAGTGTTGTGTAGTGGTTAGAGCGTTGGATTCTAGTCCCCAGTAAACCACTGGGTGATCTTGGGACAGTCACTGCCTAATCTACCTCACAGGCTTGTAGTGAGGAAAGGGACAACTATATACACCACCTTGAGCTTCTTGGAGGAAAGGTGAGATAAAAGTGTAATAATAAATAAATAAAATGTAGTTTAACCATGATGCCAAACAGACATGGCTACTGAGTTATGCCAACCAAAATATGCCCCACAATCCTGTGCAGTGTGCAGAGATTCTGTGTGAAGTATTATTATTATTACAATTATTATTTTACTATTTTTTTAATCCCATCCTTGTGGCAGACACACAAACAATAAAACAATTAGAGCATTATAAAAATAAAAAAAATCTAGAAACAATTCCAATACAGATGCAGATGGGGGGGGATCTCTACTTAAAAGCCTTGATGGAACACAAAAGTCTTCAGAAGCCACTGGAAAGACAATAAAGACATTAGCTGTATAAAATTCAAGGGGAGAGCATTCCAAAGATTAGGTGCCCCAACACTAAAGCCACAATTCCTACATTGTGGGGAAGGAACAGACTTCCTAGTAATCCCTCACCTGTGAAGTGCACTGATGGATTGGGTATGCAAGCAAGAGATTAGATATTCTTTCTAGTACCCTGGTGCCAAGGTGTATAGGGCTTTGTATACCAAAATCAGGACCTTGAACTTTGTCTAGTAGCTAATTGGCAGCCACTGTAGGGCAGCCTTTCCAACCCGGAGGTTCCACATGTTTCAGACTGCAACTTCCATCAGCCCTGGCCATTGACCTAACTCCTTTGAGCAACAAGGTCTTGTTGACTTGTGGTGCATTCCTGTACTCTTGGTTAGTCTCTGGTCCTGCCTCCTGGCCTATCCTCTAGCCTCTTGCTTTTTGACAATGCTTGCCCTGTGCTTTCAACTTATTCTTTGGGTCCTGACTAGTCCCATGGTTCCTGGTTTCTGGCTCACCCCGCCCCAGATATCCCAGATATGACACAAGGAAAGCTTTCCCTGCAGGACACTTGACAGATGACTATTTTTCCTCACATGATGATGGTTTCCATGCCACCGGCTTCCTAGAATATGTTTTCATGGCAAAGTAGATATTCAAGTAGCCTTAAATGTGATGGTGTGAATGTACACTAATTTGCCCTACTTGAGAAGTACGGAAAGATAGTTGCGGGAAATAAACCAAGAACATGGTAAAAGCAACAGTCTATAACAGACACCCAAAATCACTGAGCAAAAGCAGGCTTTGGTGATGTTAAACAGGAATGAGCAACCTGTTGCCCTTAGCTGCTTTTCCTGTGGCCTACCAAGCCCCAGGAAGACTTACTGGTCTTTCCTCATTGCCCAGCTGCTCCGCCATAAGCTGAGCAGCAAGGAGAAAGCCGACGTCCCTACATAGCTAACAGTACCACAGGGGCAGCATTCTTGCATACATCACAAGGGTTGTTGGGAGGCATTAATCTCTTCTCCCCGTGCTTTTCATCCACCAAAGATCACTGTCCCTGGGCAGCTAATGGCAGTGCAAGGACAGCAATCTTTTTATTGATTTCAATGGGGAAATAAACATGCAGGGATGATCTGTATGAATCTATCTCTCCCCGAATGTGTGTATGCATGGATATGTATGAGAGTGAACATTAATGGGGGGGGGAGCTAGCTCCAACCATGCCTACTGACTTGCAATCCCTAGTCTCCAACCCATCCATCACTGCATACATTTCAGCTCCAGGGCTAAAAAAGTTGCCCACCCCAAACTGAATCAAAGAGAAAAACCAAGAATATTGGCCACTACCCCCCTAGCTGCTTTGTTCCCAACTGCAAACTTGCAAAGCTTGACTACTCAAGAAACACTGTAGCTTCATTTGGGGAGGTACGGAGAAGCAATAAAATCTGGAATGAACTGGCTCTTGTTCTTGTGTAATAAGACATCCAACGCTGCGGTTATCACTTCGGCATTACAGGAAATGTTAACCTTTTTCTCTCACTCTCTTCCCCTGTGTTCAGTCTATTTTTAGAACCCACAAGATACCATCAGGAAGAATCAATATAACTGGTGTTGTTTCCCCCCTTCTCTTGATATAAAGCATTCCATCTGATTCTGGCCCCTCCAGATCAAAAGGCAGAATGTTTCTCTTCCAACCCTGGGAGAGGAGTGCTGGGACAGGCCATACTGGGGGTGCCTGAATGGGGGTGCCTGCTTCGTGCCTCCTCAGAAATCTGTGCCCCCGGGCCATGGCCCCTCTGTGCCCCAGGCCATGCCCCCCCAGGCTACGCCATTGTTTCCTGGAAATCAATCCCATTCTCTCATTCTCTCCAAAAGTTTGCAGATCCGCTTCTGTGAGTCCTTAATTCCTGAGGTGTCACTGAGTACTCCAGTCCTCGGAATGCTGAACAGATTTATGCTAGATTATAGTGCAGGTATCCAAGTGACAACATGCAAGATTTAAATAGGGAGAGAGGGCAAATGCAAGCCTTGCCCCCCAATGTCCCTGCAAGTGTTGACTTCATTTCCTATCCTGCTTATTTAGTGTGGAGGTCTGGAGTCCTTGTGTGCGCTTCTACTGATGGGACTAATTAGCTGACTCCCACCCAGGGGTTCTATTTGAACAAGGTTCCTAAAGCTAGAGGCTATAAAGATGTCAGGGCAGCAGGGAATTTGGACAGCAAAGGGTTTAGCTGCTGAGGATTCTACTGTGAATGATGACTCCATGTCACAAGAGTTTTAATTTCCATCTCAGAAAAGAACTGGAAAGCTGAGTGCCAACCAATGCAGTCAGTTGTCTCAGGCTCCTGTTGGTTTCATAACAATATTTATTTCAAGAACCAACACATTAAGCTGGTGTCATGTTGCAGCATTTCATTAAAAGTGCCGGGCTGTTATGTGCAGCAAGCGTCAAATGCATTTATTTCATTTCCTCTCTGGTTGGCTGTACCCCTCCATCCTTGCATCCTCCCTGGCTTTCCTTTTATACTCCATGCCTTCTCAGCTCTTTCCCCTTATTGCATTCCAGCCCCTGTGCCCTCATCAATAGCTATGCCAAAGAATATATTACAGCCATTCTCCTGTGTTTAAAACTCTTACAGCAATCGGATGCGGAAAGTGCAATCTCAGTGCTGAGTCTTCTGAAATTACCTCTTAAATTCAGTGGCGGTCCTGTGTCCTGAAGTCATATGGGGATTGACCAACTGCCCCATTGCTCATCGGTGACTGGTGGATGAGGCCAAAGGCAATATAGGTGAGGGATGGAAACTGATTGTTCTGGGGCTGCTGTGACATCCCCAAGATCAAAATATACACAGTCCAGGTCCTCTGTTTAAACTCCTGCCTGAAATCTTTATTTAGCTCACAGAGTCTTCCTGATATTATTATGCAGTGTTATATTGGTGAAAATGCTTTCTCCCCCAAGTACTATTTACAGGAATCTTCACCAGCCAAGCTGCTGATTGCTTTGCTAGCTCTTCACTGCCTATTTAGCAAAAGATTATCTCCCTTGGCCATGAGAAATGAAAAGGTTTATGGGTGTTAGTTCTTCCATTAAGTAGCTAATCTGACTTCCCTAGGAGGGGAGATTTCAAGAGGAAATATCCCTAGAAGACATTTTTGGGGGACATTTCACATGTCTACCTACACCCTGGCAAATAACTGTTTTTCATACACAGAAAACGCTTGCAGTGCAATAAACTCTGGTGTTGACCACACAAAACAGAGATAGCCAACATGGTGCCTTCCAGTGGAGATGGAATCTGGGGCCTTTTGCATGCAGAGCATGTGCTCTACCCAAGCCTATGCAGAAGGAGGGCAGCTGGGTAGACTTGCCCTGAGCCTCAGAGAGCTAAGCCAGCTGGAGGGGCACCAGGGGCCTGTTGGACTTATGCTGTCATGCCAAGAAGAAGACTTCCACCCCAGACCTCAAACAAGCTCTGCATGGGCCTGGCTCTACCACTGAGCTACAGCTCTTCCTCTAACCTCCCTTTAACAATAGCTCGATAACCCAGAAAGGCTGCAGGTGATGTTTTGCCATCATTTATGTCCACGCTAGGAATGATACTGGAGGCAGAGAGCCCTAAATGTTGTCAGCTCTTCCACATTGGAATCCAATAATAATCTAGGACAGTAGCAAACTGTGAGCCAGGTGGTTTCAAGGACTCTGGTGGTTTCTTTCTTTCTTTCTTTCTTTCTTTCTTTCTTTCTTTCTTTTTTTTTTCTTTCTTTCTTCTTTTTTTAATTGCTCTTAGCCTGGTTTTGCATTTGGAGCTGGGGAACAAGAAGCCAGAGGAAGCAAAGTGACAAAGCCGCACAGGGGCTTCCGGGCTAAGGCACCTTTTATTAAGCTGACATTTTGAGATGATGTGTTTGGAGAAGATTTTAAATGCAAGGAGATAATAGAAGCTGCATGAAGGGGGTAGGGGGTGGAATTGAATAATTCAAATGTGCATATAAAAGCTTCTGTCCTCCAGACACCTTGGGCAGAAAGCTACAGGTTTGTTTCCATTTCAATCATTTTCTTTTTCAACACGCTCAGTTCCTTCCACTTTATTTCTTCCTCTGATTACTGGGCCCCGTGAAACTTGTCCCCAGTAAGAAGCTGTTCCATTTCAGCCTCCATATTAGGAATAAAAGAGATCCAAATTCCCTCCCTCTGCTGCCACTACAACACAGCAATCATGCCACACTATGAACATAATAGCTATAATAGCAGAAAGAGTTTTCATTCCAGCATGTGGACTAGAGAAATCACCTAGGGCTGGCTTTTATGTTTACTACCCTGAGCTGGCAACTTCTTATGTCAGTTTTATATACATGTTCATAGGCGTCAAAAGAGCTGGTTCACAGATGCACATTCACCATCTGATGACTCAAGTCATTACTTAACTATGCAAACCATCAGGAATCATCATCAAAGCTGAGTTGATGCCAACTCAGATCCAATATTTTTCAGTGGAGATTTCCCATGTAAGGGTCACCCAAGCCTTTTCATGCATTAAGAAAGGAAATAAAGAACTCCAATATGGCAAAGAGAACAGAGTGCTGGTCTAGGGCCAGGGAGACTTGGGACTCAGCTGCATTAGTTAAAAAAATGTGTTCTAACACTGTGACACTGTGATGGTGTTGTGGAGTTCCATCTTTTGGCAATGTGATTTCCCATTATGAGGTTTACAATGCGTTTTCCTGAAATGTTTTTTTGATGTGTCTAGATCTAGTCTTGGCTGAAATCCCTGATTAGCCATAACATTCACAATATTTCAATATTTCTCTTTTTTAAAAAATATTAATCTGTATTGGTTTAAAATCAACACATACACACAAAGAACATTTGGGGGGAAACAAAGAAGAAAACAAAAATAAAACAGACAAAGAAATAGCAAAATTACACAAAAGAAAATATATATATTACATATTTTACAAACAAAGATATGTAACTATCAATATTTCTCAACCTAATCTCAGGTTGTTGTGAGGATAGGGGGCAGAGGAGAACCACATATGCCTCCCTAAACTCTTTTGGGGAAAATAAAATTAAAAGGAATAAATGTACATAGGAATGTGTCAGCATCTAACAAGGCTGTCCCTACTGCTAGCAGAGTGAGGCAGCTTTAAGTGGCAGATCCTAGGAGGCAAGGCAAGGCCTTTCCTTAAGAATGGGATCAGCATATGTATATGAAACCCTCTTCCCATACTGTTTTCACTCATCCTTGCATTTTTCTGCACATTTTACCCAAACATGTGCATTTTTGTACACATTACTTCACTGGGCAACTGCATTGCAAAATTCAAAGAAATGTGAATTTTGAGAGAAGGTTGCATTTCAGTTTGCATATTGTTTCAGGGAGTGTGGGTTAGATATGCAATACACTCATGAGAAGCTTATGTTTCATCTGTACAAACCATTAGGACCTGTTTTGTGTCAAGGGTAGGAGTGGTTTCTACCTGTACTCCCTCCCAAACTAAGCAGAAGGCCAATGGCTAGGGGATATCTGCTTGGGTCTGAAAAGCTAGCTAAGGGTAATTGAAGGTGGTTTTCTTGTGGTCAGGCTTGCTGGTGCTAAATAAAAACACCCTCAGAAATTTCCAAATTCAGAGTTTTAAAGCACTCAATCTTCTAAAGCATTTCAAAGGCTAGATAGCAAAATCCCACTTTCTTTTTAGTTGCTTCTGGGCTCCACAGAGGAAAGGGGAGAGAGAGAGGAAAAATTCACATTGCATTATTCCAGGGATCATAATTTCTCTCTTCCATCTTCAGCAGATTTGTCAGTAGAGTGGAAATACATCCCCAAGTCTTAGCTATATTTTCCACCTCTGGACAGATTGCAACCCTCCCTCTTTCCTTGCAGGTGCAATATGTTCCATGTCACACCTGGCTCCATGGAAAATGAAGCTGAGGGAGAGCATTAATATGCTGCTGACCCTTCCTCTCATTTTCAGACGAGGAGAGAAATCAATGAGAAAGTGCCAGAAGAACTCTGTGATGCACTTATGTTCAGGCAGGGCTAAATCCTTCCACCTTATCCTTGGCTGACAGGCCAAGTCACTAAAGCCAGTAGAGGGGCTAGTCAGTTTGAAGTGACAAAGGCAGCTAAGCCGATAGCACCATATGATCCATTACTTTGAAGATGGCCACACCAGGGATCAATCTAGGGGCCTTCAGATTTTAAAGCACAGGGACTGAGAGGTTGAGTTAAGGAACTAAGCTTCTTTGCGTGAGTTTGATCAGATTCGTTTAGGCCATATTCACACCATACATTTAAAGTGATTCAACAGTCAATCGCCTCTTCTCGGGGAATGCTAGGACCTGTAGCTCTGGGAGGTGAAGAAAGGCCTACTAACAATTCACAGCACCATTAACAATCTACGGTTCCAAAAATTCTTGTGAATCCATGACCGGTTAAAGTGGTAACACAGCACTTTAAATGTATTGATCCAAGTCTGCGCTATGCAGGAACAAAACAGAATTCAAGATGTTTAGCCCTTGAAAGTACCTCGCTTCTGGCGAGTAGAACACACACACAAACTACAAACACAAACACAAGATTCCGCTACGAAGGCAAATCTTAAATGAAAATATTGCAGAGTTTTTGTTGAGGTCTCTGGATTATATCTTGTTTCATTAGTATGTCAAAAGCGACATGGGGACTTTCTCATGGTTGGCAGCTGAAAATAGACCCCTAGTATATTCCAGAATGTGTTGTCTGATTTGAATCATCCAAAGTCACTTAGCCAGCAGAACTTCCTCAACAGGGTGTATTGCTCTCCAGAAGCGTCAACGCTTAAATCAACAGGGCTGCTGCACAGCTGCTTGTGCAGTAGTGCAGATGGTTGACTCATGCCAATTGTTGCATTGATACAGAGGTGCTTTATGCTCTGCTAAAGACAGCAGAAATGAAAAGGTAGTCAGAGAAATGATAGCCCAAGTAATTGCATTCCCAGGGAGGGAGATGAGAACACACAAGGAGAAATATGTCCAGTGGACAATATGGGATAAGCCACTTTGATGGGGGGGCAGGAGCAGGTATCCAAGGGACACAGGAAGCTGCTGTACATGGAGTCAGGCCAATGGTGTTGTCCAGGCTGACTGGGAGTAGCTCTCCAGGGTTTCAAACAGGGGTCCCTTCCTAGCCCTACCTGGAGATGCAGGGGATTGAACCTAGGACCATCTGTGTGCAAAGCGAATGCTCTACCACTGACCTATGGCCCTTCTCATAGAATCATAGAATTGTAGAGTTGGAGGGGACCCCAAGAATCATCTAGTCCAACCCCCTGCAATGCAGGAATCTTCTGCCCACAGCCATCACTGGGTGGGATCAAACTGCCAAACTTTTGGTTAACAGCCAGATGCACTGACCCATTGAGCTCAGACAAACATCTATCCATCAGGATTTATCCATCCTGTAGCGTGATAGACGGCCCGCCATCTCCAACTCCTCGAAAGAGTCCATGAATGGTGTCTCCAAAAATTTTACACATCACTTGGGAAGACAGGCGAACTAATACCAGTTTACTGGAAGAAGCAAAGATCACCAGTGTTGAAGCAATGACTCTTCAACATCAACTTCGTTGGACTGGTCATGTTGTGTGGATGCCTGATTATCGTCTTCCAAAGCAACTACTCTATTCTGAACTTAAAAATGGAAAGAGTAATGCTGCTGGTCAACAAAAGAGGTTTAAAGACTGTCTCAAGGCAAATCTTTATAAATGTAGTATAAACACTGACAACTGGGAAACACTGGCCTGCAAGTGCTCCAGTTGGAGAACAGCCTTTACCAAAGGTGTCGTGGGCTTTGAAGACACTCCAACTCAGGACACAAGGGAGAAATGTGCTAGGAGGAAGGCACGCTTGGCAAATCCACACTGTGATCAGCTCCCGCCCAGAAACCAATGTCCCCACTGTGGAAGGACGTGTGGATCCAGAATTGGCCTCCACAGTCACTTACGGACTCACTGTTAAAACTGTGTTTATGGAAGACAATCTTATTTGGCTTACAAGTGATTGCCAAAGAAGAAGAAGAAGAGACTGGCTGCTGATAGATTACTATTGAAGGGGGAGCTTGATGAAGCTGATCTTTCAGCAGAACATAACTGTTTATTTGTTCTGTTTGCATTTAACATGCATTTCCTTGTTTAAACATACAAATAGGGGTGGGGGTGATAATAATTGTAACCATATCAGGTGCAGAAGGTAATTTTCCTTCCCCTGCTGTGCTCCTGATAAAAACACACCTCTGAGGAATGTATTTGCATCAGGATGAAATCATTCATTGGAGCTAATGGAAAGAATTAAGCTTTCACATTTGAGGACAGGAATTACTGGAAATATGCAATAGTGTGGTGCCAGTGTGGTGTGGTTAAGAGTGGTAGTCTCGTAATCTGGGGAACCGGGTTCACCTCTCCGCTCCTCCACATGCAGCTGCTGGGTGACCTTGGGCTAGTCACACTTCTTTGAAGTCTCTCAGCCCCACTCACCTCACAGAGTGTTTGTTGTGGGGGAGGAAGGGAAAGGAGAATGTTAGCCGCTTTGAGACTCCTGAAGGGGAGTGAAAGGTGGGATATCAAATCCAAACTCTTCTTCTTCTTCTTTCCTAAGGGTAGTTTGAAATCTACTGGACTCATAAATAAAATGTACTGTCTATATTAATTGTATGTCCACATACACAATAATATTTTGCAACTTTTCACGTGTGGTACTTTTATTATGTAACTTTCGTAGCTGAACAAGTTGCTTGACATCAATACAGGGTGTGTATGCATGTATATATTTTTACATCACTCATGCCACTAGGGGTGACTGAATGTCTCTGGCAAATATCCTTGCAGACAGACAAGAGGGGTATTCAAGCAGGAAACAAATTGCTTATCTGAAAAGCAACAGCAAGTTAAATCTCATGCCACAAATGAAAGAAAGGCAAATGCAGGGGGGGCGGGGGAGAAGGATTCTTCCTGAGTGTCTTCTTTTGATGCCATAAAGCTTCAAATGCGCCAACAGCAGTTTGAGAAGGTGGTTCTCAAAATGAAGAGCCAGAAATGGAGGAAGAAGGAGAGGGCTGATTACAAAAAGAAAAGTAAATGTGGGTAATTGAAGAGGGATGTGGTCTGAAATCTCAGCTCTATTATTTAGTGGATGCAGATGAAATGAAATCAATCAAACCGAAAGCTTGAATTAAAGCCCACTTCGATTTGTTCAAAGGACATTTTTGCAGCTGCAGCCAAGAGGCATTATGGGAAGGGAGCGACGCTAAACTCTTGCTGTTTGGAATTTCTTCTCATTCACCATTTCTCTGGAGGAAACGGGGCTGACAGGGAACCCAGATGAGAAAGGAGGGCGGGGGGAAGAGGAGGAGGTCACAGTCTATCTCACCAGTTGCAAGACATCATAGGCTGGCCTCAGACCATACAGCGAAGTCTTTCAAAATTCTGTTGCATCTTTATTATTATTCTCTCCCATTGCCTTTCCCTCCCCAGCTCATCCACCCCCTTCTCTTTTTTTGTTTCTTGCAAGAACGCATGAGATTAATTTCCTTGGATCCCTTCTTTGCTCACGTTTGAGAAATTTCCTATTAAGCACTCTGCATAGCATGTGCATTTTGCTGCCACTCTGCAGCCGACCTCCCTTGGCTTTCACAGCAGCTGTGCTGTCTAGATACCTTTTTCCAAGTCAAGGCACTTGCATACATTGTCTCTTTTTTATCGTAGTTTATGGAACATCTGCTGTTTCTGAATTATTTCCTTTGAATGCTATAATCTTTTTAGTTCTGTGCTCCAATAAGCAACTTTGAGCAGCTAGAAATTGCAGTAAGCATCGTTCTCAGCTGGTTCTTCCTACAAACTCCATCTGACAACAAAACAAGCCATTTTCCTCCAGTGTCAAATACTCTGCAGAATGATGCTATCCCCGATTTACACTGGTTTGGGATGTGATCACTCCAAATTCCCCTGCTGTCATTGAAGTCTGAATATATGGCACTATAGTAAATCTATGCCATTAGAGCTACATACTTGCGCAGTCAGAAACCAGTGCCATGGGATTGACAAATCTGTCAGTTTCAGTTTCTCTCTATGTCTCATTTTATCAGTCTTAAATTCAGTTAATCCCACTTCTACATCAATTTGCAATCTTTAAAAATAAGTCCTCATAAAGAGTTGTACTAATTTTTGGGCGGCATTTATCTTAATATACACACATTTACAATCATTTTCCCTGTTATAATGCATTTTTCACAAATTTATGCATTTTGGTGCATAATTTCCCCCTATGAAAGCTTTTTGTGCACTTTTTTTTGTTGGGAGGGAAGAGGAGTAGCACTTTTTGTAAAGGATGTGTACACTTGAGAAGAGATCTATGACCTGCAGCATGGACGCATACAAGACTTGGGCATAATGCCTTCCTAGGGCAGATTACCAAACATTCAAAAAGGAAGGATATAGTAGTCATGAAGGAAGAGTATACACAAGTGGCTAACAGTTGCATGGAGAAGGTCAGACACGCCAAAACTCAGAATGAGCTCAGGCTTACAAGAGAGGTTAATAATAATAATCAGAATCAGAATATATTTTCAAAGCAAGAGGAAGAGCAAGCAAGTAGTAAGTCCTCTGTGTGTAGAAGACAAATAAATGCTACTGAGTGACACAGAGAGGGTGGATCTGCGCAACACCTACTTTACCTCTGTCTTCAACCAAACAGAAAGTAGTGCCCAACCTGGTGATAGCAAAATAAATGATGCAAGTGGGGGACTGAAGTCCAAGACAGGGAAAGAAATGGTAAGGGAACACCTAGTTACTTTCAATGCATTCAAATCTCCAGTACCTGGTGAGCTGCACCCAAAGGTAATAAAGGAGCTTGCAGGTCTAATCTCAGAGCCTCTGTGTATAGTCAGAGAACAGGTGAGGTCCCTGAAGACTAGAGGCCAAATACTGTCCCCTTATTTTCCTAACCAGAAACCCTTGTTTCACTTAAGCTGTGAGAGAGATCTGGGTAATAACCAGACTTACCTTTTCCAGAATGGGAATCATCCATGGCTGCTTTGTCCCAGCATCCTAGCAGCAAGAGGTGAGCCTACGCAGCGGAAGGCTTTGGGTCTATCCATCATCACAGTTTGTCAGATATGTTCATGCAGCATATTCATACAAACATTTGCGCATAGAATAAATTTTTGTCTTTGTTGTTATCAAAAGTTCTCCTGCGTAAATAATGAAAGTCAATGAAGTGTGCTATTTTTATTTTATTTATTAAGCCAATGTCTTATATCTAGATATCAAAGCATACTTGCCTAGTGCGCCTTATTATTTATGACTTCTTTGATGGTTCAGTTTTGTTGTTTTTCAAAGATGAAGGAAAGAAGCTAACTAAGCCTTTGGGGAGTCTTGAATCTTCCCGTTACTTATTAAAAAGAGATAATTGTAAAAAGACAGTGAAATCAATATGAGATTATCAGTGCCAACAATCCAGGCACTGAATCACCTTGATATAAATCATTCCTTGCATCACCTTGTTAGCCAGCTTATAGGTAAACCGATGATCTATGATGAATATTAGTTTTGTGAAACATTAGCAAGCCAAAATAACATATCAGTACATAAATAAATAGAGAGACTAAGTTTTCATCTAATTCTAAGGTAAGCTCATACTTTGCACAGCTGCTAATGGTCATATAACAAAGGTTACTTTGTGATGCTGTTGCCCTCCCCCCCCAAAAAAAATCAATCACCATTTGGGACTCTGTTTGAAAAAAGCATTATATACAAGAGAACATAAATCCATGTAATGGAAATTCTATTGTGTGGTACCAAGGGAAGACACAGTGGTGGTTTTAATAATTTCCTTGAGTAATGTATTCTGATGATCAGGACATATTTCTTAAATGATCATTAATATCTACAACATACATTCATTTCATTTGTTCGTTCGTTTTATTTATAATCTGCTTTTCCACACAATAAATGCTCAAAGCAGCTTACAACAAAGAAATAGGGATGCATTTCAAACAAACACTGCAGAAACAATTTCATAATAACATAGCAAACCAGTAGCAAATATAATAAGGTAAAGGTAAAGGTACCCCTGCCCGTACAGGCCAGTCTTGCCAGACTCTAGGGTTGTGCGCTCATCTCACTCTTTAGGCCGGGAGCCAGCGCTGTCCGCAGACACTTCCGGGTCACGTGGCCAGCATGACAAGCTGCATCTGGAGAGCCAGCGCAGCACACGGAACACCGTTTACCTTCCCGCTGGTAAGCGGTCCCTATTTATCTACTTGCACCCGGGGGTGCTTTCGAACTGCTAGGTTGGCAGGTGCTGGGACTGAGCAACGGGAGCGCACCCTGTCGCGGGGATTCGAACCGCCGACCTAACGATCGGCAAGTCCTAGGCGCTGAGGTTTTACCCACAGCGCCACCCGCGTCCCAGCAAATATAATAGTATACAAAAAAAGCACGTTCCAATAGTAGAATAAGATTACTTAAACAACATGCAGCATCCACGAGCAAAAATAACAAGCTGCGGTTTATGTAGCCAGAATGGCACCACCCAGGTACAAGATGGAGTTGTCAACCAGGCTTGGTGGAAACCAAGGTTTGCATAAATATAAAAGATCTTGGAGACGGGGGAACCTTAAGAGGGGAAACATCCAAAACCTTCCCAACAAGGAGTGAGCATGCTGAGTAGTCACAGAATGCTCACTGCCTGTTGAGATGGAAGATGGAGAAAACATATAGAGGAGTAACGAAATGGAGTGTTTGGAATCCTGAGCATCAGCACTCCACACTGTGGAGTGAAATAATTGAAATACTTGCAAACTGCTTAGATGCCTAATTTTGCATTAAGTGCTTTATTCTTTTTACTCTTTTGTAAGCCAACTTAAGTACAGAACTAAACATACCCTACCAATCAATGCACTGTTTCCTACAAAGTGCATGATAAGACTGACCATTCTTCTGCTTTTACACTCACAACAGCAACAACAACAAAAGCCAGGAGGTTTACTGAGCCACTTATAAGCTTCCATAAGTGGTTGTTGAGTTGCGTGTGAGTCACAGGTTGTGCTGGCATAATGTATTTTAATAGCACAAACCCAGCATGGCACCCCAGAGACAAACTTCGGTAGCTGAAATGGGCTTCTGGCTCGAGCTGTTCTGCTGCCCTAGGAGCAATGAATTCCTCCCCCTCCCCCCCCACTCTAGTCGCCTGCTAGACAACACAATACTGGCACATTAAATGATGATGAGTTCACCAGGATACTGTTTTTATATTCCGTTCCAGTAACACTGTAGTACCGAGACGATGAATTCTGAATGCGGGGATAGGAGGTAGTTATTCTAGGTTGATATGCATGGACCAGGATGTTTTCCTCTAACACTATGTATGGGGAGTCCTAAGAAACTGCTAAACCAGATAATCACCAAAAAGTAAAGGAACATTTCAGACATTAATTCAAAGAAAGGTTGTGATTAATTTGGCCAGGACCAACCAGAGGAAAAACCTCAGCATTCAATGCTCAGGTCTGATCCCAGCTGCACTAAAAGGTAAAGGTAAAGGTACCCCTGCCCGTACGGGCCAGTCTTGACAGACTCTAGGGTTGTGCGCCCATCTCACTTAAGAGGCCGGGGGCCAGCGCTGTCCGAAGACACTTCCGGGTCACGTGGCCAGCGTGACATCGCTGCTCTGGCGAGCCAGAGCCACACACGGAAACGCTGTTTACCTTCCCGCTGGTAAGCGGTCCCTATTTATCTACTTGCACCCAGGGGTGCTTTCGAACTGCTAGGTTGGCAGGCAGCCAAATTAATGAGTCCCAGTAGTGCAACACAGTTTTCGCCCCTTTCCTCCCCCTGCCAATTGACGTTGGGCATTCAAGAGATAGAACATCTGTGCTGGATGTTTTTTGTGTGCTGGAAGCCTCCCAGAGCAGCTGGGGAAACCAATCCAGATGGGCGGAGTATGAATGAATGTATTATTATTATTATTATTATTATTATTATTATTACTACTACTACTACTACTACTACTACTATTACTACTATTATGTGGGGGGAGGGGAGAGAATCCTACATCTAGCAAGCAAGAATGCTTGTGCTGAAGGAACAATCATATTAATGCAACATTGAATTCCACTCTCAGTCCTGATGTATGCAAAGAAAGAATAAGGAAAATGCCTGGACATCCATACCAATGCAGGAGGAAGGAGCAGTTAGAATGAGATTACTCTAGGCAACATTAAGTCCCAATACTTTTTTTTAAAAAAAGTCAATGAAAAGAAGGCTGTAGTTCCCCTCTGTGATGGAGTTTGTCTTAGAAACTAGGTGGCACTGAAAAGTGTCAGTCCAATGCTAGGTTGAGATTGACATAGACAATCTTACCATAACACAGAATCATAGAATTGTACAGTTGGATGGGACCACAAGGGTCATCTAGTTCAATCCCCTGCAGTGCAAGAATCTTTTACCCAACATGGAGCACAAACCCACGTGAGATTAAGAGTCTCATGCTCTACTAACTAACATATCCAGTTGTATAATGTTGGACTCCAGCTCCCATCAGTCCAGCCAGCATGGCCAATGTTCAAGGATGATCGGAGTTATAGTACAAAATGGGGGGAGGGAGAGAGAGAGAGATGAGAGGATAATGAAGTATGAACTAAATAAGATATCAGTTTAATATGAAACGATAGCCTTGTGTCAGGATGCTTTCAGTGGTTCCCAGCTGGTTGCCCAGGAAAGTATAAAGACAAGGAAAAGTTTCTTACAGTCCTTTTTTATTTCAATCTTTACAAAGAGAGGCTATAGAACCCTGCCTCTTGGATAATGGCATTGTCCCAAGTGAATCTCCAACCCCTTCTCTCCCACTTCCTCATTTGCTCTCATCATCACCTCTTCTATGGGTGCCATTAAGTGTCCTCTGTCTTTGAGCTCTTTGCTCTCCTACTTTTGAGGCTCGCCGGGTTCTGGGAGATGGTGGGTCTGGAATGCTTACTAATGACAACATGTCAGCCAAGTGTTGCTCTGGCTCTCCCATGATTTCCCAACTTTTCCCCTCATCCACCTCTGAGCTGTGACCTCCCTCAACCCCCTGTAGTAAATCTATACTGTCTTCCTCTTCCTCCTCCCTGGAAGGGTCAGGATGGGGAGGCAGTCTCCACCATTCCTCCTCTGCCCAGTCCCTAACACCTTGTCTTCGTTTCGTAATTTACTTCACTTGGTTTATCCTGTAATGTGTCTGACAAACTGTCATGTACACAACATTCTCACTACCTTAGTCTATGACTGACAGCATGTATCACCTCTGTTAACACATCTACACTGGCTCTAAACAACTTGTGCCCAGGATACCTTAAGGCCCACCTGAGCCCTTATATTCCAGCCTGATCACTGAGATAATCCAGAGAAGCACTGCTAGTGGTCCGCCATGTTACAGTTGCTCCTCTACTGAACCTTATGAGAGCCACTGACTTACTAAACCTGCTAAAGGCCTATTTAAGCAACAACACCATCCCATGATGATGATAAACAACAACTGAATAAGGAATATTTGCTTTTAAATGATCTACTATGCAAATTCTGGCTTTAACAACATTACGAAGTCACAAGTATTATACATGCACAGTTCTGAATAAGAGTATTCTTCAATTTAATTTTCACCTGGTGAAGAGCTGATTCAGGTTTGAAAAAGGCTCGTTGAATTTCCATAATGAATCTATCTCTGCACCATATTACCGCTTCTTTGTTCCCCTTATCAACAAATTAAATATTTTCTTTTGAAACAGGGACTCCAGCCTTTTCAGACTTTCACAGCTGGTACTTTGAAGCAAATAGGCATAAGGAAATATTATTAGGTAATTTTTATACCTTCTAAAACAGAGGTGGTGTAGTGCAAATTGATTTTGCACCAACACATTCCCGTCTCTTTCAAACATTACTCCTGTCATTGTCCTTTATTATTAGGGCCGGTTCATTCATTGGCCTGGTAGCCATGCTTGTACAACGTGCCTATTTCTCACCCAAGTTTCCTCGTGGATTTTGGCATTTCAAATTGTGTTATCTTTGTTCTGAAGCAAAACTGATGCCTTAGGAATTCCCTATTGCTGCACAAGAACATAAGATGAGCCCTGCTGGAACAGCCAAAAGGCCCATCAAGTCCAAAATTCTCTTCGCACATTGGGCACCAACCAATTGCCTTGGAGAAGCCAGCAAGCAGGACCTGAGTGCAACAACACTCTCTCTATTTGCAATACCCAGCAATTGGTATTCCAAGGCATACTGCCTCCAACAATGGTTTCTTCAACTCCTTCATATACCATATGTTTTGCTCTATAAGACACACTTTTCCCCTCCTAAAAAGTAAGGGGCGTCTTATGGAGCGAATGCTAGCTGCGCAGCTATCCAAGAGGCCAGAACAGCAAGAGGGATCACTGCGCAGTGCTCCCTCTTGCTGTTCTAGCTTCTGGCTTAGCTGCACGACGCCTCCTCAGGGCAACGGGAGTCTTTATCCCGCTGCCCTGAGGAGGCTTCGCGTGGCTATCCCAGAAGCCAGAACAGTGAGAGGGAGCACTGTGCAGTGCTCCCTCTCGCTGTTCTAGCTTCTGGCTTAGCCCCTCTGTCCCTTCCCCCACCTCCCGGAAAAGCCCCCAAGAGCCGCACTCCCTTTAAAAAGCCGTGTGGAGCGTGTGTGCATCTCTTGGGGGCTTTTTCCCGAGGAGGGTGAAGGAGGGAGTGACGGGCTGCCCTTCTCCCTCCTTGGGGAAAAGCCTGCAAGTGCCGCACACACGCTCCACACGGCTCGTGAAAGGGAGCGCTGACCAGAGCCTGGGATGCATACAGGCTCTGCTCAGCGCTCGCTTTAAATAATACTTTTTTTCTTGCATTCCCCCTCTAAAAACTAGGTGCGTCTTATGGAGCAAAAAATACAGTATTTCCCATCTTCTGCATCACCAACAGGTATGTGGGCACTGATTAAATACTGCAAAAATGCAATATTGATGTGACTTTAAGGACAGATACATCTGGATTATTTTCCTACAGTGTTTTACTGGTGCAGTTGTACACTTGCAGGTGTACAAAAGGAGTAAATTTTTATGTGATTTCTTTTTATCTGTTTGTATCAGTATTCTTTTGTGTGTCCTTTTACCAATGTGCAGGACTGCATGTGCACATTGTTAAAACACCATGCAAAACAAAACAAATCCTGATATAACAATCTATACGATCACATCAAGATTGTTTTGGTGCACTGGTAAATTTGGGGAGGGGAAAGAGGGATATAAATGAACTAAAAGTTCTGAAAGGAGTGCTCTAGTTCTGGAGGGGGAAGTATAGAAATTCTCATTGGTAAACCTGAATTTAAAAGTGGCATGCAGGGCAGAATGAACAAGAGAAGCAATAAGATAGCAGACTGGGGGGATTCACTCACTAGCCAATCATTTTTCCCAAGTCCTGGGAAAAGAGGTTAAAACACTGCAGCTGTTCCAGCAGTTGGGCAAAAATAACCCACAGTTTCCCCATGTATGGAGCCTCTGCTAACAGCAGTGCTTTGCACCCACTGTGTTTTGTGCAACATAGGCCCAAGGGTAGGAAACCTTTCTCAGCCCAAGGGCCACATGGCCTCCTGAGCAAAGGATCAGAGGTCACATACAAGTGGCGGACATAGTCAGAGGTAAAAAGTGGGGAGAATGATAGGCTATATTCAGTGCTATTTTTCTAGAAAAAGAGGTGTTGGAACTCACTATGAACACCTCTCTCGTTCTCTTAGAATGGCAATGGTGCTCACTTGAGAGGTGTCTAAACCCACATGAGAGATGCCGGAACTGAGTTCCAGCTGAAAAAAACACAAAACCCTGACTACATTCAAGCCTTGTAAAATCCCAAGGTTTCTGTGCACACTTCCCTGTTCAGATAATTAAAAGTTACACCAGACCCCTATTCCCCACACAAAGCTGCAATTTCCAGAGTTCCCTATTAAGAGGGATTGATTGTTAAACCAATCTTTAAATGTATGGTGCTTTAAATGTATTGTGTGAATGTGGCCAGAGAGGCTTGAAGGACATATGGTCCTTGGGCCTGAGATTCTCCAATCTTAGTATTCATTCCACCTTAGTTAGTCCACCTTTCACTTTGTTTTACAGATACAGCTGAAAGTTGCATTCAGCCAGTCTACTACAGAAAAATGAAGAGTGCCATTGGTACTCCCAGGGCCATCACCCTAGAGCAAATCCAAATGCTTGGTTTTCCACAGTTGCATGTGATCAGTTTGCAGGTATGAAGACAGGTATAGTATAAACCAGAGATAAATTCTCACTCAGTTTCTGCCACTTCTCATTTCAGACATATATGTTGAGTTGGCTACATAGGAATCTGCCTGTGCGTTTGTTTTTGTGTCTGAGAATAATTTCACCAGTTTACGGAGCAATTTGCTGGATCTCTTCTGCTCAGTGGTTTAGTATGTAATGAGCAACCCTTACAGGGTAAAGCTTGTTGCATTTTTAATGGTGGAGTTATGACTTTAGGGCTGCATTTTTATCCTCTCCCCTTGTTTTTAACACTTTTTCCCCACTGTGCAGCTGTTGAAAGATAAATTAAAAAATGATAAAAAATGAATAAAAACGTCTGGAAAGATCAAGATGCTTTATGCAAGCAATGTGACTGAGACATAACTCGCAGAATTAATAGCAAACTAGGTGAAGCAGAGGACTTCCTTTCCTCTCTTTTTTCCAGAGGAAAAGCTAGCAACATCATTCGCAATTTGCATAGCTCTGCCCGTGGACAAAAGGTTTTACAAGATGCCAACGGGAATACTCCCTGGACTCATTTCTGTCCTGTAAACAATATGTTGGACTGCAACGTAATACAGTGCATTTCCTGGAAGTTTCACTAGCACAGCTGCACAAACATTTTTGCTCAGTGATTAGAGCAGCCAGAGCCAAATCTGCAGTGCTCCTCCATTGACCGGGTGTCATTTTTGCAGCAAAGGAAAGCAAATGAGGAGAACACCATGAAAAGCTACAGGCAAGAAGCTCTGCTTAGACAGTTTCACTGCCTTTCACAGGTGCTGAGCATGTTTCACAATGAGGGAATAGCAAAGCATTGGGATGCACTGGGGCAGGAAGTGTTGTTGTTGTTGTTTAGTTGTGTCCTATTCTTTGTGACCCCATGGACCAGAGCACGCCAGGCACTCCTGTCTTCCACTGCCTCCCGCAGTTTGGTCAAGCTCATGTTAGTAGCTTCGAGAACACTGTCCAACCACCTCGTCCTCTGTCGTCCCCTTCTCCTTGTGCCCTCAATCTTTCCCAACATCAGGGTCTAGTCCACTGATGAAACCTGTCTATGCCCCACTTAATTTCTTTGGCGTAGCACTCCAAGTTGGAAGATTCAGGACTGATAAGTGAACTATGGGATTCACTCCCACAGAAGGCAGTGATGGCCACCAACTTGAATGGCTAAACAAATTCATGGAAGATATGGCTGTCAATATCTTCTAGCCATGATGGCTCTGCTTTGCTTCCATGGTTGGAGACAGTAATTGTTATGTACTGAAGTTCTCACCCTGGGCCAGCAGGGGGATACTGTAGATAGTTATGCAAATGAAGGATCAAAAGTGACGTTTAGTGATTGTATAGTTTTAGAAAGTTGCTACAGTAACGTTCTACTGGAACTCTATATAAGCAGGCTGACTGAGCCCTTCAGTTCAGTTCTGTCCTGGCCTCTGAATAAACAAGAGCTGTTTGAAGAATCGCTGTGTCGACTGATATGTTCACCCACAACTTAACAGTAATGCTTCTGAATACCGGTTGCTGGAAACTTCAGGAGGGGAGAGTTCTCTTGTGCTCAGAAGCTGTTTGCAGGCTTCCGACTGGCCCTTGTGAGAACAGCATGCTCAACTAGATGGGCTGCTGGCCTGATCCAGCAGGCTTTTCTCATGTTCTTATGTAGGTAGCTGAACTTAGTTTCCCACAGCGCTCCTAGCATCATTCCAGTGGATTGTGGGAAATTAAAAGGATGGCCACCCGGCACTTCTTGAGGTGCTGCCAATACTGCTTGGAGCACTCTTCCAGCACTGCCAGATAAGCCTGCCAGGTGTTCACTTACAGTGGACTGGGGAGGGGTGGCACCAGAGGACACTTTGCCCAGGGTGAAGCCTTGAGCTGTGCCCATGAACGAAAAGTTGCCATGTCTACACACACTGACCAACGGCAGCTTACACAGTCTGTGGCATATTCTTTTGTGATGGATAATAGAATGGAAATTGGTCTGGGAGATGTCACAATCGGCACCAGACTTCAAGGTGCCCTCAGCACAGAGCCATCACACCCACTCCTCATCACACAAACACACACACCCACACCAGGGTTGATGCACTTTGTTCCCTCTCCTGCCTCCATTGCCACAGCACAATATCACTTATCACCCGCCTCTCTGGTCTCTCATGTGTTGCTGTGGGCAGGTGGAACTGCCACTTTTGAGCAAGAGCCAAGCTTAGCTTCCATCCGCATTTGGAGTAAATTAAAATGGTGGCTGATCACCACAGATGGCAGCCATCTTGGTTACCAGTCCCAAGTGGCACCACTGACCAACCACTGCTAAAATGGCTATGGGGGGCAGTGTAGAGGGTAGGAAGCAGAATAATCAAGATCTCTTTAAGTCCTAACCACTCAATTTCCAATTTCAAACCTCAGATTTCAATTTTTGCATTTACAGTTTGAATGGCACCCTTGCCAATGTTGGCAAGTTTTGAATTTATGCAGGATTTTGTTTTCAGTTCAGTACGCAATCCCTTTTGCACTTTGAGAAGATTATGTGTGTAGGGCACTAGAACTTACCATCTGTGCTCTTCTCCTGGTGGACTAGAAAATGGTAGGCATGTTATTTCTAAGAGCGTAAAGATTTTGACATTTCAATTACACATAGTCTGTGCTACTGTAACACAATTGCACAGATGCGGGAATTTAAAGGAACAATTGTAGGGTCTCTTATGAAATTGCCTAGCAGAGCTCAAATCTGTAATGGAAAAAGTTAGAAGCACTGACGGAATAAGCTTAGGAGCCAGTCATCATAAAACACATGGGCACCCATATTCACACATTCACCACATGGCATGTTTAAACAAACTCTGATGAGGGTCTATAGTTCAATGGAAAAAAAATATATCAATCTTTAGTTAAAAGATCTGAGGCACTAGGGCTGAGAGAGGGGAGCAGAACATGAGTAAGGCCACACCCCTTACTGGTCCTGCATTGATCCTCCATCAGTGTTTTTGCCTGGGTGGGGTGTATCCTTGAACTCTGATAAAGTCTCTTGCCTGCTTGGATGTAGGAATAGAGAGGGGTGTGTGAGTGTATGTAGAAACTAGCTTGCTGTACAATGGTAAAATTCACATCCGTTGCTCTGACCACTTTTGTTTCTGGCCTTGCCCACCACTAGCATACAGTGACTACCTCAGGATGCGGGATACTGCTGAGATCCTGAGACGGCATATCCTACCACTGAAGATACAGCCTGAGGGTGCCACTTGGGTGGGTGGCCTGCTGCTGAAGCAGCTGCCAAGGCTGGTTACAAAATGGCGCCAAGGCTGTTGCCAAGGCCTGTGGCCTACCCGGGAACTTCTGGCCTCCCCGGCAGTGTCGACTTCCAGCTTCTGACAATGCCCGCCACAACCACCACGATGGGAGAAGCAGCAGTGGCTTCTGGCAATATCTCACCAGAATCCAGAAACCATTGTTGCAAGCCAGAAACCTGATAAGCCATGCAGGCAGGGGGGGGCTGCAGGAGGCCCATGGAGGTATCAGTGGCCAAGGGAGGCAGCATGTTCCCGTTTCACTTCAGGGGACAAAACAGGACAGGCCGCCCCTGGTTCCCAGGATTCTTCTGGGGAGGCAAAGTTATTTAAATATATGGCATTGAAGCGCTGTTGAAAAGCCACCAGCAGTCAGTAGCTAGGTGGACCAGAGACCTGTCTTAATATGAGGGAGCTTATGAAGGCTTATGGAATGGTTTCAAAAAGTGTTTTATTTTCTTTTGATGAACTTTTAAAACACAGACCTTTCAAAACCTAATCCAATAATGCTGTTCTTTTTTAATGAATGCCAGTGGACTTGCTTTTTATTTGGTACCTTATGCATTTACATATAAATTGCTACATAATGGCTCTGCCCTCTATCTCTTTAGCATTTGATGTTAATGAGCTGGAAGAAAGGTCATTGGCTTGAGATTAATGATGTTTTGGGGCTATCGTAAGAGCACCGTCCCAGAGAAAAGGATTCACCGAAACCGTTCCCGCCACCTTAAAAAGCATGACCTCCTCAAATCCAAGCAAAATTTTTATTAATACTGTGCAGACATGTCAGTAAAACCAACTGTCGTCCAAGGCAAACAGTCCATGAAAAGGTTGATAAGTACTGAGAGGATGACAAGGCAGTTCAAAGCCCAAAGCTTGGAGCAGGAGATGGGTTCTAGTTGCCTCCATTAAGCAGTCACAGTGATAGCTTTATAGGAAGCCGTCAGAACAGCTATGTGGGAGAAATACTCCACTTTGTAAAACAGCATTTGCTGGCCCTAGAAACAGATTTTGAGATTAGAGTGTAACAGATACAGAAAACTGCCAGAGGTGGGGGACTGGTTTAATAATGCATGTAGGGGCTGGATTAGTGATTATGCTAAAGTCACCATAATGGAGCCACTTAAATCTCTGAGCTCCCTTCCAAGGATAACTATTTCCATTTCTATGTACTGTTCCTTTAACTTTCTCCATCACCCCCAGCTAAAATAGTTGCTGCCTTGGCATATCACAGGAGAGCAGAGTTCATGCTTCCTGTTCTGGTATCTGCTTCAAGGAGCCTTTTGAAAACGATTTTTAAAATCTCCTTGCTATTGTCACACAGTAGGTCATTGAATGCACACATCTTCCCACAAAGGACACTGGGAACTGTAGTTAATCCCTCACACAACAGTAGTTCCCAGCACCCTTAACAAACTACAGTCCTCGGGACACTTTGGGGGGGTGGAGGAAGTCATGTGTGTTAAATGTATGGTGTGGGTGTGACTCCATCAGTCCTAGACATCTTTGCTATTAGTTGGTGATGATGGGGGAGGTTGTAGTACCACAACAGCTGGAGGTCCTTAGATTCCCCACCACAATTTATAGAAACCATAGATTCCTGTTGTTGTTTAGTCGTTTAGTCGTGTCTGACTCTTCATGACCCCATGGACCAGAGCACACCAGGCCCTCCTGTCTTCCACTGCCTCCCACAGTTTAGTCAAACTCATGCTGGTAGCTTTGAGAACACTATCCAACCATCTCGTCCTCTGTCATCCCCTTCTCCTTGTGCCCTCCATCTTTCCCAACTTCAGGGTCTTTTCCAGGGAGTCTTCTCTTCTCATGAGGTGGCCAAACTATTGGAGCCTCAGCTTCAGGATCTGTCCTTCCAGTGAGCACTCAGGGCTGATTTCCTTAAGAATGGATAGGTTTGATCTTCTTGCAGTCCATGTGACTCTCAAGAGTCTCCTCCAGCACCATAATTCAAAAGCATCAATTCTTTGGCGATCAGCCTTCTTTATGGTCCAGCTTTCACTTCCATACATCACTACTGGGAAAACCATAGCTTTTACTATACGGACCTTTGTTGGCAAGCATAGATTCCTAAGTCCCTTCAATTCCCAGAATTAGTGTGCTGCAGCAAAAGCAACCAAGAGTTTTGTGGCCCTTAAAGACCAACAAATTTATTATGGCATAAAGTTTCATGGACTAGACTTCATCCCTAGGACAGCTCATTTGGTAGAGCATAAGACTCTTGTGGGTTTGAGCCCCACCTTGGGCAAAATATTCCTGCATTGCAGGGGTTGGACTAAATGACCCTCATGGTGCCTTCCAACTCTACAATTCTATGATTCTAAATGCAAGCAAGCCACAATAAATCTTCTGTGGTATTTGAGGTGCCACAAAACTCTTTGTTGTTGCTTTTTAATGGGACTTATATTAGTCACTTGTTCTCAGTTTCAAATTATCCACTGAGCTATGGCCTCATGCTGGGGCTGATGGGAGTTAAGAGTTCAGCAATATCAGGAGGTCCACTGGTTTCTGAGTCCCTGTGCTAAGGTTCAGCTCCCAAGAGATAAGGAGAATGGGGAGAAAGCTTGGAAGGCTGGTAGTCATACAGATAGAACTGCTAGCTGCTGGAGTTTGCCACCCATATTCCTTCTCCTTTAAAAAGCTGGTGAGGTGACCTATTTTCTTTGGGAAGGGCTTGTCACTAGAACTGGATAAGGCTGCCTTTGATCAAAGCAGGACTCTGTGAGTGAAGTACTTCTTTGTCCATAAAGAATTAGCACACAGAAAGGGAAGGATTGGGGGAAGCCTTGTGCAAAAAGGGAGTGGAAACAAATTCCATCAAGAGTGATTGGCTTTGATGTGACAGAGCCAGAAGGTCTGTGCCACTGTGAAACAGCACAAATATAGTTCTCTAACAAGACCAAGGAGTCTCTGGGTATGATCAGGACTTGGGATATCAAACAACTCTAACAGCAAGAGATTCTTGATCACCCACATCAATATCTTTCCTTTGTAAATGGATTTACAGGTCTCAAATAGTTGTGCATATGGCATTCCTCTCCTGGAACTTTTCCTGTTGCTATTTGTACTTAGGACACATTAACACAACACAACTAAACCAGTTTCAAACCAGGGGTCATAGCCGACTAAGATTGTCTTCCATAAACACGGTACAATTGTCTTTTATGACTGCTAGGTGGTGACCCCACTGGCTGCGGCAATCCAGTCAGGGGAAAAGGGAGGCAGACTATGTTTAGGGCACCTTTTCTAGCCCCCCCCCCCCTTTTCGGGGTGAGCAGAGTGGATCCTAAAAGGGGCTGCTCAGTCATGGATACAGCTGCCAAGCTGTTCAACTGCCTCATTCCTTGAGTCAGAACGACTGAATCTGTATCCACCACCCATGTGCCAGTTCATGACTAGGGGCTTCCAGATTTCACGATCCTGCCCCCGTTACCATTTGCCGATCACCATGGGACTTTTGGGGTTTGGGTTGGGTTTTTGGAAGATGCCTGTGCGTGAATTTGTTTTACGTGTGTAGATCGGTGCATGCCGACCAATGCACAGTCTTCGCAGTAGGGCTCTGTTCCAATGGCATGAAGCAGTCACGACAAACTGGTAGATTCCTATCTGCTGCAGCCTTCATCCGCCTTTACACCTGTTGTAACATACCACTTGTTATCATCCACCTGTTCTGCCGTTGAGGACTTCTTGGATCATTCTTTGTCTAGCTCCTTCCTTTTGACCTTACCGCCTTGGGAGACCCTGCTGGGAGTACGAGTTTCCCACCAGCTTCACTCACAGGGGTCATAGGAACGTCCAAGCCCACCTCACCACAACATGGTGATGACCCAGTGAGTGGAAGAAAATAAGGAGCAGGTATGCAGGGAAGAATGAAATCAGCACTGAGTGCTCACTGGAAGGACAGATCCTGAAGCTGAGACTCCAATATTTTGGCCACCTCATGAGAAGAGAAGACTCCCTGGGAAAGACCCTGAAGTTGGGAAAGATGGAGGGCACAAGGAGAAGGGAATGACAGAGGACGAAATGGTTGGACAGTGTTCTCGAAGCTACCAGCATGAGTTTGACCAAACTGCGGGAGACAGTGGAAGACAGGAGTGCCTGGCGCGCTCTGGTCCATGGGGTTGCGAAGAGTCAGACACGACTAAATGACAACAACAACAATGCAGGGAAGAGCAGAGGACTAAAAGATGCTTCACAACATAAAATTACAGTATAAAAAACAAAAAATACATAACAAAAATAAAAACAATGACAACCCAATAATCCTTCCTCCCGCCATATGTAATGCCTTCCAGATGTTGCTGGACTACAATTCCTCTTGGCCCCAACCAGCATGGCCAATGCTCAGGAATGGTGGGAGTTGTAGTCCAAAATATCTGGTGGACACCATGTTAACTATGCCTACCCTAGAAAGTCATCCCATGTGAAATGTCATGAGTCTTACCCCTACTATAAAATAAAGGACTGTTTGTGTCTCTAGAGTCTAGATAGAAGATCTTAACAGCCAGAGAACTAGGATTCATTATGGCAGCCTTCACCAACCTGGTGCCTTCCAAATGTTTGGGGCTACAACTCCCACTAGCCCAATCAGCATACGGAGGGCACCAGGTTGGTGGAGGCTGCAATTTAGCAATAGTGTAACGATGGCCTGGCGTGCTTTTTTTCAACCTCTGCTTTAAAATGGGCACTGGGAATCTTTTCATATTGTTAGTAGTTACATTTTTGCATATTAATAGAGACATCTGTCTCTGGGCAGATAAAAAAAATATGATACATACGGTTCACTCTCTGCTCACATAAGCTTTATTGCTACAGCATTTTAGGGTTTTTTCCTGGGAAAAAGCTGGAATAGAACGAAAAACTTGGCAGATAAAAGTATATGGCAGTGTTATGCTGAAGACATTGTTTCTTACTATAGCTGGTAGAATAAATAAGGAAACTCGTGGATTTTCCTTATCGTTAAATAACCCGTAGAAGAATTGTAAGTCGGGGATGAAAAATAGTTGTTTTTATTCTTTTAACAAGAAAGACACTTATCGCCACTCAACCTGATCAAATGTTTCCAATTATGATCTAAAGCTGCAGCCTTGGCGCTAAAGAAAGGGTTTTTAAAAAATAAATAAGTAAAGGTGTCGTTCTATTAAAGCTACAACATTATTTCAGGCTTCTTTTTCTTTTCTTTTTTCTTGCTCTTACTGCCAGGCAGAGAGAGAAAGAAATCTGTCAAATGCTTTAAGAGGGTGATATTTCCCCTCCATTCTCCTTGCAACACTGTCAGAAGCTGTCTAGAGAAGAACAAAATGTGTTCTTGTCTGCTTTGTGCTAGTGTGTCGCTTACTAGTTTAGCGTGTCTGGCCATGTCCCCAGGTACTGGCTGAGCCATAGGATCATGGGAATATCCTATGGCTGGGATGGGTTCTCTGTCAGAAGTTATCTTCTTTGCTCAGCTCACAGCTTCTACACCACCGTCAGCTATCAGGCAGCTCAGAATATTGTTATGTGAGCCCCATTTCCCAGCCACAGTCTGCAAGCAATGGCAGACAGGTCCACTTTCTGCTATGGAAGAAGAAGTGTCATTTCATTCATAAAAATTGCCCATGCCCATCAGAGATGGAAAACCTGTGACCCTCCATATGTGGTTGGACTCCAACTCCCATAAGCCCCAGCCAACTTGGCTACTGGTTATGGATGATGGGAGCTGTAATCCAACAACATCTAGAGGGCTACAGGTTCCCCATCCCTTGTCTAGACTGACCTAGTAGTTAGAAGGATTGTGTCCAAAACCCACAGGCTCCCTGGGACAAGGGAACAAGATTTGATGTGGTACCAAGAATTCCATGCAGACCACATTCAGACCATGTGCACATTTCAGGGGCAGTGCTTACCCAAGTTTCCTTTCTGTTGGAGATCACTGGAGAGTTAAACATGTCCATACTTTTTGCATTTATTTACAAATATACAGTGGTACCTCAGGTTACAGACGCTTCAGGTTACAGACTCCGCTAACCCAGAAATAGTACCTTGGGTTAAGAACTTTGCTTCAGGATGAGAACAGAAATTGTGCAGCGGCGGCATGGTGGCAGCGGAAGGCCCCATTAGCTAAAATGGTACCTCAGGTTAAGAACGGTTTCAGGTTAAGAAGAGACCTCCAGAACGAATTAAGTTCTTAACCAGAGCTGCCACTCTACAAGATGAGCAAAAGCAGAAGATCACTGTAGCAAAACCCTCTGCTCCAATGTCAGATCTCCAGTGAGAGGCATCTGCATCTAAAACTCTGTTTAGCCCTTCCTGTCCATTTCTCAAAACTACAATTTATTTTCTTTTTTAAAAAATGCATGCATTATGTGTTCCATCACTGGGTAGGGTAGATAAGAAGTATATGCCCCCATTCAGAACAGAGCAGTTCCGGATCTTCCAGCTATTTCTAGCCATTCTGTTGTAGTCCAAAATGCTTCTTCACCCAAAAGAAGTGCCAGCACAGTCTGTTGTGTACGTTGCCTAAACACGGTCTGTACAGAATCCCTCGTACAACAGTAGGTCTGGTTCCTTTGTCCTAAGGAGAGTATGGGTTCTAGACAGAAGCCTCCTAGTTACAGGCCATTCTAGTGCAGGGATTTGACCCTCCAGATGTTTTTGACTACAACTCCCATCATCCCTGTTGCCTAGGGCTGATGAGAGCTGCAGTCCAACAACGTCCAGAAGGCCACAGACTCCACCCTGTGAATTTTCACTGCAACTGAGAAATTTCATGATTGTCAATAAACAAGCATGAACTGCAGAAAAATCAAGCTCTCTTAGATTGAATGAATGAATGAATTTATTAATACGGTCACAGACCAGCTTCAACACACACAATATCACAAATAATAAAAATATCAGAAATACAAGTGACAATATGACAATGACAAGGATTTAAATATAAAAAATAAAATTAATTGTTAACGTGCCCCCTGTAACTAACATTTAGGGGATTGGGCATTGTGGGATACCACTTGCTTCCTGCGATTGATTGCAGACGCACAGAATTTAGCTACATTTAATGTAATCATGGGCTTCTTGTCCTCTAGCAGTAGTTTTAGACTATGGTATTCCGATTCTTTCCTAAACTTTTGTAAAACAGGTGTAATAAAAGTCAAACGTATATCCTCATAAAGATGACAATGTAATAGTACATGTGAAGCAGTTTCAACTTCCAACGAGCCACAAGGACAGACCCGTGTTGTGTATGGTTTACCCTCAAATCTGCCCTGAAGTAAGGCAGAAGGGAGAACGTTAAATCTGGCGAGGGTAAAAGACCGTCTATATTTGGGTATCTGTAGACCTGACAGATGGTTAGCTGGAGAGAAACCTCTCCCATGGTCCCTTATTGCTGGATGTTTGATCATTTTGCTCATGTGGCAAATCTCTCTTAGATTTGACCATCTAGTGCAGGGCTATCTATTCTGTGTGTCCAAAACCCACAGGCTCCCTGGGACAAGGGAACGAGATTTGATGTGGTACCTTCAACACCCACCATCCTGCCCATTGGTCATGCTGGTTAAGACTGATGGAAGCTGGAGTCCAGCAGATTTTCCATCGCTGCACAAGATTATAGAGTGTGCAGTTGTAGTATGAAACTCATTTCTTCCTTATCAAAGTTACCTGAAGACTGTGGCTGTTTTTTCCCCATTCTAATTGGTTGCTTGTGGTGTTTAGGGCTTTGATTATCTTGATGTGGGGTTGCTTTCCATGCCAGCTATGTCTGATGGGAATTGTAGTTCAAGATATCTGGAGACCACCGTTGGGAAAGGCTGCCCTAGAGAGTCAGCAAATGCAAGAAATAAAGACAAAACATTTCTCTAATGGTAAGTTTTATGTTTTGTATATGTGCAGGTTAATCGAGCACATCAGTGCAACCCAAGTGTTCGGTTTGTGTGTCTTAAATGATAGATCGACGCAAATCTACAAAGATGGTGGACTTAATCTGTACATAGAGGGTAATAACAATTGAGGTTTTAGGAAAATGCTTCTCCTCCAGTCTCACATTTACAGAACTCCTACAGACCTAAGCATTTAATCAGCAGAACTGGGAGAGAAGTTGATGGGAGTTCTGAGGCTGGTCTAGAGGCAGTTGGTTTTGGCAAGGATCTGATAACAGCAAGTCCATCTGAAGTGGCATCAGAGAGGCTGTAACCAGTTTCCAATTAGCAACGCCTGGGGCAAGGCTCAAGGCTCTTCACTTTTCATCAATTTGTACTTCAAAAAAATCCCTGCTTTGAGCTCTGGCACTGAATAAGTGCAGTGGCTAAGCCCTGACACTGTGACTAATTTGCCCTCATTACCTAGGGTAAGAGCCAAACCAAGCAGTATGTCTAGGCAAGCCATGTAGGGGAGAAACAAAGGGCTGTAAGGGTGGATGGAACCATGCTGGGACCTAGGGACATGTATTATCCCTGCAGCTTCAGAGTTGTTGTCTGTCTGTCTGTCTGTTTGTTTATTACCCACCCTTCACCCTAAGGTTCACCAAAAGGGGTGCCAGGGAAGAGAATAGGAGTGTTCCTAGTTTGAATTCCAGCTGAACTTGACGTATGCAGGACATGAATTGCCATTAAACCGCTCCAGCAAGCAACAATCAGAACCATATTTCTGAGGTTTACAAGAACAGCTTACATTTAGAGTTTGGCAGTAAGTAAAAGCAAACTAGCAAGCGGGAGGACTTAGATCCACTTTAAGCATCTTTTCCCCTGTGGGATACATTTAAGGACAGCACATCAGTCCATTTCAGACACCAAATCTGCAGAAGAGAGCATTCCCAAAAGACATATCAGAGGGAGGGAGGGAGGGAGGGAAGGCAGGGAAGGGGGGAGAGAGAGAGAGAATCCATAAACAACACTGGCAAATACTGCCAAAATTGTCAGTGGTTTAGGACAGTTTAGAGGACACCATTGTCTAAGGCCACCAATCATTTCACCAAACCAAAAGGAAACATGGAGGGAAGGAAGGTGGTTGTAATAGACCGAGTGATGTTCTGTCAATCCCAGCAGGGACACGTTTTCTCCCTTTTTATCATGGCTATCCTATACTCTCATACAAATAGCTTCCCCAAAGAAACAAAATGTTCACCCAGTTCAATTGCTGAAATTTTTGTTACAGCATGTGGGAGCAGGTGGTCTTGCTGGCACTGCTTTGACTATTGTCAGAGAAGCCTCCAGGGGAACCCATGTCTGCTTCTGTTGGAAGGAAATGGCAGGCATGACTCATAACAAAAACCTTACAAGCCTTATTATTTGTAGCGCGGTTGTATCTACACATCAATATAAAGCCCCAGAGTGCTACATGCTGTCTGGACAATAAGAGGCATGGCCTCTGCCACAGAGAGATTACACCATAACTCCCTAGAGGGAAGAAACAATAGCTTCTTGTATAAAGGGTTGACCGAAAGCTTATTAGAGAGATAACCTATTATGAATGAGCTGCTATTCCACATGATTCATTAGATGCACAAACCTATTGGAACAGAACCATCAAAATGTCATAAGATGGGTTTTAGTAAAGAGGCATGAACATTTGGCAGAGAACGTTAGACGATCAGGCCAATGGTCCAACTAACCCAGCATCCTGTTCTCACAATGGTCAGCCAGTTGCCTATGGGAAGCATGTAAACAGGACCTGAGCACAACAACACTCTCCCCACCAATGATTCCCAGGAGCTAGTATTCAGAAGCATAATGCATCTGACAGCGGAGGTAGAACAAAGGCATTGCAGAGGCACAAACTCACCTTCACCATTTCTAAATACCTCCTGAGAGGCAGTTGGCTGAAACAGACACTTCCAGTCCACAACCCCATTCATAGTTGGCAAATTGTCAGTTAACTGAGGTTTATAAACCAATTAAAAAGCTTGGTTAATAAGCAACCTTTAACCATAGTTAATAAGACATTTTTATGCTGCTGGTCTGGGTTCACACACAATGCACAGCCATGACTTCATAGTTTAATAAGCCATGGTTCAGCATTATGTGTGAGCCAAACCATTATCTCCATCTCTTGAATGATCACCAAAAATATGATAACTGGGTTTAAAACAAAGAAAAGTGCCCATCCTGATGTTCTGCTTGAACACTAGCTCTTTCTCCAATTCAGGAGTAGTAAATCTGTAGAGAGGGCATTTGTTCCAGTCTGGTGGGCAGTCAGAAATTGCTGCATACCAGGATCTCTTGGCTGAAACACCATCACTCTCTTCTCCAGGCATAGAAAAATGTGGTCACTGGTTGTCAAAAATCTGTACTTGTCAGGATCTCCTACTGGGATACTAATTCTTTCTCCATCCCAGGATCTCATATCTGGAACAAGATCTCCCTCTCCAGGTCAGGCACAGACATATACAAGTATAATTGTGAAATTCAGGTCTGAGCTAAAGTTTGCAAAACTTGAAAAAGAGGGGTCTAGAGTCCTAATAAACTTGTTCAACTTAAAGTTTGTTTCATCACACTAAAGCAAATGGGGAGTTCTTTTTAAAATACATTTATAATAAAAGGCAAGCACATGGAAGTTATTACATTCCTGTATTTTTTAACCAACATACATCCTTGCTCATTCTATAAACCCGATCATGATCTGCTTATATCCACCACAATACACGAATTCTTAAAATTATATCAATAAGGATGGACATGTAAATAGGTAACTAACTGTGCCTACTCAGACGTCCTATTTAATTCAATGAGGCTTCAAGTTTTGCACATGTAAAGTGGATTAAAGTGCTCTGTCATGCTGGCACAAAAATTTCACTTTAAAAAATGCCCAGAATTTTTGCAGTTAAGAAAGTGATGGGGAAATGCGCAGAAAAGTGTTAGAAGAAGTAATGAGAAAATGTATAACTACCATGCAAGCTGATCTGGAAGAATTCAAGATGAATCCTCAGTGTCAGATATAACCATTCCATAAACAAGCAAAAATGAAAGCTTAATAAAGGCCATACATAGTCTAATCACCACTTGAAGGTTGAGGCTAGCTTAGCCAGCAGCTGCCCTCCTTCTAAACAATGTTTGCAATGAACCAGCATAAGTTCTGTCAACTTCCTATACTTAAATTTGTTCTGTAAGTGATCCTTCAGAAGGGGCATGCTGTGCAAGCAGCCTGCATAGGGCACAGTGTCCCCAGTAATGCGAACGTATGATTTAAGATGGTCCAAACCTTGTTTTGAGATGCAGCATTTTTTAAATCCCAGTTCCTTATTCAGGCTGATTTGGCAGCCCTGAATTAATAAGGAGTTACCAGTTTCAGCTGCACCATATATCCAACCCCTGAGGCCATCCTTTATCCAGTCCTGGCCAGATACTTAATTCTGTTCTGTTTCTCATTGAAAGAACAAGCCGAAATTCTTTCAGCCCTTTGCTCACCTGCTGAGAAAAAACCTCTCTGTACAGTAATAAATGGGCACAATTCATAGCAATTAGTATTTCCACAGCAGGTAGTTAACCCCCAGAATAAAGTGTGATTCTCTCTAGTTTCTCTTATTCAGTTATGAATTCAGAACAGGCACTTTATAATGCTTCCTCTATATATAAATCTCTTGTGTGTGCGTGTTTTCTCACCTCCAGAACAGCCATCATCGCTCACAGTCTGATGCCAAGAATACTAGTTATGCTAAGAGGCCCTCTACCTGCACATGTGCCCTATCCAATTCATTTGTTATTTTGCACCAAATTACATTTGCCCAGCAGATGTAAAAAATTCAGTTGCAGAGGGATTTTTTTAAATAATCTCACTGTGCAGTGCTGTCTAAAAAAGGTCACTGAACATGTGGAAAGAAGTGCAAGTAGGAAGGGAGGGGTGAGAGGAAAGCATAAATGAGTGAGCTGAAGCTTGTCCACTAGCCAGATTTCAAAGGAGCACATTCAGATCCAGGAATTTAGGTCCCCAGAACTACTGATAGTACAGTAGTACCTCGGGTTAAGAACTTAATTTGTTCCGGAGGTTCATCCTTAACCTGAAACTGTTCTTTACCTGAGGTACCACTTAACTAATGGGGCCTCCCGCTGCCTCTGCGCGCTTTCTGTTCCCATCCTGAAGTTCTTAACCCAAGGTGCTATTTCTGGGTTAGTGGAGTCTTTAACCTGAAGCGTCTGTAACCCGAGGTACCACTGTACACCTCTAACCTATATAAATCTGCTCAGAAGTAGGGATGGGGGAAATTCAATTCATTTCACATTTAAAGTCAAATCAAATCAACCTCTTTATTCGACCGTCAGTCAGAAAAGAAACATTTGTCAGTACATAGTTAAAAACATCGATAAAAATTTTAAAAACTTAACCAACACTAAAATGGGTTAAGCAGATAGCCCTATATCAATACAGTCAATTATTGTCTTGCGACGCTTAAAAGCTAAAAAAAGAAATTTGGCCACCAAGGAAGGTATAGCTCCAGTGACATTATTTAGCAAGCGTAAAACCTGGTTTTCTCCGGGTAGGGAGCTAAATTGACGTAGAAGTGGGGCTATAAAATTTTGTCTAAGCTCTGCATAAGAAGGGCAAGTCAAGAGAATGTGTTCAGTGGACTCAACCACACCCATGGCACAATGACAGGTTCTCTGGGCATATGGTACTCCCCTGTACCTTCCCCACAATATCGCAGAGTCAAGGACATTTAATCTAGCCGCTGTAAAAAGTCTTCGGTATTCCACATAGTGGATTTCTGCAAGGTAGGGAGCTGGTATGGTCCGGTAAATCTGGTCCCCTAGGAACATCCCTGGTTTTACCTGGGCTATGTCCTCTTGCCTGGCAATGTCACTCAGTCTCCGGGAAATCACAGCTCTAGCTTGATTATACGTCATAGACTCAAAGTAAAGGTGAGACAATCCGCAGGATTGAACCTCATTAATGACCTCCCTTTCCCACGATGATTGGAAATCGTCCCTCAATATCAAGGGGGCAATACCCACTGGTTTAAAACAAAGCTTGAGCCATAGCCAGAGCTTCGTCTTCAAGGCCACGTACCGTAGAGCTTGCCAGCCGACCTCTAATCTCATAACCGCACCCGCTACTGAGGGGGGAATCCTAAGGATGGCTCTAAGGAATCGCGTCTGAATAGAATCTAGTTTCAAAAAATCCCTACGGGAGCCTAAAGAGATGCCCACCAAAAGAAGGGGGAGGACTTTCATTTGAAAGAGTCTCAGAGCTATCTTCACTGATTGAGCCTGATTCTTAGCATATAGAGATCTAATCTGGATGGCTGCTTTAGATGCATTAGTTGTTATATAGTCTCTATGGGCCAGAAAAGACCTATTTTAAAGGAGAACCTACTAAGTTTGCTCTTTCAGAAACAATATGACAACCAAAAATGCAGCTGTTCTTCAAAACATGGACATGTGCCTGGAAAGAGCAGGGCAAAAGGTATGTGTGGGATAATTCCTTAGATTTTGATTCAACCAAGAGATCAGATAGTCCAGTTAGCTGCATTATTTTATTCCTTTGCTTATTTTAGGATATAATCCCACAAGCTCCCAGCGCCTTGCAAAACATTATCATTGCAAAAAAATTATAACAGAAATATCAAAACATCATAATACAGTGGTACCTTGGGTTACAGATGCTTCAGGTTACAGATGCAAAGCAACATTAAAAATCAACATTGTGTTTTATCTAATCTAAACATTGTTTGCTTGAGCACTATGACTGCGCCAGCAAAATGGCTGGAGGGGTGCAATCCCAATGGAAATTCTCTCCCATTGCTGTTTGCCCCAGGAAGTAAATTGCTAGTGAACAGGACAAAATGGTGTTGCTTACTTCTGTGCCTTTGACCAAGATTTGCTGCAGAAGCCAGCAAGCTTTTTTGCAATATTGAGATAGTCTCCTACTACAGATGTAAGTAGACATCATTTTCTGTTCTGCTTTGTATTTGTTGCATGCAATACTGTTTCTGACTTCATTCACACAGCACTTTGTTCCTTTCCCCTAATGTTTCCCTAACAGTTAATTTCTGCATTATATTTAGGCTTTCACCCACCCAAAAAGCCACTTCTGGAAATCTAGTGGAATCTGGTGGAAGTTTAGGGCTAATTTCCATGTCAAACGGAAAAAAATCAGACTGGAATCCTATTAACCCAGAAAATGGTGAGAATAAATTGACAAAATTTCAAGTGGTATACCAGTATACAGTTCTTTCCTGCCATTTTCATGGGTTAAACATGTTGGGGGGGGGGAAGCATACATGTGTGGAAAGGGGGAAGAGTATAGCAACATTGTCCATTGATGTCCATTGTTGTGTCACACCACATACTGTTGTGAATGAAAATTAGCATGATATGCTGGCATATCCATCAAAAAGCCACCATTCCATAAAGCAAAGGATACTGTAGTATGAAAGGAACATTACGAAAAAGTATAGATGTGCCAGCATTGTCATCAGGAAGCCTAACACAATATTCCCCACATCTGAATGCACTTTTTATTTCACTGCAAGGCATTTTCCACCCAAAACTATGTTATTCGTTTTACTGTCCATTGTGGAGGAATTATGTAAAGAACTTCTGTGATGTATGTACCTAATTACATAAATTACATCAGTTATGTCATAATTATGTTATTCCATCCCATTCATTTCACTGCAAAGGAACTGTAAACAAATACAGAGTGGGGGAAATGTAATCCATTCCATGCTATTTGCCGGCGGAGAGCAACAGCAACAATTAATACAAATTGTATTAACTGGATTGATTTCCATGCCAGAGGAATAAGTGAACACTGGCCATTTCTGCTCCCATTTCTGTTCTCACCTGAATTATCCAATATCCCTATCACTTTCTAAGCCTGTGGATGACCAGAACCAGTGATCAGGACATTTGAGAACTTTGCACATGCCAAAGATACATGTGTGCCTCAGAGCTCCTCTTTAAAAAGGTAAACCTGGAACAGGTTGCAGGCTTCAAATACATGCCCGGTACAGGGGGACATATAAAACTGTAAAACAGAGCACTGTAAAACCTTATCTCCAAATCCCAGGCATTTGGGCGTTTGAGGGTGTTTATATTTTCATCTTAAAATTCCTAAAGTTTCTAGCACCATTTTTCTTCTTTTATAGCTACTTATGCTAGTAAGACTTGTTGTTGTTGTTTTTCTACCAAAAGTAATTGATCTATCTTTACAACTTTAACTCTGTTCCTAATAAAGCCATTTGTCTGGAAATAATAATTTATAGCATCAACAGATTGTTTCCAACTCTATCTCCAGATTATAAATGTTCTTCAACAGCTGGCTTTGATCTCAACTTGCTTCAGATTGCAACATATTAACATCAAACAACCGTGATGAAAAACCTATTTCTTCAACTACTTAAAGCCATGTTGAGAAAATGTATTGGTTGGTTACTCCATTAACCCTGAACAGACCAAGAGGAGTTCTCAGGTTCATGTCGCAGCACCAAGGCCGTGATAAGAAAAGGCAAATCCTCAAGTAGACACAGAAACTGGAGACAAAGGATTCTAGGCCCTTCAATGTATCAGAGTGAGGTCTCATCCACACATCTGCTTATGCCATGCCTGCCTAGAAAACATGTGTCTGAGTGCTTTTCCCCTTTCCCTACTCCTTTCTACTGGAAAACCTGCACTTTAGCAATAGATCAGAACAAATGGCAATTCGGTGAAAACCCAAATTGCTGTTTGCTCTGATTGAGCACTGCCACCCAATGAGTGTGCAGCATAAGTACCTCTGTATGCAAGAACAATGATTCACTTGTAGCATTCTATGAGTGTACAGTCTGTGTATACAATAGTTCAGGCTATACAAATCAACAGTTGTAAATTCTTTCACACAAACACTTGTACACATGTAGGGGCAACTTGTACCTGTGTTCAGTGTAACATATGAACAAGCCTATTATCTTCAATATTCCAGGAAACCATTCTTAAATGTTTGCTTCACAGTAAATCTTCATGTTTCCCCTTCACAACCAGAACCTTTACACAGATGTTACACACACATGCTTGTGCCTGCACACATGTGTACACACACACACACACACACACACACACACACACACACACACTTTCCAATCCTCCCTCAACCCCCTCCAGATATGCATTCTGAAAGCATCTCACTGAAGAGAAGCTGTCATGAATGGGATACCATAAATGGGCTATTATCTGGTTCTATTTCACATTCCATTTCCCCGCACAATGAAAAAACTGGTGGGACACCGCAATGGACTGAGCTCCTGTCTTTTTCTTGCTAACCCTTCCATTCCCTTCCTCTTTCCCCATCAGTTGCGTGTTGCACTTGCATTTAGAGCCACTCAGCTCTTTCCATCTCCTCTTTCCCAGCTCTCAGATATGTGAAACTTTCTGTCTGGATTTCCTGGAGTCTCAATCCTTAATATTGTTCAAGCCATTCCACCTCCTTGCCCTTGACTATAGGTTACACATAGGAAGACCACTCTGTCCACACTTACCTCCATGACCATGGTAGTCGGTGAACAGGTTTTCTGATGGACAGAGCAAAAACGTGGACCCACCAAGCTGGTACAGCCCATGAGGCATATACAGTACATAATGACCCACCAGGGTTAATCAAACTCTATGTTTTGCTGCCCACCAGGGCTTGAAAAAGGGATGGTTGTCAAGCTTCTGGCTGACCAGCATACATAGCTGCTGAGCTCTGTTTGATTAGGGATGGGGGAGAAATTTGGTTCACATCAGATTTTAATGGGAACCTACCTTACTTGTGGGTGGCGCTGTGGGTTAAACCACAGAGCCTAGGACTTGCCAATTAGAAGGTTGGCGGTTTGAATCCCCACAACGGGGTGAGCTCCCATTGCTCGGTCCCTGCTCCTGCTCACTCAGCACTTCAAACGCACATCAAAGTGCAAGTAGATAAATAGGCACCGCTCTGGTGGGAAGGTAAATGGCGTTTCCGTGTGCTGCTCTGGTTCGCCAGAAGTGGCTTAGTCATGCTGGCCATATGACCCGGATGCTGTACGCCAGCTCCCTCAGCCAATAAAGTGAGATGAGTACCGCAACCCCAGAGTCGGCCATGACTGGACCTAATGGTCAGGGGTCCCTTTACCTTTACCTTACTCACACATTCTGAAGCAACACACAAACTGAAACACAGTTTGGCTTTAACAGAAAAACTCACTGAGCAAGTACAGACAATAAGAAATCATGTGGAATAAAAACTTTTCTGTTAAATTTTGCTACCTGGGTCATTATGGAAAGACTCCTTAGGTTAAATTGAGGTTATTCACAAGGGAAAACTTTGGAAAACTTTGTATGCAAGAGTTCTTATTGCTCACTGGCTCTTCTTGTTGTTATGGGAATTTCTTTTAGACAACCATTCCTCCTTTCATATATCCTCCTTTTTTGCACAAAGTGGAAATAGCTCCTCCCAAACTTGCAATCTACCATGGGAAAATGTACAAGCAGCATCCTCAGGTGGTTGTTGTTGAAATCTCCATTCAGACAACAATTCCTGCTTTCAGGTGTCCTCCTAAATGTTGTCATCATGAGCAGACTGCTTCCCCTTGTTGTACAACAGGGTTGACTCCAGAAGCTTGTTCTCTCATAATACTGGATCCCATCCAACGAAGCAAAATGTGAGAAGGTGCAGGACAGATAGTACATAGCACACAGTTCAATTGTGGGGTTCATTCCCACAAAAGGCAGTGATTGCCACTAACTTGAATGCCTTTAAAAGAAGATTGCAGGTGAAGAAAGTGCTTTCAAGCTTCCCATGGGCATCTGGTTGGCCACTGTGAGAGCAGGACTTTGGACAGGACAAGCCTTTGGTCTGATGCAGCAGGACTTTTAGTTTGATTGCACGTTTTCATGTTTTTTGCAATGTACCCTCTCCCACATGGTTGCAACCAGATAGTGGCATTATAGATAGAAGCTCAACTTGCAAATTATCCTAAGAAGCTCAACTATCCAAATTACCTGAACAGAGAGGTCCTTTCTGTCTCATGCAAGCCCACCCTTCCAGCCAAATACCCAAGCCATGATAAGATTTCACCTTTAATTCAATTTATTCTATCTGATTTTAAAAAAAAAAAAATGTAATGAAACATGTGTAGTTGGAAAGGCCATTGCAGTAAAAGAGATATATAGAAAGGCAAGGGATCTGGAAAGTTACCTTGAGGCAGTTCCCCGCTGCTGCCGCCCCCCTCTGTTCTGTGTTAAAAAAAGAAAGGGAACAGAGCAATCTCTAGATGAAAACAAAATAATAAGCTACTTAGAGACATTGTCGGTGCTGCTAAGCAAAATGTCCCCATCTATCCTCATCACTGTCACTTATTGGGCAACCTTTAAAGGCTGGAAGCCTTTAAAAATAAGGCCTGATTTCAATGAGAATTTCTGCACATTGCAGAGGCTGCTGGATAGCTTCAATTATGGCCTGCTTGCCACTGCAGACAGCTATTAAAGGGCCAGATATAGAAACACGTTCACAAGAACTGGTGGGGCTTTGGGAAAGGGCACAAGGGAGTCGGCAAACAGGGAAAGCACATGGAGGGTCAGCATCAGAAAAGTCTGCATATTCCTTTGGGTACTTTGTCACAGAGGAGCAGCTTCCCGCAGGGTTTTGTTTTGTTTCTAATCAACAGCTAAGGGTTCTTTTTAAAGATCTAGTGCATTGGTTTTGAAAATGGCAAGGGAAGAAAAGCTGGAACCAGAAATAAGTCGTTACTTGGATGTTCCATCCATGGACATTAAATTACATAGAGGCGACGGTAGGGTGGCCAGACCCAATGCCTCCCACCTACACATTGGGGGAATGACTGTAAAGGGGAAACTGTATGATGGGCAATCAAGGATCCCAATCCCAGGATGAGTCACATGCAAGGAGCCTTTTCCAGGTATCCCCCACTCCAATGTGAAGCACCTTGAGATCTACGGATGAAGGGCTGTATACAAGTTAAATAAATAAATAAAAATTAAATACTAGAGGGAATGTATAAGCAGTGCCTGTGGTTGGCAATCCCAGTGAACCCAGACACTGAGAATGGTGTCTGCTCGCAACAGCACAGGATTCCACCCTGGATTCTGCTTCTTGGACTGTGGACATGCTAGATTAATTCATGACATGGTCCTTGGTCCATCTAGCCTGGTGCAGTCTATTCTGACTGGCAGCTGGATTGGGATGTCAAGAAAGGGGCTTTAGAGCTCTAAGTGGAACTCAAGGCTCCAACAATTTTCTGGAAATATTGTGTCCTTTTATGACTTCCCAATCTAGCAATCCATCAAGTTGGCATCCTCCGCATGGACAATTGCAGTTCAGTGAGAAAGCACATGGGTTCTCCTACCAGGGGGTTGGGTAGGAGACAGCATTGTTTTTGTTTTGTTATAAATATCTAGTGATGTATTAGCATGGAAGCTAACTTTTGTAAAGCTGAATAAAAACGTTCCAAAAGGAAATGAAAGGGGCTTCCCAACACCTGCTGTCCGAAATCCTTTTAACTATAGAAGCCAGGGATTAAAACTAAGACTTTCTGCAAACATGTGCATGTGCTTTAACCAATAAGGTCCCTCCTCGTTGTCAAGCAGAAAGGAGGAGAGAATACCAAATGCTACTAAATTATCCAGGCAGGCCTTAAAGTTAACATGCCTCCTCCCTCTTCCCTGCCACCCCACATCCTCCCCCCACCCCCCAAAAAAACAGGCATTTCCATTCAGCCATCAACCCTTCAATCTGCAAGAGATAAAGCTGCCTTTTGAATTGTAATTTGTTACTCTGTTACAGCCGTTTTCCATATCAGTTTTATATGGCATCAAAAAAGCCCTTTCATATGTTAAACCCTCCAATTCATATGCTAATATCTAATTTACAACAATGTAATTATTTTTAGTGGAATTTATTATTAGGCATCTTTGCAGAAGGGGAGCAGGGAGGGAGAGATGCAATGGCTAATTCTGCCCTGGGGAGGAATAGGAGCCAACCTGCCTGGATCTTTCCACTGCTTAGGTGTGAACATAAAGCGATTATGTTGCCAAGAAACACAAGGGGAAATGAGCAAGCCTCTGGCTGGCTAACCAGATATTTAACCTTTCCCCTCTTACTGTAACAGCCCTTGCCTTCAATCAATAAGCACACACATGCAATTTCTGGCTTTTATTTCAAGTAATGCTTCTGTTGTGGTGGAAGCAACTTCGGCAGCCCCTATCAGGGCCACAGATATGGGTGCAACACAACAAGAGATGTGTATGTTATGTATTCAGTGGTCTGTGTTTGTCTGAGTCCTGAGTCAGGACTAAGGATTCTGAGCCCCTGTGTTCTGATTTGATACATTATATCCAATCACAGAACATTTCAGGATTTGGGCCTCTGCCATTGGCCCTTAAACTCAGAGTCATGATTCGCAGCTTGGAAGTTTAGACAGCCAATCACGTTGGGAGTGGGAGTGGCCCAGGCCTTCAGGAATGTATATAAGCAGTTGCTTTGCCCCTGTTATCCAGAACTATCAATAAAGGTTCTTGCTGTTATCACGGTGTCTTGCCTCGTGGGAACCCACCTACACCAGTGTATGAGTGGAAATTGCCCACAGCTTTATTGACAAACAGGCATCGGTGGGGCAGGCAGGGCACTGGGTTATGGTCTCTTGATCTAAAGGATTTCCAGATCAATAATTACATGTTTCTCTTTTTAGACATGCTTGCCTGACCCTTATCTTGGTTATCTTTTAGGCATCAGGTAAATCCCATCCTCTTCTCCCATGTTTTTAATATAGTTTGCACATTTTACTTTGATTGTGTTGCATCCAATGCTAATCCTGCTCAAAGTAAACCCATTTAAATTAATGAATCTTAAGTTAATGGGCCTTCAATGGGCCTACTCTGAGTAGAACTAGCATCAGGTACCACCCTTTTTTGTTGTTGTTGTCGTGTTTAATTGTTTCTATTGGTTATTGCACATTGCCTTGAGATGCTTCCAAACAATCTCTTCAAGCCAAATAAAAAAGGGACATTAAAATGGCCAATGTAAGCATGGAAAATTTAAACTGATGCACATTCAGGCAAAATAAATAAATAAAAATAACAACAATAATAATCCTAACTTCACATTTACCCTAATGGGGCCAGACCTAGCGGTGCCTTAAAGGTGGGATATAAAGTAACAGGTGAGCTATAAATTCAATAAATAACAACAAAAAAGACACTTTTCTGGAATTATGTGTATCTTCTTTGACATAGATTGAAGCCCTAAATGCTCAGAGAGGCCACACCAATACAGCACGCTGTGTACATACTTGGATGACCTAAAATTAAGTTTTTTTATATCCTGGCTGATCTAATTAGCACCATTAGGCTGCACATCAGCCAGATGGCTGCTTTGTAAAAGGAAAGAGCTGGGAAACAGGAGAGAAAGGAGAATAGACTTAATATTGTTCAATTGTATTTGCTGTATAATGTTCATTGAAACAACGCTATTGTAATCCGAATCATTACGCCCATGTCACTATTACTGTCAAGCAGAGCAATTCAGAAGGAGTAGAGATGGAGGAAGGGGGGAGGCAGGAAAAAGAGAGAAAGAGAAAATAAAATAGTGAAATACAAAGCCCTGCCCAGTTCAAGTCACCAGGCTGAAAGGTACATTGGGAAGGGCAGTTTTTCAGGATGGGGCCAGTCCTCCAATGGCTACATATATAAATGTACACCCAATCCAGGGGGAAAGGGAGAACTAGGGATACAATGACTCTAAAGCCTCTCCTGATCCATCCCAGGTACACTCCTGGAGCACATTCTTTTTACCCTCTCTACCATTAAAACAGGGACGCGGGTGGCGCTGTGAGTTAAACCACAGAGCCTAGGACTTGCCAATCAGAAGGTTGGCGGTTCGAATCCCTGTGACGGGGTGAGCTCCCATTGTTCGGTCCCTGCTCCTGCCTACCTAGCAGTTCGAAAGCACGTCAAAGTGCAAGTAGATAAATAGGTACCGCTCCGGTGGGAAGGTAAACGGCATTTCTGCGCGCTGCTCTGGTTCGCCAGAAGCGGCTTAGTCATGCTGGCCACATGACCCGGACGTTGTACGCCGGCTCCCTCAGCCAATAAAGGGAGATGAGCGCTGCAACCCCAGAGTCGGTCACGACTGGACCTAATGGTCAGGGGTCCCTTTACCTTTACCTTTACCATTAAAACTCTAGTAGCAAAAAATGAAATACAGTGGTACCTCTGGTTACTAACTTAATTCTTTCTGCAGATCCATTCTTAAGCTGAAACCATTCTTATCTTGAGGCATGCTTTCGCTAATGGGGCCTCCTGCACACGATTTCCATTCACATCCTGGGACAAAGTTTGCAACCAGGAGCAGCTACTTCCAGGTTAGCAGAGTTCATAACCTGAAGCGTTCGTAACCAGAGGTACCACTGTAGCTGCAAATGTTTCTGCAGGTGCTTCCTGTCCACCTGCGGAAGGAGAGATCATCACTATTTTACAGCCCCTGTAGACCACGGGATTTCAATCTTAATCTCAGGTCACCTCCAGACTGTCAGTGTTTTGCAGGAGGGAGTCAAGCGCACACAAGAAATTAGGATTTGACAAATTGAAGCAGAATAAGATGCTCCGCTGTGTTGGCACAATAAGGCCACTTTTTAGAAATAGGCCTTTTGTGGTTAGGAAGGTTGTGGGGAAATGCATTTAAAAGTGTGGGATGGGTGAAAGATTAAGGGGAAGATGTATGGCCACTCTGCAAGAAAATCAGGATGAATGCTCATTGTCGTAGAACACAAATCAGGATGAATGCTCAATAAAGACGGACATAGTTTAACCTCCGCAAAAACTCTGCATAAGCAAATCAGGATGAATGGTCAATATACAGGTCATTTGACCTTAGTACTATTAAGCAATAAAAGCCCTTTCATTTTTATCATCAGTGTTTTAGTGTGAAGGAAATTGCAATGGGATTGGTTTTTTTAAAAAAAAAATATTATAATAATACAGTTACTATTTTTAAAAGGCCTATGTTGCAGCATTGGGTACATTATTAGAACAACTTTGGCTGCATATACAATATGTCTTTAAAGCACACTTGAAGCACTGTTTTGCCCTTGAAGAATTCTGGGCACTGTAGCCTGTTAAGGGTTTCTGGGAATTGGAACTTTTTGAGGAATAAACTACTCATGACCCAGTGCCCTTGCAGACAGTTCATAGTGGCAGGGAGATTACATGCACAATTTTACCCTCTTGCATGGGACATACCCTGTCCCACTCTGGAAGGGGGGCGGAGCGTTCCTGGTTGCAGAAACATAAAAGAGGTGAAAAATTGCAGTGCCCTCTTCTTCCAATTATCTCACTCCATGCACAACCACTCCAATTTTTCACACTTTTCAGCTTGTGTATTTTTGCTTCTTTTTCCAAGTTGTTAACTTGGTGCTTTATTATTTTCATGCTGAAGCTTCTGGGTGATTGAAAAGAATAGAATTAGTTTCTTGAGCTCTTTGCTTATTGGGAAAGTTTAACAGAATAAATGAAATCATGCAGCTGTCAACATCTAGCGGCCAAATTCTGGGCATCCAAGGCTCAGTCAGCTGCCTCCAGCTTATTAGTCTAAGACTCTAACAAAATGTTTGTTAACATGTGTAATAACAGTGCAAATCAGAAGGGTGCCCATGCAGCCAGGCTTGGAGACAAGTGTCAAAGGCATGATAGTGTCAGGGAGTGGGCGGGGCTGTGGTCTAAACCACTGATTCTCTTGGGCTTGCTGATCAGAAGTTGGCAGTTCAAGTCCAGGGTGAGCTCTGTCCCAGCTGCTGCCAACCTAGCAGTTTGAAAGCATACCAGCACAAATAGATGAATAGATAAATAAGTATCGCTGTGGCGGGAAGGTAAACGGCATTTCCATGCACTCTGGCACTCATCACAGTGTCCCATTGTGCCAGAAGCAGTTTAGTCATGCTTGCCACATGACCCGGAAATCTGTCTGTGGGCAAATGCCAGCTCCCTCAGCCTGAGACGAGACGAGCGACACACCTCATAGTCAAGTTTGCCTGGACTTGCAGGATCAGGTATCGGGTTCCCATTCCCCAACCCATGCAAATAAGAGACCAATGAGGCTGGTTTTGGGGTAAAAACAGGCCACAACTTTATTGAATACAGATGAAAGAGGTTTGGCTTGGGCATGAGGCAATCAAAATAATAATAATAATAATAATAATAACAATAACAATAATAATAATAAATTTTATTTATATCCCGCCCTCCCCAGCTGAAGCCGGGCACAGGGCGGCTAACAACAATAAAATAGTGCAACATTCTAAAAACATTTCATTATAAAAATTAATTAAAATCAAATGGATGGCAACCATTAAGCTTAAGTTCTGTAAAGATTGCCAAAGGAGGGAGTCAAGATGCACCCTGACCAAAGGCCTGGAGGAACAGCTCTATCTTGCAGGCCCTGCAGAAAGATGTCAAATCCTGCAAATACTACTGGCCTGCCCACCAGAAATGAAATGTGGTAAATCCAGACAGGGGTTCCTAAGACTTGCACCAAATAGGGTGACCCCCGCAGGGACTGCCGTCTGGGGGGAGTGTCTTTGGCCCTGGCCCCTGCCTGGGCACATGGACATGCCCCCCCTATATCCCTTTAACAGGATACCCCAGCATTTGGAGGAGCAGGCGGAGACTACAACCAAGCAGGAACCAAGTGAAGGAACAAATAGATAGTGCCCTAGGTGTGGGCTGCTTAAATGGGCAAGAGGTGGATCTGAGGGAAGCCTACCTGCTCCGTTGGTTCCGCCCTCAGCACAGCCCAAGTCCCCAGCCTGCATCCCCATTAGCCAAAGCTGGGTGCAGGTTAGGATCCAGTTCCTGATAGGCGGTGGGGGCTTAAACCCCTACTGCCTATCAGGAAGTGGCACCAAAAGGGATGAGCTGATTTAACTATCCTGGGGTTCTTTACCTAGTGTGAGTGTGTAACCTCTGCCTGTGTGGGTCCTATGGGGGCATAAGTGGAATAAAATTTGCAAAAAGTTGAAAGCAAACAGAAATACTTTAGCTGGGACAACAATTATATTAAATATTACAGCAGTTGCCTACGGAAAGCCAAACACATCACTAATGTGTTTAGCACACAAGCAATGCTCTGGTCCCTTTAGGTCCAAAGAGAAAATTATACTGGCAAGGTTTATAGTTAGCCAGCCCAAAGTTTTTTAAAAATTCACTAAGGCACTGATTTCCCCCCCCCCCACACACACACACAAAAAATAGTTCCTAAAGGACATGGCAACCACAGCGACAGGAAAATTAATCATTTGCAGCTTGAACAGCATAACACTGAGAGACGGCTGGAATGGGGAATATTGAGGAAGCAGGAGGAAGGGAAAGATAAGAAAGTTGAGATGCCTCCTGATTAAACCATTAGAAGCTGGTAGCTGTCCACAAACCCTCTCCTTATTGCCACATTACCCATACCCCTGCTGATACACAGGAGCAATTCTGCTGCCTGGAGGTTATAGTTGAAGCTCTGCCCTATCAGAACAGCCATACCTGGTCATTAACAAACAAATAAATACAAGTCCCTGCTACAGAATGTCAGGGGTGCCATGTGGTCTTTGGCCACAATAAGGGTGTAAAGTTGCATTAGCTATGGCAAGGACTAATTGGTTTTGCCCCTATGTTGCAGTCCAGCAGCTGCTTTGAGATAATATCCTGCTTCAGCCAACATTGGTCTTTCTTTCTTTGCAATGGCTCTGAGGTCCAGCTGCAAGGGCCGTCTGGCGGTTCCCTCACTGCGAGAAGTGAAGTTACAGGGACCCAGGCAGAGGGCCTTCTCGGTAGTGGCGCCCGCCCTGCGGAGCGCCCTCCCATCAGATGTCAGACAGATAAACAACTATATGACTTTTAGAAGACACCTGAAGGCAGCCCTGTTTAGGGAAGTTTTTAATGTTTGATGTTTTCATATTTTTCTGGAAGCTGCCCAGGGTGGCAGGGGCAACCCAGTCAAATGGGTGGCACATAAATAAAAAAATAAATTATTATTATTATTATTATTATTATTATTATTATTATTACCACTACTACACTTTATAACTCAGAGCAAAGCCAAACTATACATATAGTCCTGGGGCACATACAGAGTCCCAGCTGATCTGTACTTCTCAGTAACAAGTGCACACAGATCCTCCCTGCTTCTCTGCTTTATGAGGAAAGCAGCTGTCAGGCTTCTGAGACAGGTTTGTGTGCAGTGTGTAGTTAGGTCCAAAATGAGGCAGTCAGTAGCTATCGTCTCTAATATGCTGGGGTAAGACGAATGTCTTACAAGGGCCAGGCAGTCAAGTCACAGAGGATTTGGCAAGTCAGCTATCCCAATGGCTTTTGTGAACTGTAACTCTGCATCGTAGGGAAGAAAGGGATGCAGCAGTTGGATGAAAAATTTAACAGGCCCAGCGACACTGAGCAGCCCTACTTTGTTACTCACGATATTCAAAGCAAGCCTTCACGCTGGCATCAATCTTGGCTCAGAGATTCATTTATATTTCACTTCCAAAATGATTTATTGACGAAAAGGTGGATCAAGAGGAGCTTCGGAGACTATGCAAGAGAGGAGAAATGAGATCTTTAACACTTTAACTGGCAAGAGCCCGAATCAATTAAACAAGAGGGCTCCAGACACAGGTTACAAGAGCAAAGAATGAAGACAAATCCTTTGGCAGAGCATGGCCTATCTCTTCGCCAATCTCGAACACGCATACATGGAAAGAGCACCAAAAACTCTAACTAAAGCTTTCTCTGCAAAGCACAATGCTATTTCCTTCCTTCCTTTCTCATTTTCATTTTCATTTCTTACTAACGCAGCTTAACACTGTAATTTGAATCTGCTCTCCAAAACAGATTTCATGGATCCATGCTCCCTCTCTACAGGAGGCACAATAAATACCAGATTAGGGTCAAACCTGTATCTCAGTCAGTAAGCGCCACAATACACGCTGGACCAGAGAATGTGCTTGCATTGTGTATTTCCCAAAGCTGTAAATGGCAGGCCCAAATAGCGCTGCCCAATTAACAAAACTGAAGAAAGGAAAGAAGCACAAAACTCTCCTCCTGTGCCAACACTGTCAACCACACAGCATTTCTGCTGCACATTTCTGTGTAGAAATGGACGGCATGATCACAGCCATGTTCCTTCGCAGTTTCTTTATTATAGGAATACTCCCTCCCCTCTCTCTCACACACACACAATTCAGGTCCTATTGATCTTCAGAGTTCCAACATGTCTTATTTCCAGAGCCCACCTGGTGAGCCCCTCACTCTCTGAGCTCGGATGCTCTTGCCATCATAAGATTTTGTACCTATTTCACCTATTTTGCAATGTGTACGGTCCCTGCCTGCCTGTACCAATGCTCCTAGAGAGCCAGTGTGGTGTGGTGGTCAAGAGCAGTAGACTTGTAATCTGGTGAACCGGGTTCGCTTCCCCGCTCCTCCACATGCAGCTGCTGGATGACCTTGGGCTAGTCACGCTTCTTTGAATTCTCTCAGCCCCACTCACCTCACAGAGTGTTTGTTGTGGGGGAGGAAGGGAAAGGAGAATGTTAGCCGCTTTGAGACTCCTTCGGGTATGATAAAGCAGGATATCAAATCCAAACTACTACTACTACTACTACTACTACTACTACTATTCTTCTTCTTCCTCCTCCTCCTCCTCCTCCTCCTCTCCGTTCTCCTTTGCTCACCACTGGGGATTACCTGTATTATCTCTCAGACAGCTTGTCTCTTCCCAGTCTGGGATAAAGGCTTCCCATCTCCATTCCTTCATGTCTTCCTCTCTTCTTCTCCCTGTTCACTCCTTCCACATCTCTGCCTCTTGCATCACTGCTCAGCCTCCTCCAAACTCATTTCTCCTTTAGTTCTCTGCTTGTTGCTTCCACTCTACCCTGTTCAGGCCCTGTCTGGGATGTGAAGCCAGCCGCTGCTTTACCCACCAGCTATGCATGCAATCAGAAGCTTCACCTGCATTGTCCTACCTTGTCTGTCCAGCTCACCTTCCAGAATGGCTCAATGAGCATCCAGCTGCACCCCCCAGCCTCAAACAGCCACCTTTTGGGGCATAGCCTACATAAGGCAGTTTAACTATCTTAAATTCACAATCAGATTGAAAACAAAACTAGGCAATTTAAATGGCAGCAGCGAAAAATTATTTTAAAAATATAGGCCAGTCAAAAATAAACAAAAGAGCAGAATGGATTCCAGCAGTTTAAAAAGCTGTTAAATAGTATTCTAAATTAAACTTGTAAAAATAAAGGCCTAAATTAGGGGGGAAACAGGCTGAAATAAATAGGTATTTAAAACTTGCTGGAAGATTTCCAGAGCTGAGGTCATCCACACTTCCTTGGAAGGCGAGTTCCAGAATCTGGAGGCCTTGTCTCCCTTGTGCTTTTCCTTAAATAAGGTTCTTAACACCCATCCTAAACTCTTTGTGCAGAAATATGGGCTTTCCTTTTGACTGCTGTGCCAGTGGCAACTTGACACACATAATGGAAATGCACCTGGCATTGCCTTGAATGGGAAAGATGTTACACAGGTGGGTGCTTCATTTACAGTTGCTTGTTTAGGGCCCTGACTTTTTGGCAGATCTTTGTGAGTGGAACAGTTCTTAAAGCTCCTGTTTCAATTGTTTGCATTACATGTGGCCAGCAAAATGTACACTCTCCCTCCAGGACCCTAATCCAAGGGGAAGGGCTGTAGCTCAGTAGTAGGATGCATGTTTTGCATGCAAAAGGTCCCAAGTTCAGTCCCTGCAAGATCTGCACGGGGCTGGAAAAGTGTCTGGAGACTAGGAATGGGGAACCTTTACCAGCCTTTTCCCTCACAGGAAAGCTTCTGGGTGCTACATAATAGCCCATCCTGCAACACAGCACAGCCAAAATTCAGGACACCATCTTCCAGGTCCAAAATCCCAAGCGAGTCACGGACCCAGAAAAATCACCTTTTTTTGTAGGGTGCCCAAAAACGTGTGTTTTAGGCACCACACAAGATCACAGCTCCCCCCACCCCCAATGCTTTTTTCAAGGCAAGATCTTGACACAAAATTGTGCGTCTCATGGGAGAAAACAGGATGTTCTGGTTTTTCTAGGGCAGTTGGTGGGTATACATAATAGTGAAAGGTGGGGTGAAAGGGGATAAATTAAGTGTGACCAGAAGCAAAGACAGGAGTAGCAGAAGATGTGATTCTTATCATTGTACAGTAGATTACATTCCAGCCATGGAAAAATCATGCGTTTCTGAATTTTCACTCACTCACACATCTCCATCCTCCATTCAGGAAAGCAAGGGGCATTATTACAACTCTAAGCAGGTCTCTGCAGAGCTTGTCTGAGGCTTGGAGTGGGAATCCCTGCTCAGCTGGGATGCACAGGGCATTCTTGGCATGACAGCGTAAGTCCAGCAGGTGCCTGGGGTTGCCCCCGGCAGGCTTTGGTCTCTGAGGTCCTGGGCCTCTTCACGGGCCGTGTTCTAAGATATACTTGAAATGTAAGAATTGCAATGCTGGATCAAAACCAAATATCTAGCTGGTCTACCATTCATTCTTCACCACGGTTGAGTGAATGCCCCTGGAAAGCTCACACAAACATGGCACAATGAATCTTGTATCTGCTGGTAAGTGGCAGGGTTTGTTGTTTTTGCTAAAGACAATAGCCCTTGTTAGATCTGCCATCCAAGTCCATATGCCTCTTCTGAGCCCCTGTTAGAACAAAACTCTGAATCACCTTCTTCTGATATAGAAGTGGCATTATTCATTTCAGATCACACTGTGCTGTTCTGAAGGTCTCGCAACAGACATGCGAGAGAAATGGAAGGTGTGGGGGCAGAAGAGTAGGAAGTGAGAGCATATGCTAAACAGAAAAACATGATAGCGGTTTAGTCTTTACCATTTCTCTAACAGTCTATTTTCTGCTTGAAGAGTCAGGTGTTCTTTCTATCCTTCTAGCATCAAACAGCTGACAGGCTGTCGAAGGTGTGATGGCTCCCGGACATTTATATTGCCTTGGATTGCACATTCTTGACACATCTGATAATTATGCCAAATGAGCTCACCTCATCTTTAGACTTCTGAGCTACACATATTAAATTAAGTGAAAGTAGGTACCTGCGCTACAAAGGAAAGGCAGGGTGGAGGGAGACCCAAGCCACGCGTTGACAGGTGCCGGGAGCCAGGTACGCCTCTTGACATTCTGACATGCGGATTACAGTGACAAAAAGATTGATGGTCTGGAGAGGAAAATCTAAAGTGCTTTAATCTGTCATATAGGCCAGTGTCCTATCTACTTGCCAAGAATTTCCTACTGCTTGATGTCAGTGGTTTCTGCTAGCAACATGATCACGAAGGAAAGATTGCGTCGCACCCCTGTCTGAGAAGCCATCACAAGCATCTATGGATGTGCACTTTTTTACTTTTTTTTTTGCAACTACTCCAGTTCCCAGTGCATTTCAAGTGGAGTGCTCTTGTGATGGCCTGGGAATCTGATTCAGAGGCTGAACCTGAGGAATCCCAGCCTGCACAGGAGTCCCCGCCTCCAGGGCTGGCTGAGCTGTATCAGGGGCTTGAACCTGAAGAGCTCTCACCTGTGCCGGGTCCTCAGGAGCAGACACCAGCTGAATCCCCTCTGGCTCCAGAGGTGATCAAGGACCCATTGCCTGCAGGTGCTCCTCTCCCAGCCCTGTCAGGGGAAGGTGAGGATGCCTCTGGGTCCAGTAACCCTCCAGCCTCTCCTGAGCTGCAGAGGCTCAGGGCAGAGAGGCGGAGGGAACTAAGTTCTCGCAGGGGGAGTGCTCGCCTCCAGGCCAGGAGAGGTGAGTCACCTGTGGACCGGGGCCGCCCTATGCCTCAGAAGAGATAAAGGCCAGCCCGCCCAGTCCCAGGTTGCGGGAGCAACATCATTGGTTACCTGTTCCTGCCGGCACCCTGTCCTGCTTTCTGCCAGAGTTCCTGACCATGCCTGACTCCCCTGCCTTGTACCCTGCTTCAGCCTTGGACCGGACACGGGCAATGCCGCATGGTAACACCCCCCCCCCCCAGGACCAGCACAGCTCTTTCATGGGGGTTAAAGACTACCAACAAATTGCTAAAAGAAAGAAAAGGGGAGGGCTGTACTTAATATGAATTTCTATACTGTGGTACCTCGGGTTACATACGCTTCAGGTTACAGACGCTTCAGGTTACAGACTCCACTAACCCAGGAACCTTGGGTTAAGAACTTTGCTTCTGGATGAGAACAGAAATCATGCTCTGGTGGCACGGCAGCAGCTGGAGGCCCTATTAGCTAAAGTGGTGCTTCAGGTTAACAACAGTTTCAGGTTAAGAATGGACCTCCGGAATGAATTAAGTACTTAACCCGAGGTACCACTGTATTGCTGTGGGAAATCAGCAGTCCTCCAGATGTTGCTGGAGTACAACTCTCATCATCATCCCCAACAACTGGCCATGACGGCTGGCTGGGGCAAGTAGAAAGAGTCCAAAAACTTCTACAGGCCTGCTGATTTCCCACCTCAGCTGTACAAGGAAGGGTTCATGTACACCACCTGTGGAGGCTAAGGCCCATTGGGCCTCATTGGGTGAGGAGGAAGACAGAGTCCAGGTGAGGCCAGGATCACCAATGACAGGCAGAGCCAACTAAGAGTTTATCCACACCTCCAATTGCCCTGCTTCAATTTGGACTCATGGCTAGAAAGCATAGGACAAAACCACTTGGATCCTTGCTTTTCAGGCATGGGACTAGTGGAAGTGTAGGGGAGCCCTAATGGGATGGGTTTTGTTCCCATCCACTTCTCTGCTCAGTTCTGTAGGAAGCTGATAGGCAGTGCCACCCCTTGGACTAGATGCAAGTAAGAAGACAGACAGGTGAGAGCTGGTGGAGAGCAGATTGAGGTTAGTGGGGCAGCATCACATTTACCCTCATGGATCAGCCTCCACTGGACACAACGAATAGAACATTTTTGGCCACTGACCTGTGAGTTCAGGGGGTGTGCCTTCTTGCCCTTGTATCTTTTGCAAGATGGATTCAAGTGTGTACTTGCACAATTAAAGTGCCCTGTCACCCTAGCGCAACAAAACCATTTAAAAAAAAAAGAAATGGGCATTTTGCAGCTAGGAAAGTGACAGGGAAATGCATTGAAAAGTCTAGAACGAATGATTACTGGGAAGACGTATAAACACCCCACAAGCAAATCAGAATACATGCAGGATGAATGCTCACTATCATATACCCTCCCCACAAAACCAATCAAAATGCATGCTCAATAAAATCCAAGTAACCTTTCTGTAATAAATGTTCAATAAATGTAATAAATGTTCAAGTAACCTTTCTGTAATAAACGTTCAGGTCATCTGGAGGAACCCTTTGTTGCAATCTTCTCTAAAACATGCTCACATAAGAAGTAAGCAAGAGGTGCAACTGGAACCCCAAGCTCCGGTAGAGAAGTATTTTTGGAACACATCCACACCCTACCATATTGCAGTGGGTTCAAAATCTATGCCAGAAACAGAGTGCAAGGCAGACCTAGTACCACCTGGACACAAACCCAGTCTGTTTTATGCCTGCCTCAAATCCTTTGAGATCTCTGATTAATAATAATAATAATAATAATAATATACACCGCCCTATACCTGCAGGTCTCGTGGCAGTTCACAGATCAGTGCTGGCACTGCACCTTCATGTATTAAAGACCTCAAAGCATGCAAGAATAGACCTACTATAGTCTAAAGACATTCCATGGCCTTCCTAGATCCCATCCTGCATGCCAGAAGGCTTCTAAAGAAGTGAACCTTGCTCAATGTATTTGTCTACACCTTCTCTGCTATTACAAAGTTAAAACAGGTACTCTTCACACACCCTACTGTTTCTTGTTTCCCATAACATGTTCCCCATTTCCATGTTAAAGAAATTTAACAACCAAGTTTTTCTTAATATAATTGAGATCTTTTGCGCTTACAACAAAGCAGTGAAGCTGTAGGGGTGTGGAGGTGTTAGATATGCTTCAACTAGTCTTTGCTTTGTTGTTCTTTGATCACCAGTGGGTTTGGTCTTTCTGTGTGCATCATTGTGTGCATATGTTCACTGATCTCTGCATGTATCTTTTCATATCTGTTTCTGGCCAAGAATTATTTCATCTCTTCATTTGGTCCTTGACTGTGGCTAACAGCAGTGTTACCAGGTGATCTTTCACTCTGCGTCCTCATACTTGAAGGTCTTGGTTGCTTATTATTTATTCCACGGCTGTCTTGATTCTGCCTTCATCTTATTATTACATATACAAGCTATTCACATCATGGGCAATATTTATAGCACAAGTTTTCTTATTGGATTGCAAGCTTTCCCCTTTCTTGGGAAAATTTCACAAATCTTAAGTTGGTCTTGAACATCTCATAGCTATGGCTCACCATGTTTGACTTAACTGGGTGATAACCAACATCAGTCATTATTGGATTGGGTGCATTGGACTCAATAGACTCAAGTACTCTCAGTATGGCTTAGTAGGATATCACCCATTATTCCTAAAAGCTACGCAATAGTTTTATGTGACAAGAATGTAGACAGGTAGTAAGCATTTAATAACCTTGCAAGGAACAAGTGTTTGATGATACAATGACAGAACCAAGAATGCACCACGAATATAGAATACCATAAGTTCTTATGCTTGTTCCTTGCAAGATTATTTAAAAAGTAAAGAGTAAAGAGGCTGAACTATTATTATTATTTAATTCCTGTTCCAAGGTCATTGCTTTTCACAGATCAGGCAAAAGGGGAAGTACGATTATATGTATTGCTTCCAAGGTTAGACAACTGAACAAAATGGAAGATTTCACACCAATATGTGAATTAAAGACTCTAATTAAAGACTGTGCAAGGCCCCATATTAGTTCAGGGCAAGGATCTGGGTTGAGTCACCCCAGATCATCTTTGTATGGATCGAGGTAGGTATGCACGGCCCTAGTCCTCAAGGCAAAATTGGAGAGAAAAGGGTGGAACAAGGGCTGCAACTCCCCCTTGATATTGTCTGCCTGGAATATGTAACTGGGCTACCTCTAGTTCAGGCATATCCAGTGTGGTGCTTTCCAGATATTGTTGGATTCCAATGGTCAGGGATAATGGGAGTCATGCTGACATCCAACAGCATCTGGAAGACACCATGTGCTCATAACAAATGTATTTTATATTGCATTGAACACAGTTCAGTTTCCCCACCAGCTGAACTAGGGAGAGTCATTTCGTTTCGTTTCGTCTGTATCCTGCCTTTCTTCCATCACAGAATTCATACATAGGGTTCCAGAAGGTTCCCAATCCAGGCACTGACAAGACCCAGACTTGCTTAGTTTCAGAAAGGTTGCTGCTTTACGAGCCTTACACCATGCATGGAGACCTTTCTAACAGTTCTAACCTCCGGCTGTGGTTTACAGAGGGGATGCATGTGACACTGGACCATTTTTCCAAGCACAAAACAGAGTATGGCCAACTCGTGATGCAAGAATAGTCTGTGACCCTTTGCTGCAGGACCAGGAGAAGTGTCTCCTCTCGCTGCAACACTATGAGGGATGTGCACCACTGCTGGATATAATGGATTTCTTCCCCCATCTTACTTTTCTAATCAGTGTGTGCTTGTCACATTTATTCCAATGACATTAACAAACCAAAATGAAGCAGTAACTCCCTCTGGCTAAACTCTGCATTCATTCATTTTATAATCCTTAGATAAAAGCTCCGAAGCTAGAATATTCATTACCAAGCCAAGGCTCTCCGATCAGGCTGGGCAGTAATGGAATGGAGCCGATTTGACACGAGGGACGTTGCGACAGAAATTACCCTGTCATAAGATTACAGGGACTAAGTGTTATTGGGTGATAAGGTGTGATGTGTTAATACAAAATTATCTTGCCAGCAAAGGAAGAAAAAAAATGCAACTGATGAAATTCACGTTTATTAAAAGTCTGACTGTGATATTAAAAGATCTCAGATAAGCCAGTTTATTTCTGCTCCGCAGAGCAAATTGAAAGAGTTCTCCAGCAGGAATTTCTTTAAATGAAAGATTACAACAATAAAACAAAAAAGCTTTTCAAGAACGTTAGGTGGCATAAGAAGGCCGAAAAAGCCTCAAACCGCCCTCCCCAGAGGGGGTTAATTATTAACCCCTTGGCACTTTCCTTAGAGCATCAAAACAAGGATTAGCATTGAAAGCTTGAATGCCATAGGATATGCTGCACACACAAAATTCTCCCTATATGTATATATAAAAGGGGGATTAATTATGCCCATCTGTATGACATAAAGTATTAGCAAAGGTTTCTGCCTAAATTATAAACCACCAACATGAAGCTTAAGCGATTTGTCCATGTCACCAGGAGCACCTAGACAACAATAGAGCCCTATAAGGTCTGGTGTTTTTTAACGCTTTTTATTTGTCACCAGTCAGAAGGCTGCAAATAAAATTGACACCTAATGTGCATTTATTTCAAAACTGAGAGTTTACAATACATCATATCTGGGTTAATCCGCTTGGCTGTTGGAGCCAACACGGCAACAAGAAGGAGTGATGGGGTGACATTTCAGCGATGGGAGAATCAGAGTAAACATTACAAAATTGGAAGACTTATTGGCACGCAAAATGAAAAAGACAGGGGGGAGCATGGGCTCAAGCGATAAATCCCCGGGGAACATAGGAAGCTGTCGTGTACCAAAATAGGCCATTGGTCCTTCTGCCTTAGTGCCATCTTCACAGAGTGGCAGTAGCTCCCCAGGGTTTCAGACAGGAGTCTTCCCCATCCCTTGAGATGAACCAGGGACCTTTCGCATGCAGAACAATAGCTCTCCCACTTCTCCAAAAGAGGGAGAGAAGAAGCTGAATTTCTAGCAGCTTCATGGCTCTGGGATTCTTGGTTACTCTGCTTTGAAAACCTACCTGTTTCAGGGGGCTCATTTATGAGCTGCAGACAATGCTGAGGTAGATAGACCAACAGCCTAAGTCAGTGTCAGACTTCCTATGTGCCTATGGCTGTATCCAGAAAGGGACTTCCAGTAACTGAATGCTCTTCTCATCTTGAATATGGAAGTTAATCTATTCTGGGTGGGACTGCTTGAAAGAAATAGGTTCAGAGAATGCTTCGGGACCCATCCTTGCTACTGAATTCTGCAGCCCAGCATTCCTTTTATAATCTCCCTCTGAATCACCAGTCACATCCCTAAATTGGAGAATACCGTCGTGCTTTGCTTTGTTCAGTTCTTGGATTGATTCACTGAGTGCATTCTACATGTGATGGCCTTGAGTCTGTCTGGAAATTACAGCTCTTTGCAAAATTTATCCATCCATTTCCTGGTGCGATGCAGCAGGAAAGGCCATAGAATGCAGATTATCTGTAGTTTTCATGGTATGACTGGAGGTACTGGTTGTGGCCTCTTAACAGCCTGGGTCCCCAGTATATCTTTGGGAGTACTAGTTTTACCCATATGAATACTGCTATATGTTGAGATCTAAAGGGGATACCTAGTCTGATGTCCCCTCTATCCATCAACTGGCAGAATGCAGGATGGGAACTTCTCAGTTTGGTGCCTACCTCTATCTATCCCTCTCTAGAAATCTCTTCTTTTGAGGAGCTGATTTTCAGAACTGGGAGAATCCTAAGTTCACAGACTAAAGGTCATGCTTATTTTTTATTTTTATTTTTTTCTCACAAAAGCTGTTCACTTTGCATGGGCGAAACAAGGAAATGGTAGTCATGTGGCCCACCTTAGATCCAGCCACAGTACTATTTTGCTATTAAACGAGAAAAAAGAAATAATAATAATTGGAGAGAATCGTTAATTAAATCCCCTCAGGGAACAATGAGTAACTAAGACACAACTAAGAGCCTTTTTATCAGTACTACAGCTGCTGCCACATGGAACAGGAAGCAATCCAAGGAGCAGAAGCTTCAAGAAGGAAGCTAATAATTAACATTTGCTGAGCAGGACTTACTTCTGAGTTGACTTTACAGAGCAAACATGCATCACTGGATATTACAGCACCATATTAAGAGTCATATGGAACTTCCATTTTAATTCTACCTCTAGCGATTTGCAGAAAAGCAATGGCTCAGCAGCACTAAAAGGTTCTGATATGGATGAAACCTAGAATTCCCCTAAGGGCTGTGAAGTGATAAGTCATTGCTGTCAATTTCACTTTCTCTTGTTCTGTTGCTTTAAATTGTGCATCGTATTGTGCAGCATTGTACCACAGAAAGGGGGTTGATCCATTGGAAGCAAGTGAATGGAATGTGCAGAACAGCTGCTGCTCTGCAGCTCATGAAGCAGCCTTATTTCGGATCAACCTCTTGCGTGTCTCATTTCAAGTCGCAAAGCAGACAGGCGGCTTTACAAGCTCAGGCAGCCTTGCAAATGCCTTCAAATGAAAGATTTTGTGGCATGCCAATTTACAGATCCTGTGCTCCTTCAAGCCAGAGCAAGTGCCTTCAGGAGGTTGTATTTGGAGGGATATTTATTTCCAGCTCATATGGCTTCTGATGAAAAATAAAAGAAGCTATTAAATAAATGATGCAAATAAACAACTACAGAAAGAGAAGTCCAAAAAAGAAAATTGACTGGGGATACCTGGCATACCCCTCTGTGTTTATGTCTTGTATTTCATTCTGCAATAGGAGGAGGGGGCGTGTCGCTATCCTGCAAAGAAGAAAATTGAATGGGATGAAGAATCTGCATTTTATTTAATGAAAAAAATCCACACACTTACCTTTCATGCTTTGTTGGTTCATCACACAGATTTTTGTCTTTGTTTAACTACCACTGGACACCATTCTGAACCGACGTGGCAGACTTAACCTTTCATAACTGCACTGATTTTTTGGTTTCTTATCATTTCTGAGCAGCGAGGCTGCAAATTGTTTATAAAGTGGAATAAAAAATTGGCTAACCCTAACAATTTTCACATAAATGGATAAAATTTGCAGGCCAAGACATCCCTCCAATTAGTTAAATCTGCCTAATTTCAAGCAGATCCATCCACTCCTTTATTCCCTATAAATGTTTTCCTTTTGTATCTTTTAGATCATAGGTTTGCAAGAAAAGGCTGCCTTATTGGTTACTTGATCTTTTGTATGGCACTCTGGAAGCCTTCTCAGTGGCAGAGCAGGGTAAAAATGCTTTACCGTATTTTTTGCTCTATAAGACTCACTTTTTCCCTCCTAAAAAGTAAGGGGAAATGTGTGTGCGTCTTATGGAGCGAATGCAGGCTGCGCAGCTATCTCAGAAGCCAGAACAGCAAGAGGGATTGCTGCTTTCACTGCACAGCAATCCCTCTTGCTGTTCTGGCTTCTGAGATTCAGAATATTTTTTTTCTTGTTTTCCTCCTCCAAAAACTAGGTGCGTCTTGTGGTCTAGTGCGTCTTATAGAGCGAAAAATACGGTATATAAAATGAAGAAACCATCTAAAATGACTGTTACATGCCTGTGTATGAAACATACATCTTGCTGCTTACAGCAAATGTAGGCTTGCCATTTCTGCTCCTTGACTACCTCCTTATTCTCCCACTATTTATTATTCTCCCACCTGTCCCTACTTCCAACTCCTGTCTTGTACATCTGATGTAGACTGATACCAAGCAACCGTGCACTTCTGTGTTCTGGATAGCATCTTATGCAAAGTTGAGTCCAAATGTGCGTGTAGTAGCAGTTGAAGACAAATACTTTACAGGGCAATGCCATTTTAAACAGTCGTGTCTCCACTCAGAAAATATTTGACATGAACAATTGCAAGTGCGTGGTACCCACAACTGCCCTTTTACATCAGCTTTCCTTGCCCAAACCTCAATATTCTTTAATGTTCATAAGCAGATAAGATACAAAAATTCTATTGCTTATGGACCAGAGGCCAAGGAAGGCCTTTGCGAGATCCAGACTCACAGTGATTGAACATCACACAGAACAGAATCAGAAGCCGTACTGTGAAATGGGTTTGCAGACTCTGTATTATGAAACTGCCTGACCCTGAAGATGATCTATGGAGGCCCCTGCTTCATGTGCTTCCACTGCCACCGGAAGTACTACAGGCCAGCATGATGAGGTCCTTTTCTGTGACATCAAGGAGGCACCAAGCCCAGAGAAACTTTTCTCATCCCATTGCTGCTTGTCTTTCAGTGGATCATTAATACCTCCCTCACCCCCTGGCATGGTCATTTTTAGGTCCTACTGTTTTAGACTTTTTTAAAAAAACAACAACCAATGTTGCTCTTAAAAAAATAAATGGATGCTGCTTTCTGTTATGAACTGTATAGTAATTTGAACTTTATTGTAACTTGACAATTTGGGGTTTCACATTTTTGCTATAACTGTTAGCCAATTGTTATATTTTTATATACGTAGCTTAAAATATTGTAAATATAAATAAAATATTCATGGTTGGCCTAAGAAGGAGAAATTGCAAGAGAGAAGTTGGAACAGAACTTTTGGGACTCAATTGCTTTCTGCTGAATATGTTTCTTAGCATAGGCTGGGTGGAATAAGAACACCACAGTCTTTGGCAATGACTGTCTAAGCTGCTGTCACATTATCTGCCCTGTGCCCTGATCACACATTCCACCCCTGTCTCCAATCCACACTTTTACCGTATTATCCAAGGAGGTCAGTGGGAAATCTATTGCAAATGTTCCGATTATGTCTTAAGAGGAAGCGTCAGCTGACTCTCAGCATGTGTGACCCTGCAGATTTTATCGTCCATCAGATAAGTAATCCCTTTCCGCTGGAGCAGTAACTCTGTATATGAAGAAGAAGAGGAGGTTGGGAGCATCCTGGAAGCCTGATCATAATCTTTGCACTAACAGGCAGGGTTAGCGCCAGCTGCACCCTCCCTTCCCAACATGAGCTGTCAGCACAGCTTTTGTCTCTCCTGCTCAATGTGCTGCTGTTAAAGGATGGGAAAACCTGTGCTGATTTAGATCTTCAGCACCTTCCCAGCATGCTGGAAAAACCAATTTCCTTCCTTCCAGACTCAGTTCTGGGGTATATCTGGGAGAGCAGGATGCACAAGACAGAACCTAAGTAGGTGCAGCTTATCAACACCACTGGAAATATTGTCTTCTAGACCATTATTAAAGGTGCAGGGGACCATCCCTTTTTTTTACATGCTGCCCCACTTTCTCTCTGCAGCTGCATACACATTGTACATTTAAAAGCATGTGACTTCCCCTAAAGAATCCTGGGAAATGTAGTTTTGTTAAGAGTGCTGTCAACTCTAGCACTATCAGTGTTAAAGTGCAGTTCCCATGATTCTTTGGGGGGAGCCCTGTGCCTTAAATGTATGGTATGTAAGCACCCTGTATTTCTCTTCTTTCTTTCCTTTTTTAAAAACAACAACAACAACACAAAAACATTTATTTTGTGGAAATGCCACTGCTATGAGTCACTTTAGGTTGGGGCCTGACCAGCTGAAGACCAAACAAATTGGGTCAGTTTAAGCTTTTCGCTTTAAAACACTAGCGACAGGTCTGAAAACAAAATCTCTATGTCTCACTGGGAGTCCATCTACTCCCCACAGTGCCTTAGGACACAGAAGCACCTCCATAAAGCAAACAGTTCTCTGGATTCCTCCAGTAACCGGCACAAGCAGAAAAAAGAAATGAGTCTTCTGACAGTATCTTTTTTTTTTTTTAATTGTATTTTACTACCAATGGCATTGATTATTTCTGTAATCAACAGCTTGTTTCTAGAACTGAAAATCCTTTATTACAGGGTTTATATAAATAATTCTAGACCCAGAGGACAACAAAAATAAGCTGTAGGTGTAGAAATACTGGAAAGCTGTCCTGGTTTGGGTCTGTCTGTATCATGTTCACACAGTGCCATCTACAGGTAGGAACTGTATAAATGGAAATAAATCTCTCTCACCCCCCCCCCCCGCAAATGCTGATATTCATTAAGAAGCCAAAAAAAGGTGATCATTATATAAGCCTACTTCACATTCTGCATGGGTGATCATGGGTGGAGGGTATAACAGTGTGTATTGCCAGATCCAAAGATGGCACAAGCATATTTATGCCGCACGCTGTCCTGAAGTCAGAGGATCCCGACATAGAATCTAGGAGTAAAGCTGGAAGGGACCACGAGGGTCATCTAGCCCAACCCCCTTTAATGCAGGAATCTTTTGCCTAATGTGAGGCTCAAACCAATGACCCTGAGATTAAGACTCGCATTCTCTACCGAACTACCATATACAGTCGTACCTTGGTTTTCGAATAGTGTAGTTCTCGAATGTTTTGGCTTCCAAAAACCGCAAACCCGGAAGCAAGTGCTCCAGTTTGTGAACTATTTCTGGAAGCCGAACATCTGATGTGGCTTCTGCGGCTTCCAACTGGCTGCAGGAGCTTGGTTTCTGAACGTTTTGGAAGTCGAACAGACTTCCGGAACAGATTCTGTTCGAAAACCAAGGTATAACTGTACAGCAGGGGTCAACAAACTTTTTCATCAGGAAACCGGTCCATTGTCCCTAAGACCTTGTGGGGGGCTGGACTATATTTTGAAAAATATAAATACCCTTCAAGCCAGTCCCACAGCTGACCTCCGGAACTGGAGGAGGAATGCAGTGGCGTAGCGCGCAGGGGGGGCCAGCCGCACTGGGCGCAACATCGGGGGGGGCGCTCACACTCGCAGCTCTCTGCCCCTACTAAAATCCACGGGTTAGGGGGCGCAAATTACTTGCCTTGCCCCGGGTGCTGACAACCCACGCTACGCCACTGGAGGAATGTACTCTGCATGCGCTCAGGAGTGCATCTCGGCGGCGCCCGCTCACCGGCATTGTTGACGAGCAGCAGCCGCTCCATCGGCCCGTCCCCATGGAGCTCACAGGCAGCGTGCACCATGCACTGCGGCCTGTTGTCGGAGGCAAGGTCAGCAGGCAGGCCGCGCACGTGGAGCACTGGGCAGGCAGTGTGCAGCTCACTCTCCAGCTGCTCTAGCACGGCCAACGAGTGCGCCACCAGCAGCAGCGCCGAGCCAGGCGCGGGGGCCAGCAGGTGCACCAAGCTCCAGCTGAAGCGACGCACCCATCATGGTGCCCAGGACATGGCCCAGACATACACACCCCACCGGCCTCTCCATCCATGGCCACACCAGGTTTACCTCAGCTTGCAGACAGCGAGGCTTCAGATTGGCTGCAGGAACTTCCTGCAGCCAATCTGAAGCCACACCAGCGTCGCTGCCCACCCAGAGGAGTCCGCGGCTTCGGATTGGCAGCAGGAGCTTCCTGCAGCCAATCTGAAGCCATGCCAACGTCGCAGAAGTCAGTCCCCATGTGGCGAGGCGTCTGCGGTTTCAAGGAAACGCTGTGCCATGCCAGTTTAGCAGGGACTGACCAAGCAGGCGACAGTGTCTGCGAGATGGATTTATGAGCCTGGTGGGCCACATTCAGCCCCAAAGCCATAGTTTGCCGGCCCCTGCTGTACAGTATATGCACACATCACAGAACACATACACAATCTTTACACATAACAAAGTACACAGGTAGACACTTTCTCCCATGGCCAGAACTAGATTTGCATGTTATCCTCTGCCATACTCAGCATTGCAATGGATGACCCCAACTCCTGTCTCACCCTCCCCCCAATCAGCATCTACTACTGACAGAGCGACTGGTGGGCAAGACCTGCACGCAGCCGCTGGAGGTGGTGGCTGAAACTCCAGTAGCTTTTCCTCAAGCCAGAATTCCCATCTTTGTCACCCACTGACTTATGTATCTCATTCCCTGATCTTCTTCTTTTGACATAGTCAAAATTGCACAAACATTGTCTGTGGTTATACAAAGAGTCATTTTATCATAATCATTTCTCAGAATAACCTGCTTACAAATACCATGCAGAATGTAAGCTACATGGGATAAAAAACATTTCTCAAGTATCAAAATCATTCAACTCACAGGGGGCAAAAATGCCAAGGTTAACATTTGAAATATTTTTGGTACCATTAATTAACCGATAGCTTCTTCCCTTTGAATAAATTCATTGGCTTGCTCTCTTGCCCTCCCCTTGCTGAAACTAACTAAATGAATTAGTCAACCATAAGAAATGTATTCCAGGCTCTCTTAAGCCTGTCATCTATTAGAATTCCAGATCTATTTCATTTACTGGCAATTTCAGTTCTTGCCATAATAATTAGATTAGTCTGATCTGTGTCTATTCATTCTCTTGTGTAAGAACAGCCCTGCTTGGATGATGTAAACTACTGAAGGAGACAGGAATGCATGACCTATATTACAAGTTATTAGGTCATTCCTCATCCTTATACTGCAGGTTACAAGACGCTCTGCACCATCTAGATTAGGGATGGGGAACATGTGGCCCTCCAGATTTCATTGAACTACAACTCCCATCCTCCCTATCCCTTCCTCACACCTCTTTGCCCTCAGAAACAGCACATTCTGTCCTTGGTCTGCACTCTGTTATTCAGCAGCAACCATCCTCCACTTGTTGCCAGGGTTGGGGAATCTGTTTCTGAATTGCAACTTCCATCTTTCCTGACCACTAGCCAGTGTGGCTGGGAGTTGGAGTCCAACCATCTGGGGGGGGGGGGCACAAGCTCTGCAACTGCAACAGGGCACCATGGATTCTGAAGGAATCCTCACATTTTATCCAGAGAACATGCACCATCGCTGTAAATAGAACTTCATACGCAAAGCACACTGCTTTGCAGAATTCTGTGCGATGCTAAGAATTTAAGATCAAAAGCACCATCTTGCTGGACCAGATCAAAATCCATCTGCTCTAGCATTCTGTTCCTAAAGACAGTCATCCAGGTAGCTATGGAAGATAGGGAAGCAAGGCATGAGAATGATAGTGGTGGTCTACTGTATGGTAGACAAAAAACCTTGGGGCATTGCTATGGTCCTATGAAAACCAAGTGCAATCAGGACTGTTGATTCTGTCTTCCTTAACTGATGATCTTGCCAGCAGCCTGCAAGAGAGACAGCTGGACAACTGGAAGTTTGCTGCAAATAACCATCTCTCTGTCCAGGGCTGGTTGTTGTAAGAGAAAAAATTAGCACATCTAAACCCTGCAAATCACACATTTCCTGAGCCAAATCTATTCAGAACTGATGCATAACAAAAGGATATAGAGGACAAGCTAGGCAGCATCATATGCTTGAACAGAGGAGTGGTGTCACTACAAGGTTCTCCTATGTTTTATTATTAAGTAATACAAAATGTTGCAATGTGGAGCATTCCTGTTCCAAGGCTACAGCCCAGCCAGCCAGTCACAACCTCTTCCAAGGTACTCCATCCCATTCCTCCTCTCCTCTTCTCAGTTTTCAATTCACACAACAAGTTGGTCAGCATTCTATTCCCACTGAACATGAACTCAATAGGCTGGTCCCCTGCCCAAATATATTTTGTACTTCTTGTAAACCTTGGGGTTCCCTCGAGCCTGTTGATATCTCCTTCTTGTGGGTAGATGTTTTGGCTGCATTAGGACATGCACTCAGGGAAACAGTTCAGTATCAGTATATAATATTCCTGAGCCCGCTGTGAGAGAACAACCCATGTGGAATTTACCATTGTGGGTCCCTGCAGACATCTTTTTTTATTGTACATGCATGATGATTTGTGTCAATGAAGGTATTGTGGTTGTTATATTAGGCCCCACTTTCAATACTGTTTGTGGCTGCAAATGTTTTGCTGCGGACATAGTGGTTTGTTTCCAGTTGTTTCCTCTCCTGTAGCATTGAGCCGTAAGCCTCTAATGTTTTATACCACAAATGTTCCAGATTTTGTTTTTCTCTTTATCTGTTACATTTGTCAGTCACCCTATACAAAAGAAAAAAATCTCAAAGCAACGAAGCAGTATAAAATGCAGTAGATAAAAGCAACGTGAAACCGGAACAATGTAAAACAATGAACAATGCAAGAGACATTAAATGCTGATGCAATAACATATTAATGCTCATGCAATAACATTAATAAGCACAACTCCTATTTACCCCATTAAACGATGAGTAGCAAGGCTGGAGGCAAATTAATGACCTGAGTGAATAAAATGGTTTCAGCCTGGTGCCTAAAGACTGACAACGATGGTGCCGGGTGCAAACTGGTCCTGCTTTTTACAGTATAAAAGTGCCCCTTCAGATGGCAATAATGAGGTAACATTGGAGAAGAATCTCAAAACAACTAATAAAGTGGAAGTGACAGGAGGAAGG